>NC_045768.1:91032860-91743682 GCF_008692025.1 Phocoena sinus
CATCTCCACCAGTGAAGGGGCTTCCTAGTGTGTGGAAACTTTTCCTCCTCCACAGCTGCCTCCCAGAGTTGCAGGTCCCATCCTATCCTTTTGTCTCTGTTTTTCCTTTCTTCTTTTGCCCTACCCATGTATGTGGGGATTTTCTTGCCTTTTGGGAAGTCTGAGGTCTTCTGCCAGCATTCAGTAGGTTTTCTGTAGGAGTTTTTCCACATGTAGATGTATTTTTGATGTATTTATGGGGAGGAAGGTGATCCCCACATCTTACTCCTCTGCCATCTTGAAGGTCTACCAGCATATAATCTTGATAGGACTTGATGAGATTAGCACTTCACTTCTGTTTTCTCAAGAACTTATAACCCCAGTCTAACCATGAGGAAAACATAAGACAAACCCAAATTGAGAGACATTCTACCAATACATGACTCTTCAAAACTGTCAAGGTCATCAAAAACAAGGAATGTGTGAGAAACTCACAGACAAGAGGATACAAATAAAGTATGGGGTTTAGTTAACAGTACTGTTTTATTGTTTGTTCAATAATTGCAAAAAATGTACCGCGATAATGCAAGGTGTTAGTTAGCAATAGGGTAGACTGGGTGTGGAGTATATGGAAACTCTGTACTATCTTTTTTATAAGTCTGAAACTATTCTAAAATAGAAAGTTTATTTTTAATAAGTGGAAGAAGGTGAAATTTAAAATTATTTCTAATAGCATCAAAAAATATGAAATACTCAGGGATAAATTTGACCAAAGATGTACAGTACCTGTACCCTGAAAATTATAAAATATTGCTTAGATATAATAAAGCCCATATAATTAAAAGATATGGTCATATTAGTCAGCTAGGGCTGTCATAACAAAATACCACAGACAGGGTGGCTTAAACAAGAGAAATTTATTTTCTCACTGTTCTGGAGGCTAGGAGTCCAATATCACCAAGTCTGCAGGTTTGATTTCTCCTGAGGGCTTTTACCTTCTCACTGTGTCCTCACATGGCCTCTTTCTGTGTGTGAACTCCTGGTGTCTTCTTGTCAGGACACTAGTCCTATTGGATTAGGCCCCCACCCCCATGACCTCATTTAACCTTAATTACCTTTATAAAGGCTCTATCCCCAAATACAGTCACATGGGCATTAGAACTTCAACATTTGAATTTTGAGGAAACAACTCAGTTTATAACAATTTTCATGGATCCAATGACAGTATTGTTAAGCTGACAGTTCTCCCAAATTGATCTATAGATTCGATGTAATCCCAGTCAAAACCCCAGCAGGATTTTTTTTTATAACATTAACTAGCTAGTTTTATATTTTATATGGAAATGCAGAGGATTCAAGAACCAAATAAATTTTCAAAAAGAAGTACAAAGTTGGAGGATTTAATTAACCTGATTACACGATTTATGAAACTAAGACTATGGAATTGGCATAAAAATAACAAATAGATCATTAGGGCAAAATAGAGAATCCAGAAATATACCCATAGGTGTATTTTCTTTTTTTTTTTTTTGTGGTACGCAGGCCTCTCACTGTTGTGGCCTCTCCCGTTGTGGAGCACAGGCTCCAGACGCACAGGCTCATTGGCCATGGCTCACGGGCCCAGCTGCTTCGCAGCATGTGGGATCTTCCCAGACCGGGGCATGAACCCGTGTCCCCTGCATCAGCAGGTGGACTCTCAACCACTGCGCCACCAGGGAAGCCCCATACATGTATTTTCAATTGATTTTTGTTTGTTTGTTTTTTGATGATGCCAAGGACGTCAATGGGAAAAGGGTCATCTTTTCCCCAAAATAGTGCTGGAATAAGTGGATTGTCATAGACATACACACCCAGAACCTTGCCCTATACCTCTCCATAAACAAAAGGACTCAAAACTATCAAATATAAACATAAATACAATAAACATAAAATATGACAAAATATATTTTACCACAATAAATGTATATTTAACAACTAAATGTAAGAACTGAAATTATAGAACTTCTAGAAGAAAACAAGAAAATCTTAGTGACCTTGTATGGTAGGTAAAATAGTCCCCCAAAGATGCCCACATCTTAATCTTAATCTCTGGAACCTATATATATGTTACATGCTAAAGATCTTTGCAGCTGTGATAAAGGTTATAGGCTTTAAGATTAAAGAGATTATCCTGGTTTATCTGAGTGGGCCCAATCTAATCACAGGAGCCTTTAAAAGCAGAGAACTTTCTCTGGCTGGAGGCAAGAGAAATTGGCAGAAGGGGAGGTAATAAATTCCAAACATGAGTATTTGCTCTACTGTTGCTGGCTCTGTGATGTCGGGACCCATGTGCAAGAACTGGAGAAGGGCCTCTAGGAGCTAAGGTCAACCCCAGATGACAGCAAGGAGACCTCAGTCCTACAACAGAAAGGAACTAGAAACTGCCAGTATCCTGACTGACCTTAGAAATGGATTCTTTCCAGAAGTTTCTGATAAGAGCCAAGCAAGTCAACACCTTCACTTTGGTCTTGTGAGACTCAGGGCAAAGAAATCATCTAAGTTCACCAGACTTCTGATTTACCAACTTCTGTGGAACAATAAATTTGTGTTGTTTTAACCTGCTAAGTTTGTGATAATTTAATAGAGCATAATAC
Organism: Phocoena sinus; assembly: GCF_008692025.1. Lineage (NCBI taxonomy): Eukaryota > Metazoa > Chordata > Mammalia > Artiodactyla > Phocoenidae > Phocoena > Phocoena sinus. The sequence goes on from NC_045768.1 coordinate 91,035,473, forward strand.
ACTCCTAGCTAGGCAAAGATTTCTTAAGTAGGTTACAAAAAGCAGAACTATAAAAGAAAATATAAGTAAATTGAACTTAGAAAATTAAAGACTTCACTTCTTCAAAAGATATTGTATAGATAATAAAAAGGCAACCAACAGACTGAGAGGAAATATTTGCAAAACATATCTGGCAAAGGACTTGTATCTAGAATATATAGGGATCTCTTACATCTCAATGATAAGACAAACCACCCAGTTTTTTTAATCTGGCAAAAGATTTGAACAGATGTTTCACCAAAGACGGTATACAAATGGCAAATAAGCACATGAATGATGTTCAGCATCATTAGTCATTAGGGAAATGGAAATTAAAGCCACAACGAGAATCATTACACACCCACTAGAATGACTAAAATTTAAAAGTCTGACCATATCATGTGTTGGCAAGGATGTGAGAGCACCTGGACCTCTCATAACACTGCTGTTGGGAATATAAAACAAGACCATTAATTTGGAAAACAGTTCAGCAGTTTCTTAAAAAGTTAAGCATAGACTTCAGGTCCATACAAGAGCACAGACCTGTTTTTCTTGCTTCTCTGGATTAAAAACAACTAAAAGCCATGGAAATAACTAAGCAGGCAACCAAAGGAGAATTCTGAAAAGTGTTAAGAGGGAGGTGAACTGGTTTGGAACGTCGTGACTGGAAAAACAACACAAGTGGTAGGATGTCATAAAGTTCCCCACCCAACAAAAGACAGTGACCCAACTTAGCAACAAAAGAGAGCCCAGGTAGTTCATTCCTCCCACAGATCAAACAGAAGTCCCTCAAACTACACCAGGTAAACCCAGTGCCATCAACAAGGGAGCTCTGCTAACAATAAGCAGTAAACAATAAGCCCCACTTCCTACCAGAGACCTGGCATTACAGGGGATAACCAGCAGGGGGCATCCTGCCATAAGCACCCAGACAAGGCAGCCTCTTGTCTTCATTGGCCTGAGACTCCCCTCTCCTGCCTAGAGACACCAGGGTGGCTAGGGTAACTGGTGTGTGGGAGAGGAGAGAGAGGACCAGGGGGTGAGGGAGAAGAAAGTCTCCCCATAACAAGCATGTGGCCTCTAGTGCAAAGATAGGGGAAATCCCCCAACAAACTCTGGGACAGAGAAGCCTCTTAGTTCCTTGAGGCCAGAAAACCCCCCATCCTGGGGAGATACCCAGCATCCAAGCCTGGGAAGAATCCTTTTATCCCCTCAGGCAGCACCAGCAGGGAGCCCCAGTGGCACTTAGTTAAAGCAGACGAAAATGGTACCACAAAGCCGCTAAAAGCTGCTAAAACTGTCAGTGGAACCACTATTCACAAAAGGAGGTTAAGACCTGCATACTAAACAGAGCAGGATACCTACCTGCTAAAATGAAAGATTAAATAGGAACCTAAGCCTCCTAACAATAGAAAATCACCCTTTACTTTAAGAACCAAAAAAATCACAACTCAAATCACAATCAATGAATTCAGTAAAGTTACAGGATTCAAAATTATCATACGGGGTGATAATTTTGCGCCTGGTGGCGCAGTGGTTGAGAGTCCGCCTGCCAATGCAGGGGACACGGGTTCGTGCACCAGCCCAGGAGGATCCCACATGCTGCAGAGCGACTGGGCCCATTAGCCATGGCCGCTGAGCCTGTGCGTCTGGAGCCTGTGCTCCGCAACGGGAGAGGCCACAGCGGTTAGAGGCCCACGTACCGCAAAAAATATATATATACACAAAATGGTAGCATTTCTGTACACTAATGATGAATTATATGAAAACGAAATAAAATGACCCTATTTACAATAGTATCAAAACCAATAAAATATTTAAGAATAAATTTAACCAAGGAGTTGAAAGAAATAAACTCATACTCCCTACTCAGTCTTCTGCAACACCATCCCAGTGAGTAGGGAGTGGGGATGATTGGGAATACTTTGTTATAACAAAGTACTTGAGGGTAGAAATCTGGACTTTGCTGGTGTGCTAGGATGCAGCCACAGTGTATTTTATGGTATTTTGCTGGAGTAGAGAGGTTATTCTCTAAAAGTTTTCTGTCTTGCTAGGCTTTTCTGGCCCTTTTGTTGCAGGAAGGGAGCCCCTTCCAGGGCCTGAGAGTGGGCTCTTGTCTAACACTCAGAAATGAATTGTCCGAGGAGACATACGTGCCGACAAAGAAAAACACTTTATTGGGAAGGGGCACCCAGGTGGAGAGCAGCAGGGTAAGGGAACCCAGGAGAACTGCCCTGCCACATGGCTCGTGGCTCACAGTCTTGGGATTTATGGTAATTGGGTTAGTTTCCAGGTTGTCTCTGGCTCTATATATAGAATCTATATCCTATCAGAAGCCCAGGTGACAACTTGGACTTGAGATTGGCATCTGAAGTGAAGGGATCAGTCTTGTGGGTCTGAGCCATTAACATATGGAATCTAGTGCTATCTCCAGGTAAACAGTGTCAGAATTGAGGTAAAAATAGAATTATTATATTACCATATAGCAATTCCACTTCTGGATATATACACAAAAAACTGACAACAAGGTTTTGAAGAGAGACTTGTATATGTTCATAGCAGCATTCTTCGCAATAGCCAAAAGGTGGAAACAACCGAGGTGTGCAACTACAGGTGAATGGATAAACAAAATGTGGTATGTACCTACAATGGAATGTATTTCAGTCTTAAAAAAGAAGAAAATTCTGACACATGCTACAACACAGATGAACGTTGAGAACATTAGGCTAAGTGAAATAAGCCATCATAAAAGACAAATATTGTATGATTCCACTGATGTGAAATATCTAGCGTAATCAGAGTCATAGAGACAGAAAGGAGAATGGTGGTTTCCAGGGGCTGGGAAAAGGGGGAATGAGACATTATTTTTCAATGGATACAGAGTTTTAGTTCTGCGAAATTAAAAGAATTCTAGAGATGAATGGTGGTAATTGTTGCACAAAAATGTCAATGTACCTATTACCGCTTAACTTAAAATTGGTTAAGATGGAACATCTTGTGTTATGTGTATCTAACCACAATTTTTAAAAAGACTCAACTGTATGCTGACTACAAGAAACATATTTTGAACTTAAGAACAGCTATGTTGAAAGTAAAAGGATGCAAAAACATATACCATGCAAACACTAATTATAAGACCAGTACGGCTATGTTAATAGAGATAAAGTAGGTATCAAGACATAAGTATTTCTAGCAAAGAGGGAAATTTCAAATGACAAAATGATAATGTCATCTGGATGATATAAAATCCTAAATGTATATGCAACAAATGTCACTTCAAAATTGACAGAACAAAAAGCAAAATAGGCAGATCTATAATCACAGTTAGAAATTTTCATACCACTCTCTTGTCTGTTTGATCAAACAAACAAAAAGTCAGTAAAGATACTGAACACTATCAAGCAATTTAACCGAATTGACATTTATAGAACATTACAACTAATACTCAGGTAATGCACATTCTTTTCAGAATGTATGAAATATTTATGAAAATAGACCATACGCTGGATCATAAAATATGTCTCAATAAATTTTAAAGAATTGAAGTAATGCAAACTATGTTTTCTAATGATAAAGATATAACAGAAATCAACAATGAAAATATGACTAGAAAATACCAAAATATTTAGAAATTAAACAAGACACTTCTATATATCACATGCAGCAAAAAATCCTAAATGGAAGGGAAATATTTTGAGGTGAATAATAAAAACACAATGTATTGAAGTTGATAAGATGCAGCTAAAGCAGTAGTTAGAGAAAAATTTAGAGGTTTGAATACATGTATATTAGAAAATAAGGTTTAAACAAATGTACAATCGACAAAAAGAAAGCCAAGAGTTGATTCCTTCAAGTGATTAAATTGATAAACCCTGAACAAACCTAAACAAATGAAAAATATACAAATTACAAAAAATAGAAATAAAAATTACCACTAACGATTATACACAGATTAAAAAATAATAAAAGGACATCACGAACAACTTTCTGGCAATAAATTTGACAATTTAGAGAAAATGACAATTTCTTAAAAGAAATTACTGAGTTACTAAAACTGACACAAGAATAATCTTAGTGACTAATATCTACTGAAGAAAATGAATCTGAATAAAAGCTTTCCCACAAAGAAAATACCAGGCCCTGATGCCCTAATAATAAATTTCATTAAAATATTTAGAGAATCTTACACAAACTTTTTAAAAGAATTAGTAAATAATGAGCCCTTCCCAATTCATGTTGAAGCTAGCATTACCTACCAAAATCTGACAAGTGCATTAAAAAAAGTACAGACAAAAATACCTCATGGGCTTCCCTGGTGGCGCAGTGGTTGAGAGTCCGCCTGCCGATGCAGGGGACACGGGTTCGTGCCCCGGTCTGGGAAGATCCCACATGCCGCGGAGCGGCTGGGCCCATGAGCCATGGCCGCTGAGCCTGCGCGTCCGGAGCCTGTCCTCCGCAACGGGAGAGGCCACAACAGTGAGAGGCCCGCGTAACGCAAAAAAAAAAAAAAAAAAAAAAAAAAAAAAAAAAAAATACCTCATGATCATAGATGCAAAACTTCTTAACAAAATATTAGCAATTTGGATCCAGCCATGTACAAAAAATAGAATTACACACCACGACCAAGTAAGTTTTATCCCAGCAATGCAAAAAAAAATCAATCAATACAATCTACCAAATTAACAAAATAATGGAGAAAATTTATAATTATTGCAGTAGACGTAAGAAAAGCATTTGACATCACAGTTAAAGGTTAAATAGCCCTTAAGGTGGGGTGCAAGGCCAACATGTCTACTTTCACTGCTCAATTCAACATTTACCAGAGGTCCTAGCTACTACATTACAGCAAGAAATATAAATAAAACATGTAAAGATAAGAAGGAAGAAATAAAACTGGCTTTATTTGCAGATGATATAATTGTGAATGCAAAAAAATCCAAAAGAATTTACAAATGAACTACCAAAGAAAATTTCCAAGACTGTAGAATAAAGTCAATATAAAAATTGATTAGTTTTATATACTATCAACATCCATTAAAATGAAATTAAAAAGCAATACTTTTTAGAAAAGTGTCAAAAAATATTTTGATATACTGAGAAACAAACTTAACCAAAGATACAAAAAACCTGCACACCAAAAATTAAAAATTACTGAGATATATTAAAGAAGACCTAAATAAATAGAGAGGTATGTCAGCTAATGAATTAAAGTCTCATTATCACTGAAGTCAAGTCTCCCAAAATTTATCCATAGGTAAAATGCAATCTCAATCAAAATCCAAACACCCTTTTTGTACTAAATGGGAGACAATATCTGCAAACAATATATCTAAGGGGTTGTTATCCTTTTGTATATACTATATATTTTTATATAAAGAATTCATAGAACATAATATCAAAACAACTTGATTAAAAAATGGGCAGAGGATGGGACTTCCCTGGTGATGCAGTTGTTAAGAATCCACCTGCCATGCAGCAGACACAGGTTCGAGCCCTGGTCTGGTAAGATCCCACATATGGGAGCAACTAAGCCTGTGCACCACAACTACTGAGCCTGTGCTCTAGAGCTCGTGAGTCACACTACTGAGCCTGCGTGCCTGGAGCCCATGCTCTGCAACAAGAGAAGCCACCACAATGAGAAGCCCGTGCACTGCAACCAAGAGTAGGCTCCACTTGACGTAACTATAAAAAGACCGAGCACAGCAACGAAAACCCAGTGCAGCCAAAAAATAAGTAAATAAACTTTAAAAATGGGCAGAGGACCTGAACACATTTTTCAGAGAAGACATACAGATGGCCAACAGGTGCATGAAGAGATGCTCAGCCTCACTAATTATCAGGGAAATGCAAGTCAAAAACACAATGAGCTATCACTTCACAATTATCAGAATGGCTATTATCAAAAAGACAACAAATAACAAGTGTTGGCAAAGATGTGGAGAAAAGGGAACCTTCATGCACTGTTGGTGGGAATGTAAATTGATGCAGCTACTATGAAAAACAGTATGAAGATTCCTCAAAAAATTAAAAATAGAACTACCACATGACCCAGCAATTCCATTCCTGGGTATTTATCTAAAGAAAACAAAAACACTAATTAGAAAAGATATATGTACCCCTGTGTTGATTGCAGCATTATTTGCAATAGCTAATATATGTAAGCAACCTAAGTGCCCATCAATAGACAAAGAAGATGTGAGATATACACGCGTGTGTGTGTGTGTGTGTGTGTATACTGAGTCATAAAAAAGTGTGAAATCTTGCCATTTGACACAACATGGATGGATGGACCTGGAGATGATTTTGCTAAGTGAAATAAGGCAGACAGAGAAAGACAAATACCATATGATTCCACTTAAATGTGGAAAACAAAATAAATGAACAAACAACATAAACAAAACTGAAAAACAAAACAAATGAACAAACATAAAACAGAAACAGAGTTATAGATACAGAGAACAAACAGGTGGCTGACAGAAGGGAGGGGTGTTGGGGAAGAAAGAAATAGGTGAAGGAGGTTAAAAGGTACAAACTTCCAGCTGCAAAATAAGTATCACAGGTATGAAATATACAGTATAGGGAATATAGTCAGTAACTGTGCAATATCTTTGTATGGTTACATATCATAACTAGAATTATCATGGTGATCATTTTGAAATGCATAGGAATATTAAATTACTATGTTGTGTAACAGAACAAACATACTGTTGTAGGTCAATTACTGTATTCTTAAAAAACGAACTCATAGAAAAAGATCAGATTTGTGGTTACAGAGGCAGAGTCAGGGGAGGGGAAATTGGATGAAAGCAGTCAAAATGTACAAAATTCCAGTTATAAACAATTGCTAGGGTTGTAATGTACAACATCATAAGTACAGTTAACAATGCTGTATGTTATATATGAAAGTTGTTAAGTTAGTAAATCCTAAGATGATTTACCACAAGAATAAAAAAACTTTTTTTCTTATTTCTTTACTTTTGTATCTATGTGTGATGATGGATGGTCACTAAATTTTTTGTGATAATCATCATAATTTATATGTCAAATCATTATTTTGTACGCCTTAAACTTTTACATTGCTGTATGTCAATTATATCTCAATAAAACTGAAAGAAAAAAGCCAATTTGGAAATTTATATGGAAATTCAAAAGACTTAGAACAGCTAAAATAATCTTGAAGAGGAACAAAGTTGGAAGACTTATGCTAATTAATCTAAATCATTACTATAAAGTAACAGTAATTAAAGAAGTGAATTTTCGACATAACAAAACAACAGATTATTGGAATAGAACAGAGAAATCAACTCACAATTATATGATCAATTGATTGTTTTAAAAGACACCAATGCAATTGAATAGGGAAAGAAAAGCCATCTCAAATATGGTGCCAGAACAACTAGATATCAGTATGGGGGGGGGAATATAAGCCTCAACTCCTAGTATATAACTGTTGTGACTTTATTAAATTAACATTTGTTAAGTAGAACCCCAGGATGTCTGAATATTGAGCTGTGGTTCAACAAAAGACAAGGAAATCAAAATAGAAGTTTATTACTCACAGGTTCTGGAGGAAGTACTCACATGCCTGAGGGGTCACACTTCAAGGTCAAAGCAGAGTGTGGGCAGAGAAAGCCTGACACTACCTAGTACATGCCTTTATTAGGATCTTTGGGTGAAATGCTTTGAGGTTCCCAGATTAAGCCAGATTGGTCAATTCAATCCCCCCAAAGAGCAAAGGTTTCATATGTTCCTTGAGGTTCGTATCTAAGGGGAAGGCCCTGGGAGGCGAGGAGACTGATTATCACAAGAGCCATCGGGGAGTTCTATCATCAACTTACATTTAACTCTGTGAGCTGTTTTCTAGGACATGTGATAGAGGGAGGAGCTAGTGTCTGTTCAAGGTCTCTGCAGGCTGTGCGGCCACACAAAATGGATGCTGAAGCAGCAATATTATGGAGTAGTTTAACTAAACTGTCAACATACAGAGGAAGGTGGCCAAGATGGCAGTGTTGGAAGACCCTGAGTTCACCTCCTCCCATGGTGCACCAAAATTACAACTATTTACAGAGCAAATATAGATGAGAACTACCTGAAGACTAGCAGGAAATATTTTCTAGAACTAAAGATATAAAGAAAGAACCACAACAAGATGGGTAGGAGAGGTGGAGACATAGTATAGTCAAGTCCCATACCCCTGGGTAGGAGAGCCACAAACGGGAAAATAATTAAAATTGCAGAGGTTCCCTCCAAGGAATGAGAGGTCTGAGCTACATATTGGACTCCTCAGCTCAGGGGTCCTGCATGGGGAAGATGAGCCCCCAGAACATTTGGCTTTGAAGGCCAGTGGGGTGACTTTGGGAAGTGCTGTGGGAAATAGAGACTCCACTCTTAAAGGGTGCACACACAATCTCATGTGCTCCAGCACTCAGGACAGAAGCAGTAATCTGAAAGGAGCCTGGGTCAGACCCACTTGCTGATCTTGGAGAGTCTCCTGGAGAGATTAGAAGCAAGTGGGACTCATCCTGGGGACACAGACGCTGGCAGCAGCCATTTTGGGAAGCTTGTTCTACCATGTGGACACTAATGCTAGCAATTGCATTTTGGAATCCTCCCTCCAACTTATTAGGGCCAGGACCCAACCCTGCACACCAGCCCATGGCACTAGTCCTGGGATGCCACAGACCAAGAGCTAGCTGAGCAGGAACACAGCCCCATCCACCAGGAGACAAGCTGCTGTAGGACCTCCTGAGCCTTCACCCACCCCAGAACCGAGCCCTGACTACTGGAATGTTGATATCAGCCCTAGGATGTAGCCTCACTCAACAGGGGATGGGTACCAGCCCAGGGACCCCCTAGACACTGGTCCTGCCCACCTGTGGGCCAACACCAGCTCTGGGACCCCACTCCCACAGCCAGAGTCCCCAGGCTCTGACCCTACCCACCTGTGGGCCAGCACTAGCTTTTGAAGCACCTGGGGCTCTGTAGCCAACCACCTTGTGACCTGGCTCTGTCCACCAGCAGGCTGGCATCAGGATCAGGACTCTCTTCCTTTACAGTTGGCCATGCAGCCAGCTGTGCCATGACCTGGCCCCATCTACCAGTGGCCAGCAGCCACTGCACAAGGCAGAGCCTGGAAACCAACCAGACCATGGGCCAGGCATGCCTACCAGCACACCCACAGCAGTCAGCCTGCCTCAACAGAAGGGCCCATGCAGCCCACAGAGAGGACATCCCTAGAACATATAGCTCTGGTGAACAGAGGGGAATGCACTGGTGGATAACATAGGATGTTTCCTACATAAGCCCACTTCTCCAAGATCAGAAAATGTAACCAATTTACTAAATACATAGAAATAAAAACAGCAAACTAGGCAAAATGAGGCAACAGAAGAATATGTTCCAAATGAAGGAACAAGATAAAGCCCCAGAAGAAGAACTAAGTGAAATGGAGACAAGCAATCAACCCAATAAAGAGTTTAAGGTAATGATAATAGAGATGCTCAAAGAACTTGGGAGAAGAATGGATAAACAGAGTGAGAACTTAGAAGTTTTAACAGAGTTAGAAAATATAAAGAAGAACCAAACAGAGATGAAGAATACAATAAGTTAAATACAAAACACACTAGAAGAAATCAATGTGGATTAGATGATGCAGAGGAAGAGATCAGGGAACTGAAAGACAGAGTAGTGGAAATCACTGAAGCTGAACAGGAAAAAGAATTTTAAAAAATGAAGACACTTAAGAGACCTCTGAGACACCATCAAGCATACTAACATTCACATTATAGGGGTACCAGAAAGAGCGGAGAGAGAGAAAGGGGCATAGGACATAGCTGAAGAATAGCTGAAAAATTCCCTAACCTGGGAAAGGAAACAAACATCCAGGTCCAGGAAGCACAGAGAGTTCCAAACAGGATCAACCCAGAGAGGACCACCCCAAGACACATTATAATTAAAATGTCAAAAATTAAAGATAAAGAGAGAATATTAAAAGCAGCAAGGGAAAAGCAACAAGTTATGTACAAGGGAACTCCCATAAGGCTATCAACTGACTTTTCAGCAGAAACGCTGCAGGGCAGAAGGGAGTGGCACGATATATTTAAAGTGATGAAAGGCAAAAGCCTACAACCAAGAATACTCTACCCAGCCTACAACCAAGAATACTCTACCTTCATTAAGATTTGAAGGAGAGATCAAAAGTTTTACAAGCAAGCAAAAGCTAAAAGAGTTCAGCATTACAAAACATCTTTTCTCTAAGTGAAAAAGAAAAGGCTACAACTCGAAATATGAAGAGTTCAAAAGGAAAAATGTCATTGGAAAAGGCAAAAACAGTAGTCAATCAACCACTTATAAAGCTAGTAGGAAGGTTAAAATACAAAAGTAGTGATATCATCTATTTCCACAATAAGTAGTTAAGGGATACACAAAACAAAAGGATGTAAAATATGATGTCAAAAACAGTAAACAAAGTGGGGGGGAGGAGTAAAAATGTGGGGTTGTTAAATGCATTTCAAATTAAGTTCAGCAACTTAAAATAATCATGTATATGTATAGATTGCTATGTATAAACCTCATGGTAACCACAAACCAAAAATTATAGAAGATACACACACAAAAAAGAGAAAGGAATCCAAATATAACACTAAAGATAGTCATCAAATCATAAGCGAAGAGAGCAAAAGAAGAAGAAAAGATCAAAAAAGATAAATCAACTATACTTCAATTGAAAAAAAATGATTGCATATATAGTTGGACAAAAAAAAAAAACTACAAAAACAACCCAAAACAAAGAATAAAATGTCAATAAGTACATACCTATCAATGATTAAATGTAAATGGACTAAATGCTCCAATTGAAAGACAGAGTATCTGGATGTATAAAAAAAATAAAACCCATATATATGCTGTATGGAATATTAGCCATAAAAAAGAATGAAATCTTGCCATTTACGACAACATGGATGGACTTAGAGGGTAATATTTAAGTGAAATAAGTCAGAGAAAGAAAAATACTGTACAGTGTGAGTAATATAGTCAATAATTATGTAAAGTCTTTGTATGATGACATATGACAACTAGTCTTATTATGGTGACCGTTTTGAAATGTAGAGAAATATTGAATCACTATGTTGTATACCAGAAACTAACACAGTGTTGTAGGTCAATTATACTTCAAAAATAAATAAACTCATAGAAAAAGAGATCAGATTTATGGATAACAGAGGCAGGGCATAGTGGGAGGGGGTATTGAATGAAGGTAGTCAAAATGTACAAACTTCCAGTTATAAAATAAATAAGTACTATGGATGTAATGTACAACATGATAAATTTAATTACCACTGCTGTATGTTATATATAAAAAGTTGTTAAGAAAGTAAATCCTAAGAGTGCTCAACACAAGGAAAAAATTTTTTTTCGGTTTCTTTAATGTTAATATATATGAGATGTTGGATGTTCAATAAACAACTTACTGTGATAATTGTTTCATGATGTATTTAAGTCAAATCATATTGTACAGCTTAAAATTATACATGTCAGTTATATCTAAATAAAACTGGAAGAAAAAATAACTATAACACATACAAAAATTAATTCAAGATGTAAACTAATATGTTTAAAAGTATAAAGCTTCTAGAGAAAAAAAGATAATTTGTTAGTAAACCTTGGGTAGGCAAAGATCATCATCATTATAGTTAACATAGCAGCATCATTACAGTTAACAGTGAAATGTTAAAAACATTCCCTATAAAATGTGAAAGTAGACAAGGATGGCCATAATCTCCATGGCTACAGAACATGGTATTGAAGGTGCTAGACTTCATAGTAAGATTTAAAAAAAATAGAAATTAAAAAGGTTTGCAAAGGAAGAAATAAACAATCAAGATTCACAGAAATAAAGGTCTACACAGAGTGAACAGATGATTACACTTAACAAGAGAGTTTAGCAAGGTTGCTAGATGTCAAATTGATATACAAAAATCCATTGAGTTCTGTATACCAACAATAGTGAAAAAGATTAAAGATAACCCAATTTAAATTCAAACTCTCTATAAAATAAAATAACTACCTAGGAGAAAACATCTGGAACTCACTCAAAATAAGGAGGGCTGGTGGCTATTCAAAATATGTAAGTGCTTTTATCACTCAATAAAAATAAACAACACAAAACAATGGGCCGCGAAAATCCAGTCAATAGAAACAAAAATACAAATGGTTAACAAATACATACAAAACAGGCTCAAACTCAAAAGTCATTAAGAAATACAAATTAAAATGAGACACAACCCTTTAGATTGGCCAAATTCTTGAAATTAATTCATCTTTTTGAATAATATATGCATAGTAAAACATATAAACACACAAGCATACCCACAAAATTTACAAAGTAGAAAAGGGTACAGAAAAAAGTAAGCTGTTTCTCCCATCTCTAGGCCCCATTCGTTGGTACCTGTGATCAGAACAATAACTCTTACCACTTTCTTATATATTCTGACAGGGACAGTTCAAGTATATAATAGCATATATGAACACTCCCCTTTCAACGCAATGGCTAGTATCATAGGCACAGTTTCTCATACTGTTAATGGGAAGTCAGGTTGACTTCCACTGGCATCTTGAAAACACTTCAATATCATAATCTTGCTGCCAGAACCAACCCTAAAATCTATTTGCCTCCTGACTGTATACATGTGCATGAGGAAGTTCCTTATTTCACTGCTCGGAACTGCCAACAATGTAAACCATTGAATGTGCCTCTACAGACGTGGTTATCTAATTTTGTGGGGGAAATTGTACCCAGAAAAGGACAATCACACAGTTGACAATGGTTGAAGATGGATAATGATACACAGAGGTTCCTGTTACTGTTCAACTTTTGTGTATGTTTGAAATTTTCCATTACAAAGTTAAAGAAAAATTAAGCCCCTTCATTCTCTGTCCTTTCTCGGAATTAGTGTAAAGTTGCAAAGCAATCTGATTTTATTTAAAAAGATAAACTTTGTTTCATTATCTCCAGTTGATTTTTCAAAATTAAGTCTCATAAAAAGTTTCCCCCACAATTTCCTAGGAGATTTTGGTCTTTCCTTTGAGTTGATGTTCTCTAAACACACCTTTTCTGTACCACTTACTCCCCAATCACAAGACCTCCTGTTTTTGCCTTTCCCTTGCATGGAACTGCAAAAACTTCCTGAAATCCGTTGGCAAACAAAGAGTAGTAGGTGTGGATGTGTAAATACAAAGCTTAACTCACCTGAGTCTGGGTCATCCTCTGCAATCTGGAGGAATGGTGGGCACTATGGCCTCTGAGTTAGGGTATCTTCCTGGGCTTTCCCTGGTCCTTACCCTATCTGATCCTCTACTGTGGACCTTGAGACAAAGGAAGCCACCAGCACCCAGGCTGAATCCCTGGTACTCTAAAGGAGAAGAGGCTTCATGGGGGCTCTGCCTGACCCAGGTACTCTGAAGGAACAATCACATAACAGAGGCAGGCATGCTGTAGGTCACTAAACAAAAAGAACACCATCAAACCAATTCTGGAGTCAGGCAGATGGGATCCAAGAGAGGCCAGAAGATAAGGACCTACAGGTCAGGAGAACAAGAAGATGAGCTTATAAGGCCCTTGTGAGAGTTTGTGAGGCCCTCAGCACAGCATCTGGCAAAAGGCACACCCTCTGTATGATGGGGTATGATGCATCTCATTTAATCCCAAAACAGCCTGACTTAGAGATTGTCCATGTCACAGATGACCCACATAACTTAACATGCAACCAGCGCTCCTGATACTTCAAGCCCTATTAAGGCAATTGTAGCCTCTTCGAGTGAAAACAAAACCCTGACCCTGCCCCAGATGGGCCTGCCACCCTGCCTCATGTGTAGGGCAGAGATGTGAATGCAGGCTCCCACAGTGGGGCTGATAGCACATAGGGATGCAATGAAATACAAAATTTTACTGTTGAAACATGTCTCCAGACCTCAAAAAGAAACAATGACCTGGCCCAAGGATCCAGTTTCCCAGGCCCCAGAAGCTCCTGATAAGCATCACTTGTCCTGGGACCTGGGGTCTCTAAAGGTACAGGGGCCACTGTGTCCTGAAGTCACCTACTATGATTCCATGCCAGAGAAAAACACAGGTAGGGGTTGAAACTGCACTGGGAAATTTGTGAACATTCTACCCCATGACTCCAGCAGGGCTTGCCTGCTGTAGCTCTGACTGCATTTTTTTCCCTATAATGTTCTTCATGTTATTTTTTAACATCAATTATTTGGCACATAGGCCATAATAAAGTCCCCAGGACCCTTTTCTCCACCCCATCCCTTAGTCCCCGGCACCCAGAGTGGTTTTAAAAATTGAAACAGATCTCTTCACTCCCTACTTTAACACCCTCCCGTGGCTTCCCACAATGTCAACCCTGTTATGCCATTTTCCTCACTGCACTTAACACTACATGAAGTCACCTTCCTCATCTGTTTGTATATATACATACTGCCTGTCATCCCTACCATAACATGAATATTGTTACCTGGATCACTGGTTCTTTTTATTTTCAAGTTAATTGCATTTTATTATTGTGCTATGATGTGGTTTGTCTCTCCTTAAGCAGAGCAGCATAATGTAAAGTATAAGGTGAATATTGCCAAACTTTTATGTATGTCTACTTTATTTTGGCCTGTGAATTCATTTATTTATTGAAGTAGAGTTGATTCACAATATTATATTAGTCTCAGGTATACAGTATAATGATTCAGTATTTTTGCAGATTATATTCCATTAAAAGTTATTACAAGCTAGTGGCTATAATTCCCTGTGCTATACAATATATCATTGTTGCTTATCTATTTTATAGATAGTAGTTTGTATCTTTTAATCCCACACCCATAATTTGTCTCTCCTTACTTCAGTAAACACCAGTTCATTTTCTAATCTATGAGTCTGTTTCTGTTTTGCATATACATACATTTGTATTATTTTTTAGATTCCACATATGAATGATATCATACAGTATTTACCTTTCTCTATCTGACTTATTTCACTAAGCATAATATTCTCTAGGTCTATCCATGTTGTTGCAAATGGAAGAATTTCATTCTTTTTTATGGCTGAGTAACATTCCATTAAATAAATAAATATATATATTCACATCTTCTTTATCCATTCGTCTATTGATGGGCACTTGGGTTGCTTCCATGTCTTGGCTCTTGTAAATAGTGCTACTATGAACACTGGGGTGCATGTATCTTTTTGAATTAGTGTTTTCATTTTCTTCAGATATATACCCAGGAGTGGAATTTCTGGCTCATGTGGTAGTTCTCTTTTCAGTTTTTTGAGGAACCTCCATGCTGTTTCCCATAGTGACTACATGAATTTACATTCCTACCAACAGTGTACAAGGATTTCCTTTTCTCCACGTCCTCTCCAACATTTGTTATTCGTAGATGTTTTTTTGTTTTCTGTGGTTTTTTTTGCGGTACACAGGCCTCTCACTGTTGTGGCCTCTTCCGTTGCGGAGCACAGGCTCTGGATGCGCAGGCTCAGCAGCCATGGCTCACGGGCCCAGCCGCTCCGCGGCATGTAGGATCTTCCTGGACTGGGGCACAAACCCAAGTCCCCTGCAGCAGCAGGCGGACTCTCAACAACTGCGCCACCAGGGAAGCCCTATTTGTAGACTTTTTGATGATAGCCCTTCTGACATGTATGAGGTGATATCTCATTGTGGCTTTGATTTGCATTTCTCTAATAATTTGCAATGTTGAGGATGTTTTTCATGTGCCTGTTAGCCATCTGTAAGTCTTCTTTGGAAAAATGTCTATTCAGCTCTTCTGCCCATTTTTTAAATTGAGTTGTTTGGGGTTTTTTTTGATATTGAGTTGTATGAGTTGTTTATATATTTTGGGTATTAACCACTTGTAAGTCACATCATTTGCAAGTATTTTCTCCCATTCTGTAGGCTGTCTTTTCATTTTGATGATGGCTTCCTTTGCTGTGCAAATGCTTTTAAGTTTAATTATATCCCATTTGTTTATTTTTGCTTTTATTTCTTTTGCCTTAGGAGACAGATCCAAAAAATATTGCTACAATGTATGTCAAAGAGTGTTCTGCCTATGTTCACCTCTAGGAGTTTTATGGTTTCAGGTCTTACATTTAGATCTCTAATCCATTTTGAGTTTATTTTTGTATATGTTGTGAGGGAATGTTCTAATCCCATTGTTTTACATGTAGCTGTCCAGTTTTTCCAGCACTACTTGTTGAAGAGACTGTCTTTTCTCCATTGTATATTCTTGTCTCCTTTGATGTAGATTAATTGACCGTAGGTGTGTGGGTTGAGTTCTGTGCTCTCTATTCTGTTCCATTGATCTACATGTCTGTTTTTGTGCCAGTACCATGGTGTTTTGATTACTGTAGCTTTGTAGTATAGTCTGAAGTCTGGGAGGATGATACCTCAGCTTTCTTCTTTTTTGTCAAAATTGCTTTGGCAATTCGGGAACCATTTGGTTCCATATGAATTTTAGGGATCACTGGTTCTTGATTCACATAGGTGCACAATAAATATTTTCTGAATAGAGGAGTTTGAGCAAAGGACTGCAAGGAAGGCAAATATTCCTGTTCATTGACTTAAGTGAAGCTGCCATGTACCTTCTGCTGCAGATTCAGCTCATAATCCATTCAGTCATCAACATGGGAAATAAAGTGATCAAATTCTCATAAGCTGATTAACATAAAAGTTGACATTTCAGTTCAGTAAATAGTGGATGATGTTACAAAAATTACCATCTGTGAGGAAGAAAATAAAATAGGAGAAGGTATATTAGCTTAATAGCTAACATTTGTTGAGCAGTTATTCTATGCCACACACATGTATTAACTCATTTAATTCTCTCAGTGGAGATGCAGAGAGTTAAAGAAAACTGCCCAAGGTCACAAAGGTCATAAAGGGTGGAGCCAAGATCTAAAAAATTCATGAGGCAACTTGAATGTGGTGATGGTTACACAAAACGCATAAATACTACACCAAAAAGAGCTGATTTTATTGAATGTAAATTAAAAATAACTTTAAAAAATTCATAGGTGGTAATTATGAAAAAAAATGGAGATGAGTTAAAGAGAGACAAATAACTTAGCACTAAGCACATGAATGCACTGTACTAATAACTATTAAAATCTATACTTGTGACCAGGGTATCAAGAAAGTCTCTACCAACTGACCCTGTTAATGACTACCCCCAATCAGTCAACCATTCACTGACCTCACCTGATCCTCATCACTGAACCCATGGACCCTCATCACTAAATTTCACTGACCCCAGTTATTACAGCCACTAATCTCTCATTACTGAACTCAATGAAAGCCATCACCAATCACACAGACTCTCCTCACTGATGCCCCCAAACCAATGTTACTATCCCGTAAAGCCCACATTCCTGGCCCGACATCCATGCCATCAGCCAGCAGGAAGCCCCACATTAGTGTCCCCACATCGTGAAGCCCACACATCCCTGTCACTCATATCACAGACGCCTGAATCACTCGGGACACAGTCATCCTTAGTGAGCCTACATTGACCTCACAGGTGTTGCATCAGTGACCTGGACACCATCAGTCAATGCACTCAAGAGGGAGACCAGTCATTCTGATTTGCATGGGATTAGCTATGTTCATGACTCCACCTGGGAGTTCTGGGCTAACCGAGACAAATCGGTTAGCCTGGAACCAAAATTTACCACCCCATCAGCGAGCACAGAGCACCCTCAGTGACTCCCAAACTCAACCATCTCTGCCTGACCATCACTGAGTGTGACCATCACACTCTCTGGACCACAGATTTCTGTGCTTACACTGATCCCAGTGATAACAAACACGGAATTCCAAAATGACTCTCGCTTTTGGAACCTCTCTCCTCTGTCAGAACGAGCCTGAAGCTGTGAACTGATCAGTGGGACCACAGGACTCCTTGCCAACAGTAACAAACATGCCCCCCACCCACACCCCCACAGCCCTCCTTTGCTGCTGCTTGTGTCCAGGAACAAGGCGGCAGTGCCCAACTCATAGTTTTTGCTTTGAGACAGTAATATTGGTAAGGCCCTTCTCCCATACGGAGTAGGTGCCTTCCGGGGACCTCAAGGATTCTCTCTGGAGGGAGGAGAATGGGAGGCGGGTGGATTCGGGTCCAGAATTGTTCAGGAGAAAGATTGGGATTAAGATCTGGAAAAGAAAATCTCTCACCTGGAAAAGTCAGACAGGTGGCAGTATGGTGGGCTCTGTAGCGACACAGGCTAGGGGCTGGAGACCAGTCCAGATGGGAGCCCCAGGTAACAGGGCCCATATGCAGCACTTCCCATACGTGACTCATTTCTCACATAAGAAAAACTGACTATCAGAAAGGCTTCCAAGTCCAGCAGTTAATCCACCTGGTTAACTCTCCTCTGTGTTGTATTCACTACCCTCATGGATTTCCAGAGCCATCAGGATGGTGACAAAGACCCTCCTGGGCCAAACCTGAATGAGGATCCTCTGAGCACTCTTCTCCACTAGGCCCCAACCTTGGGCTCTGTCCTTGGACTTCTTAGTCTGGTATTAGCAAGAATCCTAGAGTGAAAATCTCTCACCCTTAGTATCTGATCACCTTTAATATCTGATCAAATTACTCATCCTCTCTCTCCATATCTTATCACCCTGGCTGGCTTTGGGCAAGAATCTTTTTGCATCCTCAAAGAAGAATTCCCCCTAGGCTTGGTGTTTCCTTAGTAGTTTTCCATCATCCTGCTCCTTGGCTATAAATCTCCCTCTTATTCTTGGTGTATTCAGAGTCGATCCCAATCCCTCTCCCCTACTGCAAACCCCTTTGCAGTAGTCCATGTATATGATGCATCTATTATTATGGTCCAGAATAAAGTCTGCCTTATTGTTTTAACGTGTCCAAATAATTTTTTCTTCAATAATAGGGAAATAAAAACAATAGCTGAGATATGTTTATACCAGAAATACAGTTTTATATGAAAAATATAGCTTCCAGTCAGCAGAGGGAAAGAGGGAAACTGGATAAGTAAGGGCTAAGGGCAAAGAGCTTGGCATCTAGGAAATCAGACTTTGTCTGAACTCTGAACTCTCAAGAGGCATATGGCTTATGGCCTCCTATGAGCTCCACTATCTGCCCTCTTTGTCCCAGGCCCCTCTCCTTAACTCCCCCAAATCTCAGGTCAGCCACTCCTTTCATGGAAACTGAGCCTTTGCCAAATGGCAGGTGCATATTAAATCTGAGATTAATATAAAATTCAGTCTTAGTTCTCTTGATCACATTTGTAACTTGTATTTTTCCCCAGGTGCTTGCATACAAAGATATGACCTCCCTATCATGTACAGGGCCCTGAGGTAGGGTCTGATTCAGTGCTCAGGAACCTCTTCACCAGGGAGTCTTTAAGAGCCCTTCAGTTAAAGACCACTAGGAACACATCTGTAGTTAAACAATTACAATGCATTTAGGATGAAGAACGTCATGGGGAACCATAGGGTGTCTTAGTAAGAGGAGTTAGAACCTATCATAGGATTTGTGTTCTGAATGATTTTGGGGTAGAGTCTCAGGGAGTAGGGGGTCTGTTCTAGATTGGAACCTGTCAGAAGTGGCAACTTGATAATTATTTTGTGAGTGGCAAAGCAATCTTGTTTTGGTCTGTGCTTAGACAATATTATAAAGTGTCCTTGTTTTTGATTCAATTTATGATGGTCTCAGAGTAATCTTCTCTGAAGTTAGTATTCTGGGACGTAGTTTATGTCCAACAAGAGAACAAAATGGCCTGGCTGTGAGTATCAGACCAGCTTGTAGTAGCATTGAGATCTAGCTATGAAGCAAACATTGAAAAAATTGAGGGAGAAATACAGTCTTACAATAATATTTGAAGACCTCAACACTGCACTTACAATAATAAATAGGAAAACCAGAGAAAGAATATCAGTAAGGAAATAGAGGACTTGAACAACACTATCAACCATTTGGACCTAACAGATATAAAAAATAATCCATCTATAAGAAAGATTATGTATGAAAACCCCAAAGTTAACATCATACTCAAATATTGAAAGACTGAAAGTGTTTCATATAAGATCACGAACAAGACAAGACCTTCCCTACATCTAGTCATCATAGTAATGGAAATTCTAGCCAGAACATTTCTACAAAATATCAATGAAAAATCTAAAAAGGAAATTAAGAAAAAAATTCCACTTACAATATCATCAAAAAGAATAAAATAGTTAGGAATAAACTTAACTGAGGAGGTGAAAGACTTGAAAACTACAAAATGTGCTAAAAAAATTAACAAAGACACAAATAAATAGACATCCAATGTTCAAGGATTGGAAGACTAAACAAAATACTATCCAAAATGATCTACAAATTCAATGCAATCCCTATCAAAATCCCAATTATGTTTTCTGCAAAAATAGAGAAATCTATCCTCAAATTCATATGGAATCTCAAGGGACTTCAAATAGCCCAAACAATCTTCAAAAAGAAAAACAAAACTGCAGGGCTTATGTTTCCTGATTTCAACACTTACCTTAAAGGTGTAGTAATCAAAATATTGTAGTAGTGGAATAAAGACACACATATAGACCAACAGGATGGAATAGAGACCCCAGAAATAAACCCTCCAATATATGCTCATGTTAAGGCTTGAATGTATATACTCCCCCAAAATTCATATGTTAAAAACCCAATGCCCAGTGTGATGTAATTAGGAGGTAAGACCTGTGGGAGGTGGAGCCCTCATGAATGGAATGAATACCCTTATAGAAGAGACCCAAGAGGGAATTCCCTTGTGGTCCAGTGGTTAGGACTCAGCTGCTGTGTCCCTGGCTCAATCCCTAGTCAGGTAACTAAGATCCCACAAGCTGTGCAGTGAGACCAAATATAAATAAATAAATAAAAGAGACCCAAGAAAACTCCCTTGTCCTTTCTTTTTCTTTTTTTAAAGGTATTTATTTATTTTTATTTTATTTTGGCTGAGCTGGGTCTTTTTTGTGATGTGTGGGCTGTTTTGGCACGTGAGCTTCTCTAGTTGTGGCACCTGGGCTCCAGAGCACACAGGCTCAGTAGTTGTGGTGCGTGGGCTCTCTAGTTGTAGCACACAGGCCCCAGAGCATGCGGGCTTCTCTCTAGTTGTAGTGCATGGGCTTAGTTGTCCCAAGGTATGTGGGATCTTAGTTCCCCAACCAGGGATTGAACCCCCATCTCTGGCATTGGAAGGCCGATTCTTAACCACTGGACCACCAGGGAAGTCCCCTCCCTTCCCCTTTCTGCCATGTGATGTTATAGTGAAAAGACAGCCATCTATGTGGAAGCGAGATGCTGAATCTGTCTGTGCCATGACTTTGGACTTCTCAGGTTCCAGAACTGTCAAAAATAAGTGTTTGCTCTTATGACACCTAAATTATGGCATTTTTGTTATAACAGCCCAAATAAGCTAAAATAGGGCAAATGATTTTTGAAAAAGGTGCCAAGACAATTGAATTGGAGAAAGGACAGTCTTTTCAATGAATGGTGTTGGGAAAACTGCATACCCACATGAAAACAAAGAAGTTGAGCCCTTAACTTACACTACATACATAAATTAATTTAAAATGGATTAAGAGAACTCTTCCCAGAGGCTCTGGCCTGCTGGCCTACTATATCAGATTTTGGATCCACCAAGCCTCCACAATCATAGACTTGGTGCTCTAGCTGGGTGTCAGGCCTGAACCTCTGAGATGGGACAACCGAGTTCAGGACATTGGTCCACCAGAGAGATCCTGGCCCCAGGTAATATCAAATGGTGAAATCTCTCTCAGAGATCTCCATCTCAATGATAAGACCCGGCTTCATTCAACGACCAGCAAGCTACAGTGCTGGAGACCCTATGCCAAACAACTAGCAAGACAGGAACACAATCCTACTCATTAGCAGAGAGGCTACCTGAAATCATAATAAGTTCACAGACACCCCAAAACACACCATTGGATATGGTCATGCCAACCAGAAAGACAAGATACAGCCTCACCCACCAGAGCACAGGCACCAGTCCCCTCCACCAGGAAGCCTACACAACCCACTGAACAAAACTTACCCACTGGGGACAGACACCCAAAACTATGGGAACTATGAACTTGCAGCCTGCAGAAAGGAGACTGCAAACACAGTAAGTTAAGCAAAATAAGAAGACAGAAAAACACACAGCAGATGAAGGAGCAAGGTAAAAACCACCAGACCAAACAAATGAAGAGGAAATAAGCAGTCTACCTGAAAAAGAATTCAGAGTAATGCTAGTAAAGATGATCCAAAATCTTGGAAAAAGAATGGAGAAAATACAAGAAACGTTAAACAAGGACTCAGAAGAACTAAAGAGAAAGCAAACAATAACGAACAACACAATAAATGAACTTTAAAATTCTCTAGAAGGAATCAGTAGCAGAATAACTGATGCAGAAGAATGGATAAATGACCTGGAAGATAAAATAATGGAAATAACTACTGCAGAGCAGAATAAAGAAAAAAGAATGAAAAGAACTGAGGACAGTCTCAGAGACCTCTGGGACAACATTAAAGACACCAACATTCGAATTATAAGGGCTCCAGAAGAAGAAGAGAAAAAGAAAGGGACTGAGAAAATATTTGAAGAGATTATAGTTGAAAACTTGCCTAATATGGGAAAGGAAAGAGTCAGTCAAGTCCAGGAGGGCACGGAGAGTCCAATACAGGATAAGTCCAAGAAGAAACATGCCAAGACACATATTAATCAAACGATCAAAAATTAAATACAAAGAAAAAATATTAAAAGCACCAAGGAAAAAGCAACAAATAACCTATAAGGGAATCCCCATCAGTTTAAGAGCTGATCTTTCAGCAGAAACTCTGCAAGCCAGAAGGGAGTGGTAGGACATATTTAAAGTGATGAAAGAGAAAAACCTACAACCAAGATTAATCTACCCATCAAGAATCACATTCAGATTCGACAGAGAAATTAAAACCTTTAGAGACAGGCAAAAGCTAAGAGAAGTCAATACCACCAAACCAGCCTTACAACAAATGCTAAAGGAACTTCTCTAGGCAAGAAACACAAGAGAAGTAAAAGACCTACAATAACAAACCCAAAACAATTAACAAAATGGTAATAGGAACACACATATTGATAACTACCTTAAATGTAAATGGATTAAATGCTCCAACCAAAAGACATAGACTGGCTGAATGGATACAAAAATAAGACCCATATATATGCTGCCTACAAGAGACTCACTCCAGACCTAGGGACACATACAGACTGAAAGTGAGGGGATCAAAAAGGATATTCCATGAAAATGGAAACCAAAAGAAAGTTGGAGTAGCAATTCTCATATCAGACAAAATGGCTTTAAAATAAAGAATATTGCAAGAGACAAAGAAGGACACTATATAATGATCAAGGGATCAATCCAAGAAAAAGATATAGTAAATGTAAATATTTATGCACCCAACATAGGAGTACCTCAGTACTTAAGGCAAAAGCATGCTAACAGCTATAAAAGGGGAAATTGACAGTAACACAATCATAGTAAGGGACTTTAACACCCCACTGTCACCAATGGACAGATCATCCAAAATGAAAATAAATAAGGAAACATAAGCTTTAAATGACACATTAAACAAGATGGGCTTAATTGATATTTATAGGACATTCCATCCAAAAACAACAGAATACACTTTCTTCTCAAGTGCTCAGGGAACATTCTCCAGGATAGATCATATCTTGGGTCACAAATCAATCCTTGGTAAATTTAAGAAAACTAAAATCGTATCAAGTATCTTTTCCAACAACAACACTATGAGACTAGATATCAATTCCAGGAAAAAATCTGTAAAAAATACAAACATATGGAGGCTAAACAATACACTACTAAATAACCAAGAGATCAGTGAAGAAATCAAGGAGGAAATAAAAATATACCTAGAAACAAATGACAATGAAAACACGATGACCCAAAACCTATGGGGTGCAGTAAAAGCAGTTCTAAGAGGGAAGTTTATAGCAATACAATCCTACCTCAAGAAACAAGAAACATCTCAAATAAACAACCTAACCTTACACCTAAAGCAAGCAGAGAAACAAGAACAAAAAACCCCCAAAGTTAGCAGAAGGAAAGAAATCATAAAGATTGGATCAGAAATAAATGAAAAAGAAATGAAGGAAAGAATAACTAAGATCGATAAAGCTAAACAGTGGTTCTTTGAGAAGATAAACAAAATTGATAAACCACTAGCCAGACTCATCAAGAGAAAAATGGGAGAAGACTCTAATGAATAGAATTAGAAATGAAAAAGGAGAAGTAACAACTGACACTGCAGAAATACAAAGGATCATGAGAGATTATTACAAGCAACTATATGCCAATAA
Source organism: Phocoena sinus (assembly GCF_008692025.1). Lineage (NCBI taxonomy): Eukaryota > Metazoa > Chordata > Mammalia > Artiodactyla > Phocoenidae > Phocoena > Phocoena sinus. Next base: position 91,059,888 of record NC_045768.1, read on the forward strand.
AATTGAAAACACTGGAAGAAATGGACAAATTCTTAGAATTTGTCCCGAGACTGAACCAGAAAAAAATAGAAAATATGAACAGACAAATCACAAGCACTGGAATTGAAACTGTGATTAAAAATCTTGTAACAAACAAAAGCCCAGGACCAGATGGCTTCACAGGCGAATTCTATCAAACATTTAGAGAAGAGCTAACACCTATCCTTCTCAAACTGTTCCAACATATAGCCGAGGGAGGAACACTACCAAACGCATTCTATGAGGCCACCATCACCCTAATACCAAAACCACACAAAGATGTCACAAAAAAAGAAAACTACACGCAAATATCACTGATGAACATACATGCAAAAACCCTCAACAAGATACTAGTAAACAGAATCCAACAGCCCATTGAAAGGATCATACACCATGATCAAGCGGGGTTTATCCCAGAAATGCAAGGATTCTCCAATATACACAAATCGATCAATGTAATAAACCATATTGACAGATTCAAGGAGAAAAACCATATAATCAGCTCAATAGATGCAGAAAAAGGTTTTGACAAAACTCACCACCCAGTTATGATAAAAACTCTCCAGGGGCTTCCCTGGTGGCACAGTGGTTGAGAGCCCGCCTGTTGATGCAGGGGACATGGTTCGTGCCCCGGTCTGGGAAGATTCACATGCCGCGGAGCGGCTGGGCCCATGAGCCATGGCTGCTGAGCCTGTGCGTCCGAAGCCTGTGCTCCGCAACGGGAGAGGCCACAACAGTGAGAGGCCCACGTACTGCCAAAAAAAAAACAAAAAGCAAAACTCTCCAGAAAGTGGGCACAGAGGGAACCTACCCCAAGTTAATAAAGGTCATGTATGACACACCCACAGCCAACATCATTCTCAATAGTGAAAAACTGAAACCATTTCCTCTAAGATCAGGAACAAGACAAAGTTGCCCACTTTCACCATTATTATACAACATGGTTTTGGAAGTTTTAGCCACAGCACTCAGAGAAGAAAAAGAAATAAAAGGAATCCAAATTGGAAAAGAAATAAAGCTGTCACTGCAGATGACATGATACTATACATAGAGAATCCTAAAGGTATTACCAGAAAACTACTAGAGGTAATCAATGAATTTGGTAAAGTAGCAGGATACAGAATTAATGCACAGAAATCTCTTGCATTCCTTATACACTAATGATGAAAAATCTGAAAGAGAAATTAAGGAAACACTCCCGTTTACCATTGCAGCAAAAAGAATAAAATACCTAGGAATAACTTACCTAAGGAGAGAAAAGACCTATAATGCAGAAAACTATAAAACACTGATGAAAGAAATTAAAGATGATACAAACAGATGGAGAGATATACCATGTTCTTCGATTGGAAGAATCAACATTGTGAAAATGACTATACTACCCAAAGCAATCCACAGATTCAGTGCAATCCTTATCAAACTACCAATGGCATTTTTCACAGAACTAGAACAAAAAATTTCACAATTTGTATGGAAATAGAAAAGATCCTGAATAGCCAAAGTGAACTTTTTTTTTTCATTTACTTATTTTATTTATTTATTTTAGTCTGCATTGGGTCTTCATTGCTGGGCGCAGGCTTTCTCTAGTTGCAGAGAGTGGGGGCTACTCTTCGTTGCAGTATGCGGGCTTCTCATTGCGGTGGCTTCTGTTGTTGCAGAGCACAGGCTCTAGACGTGGGCTTCAGTAGTTGTGGCTCACAGGATCAGTAGTTGTGCCTCGTGGAATCTGGAATGCAGGCTCAGTAGTTGTGGTGCACGGGATTAGTTGCTCCACGGCATGTGGTATCTTCCCTGACCAGGGCTCGAACCCATGTCCCCTGCATTGGCAGGCGGATTCTTAACCACTGTGTCACCAGGGAAACCCCAAAGCAATCTTGAGAAAGAAAAATGGAGCTGGAGGAAGAAGGCTCCCTGACTTCAGACTATACTACAAAGCTACAGTAATCAAGACAGTATGGTACTGGCACAAAAACAGATTATATATCAATAGAACAGGATAGAAAGCCCAGAGATAAACCCACGCACATAAGGTCACCTTATATTTGATAAAGAAGGCAAGAATATACAGTGGAGAAAAGACAACCTCTTCAATAAGTGGTGCTAGAAAACTGGACAGCTACATGAAAAAGAACGAAATTAGAACACTCCCTAACATCATACACAAAAATAAACTTAAAATGGATTATTGACCTAAATGTAAGGCCAGACACTATCAAACTCTTAGAGGAAAACATAGGCAGAACACTCTATGACATAAATCACAGCAAGTTCCTTTTTGACCCACTTCCTAGAAAAATGGAAATAAAAACAAAAAGAAACAAATGTGACCTAATGAAACTTAAAAGCTTTTGCACAGCAAAGGGAACCATAAACAAGATGAAAAGACAACCCTCAGAATGGGAGAAAATATTTGCAAACAAAGCAACTGACAAAGGAGTAATCTCCATAATATACAGGTAGCTCAATATCAAAAAACAAACAACCCAATCTAAAAATGGGCAGAAGATCTAAATGGCCATTTCTCCAAAGAAGATATACAGATTAGCAACAAACAAGTGAATAGATGCTCAACGTCACTAATCTTTAGAAAAATGCAAATCAAAACTACAATGAGGTATCACCTCACACCGGTCAGAATGGCCATCATCAAAAAATCTACAAACAATAAATACTGGAGAGGGTGTGGAGAAAAGGGAACCCTCTTGCACTGTTGGTGGGAATGTAAATTGATACAGCCACAATGGAGAACAGTATGGAGGTTCCTTAAAAAACTAAAAATAGAATTACCATACGACCCAGCAATCCCACTACTGGGCATATGCCCTAAGAAAAGCATAATTCAAAATGATTCATGTACCACAATGTTCATTGCAGCACTATTTACCATAGCCAGGGCATGGAAGCAACCTAAGTGTCCATCAACAGATGAATGGATAAAGAAGATGTGGCACATATATACAATGGAATATTACTCAGCCATAAAAAGAAACGAAATTGAATTATTTGTAGTGAGGTGGATGGACCTAGAGTCTGTCATACAGAGTGAAGTAAGTCAGGAAGAGAAAAACAAATACTGTGTGCTAACACATATATATGGAATCTAAAGAAATAAAAAAGCTTCTGAAGAACCTAGGGACAGGACAGGAATAAAGATGTAGAGAATGGACTTGAGGACAAGCAGAGGGGGAAGGGTAAGCTGGGATGAAGTGAGAATGGCATGGACATATATACACTACCAAATGTAAAATAGATAGCTAGTGGGAAGCAGCCACATATAGCACAGGGAGATCATCTCAGTGCTTTGTGTCCACCTAGAGGGGTGAGATAGGGAGGGTGGGATGAAGACGCAAGAGGGAAGAGATATGGTGATATATGTTTATGTATAGCTGATTCACTTTGTTATACAGCAGAAACTAACACACTATTGTAAAGCAATTACGCTCCAATAAAGATGTTAAAGAAAAAAATGGATTAAGAACCTAAACATAAGACCTTAAAGTATCAACCTCCAAGAAGAAAACTTGGGGGGAATGCTTAATGACATTGCATTTGGCAATGATTTCTCATTTATGACACTAAAAACCAATCAACAAAGAAAAAAATAATAAATTGGACCTCATTAAAATGAAAAATTTTTGTGAATCAAAGGACTGTATTAACAAAGTAACTAGTAAATCATGGAATGGGAGAAAATGTCTGCAAATCATATATCCGGCAAGGGATTGATATTCAGAATATATAAAGAAATATAAGAATAAACACAAACAGTCTTGTAATCTAAGTATATCCTATATTTAATCTGGCACTCCTAACTCTCTGGTCCCATCAAACTCTCTCTAGTAGGGTCTTCTCTTAATTACCTTTCTGTTTTGGAGTCCTGCACCTCCTTGGAAGAGTCACTCAATGCCTCTGACCTGTTTCTGCCTCTGGGTAAAGGAGATAACAGCACCAGCAACCCAGGGTGTAATTAGGACTCCAAGAAAATGAGCTACCCATTTCTTAGCACCCAATACAGATGCCATAAAGAGCAAAAAGTAAGGTCATTAAAATGGGCAAAGGATTGAATAGATGTTTCTCCAAAGAAGATATACAACTTGACAGTAAACACATGAAAAGATCACCAATCATTAGGGAAATGAAAAGCAAGACTGTGAGATACCACTTAACATTCATTAGTATATCTATTGTTTAAAAACAAAAAACTAAAAAACAAAATAACTGTTGGAGAGGATATGGAGAAATCGGATCACTCCTGCATTGTCCGTGGGAAAGTAAAATAGTGGAGCTACCGTGGAAAACAGTTTGACACTTCCTCAAAAAGTAAAACATAGGGCTTCCCTGGTGGCGCAGTGGTTGAGAGCCCGCCTGCCAATGCAGGGGACGCAGGTTTGTGCCCCGGTCCGGGAAGCTCCCACATGCCGCGGAGCGGCTGGGCCCGTGAGCCATGGCCGCTGAGCTTGCGCATCCGGAGCCTGTACTCCGCAACGGGAAAGGCCACAACAGTGAGAGGCCCAGGTACCAAAAAAAAAAAAAAAAAAAAAAAGTAAAACATAGCATTACCATATAATTCATCAATACCACTTCTAGGTATATATCCCAAAGAACTGAAAGCAGAGATTCAAACAGATGCTTGCACACCAATATTCATAGCAGCATTTTTCTTAATAGCAAAAAGGTGGAAACAACTCAAATGTTCATTCATATAATAGATAAACAAAATGTGATATATACTGTACATACAATGGCATATTATTCAACCTAAAGAAGGAAATCCTGACACATGGTTCAGCATGGGTGACATGTGAAGACATTATGCTAAGGGAAATAAGCCAGGCACAAAAAGGACACATATTGTATGATTCCACTTATATGATGTACTTAGAGTCAAGTACATAGTCAAATTCATAGAGAAAAAAGTAGAATGATTGTCGCCAGAATTGGGATTAAGGAAGAATAGCAGTTATTGTTTAATGGGTCCAGTTTCAGTTGGGAAGATGAAAAAATTCTGGAGATAAATGATGGTGATGTTTTCAAAATAATGTGAGCATACTTAATGCCACTGAACTGTGCACTTAAAAATGGTTAACATGGTAAATTTTACATATGTATATTTTACCTCAATTTTTTTAAAAGCCAGTATTTTAATCCCCAAATAGGGAAACGAAGTAGGGGGTGCCTCCCATATTAAACAAAATGATCTCTTTTTTAGATAAAGAGAACAAATATTTTCCTCAGGTCCTTTTTTTGTTGTTGTTACCTCAAGTCTCTAAAATGTTTAGCAAAATGTTGAATTTCATGCCATGGGATGATTTTTCAGTCAATTTTTTGTTTACATACCATATTTGTAGTTTCTGGCTCTGAGTCATCAAGAAAAAAAAGTCCAAAGAGCATTAGAAATGTGAACAGTAGAAGCTAGTTCTGATTATTGTCTAAAGTTACTGTTTAGGGAAACAGTTTCTCATACTTCCTCATAATTCTCATATTAAATTTATATACTATTATAGGGAGGCAATTTTTGAGTCTAAGTTTCATTTTGGAGCCTCTGCATATGAAACAGACAGTTGAACAGTAAAAATATTTTGTTGTTCTTGTTCTAAGGCACCTCTCATATGAACAACTTGTTCATATTCAAGTTCTGCAACAGTGACCACTGTAATTCCAAAATGTTCTTGGTGTCTAATTGTGCCTGTTAGAAAGGTACTCTTAAGAATTAGTATTAGAGTGAGAAAACAGAAAGAGAGCAGGTGCTTTGTGTGCAGAAGGCACAGTTTTAATTTGAAAAAAACACATAAGAAATGCAAAGTAAGAGTAGTGCTGGTGGCCTATGTCTGTAGCCATGGCCACCAATAGGGAGGGGGTTCAATGCTGCCTTGTTATTATAGGGCAGGGATGAAATACAGGGTGCCACACATATTCTCGGAGCCTCAGAACCTGGTGAGGAGAAGGGCACAGATTTTTTGTGGTGTTTACTTGGAATTGGGTAGTACTATGGCCTAGATATCTGTGACCTTCCAAAATTCATATGTTGAAATCCTAATGAGGAACAGAGCTTGGCCAAGATGGTGGAGTAAGAAGTGGTGTACTCTCATGGTACACCAAAATTACAACTATCTACAGAGCAACTATTGATGAGAAGGACTGGAATCTACCAGAAAAGATTTGCAACTAAAGATATAAAGAAAAGACTAAAATAAGACAGGTAGGAGGAGCAGAGTCACAGTATAGTCAACACCCATACCCCAAGGTGGGCAACCCACAAATGGAAGGATACTTATGATTGCAGAGTTTCTTCCCAAAAAGTGAGGGTTCTGATCCCCATATCAGGCTCTCCATCTCGGGGGTCTTGCACTGGAAAGACAAGCCCCCAGAACATTTGGCTTTGAAGACCAGTGGGGCTTACTTTTGGAGGAGCAAGAGGGCTGTGGGAAATAGAGACTCCACTCTTAAAGGGCACACACAAAATTAGATACAGAAATCAGATGCACACAAATATCAGATGCAGAAAAATCTTTTGACAAAATTCAACAACTATTTATGATTAAAACCTCTTCATCAAGTGGATATAAAGGAAATATACCTCAACATAATAAAGACCATATATGATATGCCCACAGCTAACATCATACTCAACAGTGAAAAGCTGAAAGAGTTCCTTCTAAGATCGGGAACAAGACAAGTATGCCCACTTTTGCCACTTTTATTCAACATAATATTGGAAGTCCTGGCCACAGTGATCAGACAATAAAAAGAAATAAAAGGAATCCAAATTGGAAAGGAAAAAGTAAAAGTGTCACTGTTTGCACATGACATGATGCTATACATAAAAATTCCTAAAGACAGCAACAAAAAACTAATAGAGCTCATGAATGAATTTGGTAAAGACACAGGATACAAAATTAATATGCAGAAGTCTGCTGCATTTCTATGAAAACCTATAAGACACTGATGAAAGAAATTGAAGACAACACAAACAGTTGGAAAGATATACCATTTTAATAGATTGGAAGAATTAATTTTGTTAAAATGCCCATAGTACTCAAGGAAATCTACATATTCAATGCAACCTTTATTAAAATACCAAAGGCATTTTTCATAGAACTAGAAGAAATAATTGTAAAATTTGTATGGAAACACAAAAGACCCAGAATAGCAAAAACAATCTTGAGAAAGAAGAACAGAGCTGGAGAAATCATGCTCCACGACTTCAGATTATACTACAAAGCTACAGTAATCAAAACAGTATGGTACTGGCACAAAAGCAGACACACAGATCATTGGCACAAAATAGAGAGCCCAGAAATGAACCCAACACTCATGGTCAATTAACCTATGACAAAGGAGGCAAGAACATACAATGTGGAAAAAGTCTCTTCAGTACGTCAGTGTTGGGAAAACTGGACAGCTACATGTAAAAGAATAAAATTAGAACATTCCTTCACAAGGAAACAAAAGCAAAAATAAACAAATGGGACTTAGCAAAACTTAAAAACTTTTGTACAGCAAAGGAAACCATTGACAAAACAAAAAGACAACCTACTGAATGGGAGAGTATATTTGCAAGTGAATGATCATAAGGGATTAATATCCAAAAATATAAACAACTCATACAACTCAATATCAAAAAAACAAACAACCCAATAAAAAAATGGGCAGAAGACCTGAATAGACATTTTTTGAAAGAAGACTTACAGATGGCTAACGAGCACATGAAAAGATGCTCAACATCACTAATCATCAGAAAAATGCAAGTCAAAACCACAGTGAGATATCACCTCATACCTGTCAGAATGGCTATCATCAAAAAGAACACAAATTTTGGTGAAGATATGGAGAAAAGGGAACCCTTGTACACTCTTGGTGGGAATGTACGTTGGTGCAACCACTGTGGAAAACAGTATGGAGGTTCCTTAAAAAACTAAAAATAGGGAATTCCCTGGTTGTTCAGTGGTTAATACTCCATGCTTCCACTGCCGGGGGTTTGGGTTCAATCCCTGGTCAGGGAACTAAGAACCTGCATGCCACGTGGTGTGGGGAAAAAAAAAAGGAGAAAAGAAGGAAAAAATAAAAAGAAAGTGAAAAGGCAAACTAAAGGTTGGGGAAAAAATTAAAAATCAAAACTAAACTAAACTAAAAGTGGAACTACCATATGATCTAGCAGTTCAACTCCTGGGTATATATCTGAAGAAAATGAAAACACTAATTCAAAAAGATACACGCACCCCAATATTCATGGCAGCATTATTTGCAATAGCCAAGATATGAATACAACCTCAATGCCTATCAAGAGTTGAATGGATAAAGAAAATGTTGTATATATACACACAATGGAATTCTACCCAGCCAGACCAAAGAATGGAATTTTGCCATTTGCAACAACAGGGATGGACCTAGAAGGTGTTATGTATGCTTAGTGAAATAAGTCACAGGTAATGACAAATACTGTGTGTTATTACTTATATGTAGAATCTAAAAATAAACCTAAAAAATAATTAATCCAAGAAAAAGAAATAAATGAATATAACAGACAAAAATAGACTTACACATATAGAGAACAAATTAGTGGTTACCAGGGGGGAGAGGGAAGCGGGGATGTGCCAGATAGGGGTAGGGAATTAAGAGGTACAAACTACTATGTATAAAATAAATAATCTACAAGGATATATTGTACAGCACAGGGAATATAGCCAATATTTAATAATAACTTTAAATGGAGAATAATCTATAAAAATTATGAATCATTATGTTGTACACCTGAAACTAATATAATATTGTAAATCAACTATACCTCAAGAAATAAATAAATAAAATAAAGAGAAGTTAGAAAAATTCTAACCCCCAAAGATGATAATATTAGGAGGTGAGCATTTGGGAGGTGCTTAGGTCTTGATGATGGAACAATCATTAGTGGAATTAGTGCCTTATAAAATAGGTCCCAGAGAGATCCCTAGCCTCATCCACCACGTGAGGACACAGTCCACCATGTGAGGACACAGCAAGAAGGCACTAGCTATGTACCAGAAAGGGCCCTCACCAGAAGACAAACATGCTGGCACATTGATCTTGGACTTTTCAGCCTCCAGCACCATAAACATTAAATTTCTGTTGTTTATAAGCTACCCAGTCTGTGGTATTTCTTATAGCAGCCTGACCAGATTAAAACAGGTCAAAATGTTTCTGTCCTTCTGGACTGCCTTCTTCCTTGCTTTTTGCTAAATAGAGCTGGCTTTTCTTGGGGACAATTTTGTCTACATCCATTAGTGTTATAAGTTGTTATGTCTTCTTGGAGAGTTGACCCCTTTATCATTATGTAATGCTTCTCTTTATCCCCGATAATTTTCCTTGCTCTGAAGTCTGCTTTGTCTCAAATTAAAATAGCTACTCCAGCTTTCTTTTCATTAGTGAGTGTTAGCATGGTGTGTCTTTCTCCATCATTTTACTTTTAATCTATCTGTGTCTTTGTATTTAAAGTGGGTTTCTTGTAGACAACATATAGTTGGATCTTGCTTTTTGTCCACTCTGACAGTTTTTGTGTTTTACGTGTACTCAGTGTGTATTTAAACCATTGATGTTTAAAGTGATTATTGATATAGTTGAATAATATGTTTTCTTTCTATTTGTTGCCTTTGTTCTTTGTTTCTTTTTATTTGTTTCTACTTTTTCAGCCTTCTTTTGTTTAACTGAGCAATTGATATGATTCCATTTTATCTCCTCCCTTAGTGTGTCAATTATACTTCTTTATAAAGACTTCTTAAGTGATTGATTTGAGTGTTCAAAATACATTTATAACTAGTCCAACTCCTCTTTGAAATAACACAATACCACTTCACAGGTAGTGCAATTACCTTATAATGGAGTATTATATATCCAATTCCTTCCTCCATCCCTTACAACATTGCTGTCATTCATTTCACTTATCCATAGGCTATAGTCACTGATTATTTTGTTGCTATTATCACTTTGAACAAATTATTATCTCTTACCCTCAATTAAGAATAAGAAAAATGAAAGATTTTATTTTACCTTAATTTATTCCTTCTCTAATATTCTTCCTTTTTTATGAGATCCAAGCTTTTGACCTATACATAATTTCCATTCTTTCTGAAGAATTGCTTTTAACATTTCTTGCAACACAAGTCTTCTGGTGACAAATTCCCTCAATTTTTGTTACTTTTGGAGGTAATTTCACTGTATACTACTTCTTCAGCTCCTTTCTCTCTTTCTTCTTCTTCTTTTATTCCCATTAATCAGATATCACACCATTTTTAACTGTCCCTTGGTTCTTGGATAATATGTTCTATCTTTTCCATTCCTTTTTATCTTTGCTTTTCATTTTGGAAAGTTTCTATTGACATATCTTCAAACTTACTGATTCTTGTCTGACTGAGTTCACTCTACTGATTAGCCTATTAAAGCAATTCTTTATTTCTGTTACAGTGTTTTTTATATCTAGCTCTTTCTTTTGATTCTTTCTTAAGAGTTTATATCTCTCTGCTTACATCACCCATCTATTCTTGCATGTTGTCCACTTTTTCCATTAGAGCCCTTAGCATATTAATCAAAATTGTATTAAGTTCCTAGTCTGAAATTTTCAATATCTCTGCTACATCTGAGTCTGTTTTGACAGTTGGGTTCTATCTTTTTAAACTGCTTTTTTTTGTTGTTGTTTTTATAGTATGCTTTGTGATTTTTTTGAAAGCTGGACATGATGTACTGGGTAAAAGTAACTGAATAGGTGTTTAGTATGGGGATTTATGTTTATCAGGATAGGAATTAAGCTGTATTTAGAGTTTACTGTAGCTGAATGTATCAGAGGCTATTTCCTCTAGTGCCCTTGGTTTTATCTCCCTTTTTGTACAAAAATGCTATTGATGTGGTGGTAAATGTGTGTGAGGGGGTATTCATTCTATATCCCTCTCATTAGGTTTCACGTTTAGTGAGTCTGTGCTCCTGGGCTGTGACCTTCACACGGGCTCCTCAGATTGTTTACACTTTAGGTGGGTCAGAAAGGCTTGAGGGAACTGGAGTTGGGTATTTCCCTTCCTTCATGTGTCTTCTTGAAAGACACAAGCTGATAAAATTCACACAAGCAGAAATAGACACTCTGTATAGGCGTATATCTATTAAAGAAGTATAGGCCTATATCTATTAAAGAAATTGAATCAATAATTAATAACCTTCTTAATAAAAAAGCACTAGGTCCAGATGGTTGCACTGGTAAATTCTAATAACTATTTTGAGAAGAAATTATACCAATTATTTACAGTCTCTTACAGAGGATAAGAGCAGAGGGAATATTTCCTAATTCTTTCTTTGAGATCAGGATTGTCCTAATACCAAAAACCAGACAAAAACTTTACAAGAAAAGGAAACTAAAGAACAACATCTTCCATAAATATAGATGCAAAACTCCTCAACAAAACATTAGCCAATTAAATCCAACATGTATAAAAAGAATTATACACCATGACTAAGTGAGATTTATCTCAAATATGTAAGGCTGGTTAAGCACTAGAAAATCAATTCATATAATCCTTCATATCAATGGGCTAAAAAATTCAGATGATTATATTAATAGATACAGAAAAATAATTTGACAAAATCCAACACCCATTTATGATAAAACTCTCAGTAAACTAGGAATAGAGAGGAACTTTCTCAAGTTGATAAAGAATATTTATTTTAAAACCTATGCTAACATCATATTTAATCATGAGAAACTCAAAGCTTTACCACTAAGATCAAGTACAGTGCAAGGATGTCTCCTCTCACCACTCTTTTTCAACATCGTACTAGAAATCATAGCTAATGCAATCAGACAAGGAAAGTAAATAAAATTATACAGATTTGGAAAGAGAAATAAAACTGTCTTTGTTCACAGATGACATGATAATCCATGTAGAAAATCTGAAAGAATCAACCAAAAAGCTCCTACAACTAATATGTGATTATAGCAAGGTTTCAGAATACAAGGTTAAAATACAAAAGTCAATCACGGGGGCCTCCCTGGTGGCGCAGTGGTTGAGAGTCTGCCTGCCAATGCAGGGGACATGGGTTCGTGCCCCAGTCCGGGAAGGTCCCACATGCCACGGAGTGGCTGGGCCCATAAGCCATGGCTGCTGAGCCTGCGCGTCCGCCTGTGCTCTGCAACGGGAGAGGCCACAACAGTGAGAGGCCCGTGTACAGCAAAAAAAAAAAAAAAAAAAAGTCAATCACTTTCCTATATATCATCAATGAAAAAGTGGAACTTGAAATTAAAAACACAGTATCATTTATGTTAGCACAAATGAAATCTTTACATATAAAGCTAACAGAATATGCATAAGATCTATACCAGGTAAACTACAAAACTCTGATGAATCAAATCAAAGAAGAGCTAAATAAAAGGAGGGACATTTCATGTTTATGGATAGGAAGACTCAGACTCAGTATTGTCAGGATGTCAATTTTTCCCAGCTTGCTCTATAAATTCATTGTAACCCCAATCAAAATCCCAGCAAGTTATTTTGTGGATACTGACAAACTGATTCTAAACTTTATTTGGGGGAGTTCCCTGGTTGCCTAGTGGTTAGGATTCCAAGCTTTCACTGCTGTGGCTTGGGTTCAATCCCTGCTTGGTCATGGAACTAGATCCCACATGCATGCCACAACTAAGAGTTTGCATGCCGCAACTAGAGTCCACATGCTGCAACTAAGGAGCCCGCCTGACACAACTAAGGCCCAGTGCAACAAAATAAACAAATAAGTAAATGTACAGTTCAATGATTAAAAAAAAGAAGATATACAGATGTTAGATAAGCATATGAAAAGATGCTCCACATCATATGTCGGCAGGGAAATGCAAAATAAAACAGCAATGAGATACTACTACACGTCTATTGGAATGTCTAAAATCCAGAACACTGAAAACACCAAATGCTCATGAGGATGTGGAGCAAAAGGAATTCTCATTCATTGCTGGTGGGAATGCAAAATTGTACAGCCAATTTGGAAGACAGTTTGACAGTTTCTCACAAAACTGAACACACTTTACCATATGACAGCATTTGTGCTCCTTTCAACCCAAAGGACTTGAAAATCTATGCCCAGACAAAAATCTCACATGGATGTTTATAGCAGCTTTATTTATAATTGGCAAATCTTGGAAGCAACCAAGATGTTCTTCAGTAGGTGAATGAATAAATAAACTGTGGTACATCCAGGCAATGGAATATTATTCAGTACTAAAGAGAAATGAGCTATTAAGCTATGAAAAGATGTGGAGGGATTTAAAAAGCATATTATTAAGTGAAAGAAGCCAAAGGCTATATACTGTATGATTCCAACTATATGAAATTCTAGTAAAGGCAAAACTATGGAGGCAGGAAAAAGATTAGTTGTTGCCAGGGGTTAGGGTAAGGGAATGGGTGAATAGGCAGAGCACAGAGAATTTTCACAGAGGGTATCATAATGATGGGTACATGTAATTATACATCTTCCAAACTTATATAATGGACAACACCAAGAGTGAACTTTAATGTAAGCTATGGATTTAAGTGATTATGTTGTGCCAACCTAGGTTGCTCAGTTATAACAAATGTACAATTCTGGTGGAGGATACTGATGATGGCAGAGGTTATGCAGGTATGGGGACAGGCAGTATATGAGAAATCTCTGTAGCTTTCTCTCAATTTTGCTTGGAAATTGAAATTGCTCAGAAATTTACATTCTTCTAAAAAATTCCTTTTTTGTCCTTTTAATATGCATGGGATCAGTAGTGATGTTCTCTCTTTCATTTCTGATACTAGTAATTTTGTCCTCTCTTTTTCTTAGTTAGCTTAGCTAGAGACTTATCAATTCCATTGATCTTTTCAAAAAACAAGCTTTTGGTTTTGTTCAGTTTCTCTATTAATATCCTGTTTTCAATTTTATTTATTTTTGCTCTAATTTTTATTTCTTTTCTTCTGCTTGCTTTAGTTTTACCTTGCCCTTTTTCTTTAACTTCCTAAGATGGAAGTTTATTTTTTTTTAACTTTATTAATTATTTATTTTTACAGTAGGTCCTTGTTTGTTATCTAGTTTAAATATAGCAGTATGTACATGTCAACCCCATACTCCCAATCTATCCCTCCCCCTCCTCCTTCCCTCCTGGTAACCATAAGTTAATTCTCTAAGTCTGTGAGACTGTTTCTATTTTGTAAATAAGTTCATCTGTATTCATTTTTTTGATTTTTGCATATAAGCTATATCATATGATATTTATCTTTCTCTGTCTAATTTATTTCCCTTAGTATGATAATCGCCAGGTCCATCCATGTTGCTGCAAATGGCATGATTTCATTCTTTTTAGTGGCTGAGTAATATTCCATTGTATGTATGTGCCACATCTTCTTTATCAATTCATCTGATGATGGACACTTAGGTTGCTTCCACGTCCTGACTATTGTAAATAGAGCTGCAATGAACACTTTGGTACATGACTCTTTTTGAATTATGGTTTTCTCAGGGTATATGTTGAGTAGTGGGATTTCTGTGTTGCATGATAGTTCTATTTTTAGTTTTTTAAGGAACCTCCATACTGTTCTCCATAGTGGCTGTAGCAATTTACATTCCCACCAACAGTGTATGAGGGTTCCCTTTTCTCCACAACCTCTGCAGCATTTATTGTTTGTAGATTTTTTGATGATGGCCATTCTGACCAGTGTGAGATGATATCTCATTGTAGTTTTAATTTGCATTTCTCTAATGATTAATGATGTTGAGCATTCTTTCATGTGTTTGTTGGCAGTCTGTATATCTTCTTTGGAGAAATGTCTATTTAGGTCTTCTGCCCATTTGGGGATTGGGTTGTTTGTTTTTTTGTTATTGAGCTGCATGCACTGCTTGTAAATTTTGGAGATGAATCCTTTGTCAGTTGCTTCATTTGCAAATACTTTCTCCCATTCTGAGGGTTGTCTTTTGGTCTTGTTTATGGTTTCCTTTGCTATGCAAAAGATTTTAAGTTTCATTAGGTCCCATTTATTTATTTTTGTTTTTATTTCCATTTCTTTAGGATGTGGGTCAAAAAGGTTCTTGCTGTGGTTTATGTCATAGAGTGTTCTGCCTATGCTTTCCTCTAAGAGTTTGATAGTTTCTGGCCTTACATTTAGGTCGTTAACCCATTTTGAGTTTATTTTTGTGTACGGTGTTACGGAGTATTCTAATTTCATACTTTTACATGTACCTGTCCAGTTTTCCCAGCACCACTTTTTGAAGAGGCTGTCTTTTCTGTACTGTATATTCTTGCCTCCTTTATCAAAGATAAGGTGACCACACGTGCGTGGGTTTATCTCTGGGCTTTCTATCCTGTTCCATTGATCTACCTTTCTGTTTTTGTGCCAGTACCATACTATCTTGATTACTGTAGCTTTGTAGTATAGTCTGAAGTCAGGGAGCTTGATTCCTCCAGCTCCATTTTTCGTTCTCAAGATTGATTTGGCTATTCAGGGTCTTTTATGTTTCCATACAAATTGTGAAATTTTTTGTTCTAGTTGTGTGAAAAATGCCAGTGGTAGTTTGATAGGGATTGCATTGAATCTGTAGATTGCTTTGGGTAGTAGAGTCATTTTCACAATGTTGATTCTTCCATTCCAAGGACATGGTATATCTTTCCATCTATCTGTATCATCTTTAATTTCTTTCATCAGTGTCTTATAATTTTGTGCATACAGGTCTTTTGTCTCCTTAGGTAGGTTTATTCCTAGATATTTTATTCTTTTTGTTGCAATGGTAAATGGGAGTGTTTTCTTGATTTCACTTTCAGATTTTTCATCATTAATGTATAGGAATGCCAGAGATTTCTGTGCATTAATTTTGTAACCTGCTACTTTACCAAATTCATTGATTAGCTCTAGTAGTTTTCTGGTAGCATCTTTAGGATTCTCTATGTAGAGTATCATGTCGTCTGCAAACAGTGACAATTTTACTTCTTCTTTTCCAATTTGGATTCCTTTTATTTTCTTTTTTCTTCTCTGATTGCTGTGGCTAAAACTTCCAAAACTATGTTGAATAAGAGTGGTGAGAGAGGGAAATCTTGTCTTGTTCCTGATATTAGTGGAAATGCTTTCAGTTTTTTGAGGATGATGTTGGTTGTGGGTTTGTCATATATGGCCTTTATTATGTTGAGGAAAGTTCCCTCTATGCCTACTTTCTGCCCGGTTTTTATCATAAATGGGTGTTGAATTTTGTCGAAAGCTTTCTCTGCATCTATTTAGATGATCATGTGGTTTTTCTCCTTCAATTTGTTGATATGATGTATCACGTTGATTGATTTGCATATATTGAAGAATCCTTGCATTCCTGGAATAAACCCCACTTGATCATGGTGTATGATCCTTTTTTGTGCTGCTGGATTCTGTTTGGTAGTATTTTGTTGAGGATTTTTGCATCTATGTTCATCAGTGATATTGGCCTGTAGTTTTCTTTCTTTGTGACATCTTTGGTTTTGGTATCAGGGTGAAGGTTGCCTCGTAGAATGAGTTTGGGAATGTTCCTCCCTCTGCTATATTTTGGAAGAGTTTGAGAAGGATAGGTGTTAGCTCTTCTCTAAATGTTTGATAGAATTCGCCTGTGAAGCCATCTGGTCTTGGGCTTTTGTTTGTTGGAAGATTTTAAATCACAGTTTCAATTTCAGTGCTTGCGATTGTTCTGTTCATATTTTCTATTTCTTCCTGATTCAGTCTTGGCAAGTTGTGCATTTCTAAGAATTTTCCATTTCTTCCAGGTTGTCCATTTTTTTGGCATAGAGTTGCTTGTAGTAACCTCTCATTATCTTTTGTAGTTCTGCAGTGTCAGTTGTTACTTCTCCTTTTTCATTTCTAATTCTATAGATTTGAGTCTTCTCCCTTTTTTTCTTGATGAGTCTGGCTAATGGTTTATCAATTTTGTTTTTTTCTCAAAGAACCAGCTTTTACTTTTATTGATCTTTGCTATCGTTTCCTTCATTTCTTATTCATTTATTTCTCATCTGGCCTTTATGATTTCTTTCCTTCTGCTAACTTTGGGGTTTTTTTGTTCTTCTTTCTCTAATTGTTTTAGGTGCAGCGTTAGGTTGTTTATTTGAGATGTTTCCTGTTTCTTAAGGTAGGATTGTATTGCTATAAACTTCCCTCCTAGAACTGCTTTTGCTGCATCCCATGATTTGGGGTTGTCATGTTTCCATTGTTATTTGTTTCTAGGTATTTTTTGATTTCCTGTTTGATTTCTTCTGTGATCACTTGGTTATTAAGTAGTGTATTGTTTAGCCTCCGTGTGTTTGTATTTTTTACAGATATTTTCCTCTAATTGATATCTAGTCTCATAGCATTGTGGTCAGAAAAGATACTTGATATGATTTCAATTTTCTTAAATTTACCAAGGCTTGATTTGTGACCCAAGGTATGATCTATCCTGGAGAATGTTCCATGAGCACTTGAGAAAAATGTCAAAATATTTTAAAATTTTCTCCTAAGACTTTTTTGATACATGTGTTATTTAGCTGTGTATTGCAGAGTCTCCAAAAATTTTGGGATATTTCAGCTCCTTTTTTGTTGCTGATTTCTTGTTTAATTCCACTGTTGTCTGAGAACATACTTTATTTAATTTGTATTCCTGTAAATTTGTTAAGACCTGTTTAATGGCCTAGAATGTGATCTATCTTGGTGAATGTTCCATGTGAGCTTGAGTTCAACGTGTATTCTGCTGTTGTTTGATGAATTTTTTATAAATGTCTATTATGTCCAGTGGATTGATGGTGCTGGTGAGTTCAAATATATCATTACTGATTTTATGCCTATAGGATCTTTCAATTAGTGATAGAGGAATACTGAAGTCTCCAATAGTAACAGTGAATTTGACTTCTTCTCTTTTCAGTTCTACCAGTTTTTTTTCCAGTTTCATTGAGAAATAATTGACACACATCACTGTATAAATAAGTTTAAGGTGTACAGTATGGTGGTTGATTTATATATATTTTGAAATGATTATCACAATAAGGTTTAGTTAACATCTATCATCTCACATAGATACATAAATAGAAAAGAAAAAAGCAATCTTTAAATTTATAAATATTATGAGATGAAAATTTAATACCTCTTCCTGTCATTCCTCACCTTCTATCCAAAAATTTTATCATACTTTAAATTATATCATAATTAGTGTTTGCATCATTATAACAATGTAAATATAGCTCACTGCAGAACCTTTTAGAATACTGTGATTATATATCCTTTTTAAATATTGAAGTATAATTGACCTACAGCACTGTATTAGTTCCAGGTACACACCTCAGTGATTCAATATTTCTGTACATTACAAAATGATCACCACAGTAAGTCTAGCTACCATCGGTGACCATACAAATTTATTACAATATTATTGACTATATTCCCATAGCTGTACATTTCATTCCCATGACTCAATTATTTTGTAACTAGAAGTTTGTACCTCTTAATCTCCTTCACCTATTTCACTCAACCCCCCATCCTCCTCTCCTCTGGCAACCGTCTGTTTGTTCTCTGTATCTATGAGTCTCTCTGGTTTGTTTTGTTGTTGTTGTTCATTTGTTTCAGATTCCACATATAAGTGAAATCATACAGTATTTGTCTTTGTCTGATTTATTTCACTTAGCATAATACCCTCAAGGCCCATCCATGTTGTTACAAATGCCAAGATTTCATTCTTTTTTATGGCTGAGTAGTATTCCATTGTATGTATATGTGTCTGTGTGAATATACAGATATTCATACGTCTTCTTTATCCATTCAATCTATTGATGGACACTTAGGTTGCATCCATATCTTGGCTATTGTAAATAATGCTGCTATGAACATTGGGGTACATGTGTCTTTTTGAATTAAGTTTTTTTGTTTTCTTCAGATTTGTACCCAGAAGTAGAATTGCTGGATCATATGGTAGCTTTTTTTAAAAAATAAATTTATTTTATTTATTTATTTATTTTTGGCTGTGTTTGGTCTTCATTGCTGGGCATGGGCTTTCTCTAATTGTGGTGAGTGGGGGCTACTCTTCATTGCAGAGCAGGGGCTCTAGGTGCGTGGGCTTCAGTAGTTGTGGTGCATGGGCTCAGTAGTTGTGGCTTGTGGGCTCTAGAGCACAGGCTCAGTAGTAGTGGCACATTGGCTTACTTGCGCTGTGGCACATGGGATCTTCCTGGACCAGGGCTTGAACCTGCATCCCCTGCATTGGCAGGCAGATTCTTAACCACTGTGCCACCAGGGAAGCCCCATATGGTAGTTTTATTTTTAGTTTTTTGAGGAACCTCCATACTGTTTTCCTCAGTGGCTGCCCCAATTTACATTCCTACCAACAGTGTACAAGTGTTCTTTTTTTCTCCATATCTTTGCCAACATTTGTTATTTGTGTTCTTTTTGATCATAGCCATTCTGACAGGTGTGAGGTGCTATTTTATTGCAATTTTGATTTGCATTTCTCTGATGATTAGTGATGTTGAGCATCTTTTCCTGTGCCTGTTAGCCATCTGTAAGTCTTCTTTGGAAAAATGACTATTCAGATCTTCTGCCCCCTCCTCCCTTTTATTTTTTGGCCATGCCACATGGCTTGCATGATCATAGTTCCCCAACCAGGGACTGGACCCTGGCCCAAAGCAGTGAAAGCACCAAGTCCTAACCACTGGACCACCAGGGAATTTCCCTCTGCCCATTTTTAGATTGGGTGGGTTGTTTGTTTTTTTGATAGTGAGTTTTATATATTTTAGATATTAACCCTTTATCAGCAATATCATTTGCAAATATATTCACCTATTCAGTAGGTTGTCTTTTAATTTTTAAAAAAAGATTTTTTTTATGTGGACCATTAACCCTTTATCAGCAATATCATTTGCAAATATATTCACCTATTCAGTAGGTTGTCTTTTAATTTTTTAAAAAAGATTTTTTTTATGTGGACCATTTTTAAAGTTTTTATTGAATTTGTTAAAATATTTCTTCTGTTTTATGTTTTGGTGTTTTGGTCATGAGGCATGTGAGATCTTAGCTCCCCGACCAGAGATCGAACCTGCACCCCAGCACTGGAAGGCAAAATCTTAACTGCTGGACCACCAGGGAAGTCCCCTCTTTTCATTTTTTTGATGATTTCCTTTGCTGTGCAAAACCTCTAGCTTTATTTTGACTAATGTTAGCATGCTATATCTTTCTCTATTACTTTAATTTGATCTATTTGTGTCTTAAAATATTTTTTGTTTAGTTTGAATCCACAGTTTATTTAGAAATAATTAATATATAACATTATGTAAACTTTAGCTGTACCGTGTAATGATTTGATACACATATATATTAGAAAATGATTACCACAAAAGATTAGTTAATACATCCATCATCTCACACAATTACAGTTTTTTATTGTGATATAATGGACATACAACATATCAGTTTCAGGTGTACAACATAATGATTTGATATATATGTATACATATGTACATATATATATAACAAAATGATCATTATTATAAATCTAATTATATCCATTACCACACAGTAACAATGTTTTTCTTGTGATGAGAACCTTTAATATCTACCCTCAGCAACTCTCAAATATACAGTCCACTATTATTAACTATTTTCACCATACTGTACATTATGTCCCCAGGACTCATTTATTTTATAATTGGAAGTTTGTACCTTTTTAAAAAATAAATGTATGTATGTATGTATCTATTTATGGCTGCATTGGGTCTTTGTTGGCTGTTCACGGGCTTTCTGTAGTTGTGGCTAGCAGGGGCTACTCTTCATGGCGGTACAGGGGCTTCGCATTGCGGTGACTTCTCTTGTGGAGCACGGGCTCTAGGCGTGTGGGCATCAGTAGTTGTGGCACACGGGCTCAGTAGTTGTGGCTCGTGGACTCTAGAGTGCAGGCTCAGTAGCTGTGGCGCACGGGCTTTGTTGCTCCGTGGCATGTGAGATCTTCCTGGACCAGGGCTCAAACCCATGTCCCCTGCATCGGCAGGCAGATTCTTAACCACTGTGCCATGAGGGAAGTCCCAGAAGTTTGTACCTTTTGACTCCCTTCACCTCATTCAACCACCCCCACCCCCATGGCTGGCAACCACCAATTTGTCTGAGTTCAATTTTTTCCTTCTTTCTTTTTAAAATTTTCAAATATAAGTGAAATCATACAGTATTTGTCTTTCTCTGTTTGACTTATTTCACTTAGCATAATGCCCTCAAGGTCCATCCATGATGTTGCAAATGGCAGGGTTTCCTTCTTTTTATGGCTTAATAATTTTCCATTATATATACATATGAAGGTCTATACAGATCCTTTTCCCATTATTTAATTGAATTATGTCTTTTTGCTATTGAGTTGTATGAGTTCTTTATATATTTTGGATATTAACCCCTTGTCAGAAATAATTGATATATAACATTGTGTAAGTTTAAAGTGTACATTTCTCTCTACCTGGAGATAGTAGTGGATTTCACAGGTTAAATACTCCCCCCTTTGCTGCCCCCCTACTCCCTCCCAGACTTTAGATCCCAATGGTAAGTAAGGTTTTGTTACATGTACTTTTGACCAACTGGCTATAAATCAGAGGTTCCTGTGATTTCCTCCTTGGTTTCCATTAATTTGCTAGAGTGGATCACAGAACTCAGAGAGACATTTTACTTACTAGATTACCAGTTTATTATAAAAGGGAAAGGTATGGGGAATAGGCACTGCACTTCCATGTCTTCTCTGAGAGCATCACTCTTCCCAAATCTCCATGTGTTCACCAATTCAGAAAGTCTCTGAACTTTTGGATTTTTACAGAGGTGTCATTTCATAGACATGATTGATTAAATTGTTGGCCACTGGTGCTTGATTCAGACTCTCTCCCCTCCCTGGAGGTCAGTGGGGTGAGACTGAAAGTTAGGTAGGAGGTCAGGGGCCCCTGGTTAGCTCCCCTGATAACTAGCCCCCATCCTTAGGTGGTTTCCCAAAGTCACCTCATTAACATAACAAAAGACAACTTTTTCTTTCTTATCACTCAGGAAATTCCAAATGTTTTAGTAGCTTTGTGCCAGGAGTGGGGGGACAAAGACCAAATATATATATTTCTTTTTATAAATCACAGTATCACAGCTTCCAAACCATTTGTTGTGTTACCGAGTCTAAGCTTGTACTGCTTGCCCACAATAGGCCAATATGTCGAGAGACAAGTTATTGGGGCAAGGAATAGCGACTTTATTTGGAAAGTCAGAAAATTGAGAAGATGGCTGGCTAATGTCCTAAAGAACCATCTTAACTTGGAATAGAATTCAGGCTTCTTTTATGTTAAGGGAAAGGGGAAGCAGGAGGATTCAAGATTAAAGGGTAAAAGTGGAGTGCAGACTTCTTGGAGCCACCTGGCCTTCAAGGGAAGCATAACATTTCTTTGTCCTTCTGCTTGCTCATGTAGGCTGGATCACAAGCCCCCTGTAAAAACTTAAAATTGTTAGTAGTTAGTTTTACTCTACCATTCTTATCTCTGCTTATTAGCAAGATTTCTGGGCTGAAAGCAAACTTATCTACAAGTAGTAGCCATAACTAGCTCAGGACCAGGGGATGGAAACTTTCCTCAGGGAACTTAATGAGCTATTTGGGCACAAGCAATATTTCTCTAATATTTTTTTTTTTTTTTTTTTTTTTTTGTGGCGATACGCAGGCCTCTCACTGTTGTGGCCTCTCCCGTTGCGGAGCACAGGCTCCGGACGCGCAGGCTCAGCGGCCATGGCTCACGGGACCAGCCGCTCCGGGGCATGTGGGATCTTCCCGGACCGGGGCACGAACCCGTGTTCCCTGCATCGGCAGGCGGACTCTCAACCACTGCGCCACCAGGGAAGCCCTATTTCTCTAATATTTAACTCTTTATGCGCAGGACTAGAGTAATAGAGTATAAGCTAAAAAATGAGGGAGGCTGTTCCAACATGGTGTTAGTTCTGTTCTTCCTGTTACAGTTGGAAAGACTATCCTGCCATTGAATTGCTTTTGCACCTTTGTCAAAAATAAGTTGGCTGTACTTGTGTACTATTTCTGGGTTCCCAATTCTTTTTCTTTGAACTGTCTGTCTCTTTGCTAATATCAAACTGTCTTGATACTGTAGCTATATAATAAGTCTAAAAAATGAGTAGAATGATTTCCACTTTATTTTGTCTCAATATTATTTTATTGAGCTGGCTGGGTCTTCCAGGGCTAGGTAGAATTAGAGTGGTGAGAACAAACATATTTGCCTTGTTCCCAAACTTAGGGGGAAAGCATTCAGTCTTTCATAATTTAATTTGATATTAGCTATAGTTTCCCCCCCTAACTTATGAAGTTAGGAAGTTCACCTCTACTCTTAATTCCTGACAGTTAAAAGAAAACAAGAAATGACTGTTCAATTTTGTCAAATGCCTTTTCTGCATCAATTGATATGATCATGTAATATCTTTAATTTTATCCTGTTAATATGATGGATTACAATGATTGGTTTAATTTATTCCATGACTTAATAAACACCACTTGGTAATAGTGTATGATTATTTTTATATATTTGTTAAAAACATAATAAGAGGCCCCAAATGGAGTCACTTATGCTAAACCTCATGTCACCAAACCGACACATACCTTAATTACAGTTTCAGCTCTCCAAGAAATAAAATCTTAAACCAGTCAATACGGAATCACCTGATCAGCACTTGTTAGGTAATCTGCCTGATAGACCCCTGTCATTCCCTAAAGGAAAGTAATCTTGCAATAACCAATCTGCTTTCTGCCTGATAGAAATAACTTCCTTGTTCCTGCTCTCTTCTGCCCATAAAAAAATTTCATTTTGCACAACTTCTCAGAGCTCCTTTCTATCTGCTACGTTGGATGCTGCCAGGCTCATGAATCGTTGAATAAAGCCAATAAGATCTTTAAAATTTACTCAGTTGAATTTTATTTTTAATATATTTAAAAATTCTATTTGCTAATACTTTGTTAAGGATTTTTTCCTTATCAACATTCATGAAGTATATTGATCTGTATTCTTTTTTTTTTTTTTTTTTTTTTGGTACTGTCCTTCATTTTGGTATCAGGGCAATACTGGGCTCATGAAGTTAGTTGGACTGTGTTCCTTTCAATTGTTTATTCTGAAAGAGATTGTGTAGAATTTGTGTTAATCTTTAAATGTTTGTTAGAAATCTCCAATCTCCAACATCTGGGCCTGAAGATTTCATTTTCAGATGTTTAAATTTTGACTTCAATTATAGAGCTACTCAACATATTTATTTCTTGCTGTGAAAGTTGTTGGAGTTTGTGCTTTTATGAGCAATTGGTGTATTTTTCTAAGTTGTCAAATTTATGTGTGTAGAATGGTTTTGGGTATCCTCTTTTTTTTAACGTCTTTATTGGAGTATAATTGCTTTACAATGGTGTGTTAGTTTCTGCTTTATAACGAAGTGAATCAGCTATACATATACATGTATCCCCATATCCCCTCCCTCTTGCATCTCCCTCTCACCCTCCTTATCCCACCCCACTAGGTGGTCACAAAGCACCAAGCTGATCTCCCTGTGCTATGTAGCTGCTTCCCACTAGCTATCGATTTTACATTTGGTACTGTATATATGTCCATGCCACTCTCTCACTTTGTCCCTTCCCCATGTCTTCAAGTCCATTCTCTAGTAAGTCTGTGTCTTTATTCCCATCCTGCCCCTAAGTTCTTCATGACCTTTTTTTTTTTGCTCTTCCTCTTTTAGTTTATTAACGTGGGAACTTAGGTTATTGATTCGAGAATTTTCTTCTTTTCTAATGTAAACATTTAGCAGTATAAAATTCCTTTCACCACTACTTTACTTGTCAACTACAAATTTTGATACATTTCGTTTCCACTTTCATTCATTTCAATGTATTTAAAAAATTTCCTTGAGGGCTTCCCTGGTGGTGCAGTGGTTGAGAGTCCGCCTGCCGATGCAGGGGACATGGGCTCTTGCCCCGGTCCAGGAGGATCCCACATGCAGTGGAGCGGCTGGGCCCGTGAGCCATGGCCGCTGGGCCTGCGCGTCCAGAGCCTGTGCTCCACAACAGAAGAGGCCACAACAGTGAGAGGCCCGCATACGAAAAAAAAAAAAAAAAAAATTCCTTGAGTCTTCTCTTTTGACCCACGGATTATTTAGAATTGTGTTGTTTAATTTACAAGTGTTAATTTCCCATTGTCTTTCTGTTACTGGTTTCTTGTTTGATTCTATTGTGTCCAGAGAACATACTCTTGATGGAGAAAATTTTCACATACTGAGGTATGGAGAAGTCATTTTGGCTTATACATGATTCAGCCTGAACTTTGGGTGAACTAAAGCAGCCTGACTCATGGCCTGTCAAGTACACACAGTGTGTCTGCTTTAACCATTAAGGTAAAGAATGTCTGTTTCAAAGGTAAGGATAAATAACTCCCTTCCTATAGCTTCCAATGTTAACACTCCCTCAAAGATAAAGTTCCCTTTCCAGACACCAGGGTCCTGCTGTCTCACTGTATATGTA
Organism: Phocoena sinus; assembly: GCF_008692025.1. NCBI lineage: Eukaryota > Metazoa > Chordata > Mammalia > Artiodactyla > Phocoenidae > Phocoena > Phocoena sinus. The sequence continues at coordinate 91,085,391 of NC_045768.1, forward strand.
ATAAATCTGTCTCTTTTGAAAGCTTGAAGGAATATACCCCTGTCATGTTTGATGTATGCTCTTTGTTCTGATAAGGTTTAAGCTTATGCTAAAAACCATGCTTCAGGGGAGTGGTTCCTCAGAGCTATCTGAGAAGCTGTCTCCTGGGCTACAGTTCTCAGTTTGGCTCAAATAAAACTCTTTTATATTCCTATCTTAGATTGTTTACTTATTATTTCCATCAATACTCTCTAAGATTTCAGTTCTATTAAATTCGATAAGATTTGTTTTACAGCCCAGCTTATGGTATCCCTTGGTAAACGCTACATAGGTGCTTGCATAGAATGTTTATTCTACTGTTTGGGGGCGGAGTGTTTAATAATTGCTGATTAGATATTATTGTTTGATGGTGTTTGAAGCCACAGGAGTAGGGGAAAGGCCTGGGGCTACTTGGGGTGACCGACTCTGGTCACCCACAGCTCTGGGTTGTTCCTGGCTTAATTCCAGGATACATACCTCTGGTCCACCTTTCCTCCTGACAACTCTTAACTACACACAAGTCTACGTCACTTCAACATGGCCGCCCACAGGCTTGAGTGACTACAGGGGCGCCGCCATAATGACTTCAAATTTAAGACATTTAGAGAGGGGCGGGGGTTCAGCAGAGCGCCATGTTGGATACTGGCAAGTTTTGGCAAAGAAGCCGCTACTGAGCATGCGCACACCCAGGAGGCGCCTAAGGAATTCCGCAAGGACAGGGAGGGATCCAGAAAAAGGAAGTGGGTGCTGTTGTCGTTCCAGTGATTAAATGACCACTGTCTTGAAAGAGCGAGGGTGAGGGGCTGGTGAGTGCAGGGAGTTTCCGAGGGCTGAGTGAAGAGGTGTCTCTGATGTCCGTGAAGAACAATCAGGTCAGTGATGGAGGCGGTCAGTGGGTGGAATAATAGGGGTCGGTGTGGTCTTGATGGTGGCTTCCCGGCGGATTGATAGTGGGGTCTTTAATGGTGGATCCGCGGAGACATGGGGTGGGAGTGATGGGGTCTACGATGGTGGATTCCCAGGCGGAGTGATGGGGTCTGTGGGATCTTTGATGTTGGATCTGTGGACGGCTTCCCGCAGTCTGTGGGGGGTGGGGAGGATAACTGTGGGGCCTGAGTAATGAAGGCTCTGAGGGGGAAGGATGCTAGATCTTCATTGATTTCCTCTCTTTTTTCTAATTACTGGTTTGTTTCTATTTCTGATATTTTAAAAGTTGTCGATGGAAATAATCAATAAATAATCATAACAGGAGTAGAAAAGAGTTTTATTTGAGCCAAACTGAGGACTGTAGCGCAGGAGATAGCGTCTCAGAAGGCTCTGAGGAACCTCTGGGTTGAAGCATGATTTTTAGCAGTCTTATACCTTATCAGAACAAAAATCATACATCAAACATGACAGGGATATATTCCTTCAAGGTTTTAAGAGCACCAGATTTAGTACATATAATGAGAGAGCAGGACCTTGGTGTCTAGGAAGGGGATGTCATGGGAAGGGAGTTATTTATTTTTATCTTCGGAACAGACTTCTTTACTTTAATGGTTAAAGCAGATGTGCTGTGTGTGTTCACACAAGTTCAGGCAGAACCATGTATAAGCCAGAATGACTTCCCCATACCTCTGTATGTGAAAATTTTCTTTATCGTTATCATGGTACACTTTGCTAGAGACTTTTTGATCCCTTCCATATCCAGATTAGTAGCTACTGTGTCATTCCTAATATTTATGTATCATTTTCTTTCCCTTTTTTATTATCAATCATCTCAAGGTTTACTTTATTGGTCATTTTGAAGTACCGATTGTGTTTATACTCTCTTCTGTTTTTATATTAATTTTATCTTTTTAGATAGTTTCTCTCTTATCTCCATTTTATGCAAATTGCCATTCTTTCCCTTGTTTTCCCAGTTTTATACTGGATACGTTTAGGGGTATAAAGTTTCTTTTATATACATCTTTATCTTTGAAATGTATAAGTTCAGTTTGATGTTCCACTTTGATCCTGAGTTATTGGAGTTTCTTCATTCCCAAATTATTGATATGTTTTGTTTATTTAAAATTTTATTATGTTGTCATAAACTGTAGACTACAAAGTGTCAACTTTTAAAAATTTGTCAAGATTTTCCTTGAAGACAAGTTACACAAGTTACATTGAACTTTGTTCAATGGTTATAGGAGAAAGTATATTTTCTGTTTGTGTGGTATAAACTTCTCTTCATGTATATTAAATATAGCCTGTTAGTATTTTTCAAGTTTTTTTCTTTCCTAATTTTGGTCTACTTGATTCATCATATTCTAAAAAAGATATAAAAATAATCTCTCACTAATAATTCACTTTGTAGTTCTATATGCTTTTTTGCTAGATTTATTTGTGTGTGTTTGGGGGAGAGACACACATAAACCTAATGGTTAATGCATTTTGTATCATTTTTTTCATTTATTGGATGCTATTATTACAGGATCCCTCTTTTCAACAAAAAGCAATTTCAATTTTGAATTTCACTTTGGTATTTATATTGCTATCCTTGTTTTCACTTTCATTTCATTTGGATGATTTATCTTTGCCCAGGTCTTTATTTTATATTTCTATTTGTCTCATTGTTTAGGTTAACTACTTATAATAGATACATTTTAGTTTTCTCAAATCCAACCTATAACTTAGTCTTTGTTTGTCAATAGGATAATTTTACCTTTTCAGTTTAGTGTAATAATGATTTACCTGATTTTTATACCTTCTGTTTTAATGTTTACTATTTATTTTAACTCATTTTCTTTTCCTTTTTCATACTTTTATTGGATTGATGAAATTTCTGTTCATTGTTTCCATTCTACACCCCAGATAACTCCTGTTTTTTTCCTGAGATAGTTTAAAATGTTTTGTCATAGGATAGTATTATTAATTTTCTGTTTAATGGCCTCCTTAATCACATAATCATCTTTTTAAATAATTATATATCTCTTGCAAAAATTATTGCTGAACAATTTTTCTATTTGCTGTTTCTCATCTGATTTATTTTACATTTGTTTGGAATACTTTTTGTGGGTATTTTCCTCAGGTAATGATAAGAGATATTCTTCAAGTGCTTTTATTTCTGAAAATGTCTTTGGCCCTAACAGAAGTGGTCCTTTAGATGCTACTTCTGATGTCAGTTAGCTTTCATTACTGCATATGGGGCATCTTGATTTTCTTAATTCTTTTTCTGTAAATAATCTGTTCTTTCACACATGATTTAGATGTGTTTTAGATTTTAAAGTTTACCTTTAAAATTCAAAAATATTCCTAGATTTGTTCACTGATTGAGCTCCAACTGGTGTGCGTGTTTGTGTGTAAATTTGTTGGAAAGGCTAATGGTGTAGGCCTAGTGAGTGGTGTGGATAGTGGTAGGAGTCCTTGGGTGATTTCTCAGAGTCCATCACAGGTGCAGGTATGTCTGGAATTGGAGTCTTGGGATTACTGAGGGAGATGCATTGTGGATAGTGTGGACAAAGAACACTGCCTGCCATTTCAGTAAACAAAGTATGTTGTGGCTATCAAGCCATCAGCCACTGCAGCCACCCCCAACTGTGCATCCTAAGGGGAATCCAGAATGGGGAAAAGCAGGATATTGGCCCTAGATAGTTAGATGCATGTCAAAGGAATGATTTCAGTGAGCCCAGACTCTTGCATCTCCCATATATAGGAAAGTGCTAAATTTATTAACTTGAGATGTCTGGATTTTCTTTAATTGACAGTAATCTTTTGATGTTCCAATTAGATGGTTTTGGTTTTGTTTTGTTTTGCAAAAACTCATATATATTCTGGCTCCTCCCTTACCTCTTTGGAACAGTCCCTCAGAGCTATCTGAGGGGCTGTATCCTGGGCTTAAGTCCTCAGTGAGTCTGCTGAATAAATAATAATCCTCACCTTTTAGGCTGTGCATTTTTTTTTCAGTCGACAGTAGTGATAACAGTGTGGAGGCCAGTTATTGGTACATGTGGTATTGTGATATAATAAGAAATATATATTTTGGGTTTCATCCACAGTTCCCAGCACATAGCTCCTAACACCTTTATTATTTTCTAAGTGATAAGGCTATAGGGGCTTCTTTTGTTCCTGTCTCTTGAAATAGCATCAAAGGGATAGGGTGAAATTAGTGGGGGTTTTTTGCTATAAAACATTCCTTTCAACCACACCTGAAGTGATGTTTGGAAAGGCCCTAGTGAATTGCTGGATGGGGGCTGGTTGCCAGGGGAACTAAGCAAATTATTAGCGTTTTAGAACTTGAAACCCACTCTCTGGCTGGAGGTTGAATCAGTTGCCAATGGCCAGTTATTTAATCAATCATTTGTACATTGTGAAGCCTCCATAAAAACCCAAAAGTGTGGGGTTTGGAGAGTTTCTGGATTGAACATGTTGAGATTCTGGGAGAGAGATGCACTGCTTCCGACATATCTTGCCATAACCATCTCTTCTATTCTACCTGGCTGTTTCTGAGTTATATTCTTTTATAATAAATTGGTAATCTAATAAGTAAAATATTTTCTTGAGTTCTATGAGCTGCTCTAGCAAATTAATGGAGACTGAGGAGGAGGTCGTGGGAACCTCTGATTATAACCAGTTGGTCAGAGCACAAGTAACAATCTGAACTTGTGATTGGCACCTGAAGTTGGGGTGGGGACAGTCTCATAGGACTAAGCCCTTAACCTGTGTGATCTAGTGCTAACTCTTAAGTAGATGGTGTCAGAACTGAGTTAAATTGTAGGACACCCAGCTGGTGTTGTAGAATTGCTTGGTTTGCGGCCCCCTCCTCCCAAAACACACACAACACACACACACACACACACACACACACACACACACACACACACACACATTTGGTGGCCAGAAGTGTTGAGAATAGAGGAAAAATAACACAGGAGGAGTTTTTCCTTTTCAGGGCATGATTGATGTAGAACCAGGACCATGAGGTAGAGATGTTGGAGGTTCTGTGATCAGGGACTGTAGAATGAGTGATTGTGATCTTGTGGAGAGAGCAGTGAGTGGTGGCTTGAAGTGAGATCTTAGTTCCATGCCCAAGAATTGGACCTGGGTAGCCTGGCTGAAAACCAAGAATCCTAGCCCCTAGACCAGCAAGGGCAAAGTTTCCCTGGCTCTTGCCCCATTTGAAAGCAAGAATGTTTCAAGGAGGCAGAAACCGTAAAAACAGATACAAAGTTTATTATTAGAGACACAGCACAACATGTGGGAGAGACATAGAGAAACAGTTTGTGTAGTTAAGACAGAAGCAAGGCAGAGATACACACCCGGAGAGAAAGAGTATGGGCATCCTCCCTAATGAGGAGGAGTGAAGCAAGGAGGTGGTTAAATCATTTATATAAGGCATTTCATCTGGGTCTTTGCTTATCTTTAACCAGTTATCTCACTTCTTTTTCCACACCTGACCTATCCTAGGTCCCTCCCTCACATGTATGCACATCTTTTTGCCAAGATGGATTCCAGTGCAGAAGCCTGTGGGAAGGTTGACACCACCTATTATGGGGTGGCACCCCCTCCCTTTATTGACCCCTGAGGAGCCTTTCTATGCATGTGTAGTTGGGGAGGTCTCCTTGACCTCAAGCATGAGAAATATGTGGTCTCTTTATCGTTTAATCTGGGCAGGACTCAGCTCCTGTCTGCCCCTGCTATTACTGTTATCTTAAAGTGTCCACTGGAGGCAAAGTGCAGCTGTTTACCATTGTTCCTGTGTTCTTTCTATCTGGAAGTGTAAACAGGAAGCTGGCTGTAAATGTCTAACCTGGAGCCCATCTATTTCTTGCCTCAAGAAATATAAACAGAGGATGGTTGTAAATGTCTAGCCTGGAACCCATCTATCTTCTGCCTCAATTGCGGCCTGTGGGAAGCAGGACAAGGGAACCAGTGATTCTGATGTGTGAGTAATAGCTGCTGGGGTGAGGTCAGTGTGCAGCAGTTGATAGTTGTAGTAAGCAGATTGAGGAGTGGGAGTGAGGAATTGAGTGTCAGGGTTGGTGATGACTTGAGGGGCTGGTGAAGTCAGATAATGTTTGATACAGTAATTGCATTCTATGTGGATTACTGATTTTGTAATAATAGCAGTAATTAATATATAACAAGCACTTATGTGCCACACATGGACTGAGTGCTTTTTAAGTATTATAAAATTGGTTTATCTTAAAAGTATAAGGATGAGGAAACTGAGACTGAAGTAAGTTCTTCCGATTGTCACAGCTAGAAGATGGAAGACCTGGGATTCAAATGTACATTGATTTGGCTCCACACCTCATATATTTCCCCTGTGCCACCCTGTTCCATACTGTTTGATGCACTCTTGCGAGGACAGCTGAGAGGCTGTCACTGAGTGGCACTCTCTCTGTCAGGATCCCTTTGTGTTTCCACAGAGCCCTGAGGTCAGACCACTTAGTTGAACCTTCAGGATCGTTTTTTCAGACTCCAGCCCAACTTGGCCCGATAATCACTGGCAGTCTTTGGACCCTCACTCAACTTAGGGCTCCTGGGAAGACTGGAGTTCTAAGAAAACAGAGGTGAAGCTCATTGTGAACATGCCAGCCAAAAAGAGCTTGTCTCATAGATCCCATGTCCAGTTCAAATCCTGGCTTGGCAGGAATATGACAGTTCCTGTGAGTGGGGAGGGGGAAGCCCAGAAGCATGAATCTTTTCAGAGGTGGACTTGCTGAAACAAAGCATGATCCTTTGCAATGTGAACAATGCATGGCTCATGTCAAGTACTCAAAGGCTGTTCCCTGTAGTGGGAGAGGATTTATTTTTTTAAGTTTTTATTATAGAAAATTTCAAACATACAGGAAAGTAGAGAAAATGTTATAATGAACCTACAAATGCCCTCATCACCCAGTCTCAATAATTATCAACTATTTGCCAGTGTTGTTTCACCTATCTCTTCTCACTTGCTTTGTTCTAGTTAGAATATCTTAAAACAAATCTTGGATACCATGTCATTTTACCCACAAATACTTTAGCATGCAAATCCAACTGGTGTGGACTTTTTTCTCCCACATAACCCCCAGGCCATTACTCACCTAACAAAAGTTACAGTAGCTCCATAATATCATCTGCTCTTCAATCTATAGTCAGAGATCTCTGATTATTTTGGACAAAGAAAGTTGTCATCTGCTGTATCAGTAAACAAAGGAAGTTGTGGTCAACAATCCATCAGCCACTGCACTCACCCCCACTGTGCACCCTGAGGTGATTCAGGATGGAAAAAAACCAGGATACTGGCCCTAGATATTTAAGGTGCATATCAAAGCCATGATTTAATGAGCCCAGACTCTGAATCTTCCCATACATAGAGAACTGCTAAATTCATTAACTTGAGATGTCTGGATTTTCTTTTCTTTTTTTAAAATTTTTATTGGATATAATTGATTTACAATGTTGTGTTAGTTTCTGGTGTACAGCAAAGTGAATCAGTTATACTTATGCATATATCCACTTTTTTTTAGATTCTTTTCCCATATAGGCTATTACAGTGGATTTTCTTTAACAGTAATCTTTTCATATTCCAGCTACCTATTTTTTTTTTTTTTTTTTTTTTTGTAAAAACTCCTATATATCCTGGCTCCTCCCTTACCTTTTTGGAACAGTCTCTCAGAGCTATCTGAGAGGCTGCATCCTGGGCTTAAGTTCTCAGCAAGTCTGCCAAATAAAACATAATTCTCACCTTTTAGGTTGTGCATTTTTTTCAGCTGATGTTATCTAAAAAATGACTTTTTAAACTTTTCCTATGAAAATTTAAAAAATACAAATGTAGAGAAAGTAGTATAAATAAGCTTCATTTAGGGAACTTCCCTGGTGGTCCAGTGGTAAAGAATCCGCCTTCCAATGCAGGGGATGCGGGTTCGATCCCTGGTCAGGGAACTAGGATCCCACATGCCACGGGTCAACTAAGCCTGTGCACCACAGCTACTGAGCTTGTGCGCCTCAACTAGAGAGCCCATGTGCCACAAACTACAGAGCCCATGCGCTCTGGTGCCCGTGTGCCATAACTAGAGAAGAGAAAAACCCCACGCCACAACTAGAGAGAAACCCTCACGCCGCAATTACCCATCAATTTTCACAATTATCAACTCATGCCCAGTCATTTGTCGTCTATCCCTTCCTCCAATATTTCTTTTCTTCTGCTGGATTATTTTGAAGCAAATCTCAAAGATTTTGTCATTTTATCCATAAATATTTCAATATGTAAAATTCCTTTAATAAAAATAGCCACATCACACCTTAAAAAATTACAATACATTTTAAAGTATCATTTTATGTGGATTGGATTGGTAAGATTTAGAGGCTTGATCAGATTCAGATTCCTTTTTTTGTTTTTGTTTTTTGGGGAGCAAGACTACTTCCCAGGTGATATACTTGATCAGGAGGCACATAATGTCTGGTTATCTGTTTTGTGATGTGAGCAGCCATTGATGATTGTTTCTTAGATCCATATTTCATTATGTGTGCAAAATGGACATTTCTATTTCTACCATTCCTTTACTTTGTCAACTTATAAAAATGCATAATGTGAGAGTTGAGAGTTGTCTTATTTGGGGCAAAATGAGGACCATAGCCCAGGAGACTGTTTTATATAGCTCTGAGAAACTGCTCCGAGAGCTAGTGGGGAGGGTCACTATTATATATGATTCAGGTGAAGGGGGTGGTACGTACAGTCAAGCACACATTTTGGCAAAGTCTTGCTGCTAGTCCTGCGAAGGTTGCTGCTAGTCACAAGGAGCAGATGTCTCTGTTAATGATTTTAATGCCTTTCTAGATATGAGGAGATGCAAGAATTTGGGCTCATAAAATATTCTCCTGAAAATATCTTACTATCTGCAGGGCTGTTCTGCCAGTTTTTGCCAGAGCATCAAGTGCCTCATTCCTGATCTCCACCATGAACTCCTTTCAGGATGTGTTGAAGGTCAGCAGCTGCAGTGGCTAGTGACTTAACCCTTGTAGAGGCAGATGGCCAGTGCCAATTTTTAGTTGGCAACTTGTAGCTGGAATAATTATATAAGCAGAAAGAGAAATTCCTTCATGAAGTGTTTGGTGATGCTTGACTGACTCTTTTGCTTTTTGACAAGTTTCAAAAATAATAGTTTGATTCCCTGATACTTTCCAAAGGTGCTAGAAATGTTCTCTCTCTTGATCTGGATGGCAGATGTGAAAAATAGGGGAAAGTGCTGTATACTTAATATTAATGTACTTTACATAAGTTATACCACACAAAAAAATTAGCAAAGAAGTAACCAAAATGTTGTTTATATTAAAAAGTGTATGTTAGAAGCAAAAATTTTAAAAGTCCATCATAAAAAGATACTGGGGAGGATAGGTCTAGGGTAAAAGGGACACAGTCCCCAATGTATGAGTCTCGATTGGAACATGCTTTCAACAAAACAGCAAGAAAAGGTTTTTCTGGGGTAATTGGGAATTTTGAATATGAGCTGAATATTAAAGTGTTATAGAATTGCTAATAATTTTCTCAGGCATGATAATGATCTTTTAGGAGATTGATGTTATGAATTTAGGCATGAAGTGTCATGACATCTGCAACTTTCAAATGGTTCAGCCAAAGAAAAAGTATATACACTAGTATACTCATATATATGTATGCATTTACATGTAACTATGTTTATATAGAAAGATTAAACAAATATGGCAAAATACTAATTGTTGAAACTAGATGGAAGGTATATGTGTATTTCTTGTACTAATAATTCAACTCTTTATGTTAGAAAACTCAATAAAAAAATTAGAGGGGCTTCCCTGGTGGCGCAGTGGTTGAGAGTCCACCTGCCGATGGAGGGGACACGGGTTCGTGCCCCGGTCCGGGAAGATCCCACATGTAGCGGAGCGGCTAGGCCCGGAGCGGCTGAGCCTGCGCGTCCGGAGCCTGTGCTCCGCAACGGGAGAGGCCACAACAGTGAGAGGCCTGCGTACCGCAAAAAAAAAAAAAAAAAAAAATTAGAAAACAGTGGCTTCTGTCAGTAAGTGACTTAGGTCTTAAGGTTTATTAACTAGAACCAAATCCACTTACTATGTTGTAGTTAAGACAAAGTTTCCATTGACAGTTCCCTTTTAAGAATGGGAAGCGGGAATTCCCTGGTGGTTCAGTGGTTAGGACTCAGCACTTTCACTGCTGGGTCCTGGTTCAATTCCTGTTCTGGTAGCTAAGATCCCGCAAGCCGTGGGGTGTGGCCCCCCAAAAAAAGAACTGTAAGCAAAGAACAGTGAAAAAGCTAGCAGTCTCCCTTTTTTTGGTCTTACTTACGGATATTCTCACTACTTGTGATGGGCTGGTCACGGAAGCTCAGAGCAAAATCATTAAAAAGTTACTTTGCTTTTTACTAGCAAATAAGAAAAATATAAACATTCAAATTACTTATAATTTTACCATCACCCAAATATTATATCTGTCAACATATAGCTCCTTCCAGATAATTTTCTCTATGTGCATGAATTCATTCATGTATGTGTGTATGTACACACATATTGTTCAATGAAAATGGACTCATACTGTTTGGTACATATTTTTATTTTTACTTAGCATTTTAACACATTTTTCTACAGTAGTTTAATTTTACATGACATTATGTCTATGGATGCCCTATAAAGTATTTAAAGCTGTCCACAATTATTGTTATCAAGATGTTTCTAAACTTTTTTTTTTTTTTTTTGGTATTAGCTGTGGTAAAACTCCTGGATTTAAATCTTTGTGCAACACAGGATGATTTTTTTATAATGTAATTCTAGGAATAAGTTTTTGGGTCAGTTGCATGGACACTAAATGATGTATATGTCCATGTGTGCCATTGACACACTTCCTTCTCTCATCGGTCCCTCTGTCAATCTGTTTTTTCAGATCTCTGCCCCTTTCCCAGAAGAACCAGAAATGACCAAGTCCCTGGTGAGTTCTTATTTGTTCATGTATTTGTTGCTTTCTTTATTTTTTAGTGGATTTTAGGAGGCATCTATTAAACCATATAGTAAATGTGTAAGTATAAATAAATGAAAACTAAGATCAGAGAAAGTAAAGAAGAGATTATCAACTCCAAGTCAAGCTTGGATTATAGGTATATGTGAGTTGTGTGGCTTCACACAGTTATGAACTTTGAACTGTAAAATTGTCTGATCTTCCTGAAAGACATAGCAATGATGGAAGTGAAATTCATGGTTTATATTGTTGAAAAGTAATTTATTTCATCTATAGTAACTATTTTCTGGTTTTTGATGTTTGAGAAAATTTTTGATAGATCTTCAGATGAATGGAGATAGGACAGTGTCTTTAACAACCCTGTTAGAAGTTCACTAACAGGTTTTCTATAGTGACTTACAAAGCAGTGCTTTTCAACTTGCACATGACTTCAGATTCTGATTTAATAGGACTGGGATTCCCACAGGATGTTAGTGCTGCTGGTGCAAGGACCACCTTGTGAGGCAAAAGTTTTGAGTGAATGGATGTTGAGTTTTGGCAGTTGCTTTTTCTGCATCAGTTGACATGGTCAGGTGATTTTCCTTTTTAGCTTATTGCTGCGGTAGGTTACATTGATTGATTTTCACATATTGAGCAGCCTTGCAACCTCTGAATAATTTCCACTTGGTCATGACATACACTTCTTTTTATATATTTGTATTTGCTAGTATATTTTTTAAGGATTTTGTAATCATGTTTAGGAGGGATATTGTTCTGTTTTTTTCTTTCATTACTACTATGCATGGATGAAAGTCCCAAAACTCCACTTGGCTTTTTTCTTTTTCCATACCACTCCATTGGAGCGTGATGGGGCCCCTCTGTTCAGCCAGGCAAGAGTGGGAATCCAAGCTACCCACTGGGTCTTTGCTGATGGGCATGGGATCAGGCCCCGAGTTTTCTGTTTATTTATTATGTTTGACTGGAGCATGTTTTGCCTAAAGGTTTTCTTGTTTCTAGATTGCCCCTTTCCTGGTCTTTTAGCTAGAGAGAGCAGACTTTTCTGTGAGTTTTTTTGTTGTGCCTTTGTTGGTGTTTCTGGGTTGTAGGCTTTTCTAGTACTTGGTCAGGGCTGTATGAGTCAATAGACTTCAGGAAACTCATGCTGTGTAGTTCTTTGGTTCCTAAGGTCCCTAGACAGTTTGCTTTTTTTCTTTAAGCTTTCAGTCTTCTTATGTTTGCTTTATGGATAATGTCTATGGTTACTAGAGGTACTTAGTGGGTGAATAGGGACAAGTGCATCTACTCTGTTTTTCCAGGGGTTGAAGTCAGTTCATTGATTTTTTTTTAAAAGGAGGAGTTATTTATATATTAAGCATGGTCTTTTGTTTTTTTCAATTTTTTTACCTCTTTGTTCTTTGCATTTTAACTTTTAAAAGTAAATATTTAATTTTGAATATCATTAAGGTTATAGATATGTTTACTCAATCAAATAGTTTTTTGAAGCTTCATTTAAAAAAAAACAAACCACCTGTTAGCTGCTCTCTTATCCCTCAAATTGCAGCTTCTTAAAGGTAATCACGTCACTCTGAACTCAATTGAACTAATTTTTTTAGTATTTACGTTCCCATGTCTAAATAACATGTTTATATTGGTACCTTTTGGTTTTCAGTTTTAGGCAGTTTCTACTGACTTAGCACAATGGAAAATAGGGATTTAACTCTCTTTCAGACACTTAAGGCTTCAACACTTATACGAACATTTCTTCTTCCCCTCCTTCTAATATAGGTATATCATAATTTTGGGTAAATCAATAGGCTGTATTTATTATTATGATTATTTTAATTATATTCACAGCTGAACCATTTATTTTACCTTTTATGCACTATTTTTTGTTTTACCTGGAATTAATTATTGTTTGGTTTAATCATTTGTTTCATTTTCCATATTTGGATCACTAATTCAACTCCACATTCTTCCCAGGTATATAAATATCTTCTCAACATGTTAAAATATATTAGATAATAACAGTAATCACAAACATTAATATAGGCTTACTATATGCTAGGCACTATAAACATTCTCTATTAACTGATTTAATCATAACCCCTTTGAGGTATCTATAATCATTATCCTCATTTTACAGAGAAGGAAACAGATCCACAGAGAAGTAACTTGCCCTGGGTCACACTGCTAGTAAGTGGTGAAGCCAGAAGTAAAACCCAAGCAATTTGGCTCCAGAATATAGGTATTTATTTCAGCTGTTGAAAGAAGCTTCCCTTAGAGTCTTTGACCTGCTTGAAGTTGCTCTCTATTTGATACTCATCTACTGACTTGGGGGTCTCCCTTTGGCATGATACTAGGAATTCCTTTCATGTCTCTCAAGTATTGGAGCTCTTGTTTTCTGGCTGTTTCCTGATTTATGCTTTCATTTTTAGAGACTACTATCCAGTAGCTCTCTAGAAAGTATTGTGTGGAAAGTAAATTTTTTGAGACCTTGCATGTCTGGAAATATTTTTATTTTACCCTCAGTAATTTCATAGCTAATTCTAGATTGTAAGTCATTTTTACTCAGAAATTTTAAGCCACTCTTTTTACTTTAACTATCCCATCTTTTCTTACTGGATGTGATAGGCAGAATAATAACCCCCAAAGGTATCCACATCCTAATTCCTGAAACCCGTGAATATGTTACTTCACATGACACTAGGGACTTTGAAGATGTGATTAAGTTAAGGATTTTGAGATGGGGTGATTATTCTGGGTTATCTGGGAGGGCCCAGTGTAATCACAGTTCCTTATAAGTGAAAGAGGGAGGCAGAAGGGTCAGAGTCAAGGGGAGATTTGAAGATGCTACTCTGCTGGCTTTGAAGATAGAGGAAGGGACCACGAGCCTCTTAGAAGTCATATAAGACAAGGAAATGGATTCTCCCTTATAGCCTCCAGAAGGAGTGCATCCAACACACTGATTTTAGCCCAGTAAGAACTATTTTCAACTTCTGACCTCCAGAACTGTAAGATAATAAATTTGTGTTTTAAGTTTTTGGCAATTTGTTGCAGCAGCAATAGGAAACCATTACAGATTTTGGTACCTGGAAGTGGAATGATGCTGTAACAAATACCCAAAAATGTCAAATGGCTTCGGAATTTGGTAATAGAAACTGTAAAAATTTTGAAGAGTATAATAGCAAGAGCCTAGATTTCCTCGAACAGACTGATAATAGAAATATGAATGTTAACTCTGCTCGAGGACTCAGAATGAAGTGAGGAGCACACTAGGAAAAAAGCTATATTGTTTTAGAGAATATTTCAATTATTATAAACAGACTATTGATAGAAATATGGGTGTTAATGGTGCCGCTGCTGAAGACTCAGAAGGAAATGAGGAACGTGTTACTGGAAACTGGAGGAAAAGGACATCTCTGTTATACAGTGGCAGAAAGCTTAGCTGAATTTTGTCCTGTAGTTATGTGAAAAGCAGATTTGTCAATGATGAACTTGTATTTTTCTCTGAGGAGATCTTCAAGCAAAAGGTTGAAGATGTAGCCTGGTTTCTTCTTCTTGCTTATAGTAAAATATGAATGTTAAGAGACAGATTGAAGGAAGAACTGTCGAGCAAAAAGGAACTAGATTTGATGTTTTGGGAAATTTGGGGGCTATCAAGATTCCAAAAGATGCTAAAATTAGTTTCACTGTAGGAACGTATGCTCTTGAGAGAAAGTCAAGGGTGTGGAAAGATGTTTGTATATATTTCTAGGTTTTTAGAAAAAAACGTAGGTATTTAGCAGGATGAATAGGGTGGAATGCATTTAACTTTTTTTTTTTTTTTGAACTGGAAGTCTCAATCTTTGCTGTTAATTTGATTGTTTAGTTTATTTATATTTAATGCAATTACTGATATACTTGAATTTATATCCAGGGTTATTTTCTTTCTTTCTTTCTTTTTAAATTAATTAATTAATTATTTTGGCTGCATTGGGTCTTTGTTGCCGGGCACGGGCTCTCTCTAGTTGTAGCGAGCAGGGGCTACTCTTCGTTGTGGTGCCTAGGCTTCTCATTGTGGTGGCTTCTTTGTTGTGGAGCATGGGCTCTAGGCACATGGGCTTCAGTAGTTGTGGCACGCAGGCTCAGTAGTTGTAGTGTGAGGGCTTAGTTGCTCTGCAGTATGTGGGATCTTCCTGGACCAAGGCTCGAACCCATGTCCCCTGCATTGGCAGGCAGATTCTTAATCACTATGCCACCAGGGAAGTCCTATATCCAGTTTTATTAGTTTTATGTTTGAACTGTCTGTTTAATATTATTTTTACATTCCTTTCTTGACTTTCTTTTAGATTAGTCAAAATTTTAATTTTAATTTTGTTAACTTGCTTGTTATACATTCTTTCGTTTCCCTAGATATTACAATATCCATTTTTAACTCATTATTACCTTTCCCCCTTCTCAATAGATACTAAAACACCTTAATTCCATTTGCTGCATTTAAATTCTACACATATTTTAAACTTCACAAGATATTACTACTCTTACTGTTTTTGCATAGTCAGTATTTACAGTATTGTAAAGTGGGATTTGAGAAACTTCTTGAATCTTTGGGTTGCCGTCATTCACCATTACTTTTTCAAATTTTGCTTCTGCCTCATATTCTCCCTCTTTATCTTCTCAGACTACAATATGTTTTTCCTTTTCACTGTGTTGTACATGTGATACGTCACATGCACTTGTGTTTATTTTATTTAAAAAAAACTCTGTGGTCTGGTTTGTATATTTTCTGTTTGCTTGTCTTCCATTTCAGTAATTCTGTATTCTGCAATTAAACCTCTCTCAGTTCTTGATTTTAGATACTGAATTTTTCAGTTTTCATTTGATATCTTTATTATAAGTCCCATTTTCTCTAATGAAATTCTCCATCTTTTCTTCTAACTCCAAAGTGCTGTAGGACTGTTTCTTTTGAATTTTTTTCCTCTGGTTTTGGATATTTGGCCCCGTTTTCTGATAGGCATAGGATTTCTTTTATTGTATCAAAACATGTATAAAGCATTGTAGAAGATCTAGATTACGATATCTTTCTCAATAGTGGATTCATCTTTCCCTGAGCAGATAGAGTAGAAGATGAACATCTTTATCCAGTCAGGCACAGTGTTATGTTGAATCAAGGCTGAGTTTAAGCCCTAATAATAGTCTACCTTTGGTTCACTCTGGCCATCTAAGATTTTCAGCTGAGAGCCTGGTTTGTCCTCTGTGGACCCTCCTCCTGATAGATGCCAACTCTGTCTTCTTACCAGACTACTAAAATTTTGCTTTGCTTTTCAGAGGTTATTCTGCTTAAGTTTTTAGTCTTCTGCCCATACAACCCTAGGATTTGACAGATGTCTTGAGGGGAAAATTGGCCATGTGTTTGAGTTCTGGTTTCTCTGTCACCCAACTGTAGCCTTCTACTTGTTCAAAGCTGGATTTTCACCTTTTGCCACACCCAGAACTGGTAAATACTCCCAGTGTAAAAGTGTCTGCGCACATCAACTTAAATCTTCAATGTTCTCTTGAGAGTCTTAGTACCTAACAAGCTTCCAGTACTTCCAAACAGATGATTTCAGTATTTCATCTGGCATTTATAGTTATTCTTGGAAGAAACACTGGACTGCCACAAACTATTGTATGCCATCTGGAAATGACAGTGCCTCAAAAGGGTCTTCTTCACATACCATATATATTGCCCATTTAAAGTGTGCATTCAGTGGGTTTTAGTATATTCATGGAGTTGTGCACCCTTTTTCACAGTTGTAGAACATTTTCTTTCTTTCCCTCCCTACTCCGACACATACCTTTTAGCTGTCACACCCCCCCCCCCACCCGCCGACATCCTTCCATTCCCCCCTAGCCCTGGGCAACCAGTAGTCTTCTTTCTGTCTCAATAGGTTTGCCTGTTCTGGACATCTCATATAAATAGAATCATATAATATGTGGTCTTTTGTGACTGGCTTCTTTCACTTAGCATAGTATTTTCAAGATTCATCCATATTGTAGCATAAATCAGTATACTTCATTTCTTGTTATGGCTGAATAATCTCTTGTATGTATATACCACATTTTAAAATTCATCATTAGTTGGCAGACGTTGCACTGGTTTTATTTTTGACTATTAAGAATAATGCTACTATGAACATTCCTATACAAGTTTCATGTGGATAAGTGTTTTTATTTCTATTGGGTATGTACCTAGAAGTGGAACTGTTGGGTCATATTATTCCTTTTGAGGAAGTATCAGACTGTTTTACAAAGTGACTGCACCATTTTACATTCCCATCTTTACTGTATGAGGGTTCCAGTTTCTCCACTTCCTCACTAACACTTGTTATTATGTGTCTTTTTTTTTTTTTAATTATAGCCATCCTAATGGGTGCATTTTTCTGATGACTAGTGACTAATGATTTAAGCAGTTTTTTAAATGTCAGAATGAAAATTTTAATGTCATTTATTATTTTGCTACAAAATAATAATAAAAATACAGATAGGCACAAACAGCATTTTTTAAATTATAATCATCTTAGTGAATTTGAAGGGGTATCTCTTTGATTTGAATTTCAATATCCCTTATGACTAAAGATATTGAGACCCTCTCATGTGCTTTTTTGGCCATTTGTATATCTTCTTTGCAGATATGTATATTCAGATTCTTGATCCATTTTTAATTGGATCATTTATCTTTTTATTGAGTTGTAAGAGTTCTTTATCTATTCTATACACAAGTCCCTTATCAGATATATAATTGCAAACATTTTCTCTCAGTCTTTGGGTTGTCTTTTCACTCTCTTTTTTTAAAAGTACACCTTTTATATGTTTGTTTGTTTGTTTTGGCTGCGCCACAGGGCATGTGAGATCTTAGTTCCCCAACCAGAGATCGAACCCATGCCCCCTGCAGTGGAAGCACAGTGACCTAACCACTGGACCACCAGAGAATTCTCCCTGTGTTTTCACTTTATTGATGGTAACCTTTTAAACACAAAGTTTTTAATTTTGATAAAGTCCAATTTATCTATTTTTTTCTTTGGTTGCTTGTGCTTTTGATTTTATATCTAAGGATTGACATATATATGCTACCAAATGTAAAATAGTTATCTAGTGGGAAGCAGCAGCATAGCACAGGGAGGTCAGCTGGGTGCTTTGTGATGACCTAGAGGGGTGGGATAGGGAGGGTGGGAGGGAGGCTCAAGAGGGAGGGGATATGGGGATATATGTATACATATAGCTGATTCACTTTGTTGTACAACAGAAACTACAACAGAAACTAACACAGTATTGTGAAACAATTAGTCTCCAATAAAGATCTATTAAAAAAAAAAAGAAATCATTGCCAAATCCAATGTCACAAAGATATACCCTTCTTAGCTAAAACTTAAGAACATTTAGGTCTTTTGATCCATTTTGAGTTTATTTTTTTAATATGGCATGAGGTAGGAGTCCAACCTCATTTTTTTGCATGTGGATGTCCACTTGTCCTAGCACCATTTGTTGAAAAGACTATTTTTCCCCTTTTAAATTGTTTTGACACCTGTGTTGAATTATCAGTTTACCCTAAATATGAGGGTTTATTTCTGGATTCTTGGTTACATTCCATTGAATTCTATCATCTATATTTATACCAATACCACACAGTTTATTGGAAAAAGAGGCCTATTTTATTCATCTTTTTTAAAGAAAGAATTGACTTAGTAGATTGATGAGTGCAAAGTGAAAAGCAGAAGATATATTCTAAGTGAAGTGTTAATGAAATATGGCATACATAGAAAAGAATGCACAAATCATGTATGCAGCTTGATGAGTTTTCACAGCTTATTCTTTTGTAACCAGCACACAGATAAAAACAAAACAAAATAAAACTCCAGAATATTATCAGAACCATAGAAAGAATGGCATGATACTTTTAATATTTATTTTTTCCTTGAAATAATAATGTAAAATTTAGGTATTTAGTGGGAATCTTATATGTCATATCATGTTAAAAATTATTAAAAATAAGTTTCTAAATATCTTGTTCCTGTCCTGCAATCCTGATCCTTTACATTGAATAAGCATGTGTTTTTCCAGGGATCAGTGTCTTTCAAGGATGTAACTGTAGACTTCAGCAGGGAGGAGTGGCAACAGTTGGACCTTGCTCAGAAAAGTCTATACAGGGATGTAATGCTGGAAAACTATTTCAACTTGATCTCAGTGGGTAAGCACAGCTCTGCTGGGTAAGGCTGTACCTAATTGAGTGTATTTTCTTTCTCAGTGGAATTTCTGAAATCTGTGAGATTTCTGAGGTACGTGGGACTTCTAAAGACTGCAGGACATCTGAAGTGTGTAATAGTTTTGTCCTTATTTTTTGTCCTATGTTCTTAACAATATTATGAATATACTTCTGTTCCCCATGAACTTTTCTGGAAATTAAATGGAATATTTCATTGTATGACCTCTGAAATCAAGTATTTTATCATTTCCTGTTATTAGGGTGTCAAGTTCCCAAACCAGAAGTCATTTTCAACTTGGAGCGGGGAGAACAGCCATGTATGTTGGATGGTGAAATCTCAAGCCAAAGCTATCTAGGTGAGTAGGGAACAAAAAGCATAAGAGATAGCACAACCGAACTGCAGTTGTACTGGCAGAGGCTGACAACTTTGAAGTGCTATTATTATGATGTTTCTCAACATTCTGAACTTTTGGAACTGCATGGATAGAGTTGATATTGGCCCCTTGGACATCTAAATGCCATCCCCACTTCAGGCCCCTTCCAATATCAGTGTCTTTGTTGCTTGACTTTTTTTTTTTTTTTAGCAGAGTTTCCTGTGCTATTCAGTAAGTCCTTGCTGGTTGTCTATTAAATTAAATTAATTAATTAATTTAAAAAGCATCTTTATTGGAGTATAATTGCTTTACAATGGTGTGTTAGTTTCTGCTTTATAACAAAGTGAATCAGCTATACATATACATATATCCCCATATCTCCTCCCTCTTGCATCTTCCTCCCACCCTCCCTATTCCACCCCTCTAGGTGGTCACAAAGCACTGAGCTGATCTTCCTGTGCTATGTGGCTGCTTCCCACTAGCTATCTGTTTTACATTTGCTAGTGTATATATGTCCATGCCACTCTCTTCATCCCACTTTGCTTGACTTTTTAGGAGGGATGTGCTACAACTACTGGCATGTTGGATTTAAGATACTGCCTTTTTGCTTTCCCTCCCTTTTTATAGAATTTTTTTATTCTTTTTACCTCCATCAAGGTCTTAAATCGTTTTCTTGCACATTCAGGGGCTCATAGAGTTGCTTTTTAAAAAAATTACTGTGGGTCACACTCCTGCTGATTTCTTTTCATTGTTTTTCTTTTCCCTTAGTGCTTCAGAATTGTCACCTAGAGATGGCCTTATTATATCTTCTCCCATGCCTCTCCTCCAACTGTTGACTTTGAGGGTACCATTACCTACAATTGGGGACAGGTTTTTATTGTATGTGATATTAGTAATTATGCTTCCTGACATTTTTTTCCTACCTGGCTAGTGTAACACAACACTCACTAGGTCTTTCTGATTAATTTATTAATTTTGATATTTTACAAAAAGTTTCTGTACCTTGTGTGCAGGAAATTGAGTAAATTACAGTCCTCAGTGTGTAGTCAATATATTCATCACTCTGTTTAAGCTCCCCTTCTTATTTTATTTCTTTCATAACTTTTTTCTTTTTTTTTTTTTTTTTGCCACACCCTGCAGCATGCAGCATGCAGGATCTTAGTTCTCTGACCAGGATCGAACTGTGCCCCCCTGCAGTGGAAGCTCAGAGTCCTAACCACTGGACAGCCAGGGAATTCCCTATTTTACAATTTAAAAAAAATTTATTTTATTTCTTTACTTATTCCTTTTAATCCTCACTCCCAGGCAACTGCTCTATTATATTTGATATGTTTGCAATCTATCCTTGTATTTGTGGGGTATTTGTAAAATTTAAATTGTTGGTCATTTTAATTTATAGAAATGGTACTGTGCTGTATGTCCTACTCAGTTTCTTATTTTTTTCTCTCAGAACTAAATTGGTTCATGTTACAATGTGTCTTTCTAGTTCATTTCTTCTAATTGACGCATACATTTCATAGTGTGTATATATACCACATTTACTTGTCCAACTTTCTAGCTACTACAACTAGTACTGTAATAATTTCTATTCTTATAGGAAATGAGAATTTCTTGAGGAAGGGTAGTGGGATTGTTTTATTACTGAGTATACTAATACTTTATTTCACTAAGTATAAACATGTTGTTTTCTAGATTGGATGTATTAGTCTGCAATCCCCTGAACATACAAGGGCATCAGTTTCTCCACATCCCTGCCCATATTTTTAATAATTTCACATAATGTGGCTAATCTGATGGATTTTAATTTCTAACTATTGTTTTAATTTGTGTTTCTCTAATAACAAAATATTTTGAACATCTTATCATGTACCTTGTAGTAGATCCTGACTTCATTTTTGGTATTTGACTGCTGACACCTTCTAAACTTCACCACTGTCTCTTCACCTTCTGCCCCACATCTGGGCAAATGGACAAGAAAGCCCAGGTGCTCTTTCCCTTGGTACTAGTGGGAAGTTGCACTCATCAGTCAGCTTAGCCCCATATCCCAACCACCATAAACAACCCAAGCAAGTTTCCTTTTCTTGCTCTCTTAAGTCACTTTTGGACCTGCTTGGGAGCTCTCCCTTTAAAAGCCTCATTGTGTGAGTAATGAACCTTTTCACACCTTATTGGTATGTGTGTCAAATCATCACTCTTGACATTTGAACCAAATTTGGGGTGGGAGTCCATTCCTCCTCCGCAGGTGACTTAACAGTTGGTGTAGTAAGCAGGATCTTTAGGCGATGACCACCACCAGGGGGTCTTTCTTCTCTTGTTCTGTGGCTTTACTGCTCTCTGGTGAGTATACACTTTGAGCTGTGTTACTTTATGCTACATTTGCTGAGTGCCACAAGTCTCTGTCATATTTTTTTTTTCTCTGTGGGTGGGCGAGGATATATTTATTCTCTCAGAGTATACTTAATAAGTGGAAATAAGAATCAGAGTAAATAATCACATTTATATGTATATTTTGTAGGCTGATTAGCAGTAAGTGAAATTGAAATAAAAATGACAAACATAAAAACATCAAAAAACAAATAACAGTTAAAACAATGATGGCAGGTACATTGAGAAACAGGTACAATGCTGAAAGCTCTGTAAGTTTAGCCAAATCTTTCTGGAAAGAACTCTGGAAACATATAATAAGTGATATTAAACTGAACGTGCTTCCTGCCCTGGAAATTCTACTTTGGGTACATACTCCAAGGAAGTAAGCAAAAGAAAAGTCAAGAAGTTGACACAAAGATTTTTATGGCTACACTATGTATGAGGATAAACTAAACATCCCAAATGGTCCAAACAGAGGAAAAACTACCATAGCTATAAAAAAAATTATAAGTATAGGAAGTACTAATATACAGAAATGTACTATGAAATGTTATGTGAAAGAAGCAAAAACAAATAATCAACACAGAGTTTAAATACATGTAATTGTACACACAGACCTTAGCAGGGTTTATAAGATTTTAAACAATATAAATAAATCATAATGCTCTGTCATATTTTTAACCAATTGAAGTTGGAAGTTATTGGCATTATGGGACATATGTAAAAGACAATGCCTTCGTTAAAGTGGCCTAGACCTATCTGTGTGTCTCAGATTGAATCACGTGTCTCAATTCTGGCATAAGCCTTTCAGGGGAACAACTGATACCTTACACATATAAGGGCCCATCAGGTGGCTGCTTGTGTGGAGGAAGAGCAGTTACAGTGCAGCATGCTAACAGCAGATGGTACACCTTTCAAAATTTTGTCATATTTTTTTGTGCTTTTTGCTTTTCCCTGTGACTCATCTTCTCAAATAATTCTTTATGCGCTTTCTACTAATTTTTCTCTTTTATAAAATATCAGTTAGATGCCCTCCTCCTTTTACTTTCCAGTGATATCACCAAAACCATGTCTGTATTTACTTATGCCTGGATTATTCTAACCCTATTTGGATATACTGTTTCCTTTTTTTTTTTTTAACTTTTTTTCTTAGATACTGATTAAAATATTCTGCTTATCTTGTCATAGCTATATGGTGCAAAATATTATCTAACATATGACAAATTCCTCTCTCAATGGGTTTATAAACTAAAGGAAGAACATGCCTCATATTTGCAATTCACATTTATCTCTGTTTAGTTTCCATAATCATGTTTACTTTGTTTTAACACTTTCTTTAATGATACCCCTGTGTCTGGCCCTTTATTTTCTGGCCTATCTGCCTATTCAGATAATCCACATACTTATGCTTTGCTCTCAGGTTTCACTTACTCCTTGAATTGGACCTAACTATTACAGCATACATTGTTTTTCCCTTTTCTAATTCTTCAACCCCCAGAAATTTAGAGAAAACAACATTAATTTGTATGATAACTGAGTCTTTTACCTCTTTTTTAAAATGTTTCCTTAGTGAATAGTTAGTGAAATTAACTTCTTTAATTTATGTGATAGGCAGAGGAGGTTATTTTGTGCTATTTCAGAGGGATTTGAAAATTTTTCTGCTAGGAGTAATTAAAAGGGCTAATAATTGTAATTAGAAAGGGAAGATAACTGCAAGAAATGTTTAAAATTTCAGGCTTTGAGCATTAAGCATTTGTTATTGTGCAAATCTATGCCGATTAAATATGACTATGAAAGGCTCAGAAATATCTGTGTTTGTTTTTAAGTTAAAAGAAAAGAGAGTCTTCCTAGAGTTGTGCTGAGATTTGAGATTCATTTTCAGAGCATAGAACCCTAAATGATCCATGAAGAAAATGAATTTTGAATAGGAACAGAGGACCAGAAAAAGGAAGCTTAATGGGGAAAAGGAAAAGAATATATGTTTGGATTCAGTAATAAAATAGATTTTAGTGACTGGTGGAAAGATAGCTTGCATACATTCATTTTATTGGCCTGAATTATGATTCTGTATTTTATTGAATGAGTAATTCAATGTGTGACAGAGGAATTATGGATAAACTTTTTACCACAGGAGCAAACTTTTTACATTGAACATTGTTGGTAATAACGTAAATGTTGTCAGGTGTAGCAATGGGTTTATAAGCTAAAGAAAGTGAAAGGTTGCAAAAGATGAAAATCCATGTTTAGAAATCAGTATTAGAGGTCCTCAGGATTAATGAAAGCCATTAATGTGTATGAATAAAAATGTAATATAAAAAATAAAGAATGTGTTTGGGGACATTACAAGGCCTTAGAGATAGAATGAAATGGATATGAGGTTAGACTGTGTCTATATTCAAGAATAATCTAATTTTTACTTAAATATTTACTGAGAATCTTGTCATACACACTATTTCAGAATTTGGAATATTAGTGATTCTTATTCTGGGCAAGAATGGTATCTTGGAGTAAAACTAAGCCCCTGTCACTGAGAGACCCCCAAGAAACAGTGACTTAGAGAATATAAACATTCACCCATCACATGACAGTTCCAAAGTGAGTGGTCCAGGTCTGCCAGGCTACTCTGCTTCCAATGACTATTTAGGGACAGAGTTTCTAGAAAGTCATTGCACCATCATCTCCTAGAGCAGGGGTCAGCAAATATTTTCTGTAAAGGCCCAGAAGTAAATATTTTAGGCTTTGTGAGGCATGTGATTGCTGTCATAATTACTCAATTTTGTTTTGAAGCCCCAAAGCATCTATAGACAATACATCAATGAATAGATGTGGTTGTGTTCCAATAAGAACTTTATGGACATGGAAATTTGAATTTCATATAGTTTTCATGTACCATGAAGTATTACTCTTCTTTTGTTTTTTCAACCATTCAAAACTGTAAAATCTTTTCTTAGCTTTTGGGTAGAGGCCTGGATTTAGCCTGAGGCTGTAGTTTTCTTATCTCTGCCTTGGGCATTGCCAGCTGCAAGTCTGGAATATAGCCAGTGGGAAGAGGAGAGGGTTTTGGGAGACACACCCACTTCCTTAAGACCTTGGCCCGATTACAACAAATATAACTTTTACTCCCATTTGATTGGTGATAACTGAATTACTTGGCTTTACCTAATGACAAATGAGGCTACACAGACCTATTGTTTTTTTTAGACCTATTTTGAGGCAGACACATGCTTGGCTACAAGCTTAATACTGTTGAAGGAAGGGGACAGATGGACAACTTTCAGTCTCTGCTTCAGAGTTGGCCCTTTTTGCTGTTATATTCTTCCTATTAGATGCATGTATGTGCACCCCAAACAGGACGTAAAGAATTGAATCATATACATACATTTATTGTTTGTAATAGTAAAGCTAATTCAGGATGACTGAGGCTACAATAGTTTTCTAAACATAAATAAGTTGGTATTTAGGGCACAGTGGTTAATAGGGAAAAGAAAGCAGGGAGATTAAGATTTATAGATGAAGGATAGTAAGAATCTAGACTCAGAAACACTTCTTTTTAGCCACTTAGTTTGTCACTTTGTTTTTCTGACCCCTTACTATGTAGTTCTGCTACATGCACAGAACTGATGTACTTCAGTTTGAATCTCATCTTCCCCAATTACTAAACATTTGATTTGGACACACTACTTAACTCTTCTGTGGCTCAGTTTCCTCATCTGTTAAATAGGGATAATAATAACACCAATATCAAAAGGTTGTGATGATGTTTAAATGAGTTAGAACTTGGAAAAATGCCTGGCAAGTCTAAATGCTATTGTTTATCAGACAGCAAGTTAATGTAAATGCTTATTTTATTATTGCATATTATTATATATAAAGAGATTACTACACATATATTTATTCATATTTTATATATTTATCTATATTTAGTATTATGTTTATATAAACCTCTTCCATTTCTCTGTGTTCACCCTGTATCCACTCTATGTATCATCCCTTCTGTGTTCTGCTAACTGTTCTTTGTGTGTTTTATTTTATTTTATTTTTTAGATCAGGGTATTGGTTTTGAAACGTCACAACAGGGAATGTCTGAAGAAGTTTCAATCCAGTTTGAGAGAATTAATCTCTTCACAAGAGATGACCTGTATTCCATTTTAGAAGAATTGTGGCAAGATGATGAACAGACAGGGAGATGTGAGGAAAACCAGAACAAACATTTAAGTCATGTTGCCTTCATCAACAAGGATACACTAACTAATGAGGGAGACTGTGAGTATAATAAAGACATTAGGAAAATGTTTCGTGTAAACACATACCTTATTCCTTCAAGAAAAAGACTCCATAACTATGACTCATTTCAAAAGAGTTTGAAGCCTATTGTAAGCCTATGTAATTATAATAGAAACAATGTAACAGAAAATTTTGATAAGATTATTGGATATGGTAATATCTTTACTCATATGAATTCTCATACAGAAATGAATGCTTGTGAATATAATCAATGTAAGAAACTTCTGAGTCATAAGCAAACTCTCATTCAACATCAAAAATTTCATGGGGAGAACCTCTATTTATTTTCTGATTGTGTAAAACTTTCCACCCATAAGTCACAGCTTTTTGCACATCAAAGGCTTTATACTGAAGAGAAACATCATGAGTGTAGCAAATGTGAAACAGTCTTCACTCGGAAGTCCCAATTTGCTGTACCTCAGGTTTATACAAGAGAGAAACCTTATATATGCACTGAATATGGGAAGGACTTTTCCCTCAACTCAAACCATGAGAAAACTCCTCACACTGAGGAGACTGATTGTAAATTCAGTCCACATGGAAAAGCCTTTATCCAGAAGTCAGATCTGTTCAGACACCAGAGAATTCATACTGGAGGGAAAAAACCCTATAATTATAATGAATGTGGGAAAAATGTCTCTCAGAATTCAAACCTCAATATACATAAAAAAGTTCATACTGGCGAGAAACACTTTGAATGTACTGAATGTGGAAAAGCTTTCACAAGGAAATCAACACTAAGTATGCATCAGAAAATTCATACAGGAGAAAAACCCTATGTATGTACTGAATGTGGGAAAGCCTTTATCCGGAAGTCACATTTTATTACACATGAGAGAATTCATACTGGAGAGAAACCTTATGAATGCAGTGACTGTGGGAAGTCCTTTATAAAGAAGTCACAGCTCCATGTGCATCAGCGAATTCACACAGGGGAGAATCCCTTTATATGTTCAGAATGTGGGAAGGTCTTCACCCACAAGACAAATCTCATTATACACCAGAAAATTCATACTGGTGAGAGACCCTATATATGTACTGAATGTGGGAAGGCCTTTACTGACAGGTCAAATCTCATTAAACACCAAAAAATTCATACTGGAGAGAAACCCTATAAATGCAGTGACTGTGGAAAATCATTCACCTGGAAGTCACGGCTCAGGATACATCAGAAATGTCATACTGGAGAGAGACATTATGAATGCAGTGAATGTGGGAAAGCATTTATTCAGAAGTCAACACTGAGTATGCACCAGAGAATTCATAAAGGAGAAAAACCCTATGTTTGCACTGAATGTGGGAAGGCCTTCTTCCATAAGTCACATTTTATTACACATGAGAGAATTCATACTGGAGAGAAACCTTACGAATGCAGTGATTGTGGGAAATCCTTCACGAAGAAATCACAGCTTCATGTACATCAGCAAATTCACACAGGAGAGAAACCCTACAGATGTGCTGAATGTGGAAAGGCTTTTACTGACAGATCAAATCTCTTTACACACCAGAAAATTCATACTGGTGAGAAACCCTATAAATGTAATGACTGTGGAAAAGCTTTCACTCGGAAATCAGGCCTCCATATACATCAGCAGTCTCATACTGGAGAAAGACATTATGAGTGCAGTGAATGTGGGAAAGCCTTTGCAAGAAAATCAACACTAATTATGCATCAGAGAATTCATACAGGAGAGAAACCTTATATTTGTACTGAATGTGGGAGGTCCTTCATCCAGAAGTCACACTTAAATCGACATCGGAGAATTCATACTGGAGAGAAGCCCTATGAATGCAGTGACTGTGGGAAGGCCTTTATTAAGAAGACACAACTCCTTGAACACCATCGAATTCACACAGGAGAGAAACCATATATGTGTGCTGAATGTGGAAAGGCCTTCACCATCAGATCAAATCTTATTAAACACCAGAAAATTCATACTAAACAGAAACCCTATAAATGTAGTGACTTTAGGAAAGCCTTCAACTGGAAAGTACAACTCAGTATACATGAGAAATCTGATACTGGGGAAGTAGAATGCTCAGTGCCACAATCATGGTGTGGGGATAAAAATTTTGAGGAGCTATAGCTTGACTAAGAAGCAAGAGGTAACCAAAGTCACTTTATCTAGTCAGAAGTATGAATATCTGGATCTCATAGCTGACGTCCAGTTTTATACATATGGGGAGACACTCTGGAGAAAGTGTTTAAGCAGTGTTTAATGGCCATGCTTGGTTACTTGGGATTGTCAAGCCCCTGCAAATAATAGTACATTTGGAAGGAGATAACTTGGCAATCTTTCTTGTTTCACATTTTGGATAAGGAGCTTTATAAATCAGGGCTGTTGAGTTTTTCATGCCCTGCATAGCAAAAATATTCAATGTTGACCAAAGGAATTTCTTAATGAACAGTGTTCTAAGAAAATTTTTCATTGTCCAAGCACCCTAAGGACACTGAAATCAAGGCAACAGTATAGACAATTCAGGTCTATAATGAAGAAAAGCTAGACGTTTTTGTGAAAATTGACATTAAACGCACAAAGAAGGACTCTACTTTTTTTTCCTTTGGGAAATCAGTATTATTTATTGTTTATAATGTTTACTAGTGTGTGGAAATTTGGATTCGTAAATTTAAAATTAACAATTTGACTTTGAGATTGGCAAATCAGAACCACAGACTTACCTGAATATTCACAGGCATCTTTAAGTAACCAATGTGTTCCCTTGTTTACTAATTCCCTGCCATGGCAGCAGATAACTCATGGCCAAGAGGTATAAAGTGCTCCCAGCCTATATCCCAAAAGTGATCAATGATGTAAGCAGCACCCCATAGACTACCTGTCACACTAGAACTAGCCCTGAGATCATGGAATTTAGCTGCAGGTTGCAGATTTAGCACTCTGGATTCTCAGCATCTTCCACAGAAATTCCTACTTTTTACTGATTTCTGTTTGAAAAAGAAACAAGAAAATGAGTTTTAAAACCTAGAATTCTTTCCTTCGAATTTCGTTAATGCATTCTCTACATATTTATTATTACATACTAGGTTATTATGAGCTTGTATTCTTAGAAGATAGCTGCACATTTGGAAGAGTACTATTTCCTTTCAATCTCTACAAATTAATTGTTTTCAAATCCTCTATATTCTTAAATTCTTAATCCTCTATATTGTATCAGATACTAAAAGAATGTGTGTACTAATCTCCCAGAATAATTGTGAATTTGTCTCTCTTTTAGAGCTACCAGTTTTTGTTTTATATATTTTAAGTCTTTGTCTTTACAAATATTCATATTTAGAATTGTTATACTCTTTCTGGTTAGTTGAAACAATCATTATAAAATGTCTTTTTTATCTCTGGTGGTGCTTTTTGTCTCAAAATTTACTATGTAAGATATTAATACAATATGCATACTTTACTTATTAAAGGCTAATGTAAATTAGTACACCACTTTCTGTATAAGGTGAAGAGTTAGAACATTAATTTTATTTCCTTCTTGACTTATATGGTATTGGTAGCATGCATTTTAATTCTGAATGTAGTTGAAACACTCAATCATTACTGTTTCAGAGTCAATATGCATTTAAGTTAATCCATATATTTACCATTTTTGTTACTTTTTTCCCTTCTTCTTGAATTTTCCTTCTAGAATCATTTTTTTTTCTGACTGAAGAACACCTTTTAGTATTTCTTTTAGTGTATGTTTGCTAGTGACAAATTGTTTTCATTTGTTGGAAAATGTCTTAATTTTGCCTTCATTTTTAAAGGATGTTTTTACTGAGTATAGAATTCTAAGTTGGCAGTTATTTTCTATTAGTATTTTGAGATATTTTGTTTTGATTGTATTTCATTGTTTTGTTGAAAAGTAAGCTTTCAATCCAGTTACCTTTGAAGGTTATGTTTTTTAAAAATTATTCTTTTCTCTCACTCCTTTAAAATCTATGTCTTTGTCTTAGGCTGTCAACAGTTGGACAGTGATATGCTTAGGTATGATATTCTATGTATTTATCCTGCTTGGGGTTTGCAGTGTTTTTTAAAATCTGGAGCTTAATGGTTTTTTTCTTTGGGTTTTTTTTTTTTTTTTTTTGCACATTTGGGGAAATTTCTAGCTATTATTTATTCAAATTATGCATTTACTTCATTATGTTCCTCTCCTTCTCCTAGTGATGACCCCATTGTCTAGATCCCATAGTATTTTTCTGTTGACTATTGTTTCTCTTGGGTTTTGGTGATGTCTTCTCATATACCTGGTGCTTTTAAGTGAACTGCTTAGACATTATATATTAAAAATTGTAGATATGATTAGATGGCCTGGATATCTTTCAGAGAGGATTTCCTTTGCTTCTAACAGGTGACCAGCCTAGGAACATGAGCAATCCCTGATTGCCTTCATCCACTCATGTACTAAGATTATTCGAAACTGGGCTGTAGTCCCTGTGAGGGCTTGTCTATTTTTTTTCACTCTTATTCTTAGGGGATACCCACAAGACTTAGGACTTTGGGAGATTTATCAGGACGCTCCTCCTTAGAGGGAACTTAATTCTACTATTTGTCCCTTTAGTCCCATAAGTTTGTCAAAAAACTGTCTTAAGTTTCTCTTGCCTAGCATTTTCTTTAAGAATTAGTAAACAACTCTTTTTAATAAATAGTTCCAAATTCCAGAGGTTATGTCTTTAATCTTATTCTTGCAGTTTCTCACTTCCTTGGTAGCTCTCCAGTGCTGTCACAAAGCTAAACGTTTTTAATATTTTCTTCCACCTTTTATAGTTCTCAGAGGGAGTACTGGTGTAGACCACCTACATTGCCATTAACAGAAGTTTTTAATTCACTGAGATAGCTGTTGCTACTTAAGGAATGCAGAGTCCAGACATATATTTTTTTAATTATCAAAACTCTCCAGACTTTCCAAAAAATGAAAGTGCTCTGATTTGCAACATTACTTTATTCCCAATTTTTGCTGCTAAAAGTTAAGGCATTCACTCTTTTGTTAAACACTTTATAAACTTTGATACATATGAGAAAACTACTTCTGGTGGTGTCAAATTTTATTACAGTAGCTGCCAAATTTTAGCAAAAGGAGGAGATTGACTAAGAGCCTCTCAGATTCCTTCTTTGATAGTATGCCCCCCCATTGGCTAATTAATAGAAAGTTGAGTTAATGAAAACTGGTGGCAAGAGCCCAACAGTTTGATTCTCAACTTTTTTTTTCTCTCTATGTTGGGGGTAGGAGTTTATTTATTAATTTATTTTTGCTGTGTTGGGTCTTCATTTCTGTGTGAGGGCTTTCTCTAGTTGTGGCAAGCGGGGGCCACTCTTCATCGCAGTGCTCGGGCCTCTCACTATCGTGGCCTCTCTTGTTGCGGAGCACAGGCTCCAGACGCGCAGGCTCAGTAGTTTTGGCTTACGGGCCTAGTTGCTCTGCGGCATGTGGGATCCTCCCAGACCAGGGCGCAAACCCATGTCCCCTGCATTAGCAGGCAGATTCTCAACCACTGCGCCACCAGGGAAGCCCCTCAACTTTTTTATTCTCAGGTATATTTTAAAAAATACAATTCTACATTACCAAGCCAAAAAAAAAAAAGATACTTTACCTTTCGTAAACACACAATCTCTAGGAGAAAGGAAGAGTGTTTTGTGGGCCTCCATGTATCTCAAGGGATACTTGGGAATTGATTGAGGAATGGATGATGGAAAATTATCAGTGGAATATGAGAGCTAAATCTTAAGTAGGTAAACCCCAAGGTCGGTATAAATTGATTGGGGGAAATGTGGAGTATAGACTTGACTTGGGAAAGTAGTGTGAGTTAGCCATATCTTTTTTTTTTTTAACATCTTTATTGGAGTATAATTGTTTACAATGGTGTGTTAGTTTCTGCTATATAACAAAGTGAATCAGCTATACATATACATATATCCCCATATCTCCTCTCTCTTGCCTCTCCCTCCCCACTCCCTATCCCACTCCTCTAGGTGGATACAAAGCACTGAGCCAATCTCCCTGTGCTATGTGGCTGCTTTCCACTAGCTATCTATTTTACATTTGGTAGTGTATATATGTCCATGCCACTCTCTCACTTCATCCCAGCTTACCCTTCCCCCTCCTCATGTCTTCAAGTCCATTCTCCACAGCTGTATCTTTTTATGACAGCACTATAATACAGTTCACTTGTATTTACAGCAAAACCATTTTAAGGCAGTTTTACAATAGAAATTTTTAAAATAAAAATGCACTTTATATTAATTTTTCAAAAAGGAATCTTGTTCTGTGAATTCAGGAAATGTAAGAAAATGGTCACTTGGACCAGTATTTAATTATACATCAGGTAATTCATAGGGGAGAGTACTTTGATTAAATGTGGGTAGGGCTACATTCACAAATCATACTTCATTACAGAAACTCATTTTGGAGAGAAAAACCTATAAAAGCAGTGACTAGAAAACACTACACCTGGAAGTTATCAGAAAATTTCTGCTAGAGGAAGACAAATGCACTAAATATGGGAATAGCTTCATTCAGAAATCAGTTTTCAGTATTCTGTATTATACACAAGTAAAATTGTGTATTTCTTAAAAGTGAGAAAGTATTTTTACACAAGTCAGAATTATTAATTACAAGTTATTCATACTACAGAGAGGCCCTATGATATTGTATATTGTATGTTATATGTTGAAAAGTCTTTGTCCATGAGTTACACCTTACTGGACATCAGATAAATAATTGAGAAAAATAAGTCTTCTAAGAATACATCATTTTCTTAAAATGTCACAAAATTCATAGTGGGAGGAAACTATATATTTGATACAGTAGAAGAAGCCTTCCTATAGAAGCAAATTCCTCAAGAAATATGATTCCTCTTGTTCATTGCTTTAATTTCATGCCCATGTCTCTAGAACCAGTGGGGACAAATAGGTCAGACCAAAAATCTCCTTTCTTTTAATTAAAAAAAATATTTAAAGACACACATGTGCACACACATAAAACTTTATATAAATGTGACATAATATATTTAATCTCTTGAATTTTGTACTTTCTCCATTCTCAGCCACTCCAGCCATCAACAGTCTGTCAACAGATAAGCAATGCTGATGAACTTCTTTTGTTTTTCTTTATACTCATAACCATATGTAGACAAATTAATATGTTATCTGTGCACACATATATGAGTGTGTGTTTCAATTGTCTTAATATGGGATTATACACACATTTTTGCATATTTTGCACTCAACAGTACTTTAACCAGCTGAAGACTCCATGGTGTGGATTGCCATAATTTGTTCAACCACTTTGCCACTGTTTATTGACATTTTTGTCACTAGGAAAAATGATCTGATAAACATCTTCAAGAGCTGACATAGCATAATAGGTTAGTGGACAAGCATAATCATGCCCTTACCTACTGGAGCTTTTTTTTCCCCCTGTAAGAGTGAGATTGATGGATTGAATTGTGTTTTCTTATTTTAATAGATGTTGCCAGATTTCTCTAGAATAAAACTAGCATTTCATATTTCTAACATTAGTATAAAAATATGCCCTTCTCCTGTATTACAAGTAGCTGTTACTCTTTAACCTTGAGAAATTTTATGATTTCAAAGTAATAACTAGTTTTATTTTAATTGACATGTTAATATACCTCTTTAAAAGTTCCTTCACCACTTTGCTAATCTGCAAAGTTGCCTTTATAAACCATCCTAAATTTTTCTTTTTGGATTGTCTTGTCAATTTGTAACAGCTTTTTATGTTCTAAAGGTAGTAACTCCTTTAAAAAAAATAGCCTAGGGCTTCCCTGGTGGCGCAGTGGTTGAGAGTCCGCCTGCCGATGCAGGGGACACGGGTTCGTGCCCCGGTCCAGGAAGATTCCACATGCCGCGGAGCGGCTGGGCCCGTGAGCCATGGCTGCTGAGCCTGCGCGTCCGGAGCCTGTGCTCCGCAACGGGAGAGGCCACAATAGCGAGAGGCCCGCGTACCGCAAAAAAAAAAAAAAAAAAATAGCCTATTTGTTGTCTCTTGACTTTGTATATAATATTTTCCCATTCACATTTTATTTTTTACGTTTTTTTTTTTTTTTTTTTTTTTTTTGCGGCACGCTGGCCTCTCACTGTTGTGGCTTCTCCCGTTGTGGAGCACAGGCTCCGGACACACAGACTCAGCGGCCATGGCTCACAGGCCCAGCCGCTCCATGGCATGTGGGATCCTCCTGGACCGGGGCACGAACCCGTGTCCCCTGCATCGGCAGGCGGACTCTCAACAACTGTGCCACCAGGGAAGCCCTTTTTACATGTTTAAATATGCCCCTCAATTCTTCCGCAGTTTCTGAATTTCTAGTCTTAGTTAATCTTCACATATTATAAGATTTTTAAGTGTTTGTGGGGGGTTTTGTATACTTTGTATATCTTTTTTTCTTGGATATGGATAGTCACTTTCACAGTTGTAGACACTGTTGGTTTGCTGAGCAATTCCAATACTCCTCTCTCACTGCTTACTCCATTAGCACCTTTTGAAGCTTGTAGTGGCCAAGTGAACTGACTCAGGCCAGGAGAAGCAAAACACTGGTAGTTCTGGGAAAACCTTTGCTTTCCTAAAGAAAAGGACAGACTTAGCTGCTGTCATCAATTTACGCTTTCTTCCTTTTACATGATGCCTGGGGCAGAGGCAATATTTTCTCAACCATAGGGGAGAGGCCAAAAGAATCAGAGACATGTACTGACATATATTTAATCAACACTAGCAGCAAGTTACCTCCTGACTTTTGTTATGTGATAAAAATAGACATGCTTTATATAAACCGTTCTATTTTAGATTTCTCTTGCATGGGAAAGTATGCCTGAATTTATTCAGGCACCAAATTTATAAAGTAGTCCATCTTTTCTCTATTAAAATAAATAGAAAAGATTTTTTAAAACCCCAGTAAACTAGATACCCCACAGAAACCGAAATGAAGTAGACAGATAGCAAAATTAAACAAGATGTGTAATGAGTAAAAACAACCACAGATACTGGGTCAATCAATAGGACCAGAAGAGAATACTACCAAGAGTAACTGATTTCCTAGCAAGACATAATTGATCAAAATTGAAAAAGAAAAAACTGGAAAAAGTCAACAATCATAAAAAATTGTAAATGTCATTATAGAGCAACCATTTAAAATGTACCGGGACCATAGGAAAATACTTCTTAGATTGGACACACAAATAATGAACTATAAAAGAAAAAATGTTAAGTTTGACTTTTCAGAATTAAAAACTTGTCCTTTGAAAGGCACTGTTAAGAAAATGAAATGGCAAGATACAGAATGGGAGAGAATATTTGCAGTAGACATCTGATAAAAGATTTGTATTCCGAAAATATAAAGAAATTTACAACCCAATTGTAAAAAGCCAGATAACTGCCCCCCGCAAAGCAGCAACAAATTCAGATAGAGATCATTCATGAAAAAAGATATGAAATAGCCAATAAGGACAAGAAAGGATTTTCAACATTAGCCATCAGGGAAATACAAATTAAAATCATGAGACATCTCTCTACACTCATTAAAAACACTAAAAAGGATTGACATCATGTGTTGAAAGATATGAAGCAACTGGAACACATACATGGCAAATGGGAATATAAAATGACACAAGCACTGTAAAATAGTTTAACAAATTCTTAACAGTTAAACATACAACTACTATACAACACAGCCATCCCATTCCTATATTTAATCCAAGAGAAATAAAAACTTATGTCCATACAAAGACTTGTACATGAATGTTGATATCAGTTTTATTCATAATAGCTTCAAACTGGAAATAACGCATATGTCCATCATCAAGTGAATGGATAGTCAAAATGTGGTATGTTCATAAATGAATACTACAATACTATTCAGCAATGAAAAGGAATGGACTACTGATATATGTAACAACATAAATGAATTTCATAGCCATTCTGAGTAAAAGAAGCAGACACAAACCAGTATTATATACTGAATGGTTGCATTTATATGAAATTCTAGAAATGAAAACTAATATACAGTGAAGTGACAAAAATCACATCAGTGGTTGCCTGGGGCTAGGGGCAGAGTGAGGGATGACCAGAAAATGTGTACAAGGAACCTTTTGGGGATGATGAAAATGTTCTGTATTTTTATTGTGTTGGTGTACGCAACTGTCAAAATGCATTGAATTCAACACAATGGGTGCAGTTTATTGTATGTAAATTATATCAATAAAGTTGATTTTAAAAAATAACATGAAAAGATGGACTTATATATGAATTTAGCTCACGTTTAAAGACAAGATAATTTTATTCAATACTTCCAAGTCCTAGAGAAAGATAGTGTTTCCCAGTACATTTTACTATTTTCATTGCACCATTTGTGGTTTAAAAATATGCTGTCACTATACAGCCATTATAGTAAGTACAATACAAAAATAATTATTGACTCGTGTTATGTATGACTACACATGCATTTTAGCAAATAGAATCTTGCAGTATATAAAATGAAAATTTAATTCTAAAACTCAACAGTGATGGAATATCAAGAAATTAGAATAAGTAATTAAATTAAAAGAGAAAAGCAATATGTTGATATCAATATTTACTGAAAAGTGATTAGTTCATCATTCTTTACTAATAGGCATAGTAGAAAACTACTTAAATATAGTTATTCTCTAAAAGCAACAACAAATATTTTAAGTGGAAATAAATAGTTGAATTAAAATCAGTAATTAGAGATTTCCACTGGTACCATTATTGTTTAACATACTATTAGAAAATATGACGTATGAAATAAGATGAAAAATGCAAGTATTGATACAAACATTGGAAACAGAATTAAGAACAGATTTTAGTGGCTGGAGGGTTTTAAAACAGCAGACATGGCATTTAATTCTATGAGAAAATGTGATTCATTTTTTATTATTGAGAATATATGCACCAGCCTGAAATATTTAAAACATTACAAAAGAAAGTGCAGGTAAATGCTACCTCCACTATTTCATGGTCCGCACATTCCTCTGACGATTATAATCTTTGAAAATGTAAGCAGAAAGTAGGCATGGCTTGTTAATTAGTCTAGATATTAGAACCCGTATATCTGTATCACTTATTTTTTAAATTTTACTTGTATATATCCTATATATACATTAATAATGGGTGTACCATTATTATTTACTCCATCACATTCTGATGGGCATATGTTTATATCTAGTATTTTTATATGTCAGAAAGTGTGTAGTTTTTAATGAAGAGAATTTCCAGGTTGGGGATATTTTAAACTTATACATCATAGAAGCTAAAAGATTGTCAAATTTTTCTGACAGTTTGATAAGTGAAAAAGGTAACTATATATTTTTAAATTATATTTTCATATGAATGTGGTAGAATTTTGTGTGTTTAGAAGCCATTTTTTTTTCTTTTACTATGAACTGCCTACTTATTTTCTTTGCCCATTGTTTTACTGTCTTATTGTTTCTTTGTTGGCTCCATATACTTAGGAAATGATGCCTTTGTCATATACCATGCATGTGGTTCTTACTAATCTGTCATTTCTCTATTGATTTTGCTTGTGATACATTCAGCTATGCATCAAATTTTATTTTGATATAATTTCAGATTTAAAGAAAATTTGAAAAAACATTACAAAATTCTCATATATGCTTTACCCAGATTCACCGAATGTTAATATTTAACTACATTTACTTCAACCCTTTCCCCATTAAAATATGCATACGTCCAGAAACACACACAGACACACGTCATTTTTTGAAACTTTGAGAGTATATTGAAGATATCATTCGTCTTTCTCCCAAATTCTCAATTTTTATTTTCTAAAAACAAGGACATTCTCTTATATAATCACAGCACAATTACCAAAACAGGAATTAAAACGGATTCAATGCTATTACCTAATGAACAGACTTTATTCAGATTTTACTACTTCATCAAATAACATAATTGCCAAAGCAAATTCTAGATTATGTTTTACATTGTTATCATGTCTTTTAGTCTCCTTAAATCTACAACAGCTCCTCAGTCTTTTTGTGCTCTTCATGACATTTTTCTTAACATCTTTATTGGAGTATAATTGCTTTACAATGGTGTGTTAGTTTCTGCTTTATAACAAAATGAATCAGTTACACATATATCCCCATATCTCTTCCCTCTTGCGTCTCCCTACCTCCCACCCTCCCTATCCCACCCCTCTAGGTGGTCACAAAGCACCGAGCTGATCTCTCTGTGCTATGTGGCTGCTTGCCACTAGCTATCTATTTTATATTTGGTAGTGTATATATGTCCATGCCTCTCTCTCGCTTTGTCCCAGCTTACCCTTCCCCCTCCCCATATCCTCAAGTCCATTCTCTTGAAGGTCTGCATCTTTATTCCCGTCTTGCCCCTAGGTTCTTCATGACCATTTTTTTTTTAGATTCCATATATATATGTGTTAGCATACGGTATTTGTTTTTCTCTTTCTGACTTCACTGTGTATGACAGACTCTAGGTCCATCCACCTCACTACAAATAACTCAATTTCATTTCTTCTTATGGCTGAGTAATATTCCATTGTATATATGTGCCACACCTTCTTTCCATTCATCTGTCAATGGACACTTAGGTTGCTTCCATATCCTGGCTATTGTAAATACAGCTGCAATGAACACTGTGGTACATGACTCTTTTTAAATTATGGTTTTCTTAGGGTATATGCCCATTAGTGGGATTGCTCGGTTGTATGGTAGTTCTATTCTTAGTTTTTTAAGGAACTTCCATACTGTTTGCCATAGTAGCTGTATCAATTTACATTCCCACCAACAGTGCAAGAAGGTTCCCTTTTTTCCACACCCTCTCCAGCATTTACTGTTTCTAGATTTCTTGATGATGGCCATTCTGACTGGTGTGAGATGATATCTCATTGTAGTTTTGATTTGCATTTCTCTAATGATTAATGATGCTGAGCATTCCTTCATACATTTGTTGGCAAGCTGTATATCTTTTTGGAGAAATGTCTATTTAGGTCTTCTGCCCATTTTTGGATTGGGTTGTTTCTTTTTTTGATATTGAGCTGCATGAGCTGCTTGTAAACTTTGGAGATTAATCCTCTGTCAGTTGCTTTGCTTGCAAATATTTTCTCCCATTCTGAGGGTTGTCTTTTCGTCTTGTTTATGGTTTCCTTTGCTGTGCAAAAGCTTGCATTAGGTCACATTTGTTTGTTTTTAATTTCCATTTCTCTAGGAGGTGGGTGAAAAAGGATCTTGCTGTGATTTATGTCATGGAATGTTCTGCCTATGTTTTCTCTAAGAGTTTAATAGTGTCTGGCCTTAATTTAGGTCTTTAATCCATTTTGAGTTTATTTTTGTGTATGTTGTTAAAGAATGTTGTAATTTCATTCTTTTACATGTAGCTGTCGAGTTTCCCCAGCACCACTTATTGACGAAGCTGTCTTTTCTCCACTGTATATTCTTGCCTCCTTTATCAAAGATAAGGTGACCATATGTGCATGGGTTTATCTCTGGGCTTTCTATCCTGTTCCATTGATCTATCTTTCTGTTTTTGTGCCAGTACCATACTATCTTGATTACTGTAGCTTTGTAGTATAGTCTGACGTCAGGGAGCCTGATTCCTCCAGCTCCGTTTTTCTTGCTCAATAGCTTTGGCTATTCAGGGTCTTTTGTGTTTCCATACAAATTGTGAGATTATTTGTTCTAGTTCTGTGAAAAATGCCAGTGGTAGTCTGATAGGGATTGCATTGAATCTGTAGATTGCTGTGGGTAGTAGAGTCATTTTCACAATGTTGATTTTTCCAACCCAAGAACATGGTATATCTCTCCATCTATTTGTGTCATCTTTAATTTCTTTCATCAGTGTCTTATAATTTTCTGCATACAGGTCTTTTGTCTCCTTAGGTAGGTTTATTCCTAGATATTTTATTCTTTTTGTTGCAATGGTAAATGGGAGTCTTTTCTTAATTTCACTTTCAGATTTTTCATCATTAGTATAGAGAAATGCAAGAGATTTCAGTGCACAAATTTTATATCCTGCTATGTTACCAGATTCATTGATTAGCTCTAGTAGTTTTCTGGTAGCATCTTTAGGATTCTCTATGTATAGTGTCATGTCATCTGCAAACAGAGACAGCTTTACTTCTTTTCTGATTTGGATTCATTTTATTTCTTTTTCTTCTCTCATTGCTGTGGCTAAAACTTCCAAAACAATGTTGAATAAGAGTGGTGAGAGTGGGCAGCCTTGTCTTGTTCCTGATCTTAGTGGAAATGCTTTCATTTTTTCACCATTGAGGATGATGTTGGCTGTGGGTTTGTCATATATGGCCTTTATTATGTTGAGGTAAGTTCTTTCTATACCTACTGTATGCAGAGTTTTTATCATAAATGGGTGGTGAATTTTTTCGAAAGCTTTCTCTGCATCGATTGAGATGATCATATGTTTTTTCTCTTTCAGTTTGTTCATATGGTGTCTCACATTGATTGATTTGCGTATACTGAAGAATCCTTGCAATCCTGGAATAAACCCCACTTGATCATGGTGTATGATCCTTTTAATGTGCTGTTGGATTCTGTTTGCCAGTATTTTTTAGAGGATGTTTGCATCTATGTTCATCAGTGATATTGGCCTGTAGTTTTCTTTCTTTGTGACATCCTTGTCTGGTTTTGGTATCAGGGTGATGGTGGCCTCATAGAATGAGTTTGGGAGTGTTCCTCCCTCTGCTTTATTTTGGAAGAGTTTGAGAAGGATAGGTGTTATCTCTTCTCTAAATGTCTGAGAGAATTCGCCTGTGAAGCCATCTGATCCTGGGCTTTTGTTTGTTGGACGATTTTTAATCACAGTTTCAATTTCAGTGCTTGTGATTGGTCTGTTCATATTTTCTATTTCTTCCTGATTCAGTCTTGGAAGGTTGTGCATTTCTAAGAATTTGTGCATTTCTTCAGGTTGTCCATTTTATTGGCATAGAGTTGCTTGCTGTAACCTCTCATGATCCTTTGTATTTCTGCAGTGTCAGTTGTTATTTCTCCTTTTTCATTTCTAATTCTATAGATTTGAGTCTTCTCCCTTTTTTTTTGATGAGTCTGGCTAATGGTTTATTAATTTTGTTTATCTTTTCAAAGAACCAGCTTTTAGTTTTATTGATCTCTGCTATTGTTTCCTTCATTTCTTTTTCATTTATTTCTGATGTGATCTTATGATTTCTTACCTCCTGCTATTTTTGGGTTTTTTTTTTCTTCTTTCTCTAATTGCTTTAGGTGTAATGTTAGGTTGTTTATTTGAGATGTTTCCTGTTTCTTAAGGTAGGATTGTATTGCTATAAACTTCCCTCTTAGAACTGCTTTTGCTGCATCCCATAGGTTTTGGGTCGTTGTGTTTTCATTGTCATTTGTTTCTAGGGTTTTTTTTAATTTCCTCTTTGATTTCTTCAGCGATCTCTTGGTTATTAAGTAGCGTATTGTTTAGCCTCCATGTATTTGTATTTTTTACAGGTTTTTTCCTGTAATTGATATCTAATCTCATAGTGTTGTGGTAGGAAAAGATACTTGATACGATTTTAGTTTTTGTAAATTTACCAAGGCTTGGTTTTTGACCCAAGATATGATCTATCCTGGAGACTGTTCCATGAGCTGTTGAGAAGAACGTGTATTCTGTTGTTTTTGGATGGAATGTCCTATAAATATCAATTAAGTCCGTCTTGTTTAATATATCATTTAAAGCTTGTGTTTCCTTATTTATTCTCATTTTGGATGATCTGTCCATTGGTGAAAGTGGGGTGTTAAAGTCCCCTGCTCTGATTGTGTTACTGTCAATTTCCCCTTTTATGGCTGTTAGTATTTGCCTTATGTATTGAGGTACTCCTATGTCGGGTGCATAAATATTTACAATTGTTATCTTCTTCTTGCATTGATCCCTTGATCATTATGTAGTGTCCTTCTTTGTCTCTTGTTATAGTCTTTGTTTTAAAGTCTGTTTTGTCTGATATGAAAATTGCTACCCCAGCTTTCTTTTGATTTCCATTTGCATGGAATATCTTTCTCCATCCCCTCACTTTCAGTCTGTATGTGTCTCTAGGTCTGAAGTGGGTCTCTTGCAGACCGCATATATACGGGTTTTATTTTTTTATCCGTTCAGCCAGTCTATGTCTTTTGGTTGGAGCATTTAATCCATTTACATTTAAGGTAATTATCGATATGTATGTTCCTATTACCATTTTCTTAATTGTTTGGGGTTTGTTATTGTAGGTCTTTTCCTTCTCTTGTGTGTCCTGCCTAGAGAAGTTCCATTAGTATTTGTTGTACAGGTGGTTTCGTGGTGCTGAATTCTCTTAGCTTTTGCCTGTCTGTAAAGGTTTTAGTTTCTGTGTCAAATCTGAATGAGATCATTTCTGGGTAGAGTAATCTTGGTTGTAGCTTTTTCCCCTTTAAATATGTCCTGCCACTCCCCTCTAGCTTGCACAGTTTCTGCTTCAAGCACAACTGTTCACCTTAAGGAGATTCCCTTGTATGTCATTTTTTGTTTTTCCCTTGCTGCTTTTAATATTTTTTCTTTGTATTTAATTTTTGATGGTTTGATTAATATGTGTTTTGCAGTGTTTCTCTTTGGATTTAACTTACGTGGGACTCTCTGTGCTTCCTGGACTTAACTATTTCCTTTCCCATATTAGAGAAGTTTTCAACTGTAATCTCTTCAAATATTTTCTCAGTTCCTTTCTTTTTCTCTTCTTCTTCTGGCACCCCTATAATTCGAATGTTGGTGCCTTTAATGTTGTCCCAGAGGCCTCTGAGAGTGTCCTTAATTCTTTTCATTGTTTTTTCTTTATTCTGCTCTGCAGTAGTTATTTCCACTATTTTATCTTGCAGGTCACTTATCCGTTCTTCTGCCTCAGTTATTCTGCTATTGATCCCTTGTAGAGAATTTTAAATTTCATTTATTGTGTTGTTCATCACTGTTTGTTTGCTCTTTAATTGTTTTAGGTCCATGTTAAACGTTTCTTGTATTTTCTCCATCTTATTTCCAAGAGTTTGGATCATCCTTATTATCATTAGTGTGAATTCTTTTTCAGGTAGACTGCCTATTTCCTCTTCATTTGTTAGGGCTGGTGGGTTTTATCTTGCTCCTTCATCTGCTGTGTGTTTATCTGTCTCATTTTGCTTAACTTACTGTGTTTGGGGTCTCCTTTTCTCAGGCTCCAGGTTCGTAGTTCCTGTTGTTTTTGGTGTCTGCCCCCAGTGAGTAAAATTGATTCAGTGGGTTATGTAGGCTTCCTGGTGGATGGGTCTGTTGCCTGTGTTCTGGTGGATGAGGCTGGATCTTGTCTTTCTGGTGGGCAGGTCCACGACTTGTGGTGTGTTTTGGTGTGTCTGTGGCCTTATTATGATTTTAGGCAGCCTTTCTGCTAATGGGTGTGGTCTTGTTTCTGTATTGCTAGTTGTTTGGCATAGCGTGTCCAGCACTGGAGCTTGCTGGTCATCAAGTGGAGTTGGGTCTTGGCATTGAGATGGAGATCTC
Organism: Phocoena sinus; assembly: GCF_008692025.1. Classification (NCBI taxonomy): domain Eukaryota; kingdom Metazoa; phylum Chordata; class Mammalia; order Artiodactyla; family Phocoenidae; genus Phocoena; species Phocoena sinus. The sequence goes on from NC_045768.1 coordinate 91,129,063, forward strand.
TGGGAGATTTTCATCGTTTGATATTACCTGGAGCTGGGAGGTCTCTTGTGGACCAATGTCCTGAATTTGGCTCTCCCACCTCATAGGCACAGCCCTGATGCCTGGCTGGAGCACCAAGAGCCTGTCATCCACACGGCTCAGAATAAAATGGAGAAAAAAATTAAGAAAGAAAGAAGATAAAATAAAATAAAGTTATTAAAATAAAAATTAATTATTAAAAAGAAAAATTTGAAAATAGAAAGAAAAAGAAAAAAAGAAAGAAGAGAGCAACCAAACCAAAACAGAAATCCTCCAATGATAACCAGCACTAAAAACTATACTAAAAAACCCCCCAAAACGGACAGACAGAACCCTAGGACAAATGGTAAAAGCAAAGCTATACAGACAAAATCACAGAGAGAAGCAGACACATACACACAAAAAAAGAAAAAGGCAAAAAATATGTATATCGTTGCTCCCAAAGTCCACCTCCTCAGTTTGGGATGATTCGTTTTCTATTCAGGTATTCCACAAATGCAGGGTACATCAAGTTGATTGTGGAGATTTTATCTGCTGCTCCTGAGGCTGCTGGGAGAGATTTCCCTTTATCTTCTTTGTTCACACAGCTCCTGGCGTTCAGCTTTGGATTTGGCCGTGCCTCTGTGTGTCGGTCGCCTGAAGGCGTCTGTTCTTCGCTCAGACAGAATGGGGTTAAAGGAGCATCTGATGCAGGGGTTCTGGCTCACTCAGGCCACGGGGAGAGAGGGGTACGGAGTTCAGGGTGAGCCTGTGGCGGCAGAGGCTGGCGTGACGTTGCACCAGCCTGAGGTGCACCGTGTGTTCTCCCAGGGAAATTGTCCCTGGATCATGGGATCCTGCCAGTGGCAGGCTGCACAGACTCCCAGGAGGGAAGGTGTGGATAGTGACCTTTGCTTGCATGCAGCCTTCTTGATGGCTGCAGCAGCAGCCTTAGCATCTCATGCCCGTCTCTGGGGTACGCTCTGATAGCCGCGCCTCACGCCCGTCTCTGGAGCTCCTTTAAGCAGTGCTGTTAATCCCCCCTCCTCACGCACCATGAAACAGAGGCAAGAAAAAGTCTCTTGCCTCTTCAGCAGGTCCAGTCTTTTTCCCGGACTCCCTCCTGGCTAGCTGTGGTGCACTAACCCCCTTCAGGCTGTGTTCACGCATCCAATCCCAGTCCTCTCCCTGGGATCCTACCAAAGCTGGAGCCTCAGCTCCCAGTCCCTGCCTGCCCTGGCTGGTGAGCAGACAAGCCTCTCCGGCTGGTGAGTGCTGGTCGGCACCAATCCTCTGTGCGGGAATCTCTCCACTTTGCCCTCCGCACCCGTGTTGCTAAGCTCTCCTCCATGGCTCCAAAGTTTCCCCCCTCCGCCACCAGCAGTCTCTGCCCGCAAAGGGGCTTCCTAGTGTATGGAAACCTTTCCTCCTTCACAGCTCCCTCCCACTGGTGCAGGTCCCGTTCCTATTCTTTTATCTCTGTTTTTTTTCTTTTTTCTTTTGCCCTACCCAGGTACGTGGGGGAATTTCTTGCCTTTTGGGAGGTCTGAGGTCTTTTGCCTGTGTTCAGTACGTGTTCTGTAGGGGTTGTTCCACATGTAGATGTATTTCTGATGTATTTGTGGGGAGGAAGGTGATCTCTGCGTCTTACTCTTCTGCCATCTTGAAGCTTCTCCTCTTCATGACATTTTAAATGAAGAGTTTAAAGACCAGTTATTTTGTAGACTGTCTCTGTCTGATGTTTCCTTATAATTAGATTCTGATAATTTTCTTTAAAAAAACCATAGAAATTACTTTGTATTGTAAGTTCATCATATCAGAACTCATATGATATTGATTTACTTCATTACCAGTTATATTAACTTTGGTCATTTAAGGTTGCTGTCTACCAGGTTTCTCCCCTGTCAAGTTTCTGTTTTCCATTAATATTAATAAGTTCCCTGGAGGGGGGAATCTTTGAGACTATGTAAATATCTTTTAACTCCTCATCGATTCATCCACTACACTTAGCATTTACTGATGCTTCTTGCATGAATCTATTATTCTGATGGCTGCAAAATGATAACTTTTTAATTCCATACATTTTATATGTGTATCAGAAGACTTTCTATTTTTAAAAATTCATATTTTTATTTTTACAGCTTCATTGAGACATAATTGATATATAATGTGTAAATTTAAGGTGTACAATGTGATGACTGTATACACATTTATTGTAAAATGATTACTAAAATAAGGTCAGTTAACACTTCAATTGTCTCACATAATTCCCTTTTTTTGTGTGATGAGAACATTTAAGATCTACTCTCTTAGCAACTTTCAAGTATATAATACAGTATTGTTAACTATAGTTACCATGAGGTACATTAGATCCCAAGAACTTATTCAATATTAAACTAGAAGTGTGTATCCTTTGACAGACTCGCACTTCCCCTGGCCCCCAGCCCCGGCAACAACCACCACTATATTCTCTCTGTTTCTATGAGATTGGTTTTATTAGATTCCACATATAAGTGAGATCATACAGTATTTGCCTTTGTCTGGCTTATTTCACTTAGGATAATACCCTAAAGAGCCATCCACGTTGCCTCAAATGGCAGGATTTCCTTCTTTCTTATGTGTGAATAATATTCTATTGTGTGTGCATTTGTGTGTGTTTATGTATGTATGTGTGTATAATGTTTTCTTTATCATTGATGGACACTTAGGTTGTTTCCATACTTTGGCTATTGAGAATAATGCTGCAATGAACATAAGAGTGCAAATATCTCTTTGAGATACTCATTTCATTACCTTTGGATACAGACACAGGAGTGGAATTGCTGGGTCATATCTTAGTTCTATTTTTAATTTTTTGAGGAATCTCCATATGGTTTTCCATAGTGGCTGTACCAATTTACATTCCTACCAACAGTGCACAAGAGTTCCCTTTTCTTCCCATCCTTAAAAACACTTGTTATCTCTTGTTTCTTTTTGTTTTTTGTAATAGCCATTCTAACAGGTGTGAGGTAATATCTTGTGGCTTTGATTTGCATTTCCCTTATGATAAGTGATGTTGAGCATCTTTTCATGTACATGTTGGCCATTTGGATATCTTCTTTGGGAAAATGTCTATTCAGGTTCTCTGCCCATTTTTAAAAATGGATTGTTTCTTTTTTCTGCTACTGAGTTGTATGAGTTCTTTCTATATTTTGAATATTAACTCCTTATCCTAGGTATGATTAGCAGATATTTTCTCCCATTCTTTAGGTTTCCTTTTCATTTTGTTAATTGTTTATTTTGTTATGTAGAAGTTTTTAGTTTTATGTAGTGCCACTTACTGACTTTTGCTTTTGTTGCTTGTGATTTTAGTGTCATAAAAAAATCATTGCCAACATCTATGTCAAGAGCTTCTTCCCTCTGTTATTTTCTAGAAGTTTTATGATATAAGGTCTTATCTTTAGTCTTTACTTCCATTTTGAGTTAATTTTTGTGAGTGGTGTGAGGGAGGGGCCCAATTTTATTTTTCTGCATGTGGTTATATAGTTTTCCCAACACCATGTGTTGAAGACTGTTCTCTCCCCATTGAGTATTCTTGCCTCCCTTGTCAAATATTATTTGACTTAATATGCATGGGTTAATTTCCATGTTTTCTATTTTGTTCCATTGATCAATGTGTCTTCTTTATGCTAATACTATACTGTTTTGATTACTGTGGATTTGAAATACACTTTGAAATCAGGAAGCATTATGCCTCCAGCTTTCTTCTTTCCTAAGATTGCTTTGGCTACTTGGGGTCTTTTGTGGTTCCATGCAAATTTTAGAATTGTTTTATCTATTTCTGTGAAAAATATCACTGGAAGTTTTATAGGGATTGCATTGAATCTATAGATGGCATTGGGCAGTATGGATATTTAAACAATATTAATCCTTCTGATCCATGGATATGGGACGTCTTTCTGTTTATTTGTGTATTCTCCAATTTCTTTCATCAATGTCTTACAGTTTGTTTGGTTTTGTTTTTTTGGCTGCACTGTATGACTTGTGGGATCTTAGTTCCCTGACCAGGGACCAAACCTGGGTCCACAGCAGTGAAAGCACAGAGTCCTAACCACTGGACCACCAGGGAATTCCCTGTCTTACAGTTTTTATTGTACAGATCTTTCACCTTCTTGGTTAAATTTATTCCTAAGTATTATATTGGTTTTGATACTATTGTAAATAGGATTCATTTTTTAATTTTTTTTCAGATTGATCATTTGTTAGTGTATAGAAGTGCAACTGATTTTTGTATGTTGATTTTACATTATCCTGAAACTTTACTGAATTCATTTATTAGTTCTAATAGTTTTTAGCAGAGTCTTTAGGATTATTTTTACATAAGGTCATCTGAAAACAGAGACAGTTTTACTTCTTTATTTCTGATTTAGATGCCTATTATTTCTTTTTCTTGACTAATTGCTCTGGCTAGGACATCTAGTACTCTCTTGAATAAGAGTGGTGAGAGTGGGCATGCCTGTCTTATTTCTAATCTTAGAGGAAAAGCTTTCAACCTTTCACCACTGGGTAAGATATTAGCTGTGTGCTCATCATATATGGCCTTTATTATGTTGAGGTACATTCTTTCTATACTCAATTTGTTGAGAGTCTTTATCATGAAAGGATATTGAATTTTTCAAATGCTTTTTCTACATCTATTGAGAGGATTGTGTTATTTTTATCTTTAATTCTATTAATGTGATGTATCACATTTATTGATTGTGTATGTTGAATCATCCTTGTATCCCAGGGATATAGCCCTCTTCATCATGGTGTATGATCCTTTTAATGTGTTAATTGAATTTGGTTTGCTAATATTTCATGAGTTTTTCCCCTTCTATATATACCAGGGATGTAGTTTTCTTTTCTTGTAGTGGCTTTGGTATCAGAGTAATGCTGGTTTTGTAAAATGAGTTTGGGAGTGTTCTCTTCATCTGTAGTTTTGGGGGAAGAGTTTGAGAAGAATTGGCACTAATTCTTCTTTAAATGTTTATTAAAATTCACCAGTGACACCATCTGCTCATGGACTTTTCTTTGTTGGGAGGTTTTTAAATTACTGCTTCAATGTTATTGATATTGATTTGTGCAGATTTTCTTTCTTGATGATTCATTCTTGATAGGAATGTTCCTAGGAATTTTCCATTTCCTCTAGGTCATCCAATTTGTTGATGTATAATTGTTAGAGTAACCTTTTGTGATTCTTTGTATTTCTGTGTTGTCAGTTGTAATGTCCCTTTCAGTTGGGATGTCTCCTCTTTTATTTCTGATATTATTTATTTAGTCTTCTTTTTCCTTTGTTAAAAGGTTTATCAATTTTCTGTGTCTTTTCAAAAATTAGCTCTTAGATTTGTTGATATTTTCTATTGTTTTTCTGGTATCTACTTCATTTATGTCTGCTCTGATGTTTCTTTCCTTCTGCTAAAGTTGGGCTTTGTTCTTCTTTTTCTAGTTCTTTGAGGTGTAAAGTTAGGTTATTTATTTGAGTTCTTTCTTTTCTCTTAATGTAGGCTAAAACTTTCCTCTTAGAACTTCTTTTGCTCCATCTCAGAAGTTTTAGTATGTTGTATTTTTGGTTTTGTTTGTTTCAAGATATTTTCTGATTCCTTTTTATATCTTCTTTGACTCATTGCTTGTTCAGGAGCAGGCTAATTTCCACATCTTTGTGAATTTTACAGATTTCCTCATGTTAGTAATTTCTAGCTTTGTATCACTGTGGTCAAAAAAGATACTTGGTATGATTTCAATCATCTTAAGTTTGCTAAGACTTCTTCTGTCATCTAACATATCATCTATTCTGGAGAATGTTCTTTGTATGCTTGAGTAGAATGTGTATTCTGGTTTTATAATATGGAATGTTCTGTTATATGTGTGTTAGGCCCATTTGGTCTAAAGTGTAATTCAAGTCCACTGCTTCCACTCTCTGGATAATCTATCCATTGTTAAAAGTGGGGTATTGAAATCTGCAACTATTATTGTATTGTCTATTTCTCCCTTCAGATCTGTTAGTATTTGCTTAATATATTTAGGTACTATGTTGTTGGGTGCATTTAAATTTACAATTTGTTTATCCTCTTGATAAATTTACCCCTTTATCATTATACAATAACGTTCTTTGTCTCTTGTTACAGTTTTTGGCTTAAAGTCTGTTTTGTCTGCTGTAAGTGTTGCACTCCCTGCTTCCTTTTGGTTTCCATTTGCACAGAATATCTTTTTCCATCCCTTTACTTTGAGCCTATATATGTCCCTAAAACTGAAATGAGTTGTAGGCAGTATATCCTTGGTTCTTGTTGTTTAAATCCATTCAGCCACTATGTGCTTTTGAATTGGAGAATTGAAGCCATTTACATTTAAAGTACTTATTCATAGGGAAGCACCTATTAATGCAATCTTACTGTTTCTGGCTTTTTTTGTTGTTTGCTTTTTCTTTTTTTCCTTTCTATTGTCTTCCTTTGTGTATTGATGATTTTCCATAGTGATATACTTTGATTCCCTTCTCTTTATCTTTTGTGTATCTACTATATGTTTTTGCTTTGTGGTTACCATGAGGCTCACATAAAACATAGTATACGTGTAACCATCTATTTAACACTGATAACAACTTATCTTCAATCATATGCAAAAACTCTGCTCTTTTACTCCCCTTCACATTTTTTGCTTTTGATGTCACAATTTACCTCTTTTTTTTTACCTCTTTTTATATTGTGTATCCATTAACAAATTGTTGTAGCTATAGTTAGTTTTAATACTTTTGTCCTTTAACCTTAACACTAGCACCAAGAGGTTAGCACACCACCATATTATAGTACTAGAATATTCTGAATTTGAAGTATACTTACCTTTGGCAGTGTGGCTTTTATTTTGATATGGTTTCATGTTACTAATAGGGCCCTTCATTTCACATTGAAGAACGCTCCAACACTTCCTATAAGGCAGGTCTAGTGGTGATGAGCTGCCACAGCTTGGGTTTGTTTGGGAGAGTCTTTATCTCTACTTCATTTCTGAAGGACAGCTTTTCCAGGTAAAGTATAATTCTTTGACAGTTTTTTTTCCCCTTTCAGCATATTGAATATATTATCCCACTGTACTGGCCTGCAAGGTTTCTCCTGAAAAATCAGTTGATAGCTTAACTGAAGTTTCCTTGTATGTAAAAAAAAAAATTCTCTCTTCTTTTAAAATTCTCTCTTTGTCTTTGATTTTAGACAGTTTTGTTATAATGTGTCTTGGAGAAGATCATTTGGGGTTTAAATTTTGAAGGGACCTATGAACTTCATGAACTTAGATGTCTAAATCTCTCCCCAGATTTGGGTAGTTCTCGGCTATTGCTTTTTTTAAAAAATAAATTTATTTATTTATTCACTTTTGGCTGCATTGCGTCTACATTGCTGCATGCTTTCTCTAGTTGTGTCGAAGGGAGCTACTCTTGTTGTGGTGTGTGGGCTTCTCATTGTAGTGGCTTCTCTTGTTACAGAGCACAGGCTCTAGGCATGCAGGCTTCAGTAGGTGTGGCACACGGGCTCAGTAGTTGTAGCTTGTGGGCTCTAGAGTGCAGGTTCAGTAGTTGTGGTCATTGTCAGTTTCCCTGTGGCAAGTGGGATCTTCCCAGACCAGGGCTCAAACCCATGTCCCCTGCATTGGCAGGTGGATTCTTAACCACTGTGCCACCAGGGAGGCCCTCAACTATTAATTCTTTTTTTTTTTTTTTTTTTTTTTTGATTTTTGGCGGTACGCGGGCCTCTCACTTGCTGTGGCCTCTCCCATCGCGGAGCACAGGCTCCGGACGCGCAGGCTCAGCAGCCGTGGCTCACGGGCCCAGCCGCTCTGCGGCATGTGGGATCTTCCCAGACCGGGGCGTGATCCCGTGTCCCCTGCATCGGCAGCCGGACTCTCAACCACTGCGCCACCAGGGAAGCCCTATTACTTCTTTAAATAAGCTTTCTACCCCTTTCTCCCTGTCTCCTCCTTCTGGGACTCCAATAGTGCATAGATTGCTTCTCTTAATTTTATCCCATAGTTCACAAGGCTTCCTTCATTCTTTTTCATTCTTTTTTCTTTGTTTTCTGACTGGATAATTTCAAGAAACCTGTCTTCTACTACATAGATTCTTCTGTTTGACCCTATCTCTCATTGATTTTCTCTATTTTTTGTTTGTTTTATGCATTATGCTCTTTGGCCCGAGATGTTCTTTTTTATTATTTCTATCTCTCTGTTAAACTGAAAAGGTTTTGTTTGTGTGTTGTTTTCCTAATTTTTTGAATAGTTTTTCTCTGTTTTCTTGTAGCTCCCTGAGTTTCCTTAAAACAACTATTTTGAATTCTTTCTCAGGCAAATTTCAGATCTCCATTTCTTTTGGTTTGATTATTGGAAAATTATTGTGTTCCTTCAGTGACGTCCTGTTTCCTTGATTTTTCATGTTCCTTGAAGTCTTGCATTGCTATCTTTGTATTGAAGAGGATGTGACATCTTCCCATCTTTACTGACTAACTTTGGGACAGAAATACCTTCCATCAGCCCTGTTAGGGATTCTGAGGTTTTTTCAGACCTTTTCTATGGATATGCTGGTGCCAAACTTCTGGTTGCCTCTTGTGGGAGAAACAATAAGATTGTATGCCTTCTATCAATACTGCAAAGCCTGGTTGGGTGTGGACAACCTCCCGTTTGCTTTCCCTAAGGTGGTGCTGAATGCCTACGTTTATGAGGTTTCTCCTGATTCTGCAGTTGTGCCAGCTTCCTATGCAAGCTCACTAGGCCTCCACACAGGCTCACTCTCACCATTCTGTGGGGGGAGGCATGCACAGGGAGATGGTCACAATGTGTGAGGGTATGTGTGAGTGAGGCATGTGAAGCATTGGGTCAGTTGGGGGGATCTGTAGGCAAGGCATTACCAGCAGTCATGGGTGGGCTCCCTGATGGAATCTGTAATGCAGTTAATAGGATCCACATCTCTTTGATGCCCTCTGAGAAACGTAGCTACTCTTCTCCCAGTCATTCCCTGTTCTTATCTCACTGCACACCTCAGTATTCTGGGTGGGGTGAAAAAGAAGTAGGTCTGTTTTTTAGCACCTTGCAGAGCTGAAGAAGCTGGGTGCTCATTCATATGCTTGCTTTTCCCCATGGGAGAAAACATGGCCAAGAAATTCCCTCTTGGTACTGAGCTAAACTGCCTTGGGGGAGGGTTGATGCAGGTAATGTTAAACTGTTCATCTTCCCTATTTAATGCATCCACTCTCAGATTTTTCTTTTTTTGTTCCAATGCTGTGCTAGAACTGTCCTCCTGGACATCCACAAATGTCTCTTATCCATTGTTAATTGTCTAAATATGTTTTCTTTGGGGGGGAAGATGGTAGAAACTCTTATCCTGCCATGTTGATGATGTCACTTCTTCTAGATTATTTCTAGTATAAGAAAGATATTTCCTTTCTCTGTCTTTAATTTTTTAAATTAACCCATGCTTTCCTTTACTCTTTTGTTATATGCATAAGGAATCCTGGATTCTTATTTTATTCACCTTAATGTCATTATTTATTATTTTTTACATCTTTATGAGAGTATAATGGCTTTACAATGATGTGTTAGTTTCTGCTTTATAAAAAAGTGAATCAGTTATACATATACATATGACCCATATCTCTTCCCTCTTGCGTTTCCCTCCCTCCAACCCTTCCTATCCCAACCCTCCAGGCGGTCACAAAGCACAGAGCTGATCTCCCTGTGCTATGTGGCTGCTTCCCACTAGCTATCTACCTTACGTTTGGTAGTGTGTATATGTCCATGCCTCTCTCTAAGCTTTGTCACAGCTTACCCTTCCCCCTCCCCATATCCTCAAGTCCATTCTCTAGTAGGTCTGTGTCTTTATTCCTGTCTTACCCCTGGGTTCTTCATGACACTTTTTTTCCCTTAAATTCCATATATATGTGTTAGCATACGGTATTTGTCTTTCTCTTTCTGACTTACTTCACTCTGTATGACTTACTCTAGGTCTATCCACCTCACTACAAATAGCTCAATTTCGTTTCTTTTTATGGCTGAGTAATATTCCATTGTGTATATGTGCCACATCTTCTTCATCCTTTCATCCGATGATGGACATTTAGGTTGTTTCCATCTCTGGGCTATTGTAAATAGAGCTGCAATGAATATTTTGGTACATGACTCTTTTTGAATTATGGTTTTCTCAGGGTATATGTTGAGTAGTGGGATTGCTGGGTCATATGGTAGTTCTATTTGTAGTTTTTTAAGGAACCTCCATAGTGGCTGTATCAATTTACATTCCCACCAACAGTGCAAGAGGGTTCGCTTTTCTCCACAACCTCTCCAGCATTTATTTTTTGTAGATTTTTTGATGATGGCCATTCTGACCAGTGTGAGATAATATCTCATTGTAGTTTTGATTTGCATTTCTCTAATGATTAATGATGTTGAGCATTCTTTCATCTGATTGTTGGCAGTCTGTATATCTTCTTTGGAGAAATGTCTATTTAGGTCTTCTGCCCATTTTGGGATTGAGTTGTTTTTTTGTTATTGAGCTGCATGAGCTGCTTGTAAATTTTGGGGATTAATCCTTTGTCAGTTGCTTTATTTGCAAATGTTTTCTCCCATTCTGAGGGTTGTCTTTTGGTCTTGGTTATGGTTTCCTTTGCTGTGCAAAAGCTTTGACGTTTCATTAGGTCCCATTTGTTTATTTTTGTTTTTATTTCCGTTTCTCTGGGAGGTGGGTCACAAAGGATCTTGCTGTGATTTATGTCATAGAGTGTTCTGCCTATGCTTTCCTCTAAGAGTTTGATAGTTTCTGGCCTTACATTTAGGTCATTAACCCATTTTGGGCTTATTTTTGTGTATGGTGTTAGGAAGTGATCTAATCTCATACTTCTACATGTACCTGTCAAGTTTTCCCAGCACCACTTACTGAAGAGGCTCTCCTTTCTCCACTGTACATTCCTGCCTCCTTTATCAAAGATAAGGTGACCATATGTGCGTGGGTTTATCTCTGGGCTTTCTATCCTGTTCCATTGATCTTTCTATTTTTGTGTCAGTACCATACTGTCTTGATTACTGTAGCTTTGTAGTATAGTCTGAAGTCAGGGAGCCTGATTCCTCCAGCTCCGTTTTTCGTTCTCAAGATTGCTTTGGCTATTCGGGGTCTTTTGTGTTTCCATACAAATTGTGACATTTTTTGTTCTAGTTCTGGGGAAAATGCCAGTGGTAGTTTGATAGGGATTGCATTGAATCTGTAGATTGCTTTGGGTAGTAGAGTCATTTTCACAATGTTGATTCTTCCAATCCAAGAACATGGTATATCTCTACATCTATTTGTATCATCTTTAATTTCTTTCATCAGTGTCTTATAATTTTCTGCATACAGGTCTTTTGTCTCCTTAGGTAGGTTTATTCCTAGATATTTTATTCTTTTTGTTGCAATGGTAAATGGGAGTGTTTTCTTGATTTCACTTTCAGATTTTTCATCATTAATGTATAGGAATGCCAGAGATTTCTGTGCATAAATTTTGTAACCTGCTACTTTACCAAATTCATTGATTAGCTCTAGTAGTTTTCTGGTAGCATCTTTAGGATTCTCTATGTAGAGTATCATGTCATCTGCAAACAGTGACAATTTTACTTCTTCTTTTCCGATTTGGATTCCTTTTATTTTCTTTTTTCTTCTCTGATTGCTGTGGCTAAAACTTCCAAAACTATGTTGAATAAGAGCGGTGAGAGTGGGCAACCTTGTCTTGTTCCTGATCTTAGTGGAAATGCTTTCAGTTTTTCACCATTGAGAATGATGTTGGCTGTGGGTTTGTCATATATGGCCTCTATTATGTTGAGGTAGGTTCCTATGTCTACTATGCCTACTATGCCTACTTTCTGGAGAGCTTTTATCATAAATGGGTGTTGAATTTAGTCGAAAGCTTTCTCTGCGTCTATTGAGATGATCATATGTTTTTTCCCTTTCAATTTGTTCATATGGTATATTACATTGATTGATTTGCATATATTGAAGAATCCTTGCATTCCTGTAATAAACCCCATTTGATAATGGTATATGATACTTTTAATGCGCAGTTGGATTCTGTTTGCTAGTATTTTGTTGAGGATTTTTGCATGTTTGTTCATCAGTGATATTGGCCTGTAGTTTTCTTTCTTTGTGACATCCTTGTCTGGTTTGGGTATCAAGGTGATGGTGGCCTCGTAGAATGAGTTTGGGAGTGTTCCTCCCTCTGCTTTATTTTGGAAGAGTTTGAGAAGGATAGGTGTTAGCTCTTCTCTAAATGTTTGATAGAATTCGCCTGTGAAGCCATCTCGTCTTGGGTTTTTGTTTGTTGGAAGATTTTTAATCACAGTTTCAATTTCAGTGCTTGTGATTGGTCTGTCCATATTTTCTATTTCTTCCTGATTCAGTCTTGGCAGGTTGTGCCTTTTTAATAATTTAGAAATTTTTGCTGCATCCCATAGGTATTGGGTCGTCATGTCTCCTTTGTCATTTGTTTCTAGGTATTTTTTTATTTCCTCTTTGATTTCTTCAGTGATCACTTGGTTATTAATAGTGTATTGTTTAGCCTCCATGTGTTTGTATTTTTTTACAGATCTTTTAATGTAATTGATATCTAGCCTCATAACGTTGTGGTCAGAAAAGATACTTGATACAATTTCAATTTTCTTAAATTTACCAAGGCTTGATTTGTGACCCAAGATATGAACTATCCTGGAGAATGTTCCATGAGCACTTGAGAAAAATGTGTATTCTGTTGTTTTTGGATGGAATGTCCTATAAATATCAATTAAGTCCATCTTGTTTAATGTATCATTTAAAGCTTGTGTTTCCTTATTTATTTTCATTTTGGGTTATCTGTCCATTGGTGAAAGTGGGGTGTTAAAGTCCCCTACTATGAATGTGTTACTGTCGATTTCCTCTTTTCTGACTCTTAGTATTTGCCTTATGTATTGAGGTGCTCCTATGTTGGGTGCATAAATATTTACAATTGTTATATCTTCTTGGATCGATCCCTTGATCATTAGATAGTGTCCTTTGTCTCTTCTAATAGTCTTTATTTTAAAGTCTATTTTGTCTGATATGAGAATTGCTACTCCAGCTTTCTTTTGGTTTCCATTTGCATGGAATATCTTTTTCCATCCGCTTACTTTCAGTCTGTATGTGTCTCTTGGAGACAACATATATATGGGTCTTGTTTTTGTATCCATTCAGCCAATCTGTGTCTTTTGGTGGGAGCATTTAGTCCATTTACATTTAAGATAATTTTGATATGCATGTTCGTATTCCCATTTTCTTAATTGTTTTGGGTTCGTTTTTGTAGGTCTTTTCCTTGTCTTGTGTATCTTGCCTAGAGAAGTTCCTTTAGCGTTTATTGTAAAGCTGGTTTGGTGGTGCTGAACTCTCTCAGCTTTTGCTCATCTGTAAAGGTTTTAATTTCTCCATCAAATGTGAATGAGATCTTTGCTGGGTAGAGGAATCTTGGTTGCAGGTTTTTCTCCTTCCTCACTTTAAATATGTCCTGCCCTCCCTTCTGGCTTGCAGACTTTCTCCTGAAAGATCAGCTGTTAACCTTATGGGGATTCCCTTGTGTATTATTTGTTGTTTTTCCCTTGCTGCTTTTAATATGTTTTCTTTGTATTTAATTTTTGACAGTTTGCTTAATATGTGTCTTGGTGTATTTCTCCTTGGATTTATCCTGTATGGGACTCTCTGTGCTTCCTGGACTTGATTAAAGATTTCCTTTCCCATATTAGGGCAGTTTTCAACTATAATCTCTTCAAATATTTTCTCAGTCCCTTTCTTTTTCTCTTCTTCTTCTGGAACCCCTATAATTCGAATGTTAGTGCATTTAATGTTGGCCCAGAGGTCTCTGAGACTGTCCTCAGTTCTTTTCATTCTTTTTTCTTTATTCTGCTCTGCAGTAGTTATTTCCACTGTTTTATCTTCCAGGTCACTTATCTGTTCTTCTGCCTCAGTTATTCTGCTATTGATCCCATCTAGAGTATTTTAAATTTCACTTATTGTGCTGTTCATCATTGTTTGTTTCATCTTTAGTTCTTCTAGGTCCTTGCTAAATGTTTCTTGCATTTTGTCTATTCTATTTCCAAGATTTTGGATCATCTTTCCTATCATTATTCTGAATTCTTTTTCAGGTAGACTGCCATTTCTTCTTCATTTGTTAGGTCTGGTGGGTTTTTATCTTGCTCCTTCATCTGCTGTGTGTTTTTCTGTCTTCTCATTTTGCTTATCTTACTGTGTTTGGGGTCTCCTTTTTGCAGGCTGCAGGTTCGTAGTTCCCATTGTTTTTGGTTTCTGTCCCCAGTGGCTAAGGTTGGTTGAGTGGGTTGTGTAGGCTTCCTGGTGGAGGGGACTAGTGCCTGTGTTCTGGTGGTTGAGGCTGGATCTTGTCTTTCTGGTGGGCAGGTCCACATCTGGTGGTGTGTTTTGAGGTGTCTGTGGACTTATTAAGATTTTAGGCAGACTCTGTTAATGGGTGGTGTTGTGTTGCTGTCTTGCTAGTTGTTTGGCATAGGGTGTCCAGCACTGTAGCTTGCTGGTCGTTGAGTGAAGCTGGGTGCTGCTGTTTAGATGGAGATCTCTGGGAGATTTTTGCCATTTGATATTATGTGGAGCTGGGAGGTCTCTTGTGGACCAGCGTCCTGAAGGTGGTTCTCCCGCCTTAGAGGCACAGCACTGACTCCTGGCTGCAGCACCAAGAGACTTTCATTCACACGGCTAAGAATAAAAGGGAGAAAAAGTAGAAAGAAAGAATTAGTAGATGTAGAAAGAAAAATGAAAGAAAGAAAGGAGGGAGGGAGGGAGGGAAGGAGGGAGGGGGGAGGAAGGAAGGAAGGAATGAGGGAAGGAAGGAAAAAAAGAAAGAAGAAGTAAAATAAAATAAAGTAAAATAAAATATAATAACGTTATTAAAATAGAAAATAATTATTAAGCAAAAAATTTTTTAAAAACCAAAAAAAACCCGGACTGATAGAACCCTAGGACAAATGGTGGAAGCAAAGCTATACAGGCAAAATCTCATGCAGAAGCATACACATACACACTCACAAAAAGTGGAAAAGGGGAAAAAATAATAAATCTTGCTCTCGAAGTCCATCTCCTCAATTTGGGATGATTTGTTGTCTAAAGGAGGGAAGGAAAGAAAGAAAATGAAAGAAAGAAAGAAAGATTGAGAGAAAGAAGATAAAGTAAAATAAAGTTATTAAAATAAAAAATTATTATTAAGAAAAAAACTTAAAAAAACAAAAAAAACTGGATGAATAGAACCCTAGGACAAATGGTGGAAGCAAAGCTATACAGAGAAAATCTCACACAGAAGCATACACATACACACTCACAAAAAGAAGAAAAGGGGGAAAAATCATAAATCTTGCTCTTAAAGTCCACCTCCTCAATTTGGGATGATTGGTTGTCTATTCATGTATTCCACAGATGCAGGGTACATCAAGTTGATTGTGGAGGTTTAATGCACTGCTTCTGAGGCTGCTGGGAGGGATTTCCTTTTTTCTTCTCTGTTCTCACAGCTCCCGGGGCTCACCTTTGGATTTGGCCCCACCTCTGCGTGTAGGTCGCTGGAGGGAGTCTGTTCTTCGCTCAGACAGGACAGGGTTAAAGGAGCAGCTGCTTCAGGGACTCTGGCTCACTCAGGCCGGGGGGGAGGGAGGGGCACAGAGTGCGGGGCGGGCCTGCTGCAGTAGAGGCCGGCATAAGGTTGCACCAGCCTGAGGCGCGCCATGTGTTCTCCTGGGGAAGTTGTCCCTGGATCCCGGGACCCTGGCAGTGGCGGGCTGCACAGGCTCCCCGGAAGGGAGTTGTGGATAGTGACCTGTGCTTGCACACAGCCTTCTTGGTGGTGGTAGCAGCAGCCTTAGCGTCTCATGCATGTCTCTGTGGTCTGCGCTTTTAGCCGTGGCTCGCGCCCATCTCTGGAGCTCCTTTAAGCAGCGCTCTTAATCCCCTCTCCTCGCGCACCAGGAAACAAAGAGGGAAGAAAATGTCTCTTGCCTCTTCGACAGGTCCAGACTTTTCCCCGGACTCCCTCCCGGCTAGACATGATGCACTAACCCCCTGCAGGCTGTGTTCACGCCACCAACACCAGTCCTCTCCCTGCGCTCTGACCGAAGCCCTAGCCTCAGCTCCCAGCCCCACCCACCCCGGCGGGTGAGCAGACAAGCCTTTTGGGCTGGTGAGTGACGGTCGGCACCGATCCTCTGTGCAGGAATCTCTCCGCTTTGCCCTCCGCACCCCTGTGGCTGCGCTTTCCTCCATGGCTCCGAAGCTTCCCCCTCTGCCACCTGCAATCTCCACCCGCGAAGGGGTTTCCTAGTGTGTGGAAACTTTTCCTCCTTCACATCTCCCTCCCACTGGTGCAGGTCCCGTCCCTATCCTTTTGTCTCTGTTTATTCTTTTTTCTTTTGCCCTACCCAGGTACGTAGGGTGTTTCTTGTCTTTTGGGAGGTCTGAGGTCTTCTGCCAGCGTTCAGTAGGTGTTCTGTAGGAGTTGTTCCACGTGTAGATGTATTTCTGGTGTATCTGTGGGGAGGAAGGTGATCTCCATGTCTTACTCTTCCGCTATCTTCCCTTCATCCCCCATTATTTATTTTGATGCTCAAATTATCCCATATTAGACAAGTGGGCATCCCTTCAGGCTAACTCCTATGTCTTTTGGATGTATTCCCATTTTTTTTTGAGTACTTCTTATTTTCTGCCACAAGGTGTTCCAAGTTCATTTTCCTTTTCCTAGCCCCAAGTTAGCAATGTCATAAAGGATACATGAAGGTGAGGATAATATAATATCATATTTATTTATAGAAGAGGATAATATTAGAAACCAAGATCTGGGTGCTGTGTATACATTGCTATTGAAATATTATAATTTCTTGTCTGTATCAGGGAAAGAACTAATAAATAAATGAATAACTATACATACATTCCCATAAACATTCAAAATATTATGTACATGCACATGTGATCTGTTTCAGTATCTATATATTTAAAAGCATGAGTTCATTTTAATACCCCCAATTCATATCCAAAATGAAAATGTTTATGCTCACTTCCCTTTCCATATTTGTAACTCCCTTTTCTGACAGTGAGAAACACAGCTCCCATTATCCACAATATATTTCCGTATTCTCTCTCTAGAATACATAGGAAGTACAGAATGGCTAATCTACTCTTCTGCAAAATAAGAAACTATAGTTCAGTATTTGTTTATAGCTCTTCCTGTCTCTAAACAGAGGACGTACAGCACGAAATGGTGTTCTAAGTTACTTGGGGACTCAGCCATATGATCAAGGTTAACATTAACAATGATAAACCATGTTGATGATATGTACTAAAGATTTGATGTAATGAGTAGCATGTTCCTCTATGGCCTTCCTCCTCAAAACACATAACACCAGTCTAATCATGAGAAAACCATTAGAAAAAGCTCAATTCAGGGATATCCTACAAAATACTTCTCTAGTACTCCTTAAACCTGTCAAGGTCATCAAAAATGAAGTGTGTCACAGCCAGAAGGAAACATGATGACCAAATGTAATCCTCGATGGGCTCCTGGAACACAAAAAAGAACATACAAAAAAGTAGATTCTGAATAAGGTTAGTAATAATGAGTCAGTATTGATACATTACTTGTGACAAACACCATACTAATGTAAGATGTAAATAGTAGAGAGTACTAGGTGTGGGGTACATGGAAACTCTGTACTATTTTTCATACGTTTTTGCTATATCTAAAATGTTTACTTAAAATATTGCATGGGGAGATGAGCTGAGGGAGGTCAAAATGACTAGCATTCCAGGACACAGAACCAGGCGGGAGAGAGCTGCACACACAGACGCACACACACACACACACACACACCACACTCACACTGCACAGGGATGGAAATTGTTCCTGTTCTGGCCACCCACAGTGGAAAGTCTCATAATTTGTGGGGCACTGGGTAAGGTACTCAGATAGATACGTTTTGCCTCACTAGTGGGGCAATTTAGCCCTATACCAAATGCTGCTCTGATCCTGTCTAACAAACTTTAGAAGAAAGACCCAATGGATCAAATGTTTCCAAGTAACTAAACTGCATTTAAGAACAAATCTCAAAAATATTAGTGGAAACATGAAAATATTCAGCATACAACAATTCAGTGTCTGGCATACAATTATAAATTATCAGGCATGAAAATAAAGAGGTAAATATAACCCAGAAGGAGGAGAAAAATGAATTAGAAATAAACCTAGAAATGACATGATTGAATTAGTAGACAAGAACATTAAAGTACAGTTATAACTGTATTAAAAATGATCAAGGAGATAGAGGGAAGATTAAATGAATTAAATAGATATGGAAGATATAAAAAAGACATGATTCAAACTTCATAATAAGAAAACCACTATTCTTGAGATTAAAAGTACACTGTGTTGTATTAATATTAGGTTACATTGAGGAAGAAATACTGAACTAAAAATCATAGCAATGGAAACTGTCCAAAAGTAATCTCAGAAAATGGACACAAAAAATAGACACCAGAGCATCAGTGAGCAGCAAGACAGTTTCAGGCATCCTAACATACAAATATTTAGCATCCCCAAAGGGGGGGACAAGCAAAAATATTTAAAGAAATAATGGTCAAATTTCCCCCAATTTGATGAACTCTATATACCCATAGATTCAAGAACCTCACAAACCTGAAGAAGAAGAAAATATGCCAAAACATATCATAACTACATTTCTTAAAACTAGTGACAATAGAAACTCTGAAAAGTTGACTAAGGAAAAAAGACACCTTATGTACATAGGAACAAACAACAGCAGAGGCTTTCTGTTTTTGATCTGGCATGTAAAGAGTTTGGAAGTCGTCACTTTGTCCTAACAATAAATAAAAAGCTGAACATACTGAATAATAAAAACTATTATTGGATCTTCCAGAGAAATGAGGTCACAGGGCAAACCATTATCCCCCAAACTGAAGAGACAGACAGGCAATTGGAGAAACAAATTATCACAACTTACCAGAGCAGAAACCCACAAGGAGAAACTTCTATGGGAACCAGTACACATGTAGGAAAACCTAAACTATAATCGATGAATTGCTGGAAATGCAGTGTGGACAAGTTTGAGAGTTAAAAACTCCAGTGGGACTCAGTCAAAAGGAGACTCCCACAAATTTGTGAGTTTATCGCCAGAAACCTAAACAAATTCTCACAGTACATATCAGAGAAAAAGCCCCTCATACTTCTAGTAGGAGAAGGGAAAAGGAACAATTTTGAAACTTGCCAGAGCATTTTGTTCTTCTTAACAAGGCCTGCCCTCCAGAGACTCTTACTATAGCCTAAATGGTATTTTTTCAGAGCTTAACCACATCAGGAGATAGCAAATACCAACCTCAGCCCTCTCTACCCTTCCACATGAGGAAAGAAAATACCCAACTCCTGTCCACACTAGCTATCCTTTCCCATCTAAGGGAGGAAAAACTGAGAAACATTTGTAAAGCTCACAGTCAAAGGGCACAGGGTCACTAAAAGACTGAGACCTAATTATAACACTACAGAATGCTTTCCATTCCCCACACATTGCCACCACATTATTAACGGCTTATTTACCACACTTCCTTTTACTCAGTACATGATGTTCAGCTATCAAGAAAAAGGTACAAATTATACTAAAAGGGAGAAAACAGTTTAAAGAGAAAAAGCGAGCATGAGAACCAGACTCAGATGTGGCAGGGATGTTGGCACTATCAGACCTGAAATTTAAAATGACTATGATCGGGGGGACCTTCAAGATGGTGGAGGGGCTTCCCTGGTGCCGCAGTGGTTGAGAGTCCACCTGCCGATGCAGGGGACACAGGTTCATGCCCCAGTCTGGGAAGATCCCACATGCCGTGGAGCGGCTGGGCCTGTGAGCCATGGCCGCTGAGCCTACGCGTCCGGAGTCTGTGCTCTGCAATGGGTGAGGCCACAACAGTGAGAGGCCCGTGTACCAAAAAAATAAAAAATAAAAAAATAAGATGGTGGAGGAGTAAGATGTGGAGATCACCTTCCTCCCTACAAATACATCAAAAATACATCTACATGTGGAACAACTACAGAACACCTACTGAATGCTGGCAGAAAACCTCAGACTTCCCCAAAGGCAAGAAACTCCCCCACATACTGGGGTAAGCCAAAAGAAAAAAGAAAAAACAGACAAAAGAATAGGGATGGGACCTGCATCTCTGGGAGGGAGATGTGAAGGAGGAAATGTTTCCACATACTAGGAAGCCCCTTCACTGGTGGAGACAGGGGGTGGACCAGGGGGAAGTTTCAGAGCCATGAATGACAGCATAGCAAAAGGGGTGCAGAGGGAAAAGTGGAGAAATTCCCACACAGAGGATGGGTGCTGACCAGCAATCACCAGCCTGAGAGTCTCCTCCCCTGCCAGGGTGGGTGGAGGCTGGGAGCTGAGGCTCGGGCTTCAGAGGTCAGATCCCAGGGAGAGGACTGGTGTTGGCTGTGTGAACACAGCCTGAAGACGGCTAGTGTACCACAGCTAGCCAGGAGGGAGTTGAGGGGGAAAGTCTGGACCTGCTAGAGAGGCAAGAGACCATTGTTTCAGGGTGCATGAGTAGAGGAGATTCAGAGCACCGCCTAAATTAGCTTCAGAGACAGACATGAGCCACGACTATCAGCGTGGACACTGGAGACCGGCATGAAACACTAAGGCTGCTGCTGCAGACACCAAGAAGCCTGTGTGCAAGTGCAGGTCACTATCCACACTTCCCCTCCCAGGAATCTGTGCAGCCTGCCATGGCCAGGGTCCTGGGTCCAGGGACAACTTCCCCAGGAGAAAACACAGTGCACCTCAGGCTGTTGCAACGTCATGCTGGCCTCTGCTGCTGCAGGATTGCCCTGCATTCCATACCCCTTCCTCCCCCCAGCCTGAGTGACCCAGAGCCCCCTAATCAGCTGCTACTTTAACCCTGTCCTGTCTGGGAGGGGAACAGACGCCCTCATGTGACCTACATACAGAGGCAAGGCCAAATCCAAAGCTGAAACACAGGAGCTGTGCAAACAAAGAAGAGAAAGGGAAATTTCTCCCAGCAGCCTCAGGAGCAGTGGATTAAATCTCCACAATCAACTTGATGTACCCAGCATCTATGGAATACCTGAATAGAAAGTGAATCATCCCAAAATTGAGATGGTGGACTTTGGGAGCAACTGTAGACTTGGGGTTTGCTTTCTGCATCTAATTTGTTTCTGGTTTTATGTTTATCTTAGTTTAGTATTTAGAGCTTATTATCATTGTTAGGTTTGTTTATTGATTTGGTTGCTCTCTTCCTTTATATATATATGTATATATATATATATATATATATATATATATATACACACACACATATTTTTCCTTTTCTCTTTGTGTGAGTGTGTGTGTGTATATGCTTCTCTGAGAGATTTTGTCTGTACAGCTTTGCTTTTACCATTTCTCCTAGGGTTCTGTCTGTCTGGTTTTTCTTCTTTTTTAAGTACAGATTTTAGCACTTGTTATACTTAGTGGATGTGTTTTTTTGGTTTGGCTGCTCTTTTTCTTCTTACTTTCTTTTTTTATTACTTTCTAATTTTTAAATTTTTAATACTTTTTAATTTTAATAACTTTATTGTATTTTATTTATTTATTTCTTCTTTCTTTCTTTTATTTTCCCTCTCTTTTCTTATAAGCCATGTGGCTGACAGAGTCTTGGTGCTCCAGCCAGGTGTCAGGCCTGAGCCTGATAGGTGGAAGAGCCGAGTTCAGGACATTGGTCCATCACAGACCTCCCGGCCCCCCATAATATCAAATGGCAAAAGCTCTCCCAGAGATCTCCATCTCAACACTAAGACCCAGCTCCACTCAACGACCAGCAAGCTACAGTGCTGGACACCCCATGCCAAACAACTAGCAACATAGGAACACAACACCACCCATTAGAAGAGACGCTGCCTAAAATCATATTAAGTTCACAGACACCCCAAAACACACCACCAGATGTGGTCCTGCCTACCAGAAGGAAAAGATACAGCCTCATCCACCAGAAAACAGGCACCAGTCCCCTCCACCAGGAAGCTTACACAACCCACTGAACCAGTTTTACTCACTGGGGGCAGACACCAGAAACAGTGGGAACTACAAACCTGCAGCCTGCAAAAAGGAGACCCCAACGCAGTAAGTTAAACAAATTTAACCAGGCTTCCCTGGTGGCGCAGTGCTTGAGAGTCCGCCTGCTGATGCAGGGGACACAGGTTCGTGCCCTGGTCTGGGAAGATCCCACATGCCGCAGAGCAGCTGGGCCTGTGAGCCATGGCCGCTGAGCCTGTGCATCCGGAGCCTGTGCTCCGCAATGGGAGAAGCCACAACAGTGAGAGGCCCGTGTCCCGCAAAAAAGAAAACAAAAAAAAAAACACACATAAAAAACAAATTGAGAAGACATAAATACACAGCAGATGAAGGAACAAAGTATAAACCCAACAGACCAAACAAATGAAGAGGAAATAGGCAGTCTACCTGAAAAAGAATTCAGAGTAATGATAGTAAAGATGATCCAAAATCTTGGATATAGAATGCAGAAAATACGAGAAATGTTTAACAAGGACCTAGAAGAAATAAAGAGCAAACAAACAATGAAGAACTATACAATAAATGAAATTGAAAATTCTCTAGATGAATCAATAGCAGAATACCTGATGCAGAAGAATGGATAAGTGACCTGGAAGATACAATTGTGGAAATAAGTACCACAGAGCAGAATAAAGAAAAAAGAATGAAAATAATTGAGGACAGTCTCAGAGACCTCTGGGACAACATTAAACTCACCAACATTTGAATTATAGAGGTGCCAGAGAAGAAGAGAAAAAGAAAGGGACTGAGAAAATATTTGAAGCGTTTGTAGTTGAAAACTTCCCTAATATGGGAAAGGAAATAGTCAATCAAGTCCAGGAAGTGCAGAGAGTCCCATACAGGATAAATCCAAGGAGAAACATGCCAAGACACATATTAATCAAACTATCAAATCAAATACAAAGAAAAAATATTAAAAGCAGCAAGGGAAAAGCAATAAATAACATACGAGGGAATTCCCATAAGGTTAACAGCTGATCTTTCAGCAGAAACTCTGCAAGCCAGAAGAGAGTGGCAGGACATATTTAAAGTGATGAAAGGGAAGAACCTACAACCAAGATTACTCTACCAGGCAAGGATCTCATTCAGATTCAATGGAGAAATTAAAACCTTTAAATACAAGCAAAAGGTAAGAGAATTCAGCACCAACCAACCAGCTTTACAACAAACTCTAAAGGAACTTCTCTAGGCAGAAAAAACAAGAGAAGGAAAAGACAAACCCAAAACAATTAAGAAAATGGTAATAGCAACATGCATATCGATAAATACCTTAAATGAAGTGGATTAAATGCTCCAAACAAAAGAAATAGACTGGCTGAATGGATACAAAAACAAGACCCAAGAAACCCACTTCAGACCTAAGGACACACACAGACTGAAAGTGAGGGGATCAAAAAAGATATCCCATGCAAGTGGAAATCAAAAGAAAGATGGAGTAGCAGTTCTCATATCACACAAAATAGACTTTAAAATAAAGACTATTACAAGAGACAAAGAAGGACACTAAATAATGATCAAGGCATTAATCCAAGAAGAAGATATGACAATTGTAAATATTTATGAACCTAACATAAGAGCACCTCAGTACAAAGGCAAATGCTAACAGCCATAAAAGGGGAAGCCGACAGTAACAAAATAATAGTAGGAGAACTTAACACCCCACTTTCACCAAATAGATCATCCAAAATGAAAATAAATAAGGAAACATAAGTTTTAAATGATACATTAAACAAGATGGACTTAATTGATATTTATAGGACATTCCATCCAAAAACAACAGAATACACTTTCTTCTCAAGTGCTCATGGAACATTCTCCAGGATAGATCATATCTTGTGTCACAAATCAAGTCTGGATAAATATAAGAAAATTGAAATTGCATCAAGTATTTTTCCAACCTCAATGCTATGAGACTAGATATCAATAACAGGAAAAAATCTGTAAAAAATACAAACATATGGAGGCTAAACAATACATTACTAAATAACCAAGAAATCACTGAAGAAATCAAAGAGGAAATAAAAAAATACCTAGAAACAAATGTCAATGAAAACATGATGACCCAAAACCTGTGAGATGCAGCAAAAGCAGTTCTAAGAGGGAAGTTTATAGCAATACAATCCTACCGCAAGAAACAAGAAACATCTCAAATAAACAACCTAACCTTACACCTAAAGAAATTAGAGAAAGAAGAATAAAAAAACTGCAAAGTTAGCGGAAGGAAAGAAATCATAAAGATCAGTTCAGAAATAAATGAAAAAGAAATGAAGGAAATGATAGCAAAGATCAATAAAACTAAAAGATGGTACTTTGAGAAATAAACAAAATTGATAAACCATTAGCCAGACTCATCAAGAGTCCATATATATGGAATCTAATTTAAAAAATGGTCCTGAAGAACCTAGGGGCAGGAATAAAGACGGAGTCATAGAGAATGGACTTGAGGACATATGGAGGGGGAAGGCTAGGCTGGGACGAAGTGAGAGTGGCATGGACATATATACACTACGAAATGTAAAATAGATTGCTAGTGGGAAGCAGCTGCATAGCACAGGGAGATCAGCTCAGTGCTTTGTGTCCAATTAGAGGGGTGGCATAGGGAGGTGGGAGGGAGTCAAAAGAGGGACGAGATATGGGGATATATGTATATGTATAGCTGATTCATTTTGTTATACAGCAGAAACACACCATTGTAAAGCAATTATACTCCAATAAAGATGTTTAAAAATTTTTTAAATATAAAATATAACGACTATGATCTTATGCCACGGTTCTAATGGAAAAAGTAGACTGCATGAAAGAACAGATGGGCCATGTAAGTAGAGATATAGAAATTCTGTGAATGAAAAAGTATGCTAAAGATTAAAAAACCACAGTAACAGAAATGAAAAATGCTTTTGATGGCCTCATTAGTAGGCTGGACATGACTGAGGAAAGAATCTCTGAGCTAGAGGATATCTTATTAGGAACTTCCAAAATGCAAAAGCATAGAGAAAAGAGACAAAGAAGAGCAGAGTATCTATGGACTGTGTGACTACTGCTAAAAAGGAACATATATGTAATGGGAATACCAGAAAAAGAAAAAAGAAAAGAACAGAAGCTATATGTGAAGCAATAATGACCAAGAATTTCCCCAAGTTAATGTCAGACATCATACCACAGATCCATGAATCTCAGAGAACCTCAAGCAGGAAAATGCTAAAAGACTACCCCTAAACACTTCATATTAAAACTACAGAAAATCAAATATGACGGAAAATCTTCTAAAAAGTCAGAGGAAGACAACTTATCTATAGAGAAGGAAAGAAGAGAATTTCATCTGAAATCTCTTCAGTAATCATACAAGAAGAGAGTGGAGTGAAATGTTTAAATGTTAAGAGAACCCACTAACCTAGAATTCTGTACCCTGTGAAATGATCCTTGAAAAGTGAAGGAGAAATCATTTTCAGAAAAGCAAAAATTGAGGTAATTTGTCACAAGTAGACCTACCTTGCAAGAAATGTTTTAGAAGGAAAAAAAATGAAATTCAGAACTAAGATCTATATAAAGAAAAGAGAGTGTTAGAGAAAGGAAAAATAAAAGTAAAATAAAATCTTGTGTTTTTTATCCATAATTAACCTAACAGTTTGTTTAATATAATAATAGCTTAAGTATGCTTATATGTGTTTAAGTGTATGTATGTCATATATAATTTTGTATGTGTAAGTGAAATAAATAACAGCAATAAAACAAGGGACAGGAAAGGAGAATAAGATACGTTTGTTATTATAAAGTATTTGTACTACTTGTGAACCAGTATAGTGTTATTTGAAGGTAGACTCTTGTTAGTTGTAAATGTATATTGAAAGCTCTAAGGAAACCACTCAAAAAAGTTTTAAAAAATATATAATACATATCCTAAGAAGGGAGAGAAAATGGAATAATATACAATGCTCAATTAAAACCACAAAGTGAAGAAAAACGTGAAGGACAATAAGAAGACCAAAGAAGAAGAGCAATGAATAGAAAATGTAAAAAAAAAAGTTAGATATTGATCCAAATATATCAATAATCACTTTAAATATCAATGGTATAGATACACCAATTAAAAATAGACATTGTCAGAGTGGATAAAAAACCAAGATCCATGTTTTCTAAAGTAAACCTACTTTAAAGATTGACACATATTAAAAATAAAAAGAATGGAGAAAGATAAATCATTGTAACAGTAATCAACAAAAGGCAGAGAAGATTGGGATGATGGGAGAGTAGAAAATATCAGAAATCTGTCTCCCCACATAAACATTTACAATGGCAGAATCTGTCCGATGTAATTATACTGGAGTCTACTGAAGGTTTGCAACTTCCAATAGAAGATTTGTATGGTAAATTGCAATTAACTTCCATCAATTTCACCTCTGAACACAGTAGCAGTTACTCATTTCTCATTACCAGCCCTGGGGCAGGAAAGGTGTGCACATGTTTTTGGGTTGCCTTGAACATAGCTTGTGGGAACCAGATTAGGCAAAGAGGATGCTGTCCTCCAAACATTGGGATCTGTGCTCTGATCACTTATTGTTGCTTCTGATAACAGAGATGCATAAAATGAGGTGGTGCCATTATCATCGAACCTCCCCCCATTGTTATAAGCATCTATTTCGCTAGCTGGAGTGGCTTCCTGGAGACTTAAGGAGCTAGCACCCTTTTTTTCCTCTTCATTTCCCTCCTCCTTTTGGGAGCCAGACATCAAAGACCAGGACATTAAAAACCAACTGCATATATAGGGGAGTTTGCCCAAGGGAAAGTACATCTCAGAAAAGACCCAAGATCAATTTTCACCTCAGACTTATCCTCAGCACAGAGACAGTCTACAACAATGAAAACAATAACAACAGAACCAAAATAAAACAGCAAACTCTTGGGAAAGGGGAAAAGTGAATCTCCAGAATTAACAAATTTTTATATCTAAACGTCCAGTTTTCAAAAACAACAAAGAAATCACAAGGCATAAAAAGAAAGAAAAGTATGGTGCATTCAAAGGAAAAAATAAACCAAGAAACTGGTTTATTATTCAGATTCTGCTATTAATCCAGACCTGAGGGTGGACGACTAGAAAAAAAATTAAAACAACTATCTTAATGATGATCAAAGAAATAAATAATGACATGGAGAAAATCAAGAAAAAGATGTGTGAAGAAAATGAAAATATCAGTAAAAAGACAGAAAACCTAAAAAGTATCCAAAATGAAATTCTGGAGCTGAAAAGTATAATAACTGAAATTAAAAATATACTACAGGGATTCAAAGGCATATTTGAGCTGGCAGAAAAAAGAATCAGTGAATTTAAAATTATCAAGTCTGAGGAACAGAAAGATGAAAGAATGAAGCAAATTGAACAGAGTTGAGGGACGTATAGGACACCATCAAGAAGATCAACATACCATTTTGGGACTTCAGAAGAAGAGAGAGAGAACAGGGCAGAGAGAATATTTGAAGAAATAATGGCCAAAACCTTCCCAAATTTGATAAAAGATATGAATATAACCATCCAAGAAGCTCAACAAACTCCAAGTAAAATGAACTCAAAGAGACCCACCCTAGACACATTATAGCAGCATTATTTACAATAGCTAAAATGTGGTAGTAATGCAAGTGTCCACTGACAGATGAATGGATAAGCAAAATGTTTTATCTATATATACATATAGATAAGCAAAATGTATGTATATATATATATATATATATAAAACAATATTATTCAGCCTTAAAATGGAAGGAAATCCTGACATACACTACAACATAGGTAAACCTTGAGGACATTATGCTAAGTTAAGTAAACCAGTCACAAAAAGACAAATACTTCAGAGATTGGTTCAAGATGGTGGAGTAGAAGGACATGCACTCACTCCCTCTTGAGAGAGCACCAGAATCACAACTAACTGCTGAACATTCATCAAGATGAAGACACTGGAACTCGCCAAAAAGGATACCCTACATCCAAAACAAAGGAGAAGCCAGAGTGAGATGGTAGGAGGGGGTGCAATCACAATAAAATCAAATCCCATAACCGCTGAGTGGAAGACTCACAAACTGGAGAACACTTATACCACAGAAGTCCAACCACTGGAGTGAAGGTTCTGAGCCCCTCATCAGGCTTCCCAAACTGGGGGTCTGGCAACAGAAGGAGGAATTCACAGAGAATCAGACTTTGAAGGTTGGCAGGATTTGATTGCAGGACTTCGACAGGACTCGGGGAGACAGAGACTCCATTCTTGGAGAGCACACACAGAGTAGTGTGTGAACCAGGACCCAGAGGGAAGGAGCAGTGACCCCATAGAAGACTGAACCAGAACTACCTGCTAGTTTTGGAGGGTCTCCTGCAGAGGTGAGGGGTAGCTGTGGCTCACTGTGGGGACAAGGACACTGGCAGCAGAAGTTCAGGGAGTACTCCTTGGCGTGAGCCCTCACAGAGTCCACTATCAGCCCCGCCAAAGACACTGAAGCCTCCAGTTCTGTGTCACCTCAGGCCAAACAACCAACAGGGAGGAAACTCAGACCATGCATCAGCAGACAAGTGTATTAACGTTTTACTGAGCTCTGCCCACCAGAGCAACACCCAGCTCTACCCACCACCAGTCCCTCCCATCAGGATGCTTGCACAAGCCTCTTAGATAGCCTCATCCACCAGGGGGAAGACAGCAGAAGCAAAATAAACTACAATCCTGCAGCTTGTGGAACGAAAACCACATTCAAAAAAGACAGACAAACTGAAAAGGCAGAGGACTATATACCAGATGAAGGAGCAAGATAAAACACCAGAAGAACAACAAAATGAAGTAAAGAGAGACAATCTTCCAGAAAAAGAATTCAGAATAATGGTAGTGAAAACGATCCAGGACCTCGGATAAAGAATGGAGGCAAAGATGGAGAAGATGTAAGAAATGTTTAACAAAGACCTAGAAGAATTAAAGAACAAACACCTAGAAGAATTCAAGAACAAACAAACAATGAGATAACAATAACTAAAATGAAAAATACACTAGAGGGAATTAATAGCAGAATAACTGAGGCAGAAGAACGGATAAGTGACCTGGAAGACAGAATGGTAGAAAACACTGCCACAGAACAGAATAAAGAAAAAAGAATGAGAAGAAATGAAGACAGACTAAGAGACCTCTGGAACAACAATAAACACACCAATATTCGCATTATAGTGGTTCCAGAAGGAGAAGAGACAGAGAAGAGACCTGAGAAAATATTTGAAGAGATTATAGTCGAGAACTTCCCTAAAATGGGAAAGGAAATAGCCACCAAGTCCAGGAAGTGCAGAGTCCCAGGCAGGATAAACCCAAGGATAAATATGCCTAGAAACATAGTAATCAAATTGACAAGAATTGAAAGCAAAGAAAATTATTAAAAGTAGCAAGGGAAAAACGACAAATAACAGGGAACTCCCATAAGGGAACTCCCATAAAGTTAACAGCTGATTTCTCAGTAGCAACTCTACAGGCCAGAAGGGAGTGGCACAATATATTTAAAGTGATGAAAGGGAAGAACCCCAAAACCAAGATTACTCTACCTGGCAAGTATCTCATTCAGCTTTGACAGAGAAATCAAAAACTTTACAGACAAGCAAAAGCTAAGAGAATTCAGCAACACCAATGCAACTCTAGAACAAATGCTAAAGGAACTTCTCTAAGTGGAAAACACAACAGAAGAAAAGGGTCTACAAAAACAAACCCAAAACAATTAAGAAAATGGTAATAGGAACATACATATCGATAATTACGTTAAATTCGAATGGATTAAATGCTCCAAACAAAAGACACAGGCTTGCTGAAAGGATACAAAACAAGACCCATATATATGCCATCTACAAGAGAAAGTGAGGGGATGGAAAAAGATATTCCATGAAAATGGAAATCAAAAGAAAGCTGGAGTAGCAATACTCATATCAGATAAAATAGACTAAAATAATGTTACAAGAGACTAGGAAGGACACTACATAATGATCAAGGAATCAATCCAAGAGGAAGATGTAACAATTAT
Organism: Phocoena sinus; assembly: GCF_008692025.1. Taxonomy (NCBI): domain Eukaryota; kingdom Metazoa; phylum Chordata; class Mammalia; order Artiodactyla; family Phocoenidae; genus Phocoena; species Phocoena sinus. Next base: position 91,159,246 of record NC_045768.1, read on the forward strand.
ATATATTTGCACCCACATATATATATGCACCCAACATAGGAACACCACAATACATAAGGCAAATGCTAACAGCTATAAAAGAGGAAATTGACTGTAATGCAATAATAGTGGGGGACTTTAACACCTAACTTACACCAATGGACAGATCATCCAGACAGAAAATTAATAAGGAAACACAAGCTTTAAATGACACAATAGACCACGTAGATTTAATTAATATTTATAGGACATTCCATCCCAAAACAGCAGGTTGCACTTTCTTCTCAAGTGCATGTGGAACATTCTCCAGGATAGATCACATCTTGGGTCACAAATCAAGCCTGAGTAAATTTAAGAAAAACTGAAATCATATCAAGTATCTTTTCCAACCACAACACTATGAGATTAGGGAAAACAACGTAAAAAACACAAACACATGGAAGCTAAACAATACGTTACTAAATAACCAAGAGATCACTGAAGAAATCAAAGAGGAAATCAAAAACTACCTAGAGGCAAATGACAATGAAAACACGACGATCCAAAACCTATGGGATGCAGCAAAAGCAGTTCTAAGAGGGAAGTTTATAGCTATACAAGCCTACCTCAAGAAACAAGACAAATCTCAAATAAACAATCTAACCTTACACCTAAAGGAACTAGAGAAAGAAGAGCAAACAAAACCCAAAGTTAGCAGAAGGAAAGAAATCATAAAGATCAGAGCAGAAATAAATGAAATAGAAACAAAGAAAACAATAGCAAAGATCAATAAAGCTAAAAGCTGGTTCTTTGAGAAGATAAACAAAAACTGATAAACCATTAGCCAGACTTATCAAGAAAAAGAGGGAGAGGACTCAAATCAATAAAATTAGAAATGAAAAAGGAGAAGTTAAAACAGACACCGCAGAAATACAAAGCATCCTAAGAGACTACTACAAGCAACTCTATGCCAATAAAATGAACAACCTGGAAGAAATGGACAAATTCTTAGAAAGGTATAGCCTTCCAAGACTGAATCAGGAAGAAATAGAAAATATGAACAGACCAATCACAAGTAATGAAATTGAAACTGTGATTTAAAATCTTCCAACAAACAGAAGTCCAGGACCAGATGGCTTCACAGGTGAATTCTATCAAACATTTAGAGAAGAGCTAACACCCATCCTTTTCAAACTCTTCCAAAAAATTGCAGAGGAAGGAACATTCCCAAACTCATTCTATGAGGCCACCATCAACTTGATACCAAAACCAGATAAAGATACTACAAAAAAAGAAAATTACAGAACAATATCACTGATGAATATAGGTGCAAAAATCCTCAACAGAATACTAGCAAACAGAATCAAACAACACATTAAAAGGATCATACACCATGATCAAGTGGGATTTATCCCAGGGATGCAAGGATTCTTCAATATACGCAAATCAATCAATGTGATACACCATATTAACAAATTGAAGAATAAAAACCATATGATCATCTCAATAGATGCAGAAAAACCTTCTGACAAAATTCAACACCATTTATAATAAAAACTCTCCAGAAAGTGGGCATAGAGGGAACATACCTCAACATAATGAAGGCCATATACAACAAACCCACAGCAAACATCATTCTCAATGGTGAAAAACTGAAAGTATTTCCTCTAAGATCAGGAACGAGACAAGGATGTCCACTCTCACCACTATTATTCAACATAGTTTTAGAAGTCCTAGCCATGGCAATCAGAGAAGAAAAAGAAATAAAAGGAATACAAACTGGAAAAGAAGTAAAACTGTCACTGCTTGCAGATGACATGATACTATACATAGAGAATCCTAAAAATGCCACCAGAAGACTACTAGAGCTAATCAATGAATGTGGTAAAATTGCAGGATACAAAATTAATGCACAGAAATCTCTTGCATTCCTATACAGTAATGATGAAAAATACGAAAGAGAAATTAAGGAAACACTCCCCTTTACCATTGCAACAAAAAGAATAAAATACCTAGGAATAAACATACCTAGGGAGACAAAAAAAAAAAAAGTAAAGGGATGGAGAAAACTACACTAAAACTAACCAAAAGAAATCTAGTACTAATTTGGTTTAAAGCAGACTCCAGAACAAGGAAAATTAACAGGGATAATTACATAATGATAAAGGGGTCATTTCTCCAAGAAGGCATAACAATCCTTAATGTGTAAGAATCTAAAAACAGGTTCAAAAGACTTGAAGCAAAAATCGATAGAACTTGAAGAAAAAAATAAAGAAATCCGATACTATAGTTGGAGACTTCAATACCTCTATAATCAGTAAGGACATACTTCATCTGAATAACACCATCAATCAACTGGATCTAGTTGACATTATAAAATACTTCTTCCAAGAACAGCAAAAGTCTATTGCTTTCCTAAGTACCAGCAATGAATAATAGGAATCTGGAACGAAAATACAAGGCCATTTACATTAGAACAGGGGTCCCCAACCCCCTGGCTGTGGACCATTAGCAGTTCACAGCCTATTAGGACCTGGGCTGCACAGCAGGAGGTGAGCAGCAGGCAAGGGAGTGAAGCTTCATCTGCCATTCCCCATCGCTCCCCATCGCTTGCATTACCGCCTGAACCATCACTCACAGTACCACCTGAATCATCCCCCACCATCATCCATGTAAAAAGTGTCTTCCACGAAACCAGTCCCTTGTGCCAAAAAGGTCAGGGACCACTACATTAGAATCAACAAAATGAAGCCCTTAGGAATCTAAGAAATATGTTCAAAATTTGTATAAGGAAAACTACAAAACTCTGATTAAAAACTCAAGGAATATCTGAATAAATGTAAGATATTCAACATTCATGAATAGGAAGACTCAAGATTGACAAGATGTCAGTTCTTCACAATTTGATCTACAGATTCAGTGCAATCCCAACCAAAATACCAGCCAGCTATTTTGTGAATACTGAAAATTTGATTCTAAAGTATATATGGAAAGCAAAAGACTGGAAGAGCCAACACAATATTGAAGCAGAAGAACAAAGGCAGAAGACTGTCTGACTTCAGGACTTACTATAAATCTACAATAATCAAGACATTGTGGAAGTGGGATTTATCCCAGGGATGCAAGGATCTTTCAATATCCACAAATCAAACAATGTGATACACCACATTAACAAATTGAAAACTAAAAACCATATGATCATCTCAATAGATGCAGTAAAAGCTTTTGATGAAATTCCACATCGATTTATGATAAAAAAAACCTCTTCAGCAAGTGGGGATAGAGGGAAAATACCTCAACATAATAAAGGCCATATAAGACAAACCCACAGATAACATCATACCCAATGGTGAAAAGCTGAAAGTATTTCCTCTAAGATCAGTATTTCTTATTTCCTCTAAGATCAGGAACAAGACAAGGATGCCTACTCTTGCCACTTTTGTGCAACATAGTTTTGGAAGTCATAGGCACAGCAGTCAGAGAAGAAAAATAATAAAAGGAATCTAAATTGGAAAAGAAGAAATAAAACTGTCTTTTTTTGCAGATGACATGATGCTATACATAGAAAATCCTAAAGATGCTACCAGAGAACTACTAGAGCTCATTAATGATTTTGGTAAAGTTGAAGGATACAAAATTAATATACAGAAATCTGTTGCATTGCTATACACTAACAATGAAATATCAGAAAGAGAAGTTAAGGAAACAATCCCATTTACCATTACATCAAAAACAATAAATTACATAGGAATAAATCTACCTAAGGAGTCAAAAACTCTATACTCCAAAATCTATAAGATGTTTATGAAAAAAACTGGAGTTGACACAAACAGATGGAAAGATATACCATGTTCTTGGATTGGAAGAATCTGTCTATCTATCTATCTATAGTTTTTTGGCTGTGCCACGTGGCTTGTGGGATCTTAGTTCCCCAACCAGAGATCGAACCTGGGCCTTTGGCAGTGAAAGTGCAGAGTCCCAACAACTGGACCACTGGGGAATTCCTGAATCAATATTTTCAAAATGACCATACTACCCAAGGCAATCTACAGATTCAAATCAATCCCTATCAAATTACAAATGGCATTTTTCACAGAACTAGAACAAAATTTTTAAAAATTTGTATGGAAACACAAAAGACCCAGAATTGCCAAAATAATCTTAAGAAAGAAGAACAGAGCTGGAAGAATCACACTCCCTGACTTCAGACTACACTACAAAGCAGTAGTATGGTACTGGCACAAAACAGTATGGTACTGGCACAAAAACAGACATATAGATCAATAGAACAGGTTAGAAATCCCAGAAATAAACCCATGCACCTATGGCCAATTAATCTACAACAAAGGAGGCAAGACTATACAAGGCAGGAAAGACAGCATCTTCAATAAATGATGCTGGGAAATATGGACAGCTACATATAAAAGAAATGAATTTAGACCATTCTTTAACACCATACACAAAAATAAACTCAAAATGGATTAAAGACCTAAATATAAGACTAGATACTCTAAAATTCCTAGAGTAAAATGTAGGCAGAACATTCTTTGACATAAATTGTAGCAATATTTTTTTGAATCCGTCACCTAGAGTAATGGAAATAAAAACAACAATAAACCAATGGGACTTAATTAAACTTAAAAGATTTTGCACAGCAAAGGAAACCTGAAACCAAATGAAAAGACAACTAAGGACTGGGAGAAAATATTTGCAAGTGATGCTGCTGACAAAGGATTAATTTCCAAACTATACTAACAGCTCATACAGCTTAATATCGAAAAACAACCCAATCAGAAGATGGGCAGAAGACCTAAACAGACCACCAACAGGCACAAAAAAAGATGCTCAATATTGTTAATTGCTAGAGGAATGCAAATCAAAACTGCAATGAGGGCTTCCCTGGTGGTGCAGTGGTTGAGAGACTGCCTGCCGATGCAGGGGACATGGGTTCGTGCCCCGGTCTAGGAAGATCCCACATGCCGCGGAGTGGCTGGGCCTGTGAGCCATGGCCGCTGAGCCTGCACGTCCGGAGCCTGTGCTCCGCAACGGGAGAGGCCACAACAGTGAGAGGTCCGTGTACTGCAAAAACAAACAAACAAAAACTGCAATGAGATGGCCATCTTTAAAAAGTCTACAAATAATAAATCCTGGAGCAGGTTTGGAGAAAAGGAACCCTCGAGTACAGTATAGATGTTCCTTAAAAAACTAAAAATATTGTTACCATATGACCCTGCACTTCCACTCCTGGACATATATCTGAAGAAAACTCTAATTGAAAAATATACATGCACCCCAATATTCATAGCAGCACTATTTACAATAGCCAAGACATGGAAGCCACCTAAATGTCCATTGACAGATGAATGGATAAAGAAGATGTGGTATATATATATATATATATACATACATACAATGGAAAATTACTCAGCCATAAAAAATAATGAAATAATGCCATTTGCATCAACATGGATGAATCTAAATGTTATCTTTTTGAGTGAAGTAAGTCAAAGACAAATATCATGATACCACTTATATGTGGAATCTAAAATTAAAATGATACACATGAACTTATTTACAGAACAGAAATAGACTCACAGACGTAGAAAACAAACTTATGCTTACCAAGGCATAGCGTGTGTGGGGGATAAATTAGGAGATGGGGATTAACATACACACACTGCTGTATATAAAATAGGTAAACAAAAAGGACATACTGTATAGCACAGGGATTTACATTCAGTATTTTGTAATAACCCATAATGGAAAAGAATCTGAAAAAGAATGTATATACGTATATGCATAACTGAATCACTTTGCTGTACACTTGAAACTAACACAACATTGTAAATTAACTACAATTTTTAAAAAAGACATTGTATTAACACAACATTGTAAATCTACTATACTTCAATAAAATTTTTAAAAAGGACATGATATCGTTGAAAGAATAGATAGATTAATGAAACGGGATGCAGAGCCCAGAAATAGGCCCACATGGATATAATCAACTGATCTTTGACAAAGGATAGGCAATTCAATGGAGAAAGCATAGACTTTTAAACAAATGGTATTGGTACAACTGGACATATACATGCCAAATAATGAATCTAGAAACTGTTCTTATACCTTCCACAAGAATTAACTCAAAATATATCATAGATAAAAATATTAGATGCTATAAGGTATTAAACTCCTGGAAGATAACCAAAGAAAATCTAACAGCCTTTGGTTTGGCAAGAAGTTTTTAGTTACAACAACAAAAGCACAGTCCTTGGGGAAAAACATTGATAAGTTAGACTTCATTAAAATTTAAAACTTCTGATTTGTGACAATACTAATAAGAGAATGAAAGACAAGGTATACACTGGAAGAAAATATCTGCAAGACATATATATGATAAAAGACTAGTATCCAGAATATATGAAGGACTCTTAAAATTCAACCATAAGAAAACAAACAATTCAATTTTAAAATGGGCAAAATATCTGGAGAGACACCTCCACAAAGAAGATAAACAGATGGCAATAGCATGTGAAAAAAATGCTTAACATCAAGTCTTTAGAGGACTGCTTAATGACAATGTTAAAATAATGAGATATCACTATACATCTATCAAAATGGGTAAAATTTATCATGTGACAGTACAAAAACGCTGGTGAGGATGTGGAGCATCAAGAACTTACTCATTGCTGGTGGGAATGCAAAAGGATGAAGACATTTTGGAATACAGTTTGGCAGTTTCATACAAAGCTAAACATAGTTGCACCATATGATCCAATGTTGTTATTCTTAGTAATTATCCAAATGAGTTTTCAACTATGTTCACATGAAAACCTATGCATGAATGTTTATTAACAAATTCATTAACAATTGCCCAAACTGGAAACAACCCAAGTGTCCATCAAAAGATGAATGTACAAACAAACTGTGGTATATTATTCTACAAGAAAAAGAAATGAGCAATCAAACAATAAAAAGACATGGAGGAACATAAATGCTATTGCTTACTGAAAGAAGCCAGTCTGAAATGTCTATGTAGAGTATGGTTTCATTGTGGTTTTAATTTGCATTTCTCCAATAAGTAATGACGTTGAGCATCTTTTCATGTGCCTGTAGGCCATCTGTATGTCTTCTTTGGGAAAATGTCTATTCAGGTCTTCTGCCCATTTTAAAATTGGGTTCTTTTTTTATGTTGAATTGAATGATCTGTTTATATATTTTGGATATTAACCCCTTATCAATCATAACATTTGTAAATATTTTCTTCCATTCAGTAGGTTGTCTTTTTGTTTTGTCAATGGTTTCCTTTGCTGTACAAAAGCTTTTAAGTTTATTTAGGTCCCATTTGTTTATTTTTGCTTTTGTTTCCTTTGCTTTAGGAGAGAAATCCAAAAAAAATTACTATTTATATCAAAGAGTGCTCTGCCTATGTTTTCTTCTCAGAGTTTTATGGTTTCAGATCTTACATTTAGATCTTTAATCCATTTTGAGTTTTTTTTGCATATGTTATTATAAAATGTTTTAATCTCATTGTTTTACAAGTAGTTATCCAGTTTTCCCAGCACCACTTATTGAAGAGAGTGTCTTTTCTTGTTTGTATATCCTTGACTCCTTTGTCATAAGTTAATTGACCATAATGCATGGGTTTATTTCTGGGCTGTCTATTCTGTGCCACTGATCTATGTGTCTGTTTTTGTGCCAGTGCCATACAGTTTTGATTACTGTGGCTTTGTAGTATAGTGTTAAGTCAGCGAGCATGATTCCTCCAGCTCTGCTCTTCTTTCTTAAAATTATTTTGGCAATTCTGGATCTTTTGTGTTTCCATACAAATTTTTAAAATTTATTTATTTTTGGCTGCATTGGGTCTTCATTGCTGTGTGCAGGCTTTCTCTAGTTACTGTGAGCAGGGGTTACTCTTCGTTGCAGTGCATGGGCTTCTCCTTGTGGTGGCTTAGCTTTTTGTGGAGCACCAGCTCTAGCTGCATGTGGGCTTCAATAATTGTGGTGCATGGGCTCTAGAGCGCAGGCTCAGTAATTGTGGTGCATGGGCTTAGTTGCTCTGCAGGATGTGTGATTTTCCTGAACCAGGCCTTGAACCCTTGTCCCTTGTATTGGCAGGAGGATTCTTTTTTTGTTTTTTTAATAATTTATTTGTTGAAGAAACTGGTTGGTTTTTTAAAATAAGGATTGTTATATATATATATAGGAATTTATTTATTTTTGGCTGCACTGGGTCTTTGTAGCTGCACAGTCTTTCTCTAGCTGTGGTGTGTGGGGCTACTCTTTGCTGCAGTGCATGGTCTTCTCATTGCAGTGGTTTCTCTTTTTGCAGAGCATGTGCTCTAGGCATGTGGGCTTCAAAAGTTGTGGCATGCAGGCTCAGTAGCTGTGGATCACAGGCTCTAGAGCGCAGGCTCAGTAGTTGTGGTGCACAGGCTTAGCTGCTCTGCGGCATGTGGGATCTTCCCAGACCAGGGTTTGAACCCATGTCCCCTGCATTGACAGGCGGATTCTTAACCACTGTGCCACCAGGGAAGTCCCATCCATATAAATTTTTAAATTATTTCTTCTAGTTCTGTGAAAAATGCCATTGGTATTTCAATAGGAATTGCATTAAATCTATAGATTGCCTTGGGTACTATGTGCATTTTTAAACAATATTAATTCTTCTGATCCAGAAACATGGTATGTCTTTCCATCTGTTTGTGTTGTCTTCAGTTTATTTCATCAGTGACTTATAGTTTTCTGAGTACAGGTCTTTTACCTACTTAGGTTGGTTTATCCCTAGGTATTTTATTATTTTTGATGTGATGGTAAATGGGATTGTTTCCTTAGTTTCTCTTTCTGATACTGCATTGTTAGTGTACAGAAATGCAACCGATTGCTGTATATTAATTTTGTATCCTGCAACTTTACCAAATTCATTGATGAGCTGCAGTAGTTTTCTCACGGCATCTTTAGGATTTTCTATGTATAGCACCATGTCATCTGCAAACAGTTACAGTTTTATGTTTTCCTTTCCAATTTGGATTCATTTTATTTCTTTTTATTCTCTGATTGCTGTGGCTAGGACTTCCAATATTATAAATAAAAGAGGCAAGAGTGGGCATCCTTGTCTTGTTCCTGATCTTAGAAGAAATGCTTTAATGTTTTCACCACTGAGCGTCATGTTAGCTGTGGACTATCATATATGGCTTTATTATGTTGAGGTGTGCTTCCATTATACCCACTTGGTGGAGAGGTTTTATCATAAATGGACGTTGAATTTTGTCAAAAGCTTTTCCTGCATCTATTGAGATGGTCATATGGTTTTTATTCTTCAATTCGTTAATGTGGCATATCATATTGATTTGTGGACATTGGACCATCCTCGCATCCCTGGGAGAATTCCCACTTCATCATGGCTTATGATCCTCATGTATTTTTGGATTATTTTGCTAATATTTTGTTGAAGAGTTTTTCATCTATGTTCACCAGTGATATTGGCCTGTAATTTTCTTTTTTTGGTGATATCTTTGTCTGGGTTTCATATCAGGGGAAAGCTGGCCTCATCCAATGAGTTCAAAAGTGTTCCTTCCCCTGTAATTTTTTGGACATAGTTTGAGAAGGATAAGTGTTAACTCTTTTGTAAATGTTTGGTAGAATTCACCAGTGAAACCATGTGGTCCTGGACTTATGTTTGGTGGGAGTTTTTTTTTTTAATTTTAATTATGATTCAATTTTTTACAGGTAATTGGTCTGTTCATATTTTCCATTTCTTCCTGGTTCAGTCTTGGGAAGTTGTACGTTTCTAGGAATTTGTCGCTTTCTTCTAGGTTGTCCATTTTATTGGCATATAGTTGTTTGTAGTAGTCTCTCATGGTCCTTTGTATTTCTGTGGTGTCTGTTATAACTTCTCCTTTTTCATTCATGACTTTGATGTGGAACCTCTCTCTTTTTTTCTTGATGAGTCTGGCTAAAAGTTTATCAATTTTCTTTACCTTTTCAAAACACCAGTTCTTAGTTTCATTAATCTTTTCTACTGCATTTTTAGTCTCTATTTTATTTATTTCTGCTCTGATTTTTTTGATTTCTTTCTTTTATTAACTTTGGGTTTTGTTTGTTCTTTTTCTAGTTCCTTTAGGTGTAAGATTAGGTTGTTTATGTGAGATTTTTCTTGTTTCCTGAAGTAAGTTTGTGTCACTAACTTCCCTCTTAGAACTGCTTTTGCTCCATCCCATAGATTTTGGATCATTGTACTTTTCTTTTCAGTTGTCTTGAGGTATTTTTTTGATTTCTTCAGTGATCCAGTGGTTGTCTAATAGCATACTGTTTAGCCTCCACATGTTGGTGTTTTTTGCAGCTTTATTCTTGTAGGTGATTTCCAGTCTCATAGTGTTGTGTTCAGAAAAGATGCTTGGTATGATTTCAATTGTGTTAAATTTACCGAGGCTTGTTTTCTGATCTAGCATGTGCTCTATCCTGGAGAATGTTCCATGTGCATTTGAAAAGAATGTGTATTCTTCTGCTTTTGGATGGGATATTCTATCTATTAATCTCATCTGGTATAATGTGTCAAGATCAGTGTTTCCTTATTGATTTTCTGTCTGGATTATATGTCCATTGATATAACTGGGGTGTTGAAGTCCCCTACTATTATTATGTTACTGTCAATTTCTCCCTTTATATCTGTTAATATTTGCTTTTGTGTTTTTAGGTGTTCCTATGTTGGGTGTGTATATATTTACCATTTTTATATATTCATCTTGGATTGATCCTTTGGTCTTTATACAATGTCCTTCTTTCTCTCTTGTAACAGTCATTTTAAAGTCTATTTTGTCTGATATAAGTATTGCTACCCAGGCTTTCTTTTGATTTTTATTTGTATGGAATACCTTTTTCCATCTCCTCACCTTCAGTCTGTGTGTGACTTTAAATCTCATGTGAGTTTCTTGTAGGAAGCATATACATAGGTCTTGTTTTAGTATCCATTCTGCCACTCTATGTCCTTTTTTTTTTTCACTATATGTCTTTTGATTGAAGCATTTAGACCAAATACATTTAAAGTAATTATTGATATTTATGTTTCTATTGCCATTTTGTTAATTGCTCTTGGGTTGTTTTTGTAGGTCTTATTCATTTATTTCTTCTTTTTTTCTAGTCTCTTGCGATTTGATGAATATCTTTAGTGTTATGTTTGGATTTCTTTTTCTTTTTGTGTGTATCTGTTTTAATATTGTACATTTGTGGCTACCATGATACACACACACACACACACACGTATGTAATTGTTTTAAGTTGTTGTATATATGTATGTAATTGTTTTAAGTTGTTGATCTCTTAATTTCAAATGCATTTTAACAACCCTGCATTTGTACTCTCTTCCCCTCATGATTACTATTATTTACGTCATATTTTACATCTGATTGTTTTGTGTATTCCTTAACTGCTTACTTATTGTGCATATAGATAATTTTAATACTTTTGTCTTTTAACCTTCCTACTAGCTTTGTGAATGGGTGATTTCCTACTTTTACTATATCTTTGCCTTTACTGATGTGACTTTTCCTTTTGCAACTTTCATGTTTCTAGTTTTGACCTTTTCTTTTTCACTTGGAGTAGTTCCTTTAACATTTCTTGTAAAGTTGGTTCAGTGCTGCTGAACTCTTAACCTGTGTTTGTCTGTAAAATCTTTGACCTCTCCATCAAATCTGAACAAGTGCCTTGATGAGTAGATTGTTCTTGGTTGTAGGTTTTTCCCTCTTGTAACTTTAAATATATCATGCCACTCCTTTCTGGCCAGCAGAGTTTCTACTGAAAAGTCAGCTGATAGCCTTATGGAAATTCTACCAAACATTTGAAGAAGGATTAATTTTATACAGTCTCTTCCAGAAGACAGAAGAGGGAACATTTCCTAATTTATTTTATGAGGCCATTGTAGCTTGATGCCAAAAGCAGACAAACTACAAAACTGTAAAAGTACATACCAGTATCTCTCATGAAGATACATGCAAGAATTCTCAAAAACATTAGCAAATAAAATCAAACCATGTATAAATAGTATGATACCTTATGACCCAGTAGAGTTAATTCCACATATGCAAGGCTGGTTCAATATTAGGAACTCAGCAATGAAAAAGAGCAAACTATTGATAAAAGCAACAACCTGGACAAATTTCCAGAAAATTAGATTGAGTGAAAAAAGCCAATCCCAGTAGGTTACATACTATATGATTCCATTTCTATAATATTTCTTAAAGTGAGAAAACTATGAGGAAAATAGTAATGGTTAACATGGGTTAAAGGTGAAGTTAGGGGGACAAGTGAAAGGTGGGTGTGACTAAAAGGGCAACATGAGGGATCTTTGTGGTAATGAAACTCTCTTGTGTATTTAGTGGTGAATATATGGACATATGCATGTGGGAAAACTACATGAGGTAAATATACACATGCACAAATACAAATTCATATATGTGAAACGTGGAAACCTGAATATGATTGGATTGTATCAACATGAATATTTTTGTTAAATTCCTGTACTATAGTTTTGCAACATGTTGCCACTGGAGAAAATCAGGAAGGGTACACGGGATCTCTAGTTTATTTCTTACAGTTGTATGTGAATGTACAATTATCTCAAAATTAAAAGTTTATTTTTAAAAAAGAACCAAGGTAAATTTTAAGCCATAAAAGCCCTGTAGAGACTCCTGCCCTAATCTTGGAGGTACTCCATCCCATTTGGGTTAGAGAAGAATTTTTAGGACACATTTTAGGCCTGTTTCCTTTATGAATTTTACATTATTTGGGTTAGATGGAATTCATGTATTCCCGCTACATTGAAGAAATGCACGACGGGGAAGCCTCATCCAACAGAGGGCAGACAGCAGAATCAAGAAGAACTACAATCCTGCAGCCTGTGGAACAAAACCCACATTCACAGAACGATAGACAAGATGAAAGGGCACAGGGCTATGTACCAGATGAAGGAAAAAGATAAAACCCCAGAAAAACAACTAAATGAAGTGGAGATAGGCAACCGTCCAGAAAAAGAATTAATAATGAGTGTGAAGATGAGCCAGGACCTCGGAAAAAGAAAGGAGGCAAAGATCGAGAAGATGCAAGAAATGTTTGACAAAAACCTAGAAGAATTAAAGAAAAAACAAACAGAGATGAACAATACAATAACTGAAATGAAAAATACACTAGAAGGAATCAATTGCAGAATAACTGAGGCAGAAGAACGGAAAAGTGACCTGGAAGACAGAATGGTGGAATTCACTGCTGCATAACAGAATAAAGAAAAAAGAATGAAAAGAAATGAAGACAGCCTAAGAGACCCCTGGGACAACATTAAACGCAACAACATTCACATTATAGCAGTCCCAGAAGGAGAAAAGCAAGAGAAAGGACCCAAGAAAATATTTGGAGAGATTATAGATGAAAACTTCCCTAACTTGGGAAAGGAAAGAGCCACCCAGGTCCGGGAAGTGCAGAGTCCCATACAGGATAAACCCAAGGAGAAACACGCCAAGACACATAGAAATCAAATTGACAAGAATTAAAGACAAAGAAAAAATTTTGAAAGCAGCAAGGGAAAAATGACAAATAACATACAAGGGAACTCCCTTAAGGTTAACAGCTGATTTCTCAGCAGAAACTCTACAAGCCAGAAGGGAATGGCATGACATATTTAAAGTTATGCAAGGGAAGAACCTGCAACCAAGATTCCTCTACCTGGCAAGGATCTCATTCAGATTCGATGGAGAAATCAAAAGCTTTACAGACAAGCAAAAGCTAAGAGAATTCAGCATCACAAAACCAGCTCTACAACAAATGCTAAAGGAACTTCTCTAAGCGGGAAACACAAGAGAAGAAAAGGACCTACAAAACAAACCCAAAACAATCAAGAAAATGGTAATAGGAACATGCACATCAATAATTACCTTAAATGTGAATGGATTAAATGCTCCAACCAGAAGACACAGTCTCGCTGAATGGATACAAAAACAAGACCCATGTATTTGCTGTCTACAAGAGACCCACTTCAGACCGAGGGACACATTCAGACTGAAAGTGAGGGGATGGAAAAAGATATTCCATGCAAATGGAAATCAAAGGAAAGCTGGAGTAGCAATACTCATATCAGATAAAATAGACTTTAAAATAAAGAATGTTACAAGAGACAAGGAAGGACACTACATAATGATCAAGTGATCAATCCAAGAAGAAGATATGACTTATAAATATATATGCACCCAACATAGGAACACTTCAATACATAAGGCAACTGCTAACAGTTCTAAAAGAGGAAATCAACAGTAACAAAATAATAGTGGGGGACTTTAAAACCTCACTTACACCAATGGACAGATCATCCAAACAGAAAATTAATAAGAAGACACAAGATTTAAAATGACACAATAGACTGGAGAGAGTTAATTGATATTTATATGACATTCCATCCAAAAACCACTGATTACACTTTCTTCTCAAGTACGCATGGAACATTCCCCAGGATAGACCACATCTTGGGTCTCAAATCAACCCTCAGTAAATTTAAGGAAATTGAAATCATATCAAGCATCTTTTCTGACCACAATGCTATAAGATTAGAAATGAATTACAGGGAAAAAAACCATAAAAAGCACAAACACACGGAGGCTAAACAATACATTACCAAATAACCAAGAGATCGATGAAGAAATCAAAGAGGAAATCAAAAAATACCTAGAGACAAATGACAATGAAAACACGATGATCCAAAACCTATGGGATGCAGCAAAGGCAGTTCTAAGAGGGAAGTTTATAGCTATACAAGCCTACCTCAAGAAACAAGAAAAATCTGAAATACACAATCCAACATTACACCTAAAGGAACTAGAGAAAGAGGAACAAAATACCCCAAAGTTAGCAGGTGGAAAGAAATTATAAAGATCAGAGCAGAAATAAATAAAATAGAAACAAAGAAAACAGTAGCAAAGATAATAAAACTAAAAGCAGGTTCTTTGAGAAGATAAACAAAATTGATAAACCATTAGCCAGACTCATCACAAAAGAGAGGGAGAGGACTCAAATCAATAAAATTAGAAATGAAAAAGGGGAAATCACAACTGACACTGCAGAAATACAGAGGATTATAAGAGATTACTACAAACAACTATATGCCAATTAAATGGACAACCTGGAAGAAATGGACAAATTGTTAGAAAGGTATAACCTTCCAAGAGTGAACCAGGAAGAAATAGAAAATATGAACAGACCAATCACAAGTAATGAAATTGAAACTGTGATTAAAAATCCTGCAACAAACAAAAGTCCAGGACCAGAAGGCTTCACAGGTGAATTGTATCAAACATTTAGAGAAGAGCTAACACGCATCCTTCTCAAACTCTTCCAAAAAATTGCAGAGGAAGAAAAGCTCCCTCACTCATTCTGTGAGGCCACCATAACCCTGATACCAAAACCAGACAAAGATACTACAAACAAAAATTATAGACCAGTATCACTGATGAATATTGATGCAAAAATTCTCAACAGAACACCAACCAGCAAACAGAATCCAACAATACATTAAAAGGATCATACATCATGATCAAGTGGGATTTATACCAGAAATGCAAGGATTCTTCAATATACCCAAATCAATGTGATACACCATATTAACAAACTGAAGAAGAAAAAGCATATGATCATCTCAATAGATGCAGAAAATGATTTTGAAAAAAATTCAATACCCATTTATGATAAAAACTCTTTAGAAAGTGGGCATAGAGGGAACCTATCTCAACATAATAAAGGCCATATATGACAAAACCACAGCAAACATCATTCTCAATGGTGAAAAACTGAAAGCATTTCCTGTAAGATCAGGAACAAGACAAACATGTCCATTCTCACTGCTATTATTCAACATAGTTTTGGAAGTCCTAGCCACAGCAATCAGGGACAAAAAAGAAATCAAAGGAATACAATTGTAAAAGAAGAAGTAAAACTGTCACTCTTTGCAGATGACATGATACTATACATAGAAAATCCTAAAGATGCCATGAGAAAACTATTAGAACTAATCAATGAATTTGGTAAAGTTGCAGGATACAAAATTGATGCACAGAAATCTTTTGCATTCCTATACACTAATGATGAAAAATCTGAAGGAGAAATTAAGGAAACATTGCCATTTACCATTGCAACAAAAAGAACAAAATACCTAAGAATAAAGCTACCTAGGGAGACAAAAGACCTGTATGCAGAAAACTATAAGACACTGATGAAAGAAATTAAAGATGATACCAACAGGTGAAGAGATATTCCATGTTCTTAGATTGGAAGAATCGATATTGTGAAAATGACTATATTACACAAAGCAATCTACATATTCAATGCAATCCCTATCAAATTACCAATGGCATTTTTTTTACAGAACTAGAACAAAAAATCTTAAAATTTGTATGGAGACACAGAAGACCCCGAATAGGAAAAGTAGTCTTGAGGGAAAAAAACGGAGCTGGAGGAATCAGACTCCCTGACTTCAGACTATACAACAAAGAAATCAAGACAATATGGTACTGGCACAAAAACAGATATATAGATCAACGAAACAGGATAGAAAGCCCAGAGATAAACCTATGCACCTATGGTCAACCAATCTATGACAAAGGAGGCAAGGATATACAATGGAGAAAAGACAGTCTCTTCAATAAGTGGTGCTGGGAAAACCGGACAACTACATGTAAAAGAATCTAATTAGAACACTCCTTAACACCATACACAAAAACAAGCTCAAAATGGATTAGAGACCTAAATGTAAGACGGGACACTATAAAACTCTTAGAGGAAAACATAGGAAGAACACTCTTTGACATAAATCACAGCAAGATCTTTTTTGATCCACCTCCAAGAGTAATGGAAATAAAAACAGAAATAAACAAATGGGACCTAATAAAACTTAAAAGCTTTTGCAAAGCAAAGGAAACTACAAACAAGATGATAAAACAGCCTTCAGAATGGGAAAAAAATATTTGCCAACGAATCAACACACAAAGGATTAATCTCCAACATATATAAACAGCTCATGCAGCTCAATATTAAAAAAACAACCAACCAAATCAAAAAATGGGCAGAAGACTTCAATAGACATTTCTCCAAAGAGGACATACAGATGGCCAAGAAGCACATGAACAGCTGCTCAACATCACTAATTATTAGAGAAATGTAAATCAAAACTTCAATGAGGTATCATCTTATACCAGTTGGAATGGGCATCATCAGAAAATCTACAAACAACAAATGCTGGAGAGGGTGTGGAGAAAAGGGAAACACTCTTGCACTGTTGGTGGGAGTGTAAATTGATACAGCAACTACGGAGAACAGTATGGAGGTTCCTTACAAAACTAAAAATAGAATTATCATATGACCCAGCACTCCCACTACTGGGCATATACCCAGAGAAAACCATAATTCAAAAAGACACATGCACCCTAATGTTCATTGCTGTGCTATTTATAATAGTCAGGTCATGGAAGCAACCTAAATGCCCATCAACAGATGAATGGATAAAGAAGATGTGGTACATATATCCAATGGAATATTACTCAGCCATAAAAAGGAATGAAATTGGGTCATTTGTAGAGACGTGGATGAATCTAGAGACTGTCATACAGAGTGAAGTAAGTCAGAAAAAGAAAGTGAAATATTGTATATTAGTGCATGTATGTGGAACGTAGAAAAATGGTACAGTTGAACTGATTTGCAGGGCAGGAATAGAGACACAGATGTAGAGAACAAACGTATGGACATCAAGAGGGGAAATCAGTGGGGGGTGATGAATTGGGAGATTGGGATTGACATGTATACACTGATGTGTATAAAATGGATGACTAACTAGAACCTGCTGTATAAAAAAACAAATTACAAAAGAAAACAAAATAGAAACTCAAAACAATTAAGAAAATGGTAACAGGAACAGACATATCGATAATTACCTTAAAAAAAAAAGGAAGAAATGCACGATGGTATAGAGTAATCAGAAAAAAAGGAAAGATTCTTCCTATCTCCCAATGCACAGGTCTTTCTCCTCACCACTAATGGTAAATTTTATGTATCACTTTTGCTGGGGCACAGTGTCCACATATGTGATTAAACATTTTGGATGTTTCTGTGAAGGTATGTTTTGTAGGAGATTAACATTTACATTGTTGGACTTTGAGTAAAGCAGATATGGGTGGGCTTCATCAAGTCAGTTGAAGGCATAATAGAACAAAGACTGATCTTCCCCAAGCAACAAGGGATTTTGCCAGCAGACTGCCTTTGGACTCAAACCACAACTTTTTCCTGAGCTTCCAGGCTTCCTGGGCTCTCCCGTCAGATTTTGAATTCACCGTGCCTCCAAAATTGAGTGAAGTTCCTTAAAATGAATCAATGCTTCTCCATATACACATCCTGTTGTTGCATTTCTCTGGAGAACACTGACTACTACACTTTATATTTCTACCCTTTCCCTCTTTTTCCCCTCCTTTCTCTTCTGGAAGCCCTCATTACTTTATCTCCCTCTGTATATGGATGCACTATGGCCAGCTTTGGCTTCAAGGTAATATTCTAAGGCCTTATGAGTTTGCTGCCCCTCTCCCTCCCTCCCTCCTTCTCTCTCTCTCTCTCTCTCTCTCTCTCTCTCTCTCTCTCTCGCCCCCTCTTCCCTTACCTTCTTCAGTCCCACGTTCTTTTACTTGTGGGAAAGAGCAGGAAAAGAAATGGGTGGTGGTGGTGATATAGTTTTACGTTTTTGAATTATCCTTAAGGGAAATTTCAAGGATGTAGATAGATGATAGGAAATGAAATTCTCTCTCCACGAGTGAGCTGTCTCCACCATCCATGGGCTACAGATTGTAATCTTATAGCTGGTATGCTTGTGCAAATCTAAGGAGGGTTTGAAGCTAGGATAGGAGCATATAGACTTCAGCTAGCAGGAAGCAGAGAGGTCATCACCCTGAGAGGTTTTGAAGACACATGGAGACCCTCTGTAACTAAACAGTTGTGTGCCAGAATGTTCTGACCATTGTCCCCTGCCCCAACAGGTGGTGGCTTACTTATCATTTCACGACAACACACATCAGTTGCCTTTCTTGAACATGGGTATGATGAGAGGACCCTCCAATAAACTTCAGTTAATGTGATGTTTTCCATCATTTCGACATTATGTCTCCTGTTCTTCAACCTTCAAAACTTGGCCGGTAGCAGTATATCGCTGCAATTGCACTTCATAGTTTGGGAACACAACCATTACAAAGTAGAATATAATAAAACCTAAAAAAAAAATGCCTGAGGAGTATAGTTATAGGAAGAATCAAAGCACAAAAGGGGGGGGACCTTGAAGATGGCGGAAGAGTAAGACGCGGAGATCGCCTTCCTCCCCACGGATACACCAGAAATACATCCACACGTGGAACAACTCCTACAGAACTCCTACTGAAGGCTGGCAGAAGACCTCAGACCTCCCAAAAGGCAAGAAACTCCCCACGTAACTGGGTAGGGCAAAAGAAAAAACAGAGACAAAAGAATAAGGACGGCACCTGCACCAGTGGGAGGGAGCTGTGAAGGAGGAAAAGTTTCCACACACTAGGAAGCCCCTCCGCGGGCGGAGACTGCGGGAGGCAGAGGGGGGAGTTTCGGGACCGCGGAGTAGTGCACAGCGACGGGTGCGGAGGGCAAAGCGGGGAGATTCCTGCACAGATGATCGGTGCCGACGAGCACTCACGAACCCGAGAGGCTTGTCTGCTCACCCGCCGGGGCGGGCGGGGCTGCGAGCTGAGGCTCGGGTTTTGGTTTTGGACGGAGCTCAGGGAGAGGACTGGGGTTGGCGGCTTGAACATAGCCTGAAGGGGTTAGTGCACCACGACTAGCCGGGAGGGAGTTCGGGGAAAAGCCTGCACCGGCCGAAGAGGCAAGAGACTTTTTCTTCCCTCTTTGTCTCCTGGTGCGCGAGGAGAGGGGTTTAAGAGCGCTGCTTAAAGGAACTCCAGAGACGGGCGCGAGCCGCGGCTAAAAGCGCGAACCCCAGAGACGGGCGCGAGCCGCGGCTGAGGGCGCGAGCCCCCGAGACGGGCGCGAGCCGCGGCTGAAAGCGCAAACCCCAGAGACGGGCGCGAGCCGCGGCTAAAACCGCGGACCCCAGAGACGGGCGGGAGACGCTAAGGCTGCTGCTGCCGCCACCAAGGGGCCTGTGTGCGAGCACAGGTCACTCTCCACACCCCTCTTCCGCGGAGCCTGTGCAGCCCGCCACTGCCAGGTTCCCGGGATCCAGGGACAACTTTCCCGGGACAGCGCACGGCGGGCCTCAGGCTGGTGCAACGTCACGCCGGCCTCTGCCGCAACGTCACGCTGCCTCTGCCGCCGCAGGCCGGCCCCGCACGCAGTGCCCCTCCTTCCCCCATCCCCCAACCCCCGGCCTGAGTGAGCCGGAGGCCCCGAATCAGCGGCTCCTTTAACCCCGTCCTGTCTGAGCGAAAAAACAGACGCCCTCCAGCGACCTACACGCAGAGGCAGGGCCAAATCCAAAGCTGAGCTCCTGTGAGCTGTGAAAACAAAGAAGAGAAAGGGAAATCTCTCCCAGCAGCCACAGAAGCAGCGGATTAAAGCTCCACAATCAACTTGATATACCCTGCATCTGTGGAATACCTGAATAGACAAGGAATGATCCCAAATTGAAGAGGTGGAATTTAGGAGCGAAATCTATGATTTTTTTTCCCTTTTCCTCTTTTTGTGAAGGTGTACGTGTATGCTCCTGTGTGACATCTAGTCTGTATACTCTAGCTTCCACCATTTGTCCTAGGGCTCTATCCGTCCATGACTTTTTTTTTAAAAATTCTTTTTCTTAATAATTAAGTTTAATTGTAATAACTTTATTATACTTTACCTTCGTTCTTTCTTTCTTTCCTTCCTTCCCTCCCTCCTTTAGACAACGAATCACCCCAAATTGAGGAGGTGGTCTCAGGGAGCAGGATTTATGATTTTTCCCCCTTTACCTCTTTTTGTGAAGGTGTATGTGTATGCTTCTGTGTAAGATTTTCTCTGTATAGCTTTGCTTCCAACATTTGTCCTAAGGTTCTATCCGTCCCCTTTTTTTTTTTCTAAATATTTTTTAATTCAATAACTATATTATACTTTATTTTATTTTTACTGTATCATCTTTCTTTCTGTCTTTTTTTCCTTCTTTCCCTCCTTCCTTCCTTCCTCCCTCCCTCCCTCCCTCCCTCCTTTCTTTCCTTCTTTGCTTCTTTCTTCCTTCCTTCCTTTCCTCCTTTCCTTCTTTCTTTCCTCATACTTCTACTAATTCTCTCTACTTTTTCTCCCTTTTATTCTGAGCCGTGTGGATGAAAGGCTCTTGGTGCTCCAGCCAGGAGTCAGGGCTCTGCCTCTGAGGTAGGAGAGCCAACTTCAGGTCACTGGTCAACAAGAGACCTCCCAGCTCCACATAATATTAAACAGCGGAAATCTCCCAGAGACCTCCATCTTAACACCAGCACCCAGCTTCACTCAACGGCCAGCAAGCCACAGTGCTGGACAACCTATGCCAAACAACTAGCAAAACAGGAACACAACCCCACCCATTAGCAGAGAGGCTGCCTAAAATCATAATAAGGCCACAGACACCCCAAAACACACCACCAGACGTGAACCTGCCCACTAGAGAGACAAGATCCAGCCTCATCCAGCACAACACAGGCACTAGTCCCCTCCACCAGGAAGCCTACACAACCCACTGAAACAACCTTAGCCACTGGAGACAGACATCAAAAACAACGGGAACTACGAACCTGCAGCCTGCAAAAAGGAGACCCCAAACACAGTAAGATAAGCAAAATGAGAAGACAGAAAAACACACAGCAGATGAAGGAGCAAGATAAAAACCCACCAGACCTAACAAATGAAGAGGAAATAGGCAATCTACCTGAAAAAGAATTCAGAATAATGATAGTAAGGATGATCCGAAATCTTGGAAGTAGAATGGACAAAATGCAAGAAACAGTTAACAAGGACCTACAAGAACTAAAGATGAAACAAGCAACGATGAACAATGCAATAAATGAAATTAAAATCACTCTAGATAGGATCAATAGCAGAATAACTGAGGCAGAAGAACGGATAAGTGACCTGGAAGATAAAGTAGTGGAAATAACTACTGCAGAGCAGAATAAAGAAAAAAGAATGAAAAGAACTGAGGACAGTCTCAGAGACCTCTGGGACAACATGAAACGCACCAACATTCGAATTATAGGGGTTCCAGAAGAAGAAGAAAGAAAGAAAGGGACTGAGAAAATATTTGAAGAGATTATAGTTGAAAACTTCCCTAATATGGGAAAGGAAATAGTTAATCAAGTCCAGGAAGCACAGAGGGTCCCATACAGGATAAATACAAGGAGACACACGCCAAGACACATATTAATCAAACTGTCAAAAATTAAATACAAAGAAAGCATATTAAAAGCAGCAAGGGAAAAACAACAAATAACACACAAGGGAATCCCCATAAGGTTAACAGCGGATCTCTCAGCAGAAACCCTACAAGCCAGAAGGGAGTGGCAGGACATACTGAAAGTGATGAAGGAGAATGGCCTGAAACCAAGACTACTCTACCCAGCAAGGATCTCATTCACATTTGATGGAGAAATTAAAACCTTTACAGACAAGCAAAAGCTGAGAGAGTTCAGCACCACCAAACCAGCTTTACAACAAATGCTAAAGGAACTTCTCTAGACATGAAACACAAGAGAAGGAAATGACCTATAGTAGCGAACCCAAAACAATATATAAAATGGAAATAGGAACATACATATCAATAATTACCTTAAATGTAAATGGACTAAATGCTCCCACCAAAAGACACAGATTGGCTGAATGGATACAAAAACAAGACCCTTATATATGCTGTCTACAAGAGACCCACTTCAGAACTAGAGACACATACAGACTGAAAGTAAGGGGATGGAAAAAGATATTCCATGCAAATGGAAACCAAAAGAAAGCTGGAGTAGCAATTCTCATATCAGACAAAATAGACTTTAAAATAAGGACTATTAAAAGGGACAAAGAAGGACACTACATAATGATCAAGGGATCGATCCAAGAAGAAGATATAACAATTGTAAATATTTATGCACCCAACATAGGAGCACCTCAATACATAAGGCAAATACTAACAACCATAAAAGGGGAGATCAACAGTAACACATTCATAGTAGGGGACTTTAACACCCCACTTTCACCCATGGACAGATCATCCAAAATGAAAATAAATAAGGAAACACAAGCTTTAAATGATACATTAAACAAGATGGACTTAATTGATATTTATAGGACACTCCATCCAAAAACAACAGAATACACATTTTTCTCAAGTGCTCATGGAACATTCTCCAGGATAGATCATATCTTGGGTCACAAATCAAGCCTTGGTAAATTTAAGAAAACTGAAATTATATCAAGTATCTTTTCCGACCACAACGCCATGAGACTAGATATCAATTACAGGAAAAGATCTGTAAAAAATACAAACACATGGAGGCTAAACAATACACTACTTAATAATGAAGTGATCACTGAAGAAATCAAAGAGGAAATAAAAAAATACCTAGAAACAAATGACAATGGAGACACAACGACCCAAAACCTATGGGATGCAGCAAAAGCAGTTCTAAGGGGGAAGTTTATAGCAATACAAGCCCACCTTAAGAAGCAGGAAACATCTCGAATAAACAACCTAACCTTGCACCTCAAGCAATTAGAGAAAGAAGAACAAAAAAAACCCCAAAGCTAGCAGAAGGAAAGAAATCATAAAAATCAGATCAGAAATAAATGAAAAAGAAATGAAGGAAACGATAGCAAAGATCAATAAAACTAAAAGCTGGTTCTTTGAGAAGATAAACAAAGTAGATAAACCATCAGCCAGACTCATCAAGAAAAAAAGGGAGAAGACTCAAATCAATAGAATTAGAAACGAAAAAGGAGAAGTAACAACTGACACTGCAGAAATAAAATAAATCATGAGAGATTACTACAAGCAACTCTATGCCAATAAAATGGACAATCTGGAAGAAATGGACAAATTCTTAGAAATGCACAACCTGCCAAGACTGAATCAGGAAGAAATAGAAAATATGAACAGACCAATCACAAGCACTGAAATTGAAACTGTGATTAAAAACCTTCCAACAAACAAAAGCCCAGGACCAGATGGCTTCACAGGTGAATTCTATCAAACGTTTAGAGAAGAGCTAACACCTATCCTTCTCAAACTCTTCCAAAATATAGCAGAGGGAGGAACACTCCCAAATTCCTTCTACGAAGCCACCATCACCTTGATACCAAAACCAGACAAGGATGTCACAAAGAAAGAAAACTACAGGCCAATATCACTGATGAACATAGATGCAAAAATCCTCAACAAAATACTAGCAAACAGAATCCAACAGCACATTAAAAGGATCATACACCATGATCAAGTGGGGTTTATTCCAGGAATGCAAGGATTCTTCAATATACGCAAATCTATCAATGTGATAAACTATATTAACAAATTGAAGGAGAAAAACCATATGATCATCTCAATAGATGCAGAGAAAGCTTTCGACAAAATTCAACACCCATTTATGATAAAAACCCTCCAGAAAGTAGGCATAGAGGGAACTTTCCTAAACATAATAAAAGCCATATATGACAAGCCCACAGCAAACATCATCCTCAATGGTGAAAAACTGAAAGCATTTCCACTAAGATCAGGAACAAGACAAGGTTGCCCACTCTCACCACTCTTATTCAACATAGTTTTGGAAGTTTTAGCCACAGCAATCAGAGAAGAAAAGGAAATAAAAGGAATCCAAATCGGAAAAGAAGTAGTAAAGCTGTCACTGTTTGCAGATGACATGATACTATACATAGAGAATCCTAAAGATGCTACCAGAAAACTACTAGAGCTAATCAATGAATTTGGTAAAGTAGCAGGATACAAAATTAATGCACAGAAATCTCTGGCATTCCTATATACTAATGATGAAAAATCTGAAAGTGAAATCAAGAAAACACTCCCATTTACCATTGCAACAAAAAGAATAAAATATCTAGGAATAAACCTACCTAAGGATACGAAAGACCTGTATGCAGAAAATTATAAGACACTGATGAAAGAAATTAAAGATGATACAAATAGATGGAGAGATATACCATGTTCTTGGATGGGAAGAATCAACATTGTGAAAATGACTCTACTACCCAAAGCAATCTACAGATTCAATGCAATCCCTATCAAACTACCACTGGCATTTTTCACAGAACTAGAACAAAAAATTTCGCAATTTGTATGGAAACACAAAAGACCCCGAATAGCCAAAGCAATCTTGAGAACGAAAAAAGGAGCTGGAGGAATAAGGCTCCCTGACTTCAGACTATATTACAAAGCAACAGTAATCAAGACAGTATGGTACTGGCACAAAAACAGAAAGATAGATCAGTGGAACAGGATAGAAAGCCCAGAGATAAACCCACGCACATATGGACACCTTATCTTTGATAAAGGAGGCAGGAATGTACAGTGGAGAAAGGACAGCCTCTTCAATAAATGGTGCTGGGACAACTGGACAGGTACATGTAAAAGTATGAGATTAGATCACTCCCTAACACCATACACAAAAATAAGCTCAAAATGGATTAAAGACCTAAATGTAAGGCCAGAAACTATCAAACTCTTAGAAGAAAACATAGGAAGAACACTCTATGACATAAATCACAGCAAGATCCTTTCTGACCCACCTCCTAGAGTAATGGAAATAAAAACAAAAATAAACAAATGGGACCTAATGAAACTTCAAAGCTTTTGCACAGCAAAGGAAACCATAACCAAGACCAAAAGACAACCCTCAGAATGGGAGAAAACATTTGCAAATGAAGCAACTGACAAAGGATTAATCTCCAAAATTTACAAGCAGCTCATGCAGCTCAATAACAAAAAAACAAACAACCCCATCCAAAAATGGGCAGAAGACCTAAATAGACATTTCTCCAAAGAAGATATACAGAATGCCAACAAACACATGAAAGAATGCTCAACATCATTAATCATTAGAGAAATGCAAATCAAAACTACAATGAGATATCATCTCACACCAGTCAGAATGGCCATCATCAAAAAATCAAGAAACAATAAATGCTGGAGAGGGTGTGGAGAAAAGGGGACACTCTTGCACTGCTGGTGGGAATGTGAATTGGTTCAGCCACTGTGGAGAACAGTATGGAGGTTCCTTAAAAAACTACAAATAGAATTACCATATGACCCAGCAATCCCACTACTTGGCATATACCCTGAGAAAACCAAAATTCAAAGAGAGTCATGTACCAAAATGTTCATTGCAGCTCTATTTACAATAGCCAGGACATGGAAACAACCTAAGCGCCCATCATCGGATGAATGGATAAAGAAGATGTGGCACATATACACAATGGAATATTACTCAGCCTTAAAAAGAAATGAAATTGAGCTATTTGTAATGAGATGGATAGACCTAGAATCTGTCATACAGAGTGAAGTAAGTCAGAAAGAAAATGACAAATACCGTATGCTAACATATATATATGGAATTTAAGGGAAAAAAATGTCATGAAGAACCTAGGGGTAAGATAGGAATAAAGACGCAGACCTACTGGAGAACGGACTTAAGGATATGGGGAGGGGGAAGGGTGAGTTTTGACAGGGCGAGAGAGAGTCATGGACATATACACACTAACAAACGTAGTAAGGTAGATAGCTGGGGGGAAGCAGCCGCAAGGCACAGGGATATTAGCTCGGTGCTTTGTGACAGCCTGGAAGGGTGGGATGGGGAGAGTGGGAGGGAGGGAGACGCAAGAGGGAAGACATATGGGAACATATGTATATGTATAGCTGATTCACTTTGTTGTAAATCAGAAACTAACACACCATTGTAAAGCAATTATACCCCAATAAAGATGTTTAAAAAAAAAAAAAAAAAAAAAAAAGCACAAAAGGACTCTTGGAAGTTGAAAGTATTCTTGTAACTGAGGCAAAATTAAGCTTGTTTTTCCTGAGTATACAAAAGCCAACAATATTTATTTCTTCATAGCATGAACAGCTAGTGTACATAAAGTCATAGTTTTCATGTCCTCCCTTTTTCCATATTTAACCCTTTTTTCTTCTTAGCATCATCATGTATGTATGTATGTAGACATTCTATAATCATGCATATATAATGTAAGATAGTTAAAGCTTTAATTTTCAATAATGAATAAAATTACACTTATATTAAGATAATGTAAATTCTACCTTGATACTGTAAATTTTAGAATTTAAGGCTTTAAAGATCAGAGATTATGCACATAGGGGTTGGCATGTGCCTGCCTGTGGGTCCAGTGTGGCCCACTACGTGTTTTTGTAAATACAGTTTTATTTTTACAAGGTCTCACCTGTTTGTTTGTTTGTTGTCTATGGCTGCTTTCATACTACAGCACTAGAGTTGATTATTTGCAGCAGAAATGGTATAGTCTTTAAAGGCTAAAATATTTACTGTGTGGTCTTCTACAGAACAGGTTTGCTGACCCCTGATATTTGTAGGAAAGAATAGAAGTAAAATTATTGCATGGCAAAGAAGTATGTTTGTTTACTCAATGTTAAAATTCTGATTTCCATAGGAAACTTTAGCCAAAACATATTCATTAGTGATTTTCAAGGTTTCAGTCAAAGACCATGGATGTTAAATTCAAAAAAAATTTTAAAGACCAATGTGTCAATTTTGATGTTAAAAACTTCAAGGAACAACATGTTTAAAATTTACATAGACTTTCTGCAAAGTAGCTCTATAGGTTCAGATGATTTGTTGCAATGTGTACAAATCAATAAACCACTGGTTTTCTGACTAGTTTGAACGCATGTTTATATTTTTATCTTAAACTTGTTTTTTTGTTTTACTTGACCAAAACAACATACGTAGGAAATTGAAGATATTTCGATTAATTAGGCTTTTTGTGAGAAACTATGTCAGATTGAATATAAAGTATATTATGCTAACATTACTTGTATATTGTGATGAAATCATGGAGACAATATATATGAAAGTTGTCTAATATTAAAAATGTCTTCCCTTTGACATTTATGGACCAAGTCTTCAAATTCTTTAAATTGCTTTAAAGCAGTGAATGCATCGCATTCTTTGTTCTGTTGTAATCCAGTGTCGATGGTCATATTCATTTAACTCACTGCTATACATTTTATTCCTCACAACTGCAGATGTAGAAGGAAAAAATTTTTAAGGAGCCATTAGACATGGATTTTTTTCTTTTTCCTTTGGAATATTTGAGGTAATGTACAATTATTGAAGTACTTATTGGTCTGAAAAATCAATTGGCACAAGAGCAGCTGCAGATTATAAAAGAATTTATAAACTGATTAATTCTTCTTTATGTCCTGAAAATTTTTATGACTAACTGAAAAGCATTAATGTGGTAACATTTTATTTTTCCTATTATTGAGGAATGCTGGATGTTTAAAACCTTGTTAAGGTTTAGGGTTTCCCAAAGTGGACTTTGTAATTCTTAATCACTTTTAGTTATTCATTTATTTATTTTTAAATTTTTTATAGCAACAGCATAGTTTTATTTTTTTAATTTATTTATTTATTTTTGGCTGTGTTGGGTCTTTGTTGCTGTGCACGGGCTTTCTCTGGTTGCGGCGAGCAGGGGCTACTCTTCATTGCAGTGCACGGGTGTCTCATTGCAGTGGCTTCTCTTGCTGAGGAGCATGGGCTCTAGGCGTGCAGGCTTCAGCAGTTGTAGCACGCGGGCTCAGTAGTTTTGGCACATGGGCTTAGTTGCTCCTCAGCATGTGGGATCTTCCCGGACCACGGATCGAACCCATGTCCCCTGCACTGGCAGGTGATTCTTAACCACTGCGTCACCAGGGAAGTCCCCTTAATCCCTTTCAGTTAAAATTTGCCACATTACTAGATAGCCACAAAAATGATGATGAGTGAACAGTCTTATTAGAGGCTATGGCTCCCATAAGGGCAGCGTTACCTGTATTTAAATCAGTCACCATATTTTATACAGCAGACACTGAACGGCAAACGTGTAATGATGTGCCGTTTACCAGTGGCCTTAGACTTTATGCCTAGATGGGAGTATAAACAGGCCAAGGAGAAGGAAGGGGCTGCTTTTCTCTTCCCATCACAGACAAATAACAGACAAGTAGACAGTAGTGCAATACTGAAAGCTAAGCTGTCAGAAGTTTAGAATTACAACAAAGTATTTCTTGGAAACTGCAGGCCAGAAATGTACATACCTGCCACGAGTTTTGAAAATGTGGACAGCCTAGCTTAAAAAAATAAACTGACTGATAGTTCAATGAGCTGAACTAGAGACCAACCACGGTGGGACCTCTGAGGGCCCATGGGACCTCTGACTGAAAGGATGTTCACTTTCACAGTGAAAGTCCAGCAGGGTCAGTACTTGTGATTATCAAGGCCATTTCACAGGAGCCTCTAGGTCTAGTGCACACACACACAGACACACATGCACACACAGAACAAACCAAATTTACTGAATAGTTAGCGGAGGAGCTTTTAAGTGTTAGGAAGGGGTTTCATGGTAGCTCTTCTTGTTAGTATTGAAAGCTAGCCTCTTAGACCAGATGGAATGACTAATTTTCTTAAAAGGGTCACATAGTAAATATTTTAGTCTTTGTAGCCTTTATGTTCTTTGTTGCAATGACTCACTTTTGTTGTTGTATGTGAAAGATGCCATAGATATAACATAAAGATGGAGTGTGGCTGTGGTCTAATAGACCTTTATTTACAAAACACCTGGTTGGCTGTAGTTTGCTGCCCAGTGTTATAGACAGTTCATAAAATACATCTAACTTTTGATTGATGAAGAAAGAGTCAGGCAGGTCTGCAAAAGCCTGGTATACTGAGTTTATTTAAGGTTCATGGTATTTTTCATCAGCTTCAGGTGGACAGAAGGAAATGGAATAAGGCATACAAATTTGATGCCTGCTAGAGCTATTTTAGATGTAAATATTTCCATTTACAACAGTTAAAAAAATAACACTGTGAAAAGCAGGTCTTGGATTGATTGGGGTCACCAGGTGTCAAAATCCTTTAAGGGGTTGCAGGCCTAGACCATGTCTTTGATTTTTACTGCCAAGTCCACACATCATGATAGAGAAGCCAGAGCATAATTCTCTAGGAAATACTTGTCTAGGATGGGGGAAACACCTTCCAGTTCATTTCCCACATGGATCTCTCTACACTTCTTTCAACAGCTATACCTCATTCACTCAAATGTTGAGAACTCCATGGTATTCAGCCTCTTGGGAGACATGGGAGGAGTCAGTGTGTGTTTGTTCTGGACTCTGGTTCTGTGGGAAGGGAGAGCAATATTATAATGGCCTTCATTCTCAAGCCTTCCTAAGTCCTCCAACAGCTGAATGAGAGCCCCGAGCCACACACTCAGCTTCCCACAATGCCAGTGAAGGGTATCCACCCACACCCCCAAGCCCTGCAACCCTTGGCCCCGTCCTGTTCGCTAGGCTTATGTGCCAGTGATCCAGCCCCAGGATTCAGGGCCTTCAGCCACACCCTCCCCAGTCCTCTAGTCATGGACTGAAGATATGGAGCACCCAGCTTTATATCCATCCAGGGCTCTGTCTCTTTAGCCCTGCTCCCTCACTCTAATCCCCAGTGCCCCAATGTCCCAAATCTTGACAATGCTCTGCCCAGGACTGGCCATATCCCTTTGCCTCAGGCACTGAGTGATCATGCAGGGTCAATCTCCCTAGGCTTGAAGGCTTCGTTGGCTCAGGGGGATTTCCATGGAAAAAAGGAAAGAGTTTTCAGTTTTAGGAATTAGAAAATCTTGACTGGATAGATGGAAGAAGAATAGACAGGTCACTGGCTCCAACAGCTCGACTGGCAGTGTCTAGACCTTGAGATGACCCTGGGCCAGCTTTGGTGGGGATAGCTTGGGACTACCTGGAGATGGGGACCAGGGCCTTATAAGCACCATGTTTCCAATAAAGCGTCTTGGCCTTAGCTCCATCTCCCAGAGCCAGAGCAAAAGCCACAGGGAAGTTGTGTATGTGCACACATGCATGTGTGTACTAGTGTGTGTGGGGGTGTGCTGTGTTCTGGGGTCAAAAAAGAGAAAATGGCACCTCCTTATTCTAAGTAAATATGGTGCTGATTCTCTTCTGTATGGAAACAAACAAACAAAAAACCAGTCAACTACTTTTTTCAAATGGTAGAAAGAAAGGAAAAAATTGTTTTCTACTAAGTCCACAAAATCTCTTAGAGGCACTGTAAGGCCTGGCCTATGGTTTGGCCCAGCCAAGCACAGCATAAAGGGTCTGTCTTTTCAGCCTACTTAGGAAGCTTCTGGGTTTCCTCACCAAGCCACTGTTTATTCCTCCCTGGGTCTCCCATGAGGGTGGGGGTTTGGAATCAGCACTCACCCTTCCCTGTATCCCTGTTCCTCCCAGAAGGAACCAGACTGAAGTGGGCAAAGGCCTCTCAGAAGAAATGGTCCAGGAGGAGAAGAGGTGGCACAAAGGGACATGTGGCTCCAGGATATAGGGTTTCCCACATAGGGTGTTATATGAGTCTTTGGAAAAAGAATTGGGTACTCATTTATGCTTTTAGACCATGAATCTCTTACTCCAATGGCTGCAGGGCCTGGACCTTCCCTGTTCATGTGAGGCCCAGGTCCACAGTGGGGACTGAGAACGGGGAGCTTAGACTAACTTTGAGATAGTGCTTGCCCCTTGGCTCTACCCCTAAAGTTCTTTGAGCTCCACTGGTTTTTGTCCTTCCTTTTAAATCTCTGTAGTGGAGGCTCTTGGAGGCCTGTAGGTGCCTTCACTGGGGTGGGGCACCTCTTCCCTGGTGGCTGTGAGTGTTGGTACTAATGGTTCACAGCTGCCGCCTTCTCAGGGAATTGCCCCTAACTAGGCACATACTGCCTCACTCAGTAACTCACACATCTGTGGTATCAGCCAGAAACTAGTGACTGGTGGTGCAGGTGGGGGTGTCAAATTCAGCCCTCTTGTCTCCAGCGGGAACAACTCTTTCCCATTCATGTTCCAGAGGTCCCCTGGGGACCAAGCTGATGTTACTTTCCAGATCACATCTTTGCTTTGTTTTTCCCTCCTGCCCTATCCTGTCTTCCCCACTCCCCTGTTGATGA
Organism: Phocoena sinus; assembly: GCF_008692025.1. Classification (NCBI taxonomy): domain Eukaryota; kingdom Metazoa; phylum Chordata; class Mammalia; order Artiodactyla; family Phocoenidae; genus Phocoena; species Phocoena sinus. The sequence goes on from NC_045768.1 coordinate 91,191,415, forward strand.
GAGCATTCTGTCAATCATTGTCCCATGTGTCCCCATTGACGTTTTGCTTCTGGTGAGCCTGACCTAATGCAGTTGGTACTGGCAGTAGTCCTAAGAAGCAGATGAGACTGTAGAGATGAATCACCTTTTAGCTAGAGGCAAGGATGACTCCACGTGTAGTGTTAGATGGAGCATTCCTAATCCCTGGTATGCTTCAACAGTGACTGCTGATGAGGAAGTGGAGGCACTGGACGGTGCAACCTCTAGCATTGCACAAGTCCTGAAAAAATAGTAACCAAGAACTACGGCACTAGGCAGCTGTAGCTTAGTGCCACTGCTGCTGTAGAGGAGATGATGAACCCCAATCTCCCTTACAGGAGAATTCAGAGAATGTGGTCTCTGTAGGGGGATGGGGTAAACTTTTCTCCCTCACAAGGCTCTCAGCATCCTCACATCAAGCCAGATGTGACCTGAGTTAAACTCATGTCTCAGATCCCAGTTGTATTTCTGGTGCATCTCACATGTAACAGTCATCAACTGTTTTTTTCTAAACATTTTTAAGCCTGTTAAGATTTTGCATTCATCAGCTGGCCTCTATGATTTATCCCCTCTTCCCTTAACTGAATTGCCTTGAGGTAATTATGAACAGTCCCAGGTGTTCGTTTAAGAATGGCTGGGCATTCTCTTCTTATACCCTGTAAATACGGGTAGTAGTCACTCTGTTATATTTTCAGTTTGGGGAAGAGAAGTGCTATAGGGCAGGTTTGGAGATCATGGAGTTTGCAGCCAAATAACCAGAGTTCAAATCATTGTTTATATGTGTGACCTTAGGGGCAATGTAGTTAACCTCTCTGGGCCTCCATTTAGAAATCCATCAATACGGAAGGATGTTGCAGATAATGGCACCCATCACAGGGCTGTTGTGAGGATTAAATATGTTAATAAATGTAAAGTGCTTACAACAGTGTTTAGCATGTAGGGAGTATCATATAAATGTTAGCTGTTATTATTTCAACTCACAGAAATCCAAATCATGACTCTTTGACTCAATATACATTACAGCCTGCAGTTAGAGAATGTTCCCTTAGCAAAGCTATATTTCATTCTTCCATGTCTTGAGCAGAATGGTTGGCTGAAGTCTGAAATCATCCCTGCCTTTGAGGACTGCATAGAGAGTAGCAAAATATAACACACCCAAGTTAAAATTCTCGATTTTTTTTCATCATTTCTCCTTACCCTATATTTTGTGTCCCAGGATAATATGTACCTGTTTGATCACACATTTTCATCACCATGTAATAAAGATGTCTAATTTTATTGTCTGCAATAACTGAATATTCTCTTCTACCCCCATTCAGCCAATTTTAAATATTGAGGTCTGCACCTCGAAATGCCATTTCCAGGTGGGTCATTCTTTACCAAGAATACAGGAAATTATACGGCAGTGGCTTAAATATATTGCAGTTTATCCTTCTCACCTAATAAGAAGTCCAGGATTGGAGAGACAGCTCAGTGATGTGATGAAGGACCCAGGTAAGTTTTATCACCCTGCCACATCATCTTTGGAAAGTGTTCTTTTGCTTTCAAGTGTGCATGATTGACCTATAAAGGACAACAGAAGTTGGAAGGAGCCATGCTGAATCAGGAAAACAAGTAAGTTCTCAGAATCTCTCAGGTGGTATTTCATTGGCAAGTATTGTGTCAAACTATAACTATTTTGTGGCCAGTGTTCAGAACAGAAACAAAGGGGGGGGGCGGTGTCACACTATAAGTAATTAAAGGGAAACACCTGTTCTTCTGTTTCTTTGCATTGTAGCTTAAAGAGAAAGAAGAGACAAGTGCACCCCAATGTTCACAGCAGCCCTATTCACAATAGCCAGGACACAGAAACAACCTAAATGTCCATCAGCAGAGGAACAGATAAAGAAGATATGGTACATATATACAGTGGAATATTACCCATAAAACGCAACAAAATTGGGTCATTTGTAGAGATGTGGATGGACCTGGAGACTGTCATACATAGTGAAGTAAGTCAGAAAGAAAAAAAACGAATATCGTATATTAACGCATATAATTGGAATCTGAAAAAATTGGTATAGACGATCTTACTTACAAAGCAGAAATAGAGGCACAGATGTAGAGAAAAAACACATGGATACCAAGGGGGAAAGGGGGTGTGAGATGAATTGGGAGACTGGGATTGACATATATACATTATTGATACTATATATATAATAGATAACTAATGAGAGCCTACTGTATAGCACAGGGAACTCTACTCAGGGCTCTGTGGTGACCTAAATGGGAAGAAATCCAATAAAGAGGGGATATATGTATATGTATAGTTGATTCACTTTGCTGTACAACAGAAACTAACACAACACTGTAAAGCAAATATACTCCAATTAAAAAAAAAAAAGACTCTACATTCCCAATGCAGAGGGACTGGGTTTGAACCCTGATCAAGGAGCTAGATCCCACATGCAGCAACAAAGATCCCACATGCCACAACTGAGACCTCGCACAAATAAATAAATATTAAAAAAAAATAAAACAGAAACAAAAGGGGGGACTGTCATTCTGTCTCTTTGCATTGTGCCTTAAAGAAAAAGAATGCCTGCAGGAAATACTATTTTTACCTTCACTGTGGGCCAGCATGGAGTCAATGAGAAATCCCTGATACGAATTTTTGAAGTGTCACAGAACATTTTCAATAATGGATAGAACATAGAGACGTAAAATCAATAAAGGAACAGCTAACTTTCAACAACATTATAAACCAAATGGACCTAAGAGCCATATATAGAAAATTCCACCCAACAGTTAGATATTATTCTCAACTATACATGGAACTTTCTCCTAGATCACATATTAGGTCACAAAACAAGTCTTAATAAAATTAGCAAGACTGAATTATACTAAGTATTTTTTCTGTCCACCATGGAATGTAAATAAAAAGCAACATAAAAAAACTAGAAAATTCACAAATGTGTGGAAATTAAATAATATAATCTTGAGAAAGATTATTTTGTTTTCAAAAATGAAAACAAAAGAGAAATTAGAAAATATCTTGAGAAAAATTAAAATGAAAACAGTATACCAAAACATATGGGATACATCAAAAGCAGTTCTATAAGGGAACTTTATAGTCATAAATCCCTAGATTAAGATAAAAGAAAAATCTCAAGTAAACAACCTAACATCATACCTTAAGAAACTAGAAAAAGAAGAACAAAGTAAGCCCAAATTTAGCAGAGGGAAGGAAACAAAGAGCAGAGCAAAATAAATGAAATAGAGACTAGAAAAATAATACAAAAGATTAATGAAACCAAGAGCTGAGTTTTTTAAAAAGAAAAACAAAAATTGACAAACCCTTAGCTAGTCTAACAAAGAGGGAGAGAGAGAGAGAGAGAGAGAGAGAGAGAGAGAGAGAGAGAGAGAGAGAAGATCCCAATAAAATCAAACAGGTATGAAAGGAAACATAAAATGGATTCCACAGAGATAAAAAGGATTATAAGGGACTGTTATGATTAATTGTATGCCATGAAATTGGAAAACCTAGAAGAAATGGATAATTCCTAGAAACACACAACGTGCAAAGATTAAGCAAAAAAGAAATAGAAAACCTAAAGAGATCTAAAACTAGTAAGGAGATTGAATCAGTAATCAAAAATATCTCAGCAGAGAAAAGCCCAAGATCAGATGTCTTCACAGATGAATTCTGTCACCATTTGAAGAAGATTAATGCCAATCTTTCTGAAACTCTTGCTTACTCCATTTGGGATACTCTAACAAAATACCACTGACTGAGTAGCTTATAAATAACAGCTCACCATTCTGGAGGCCGGAAGTCTGACATTATGGCATCATCACCCTTGGATGAGACTATTTTTTCTGACTCATAGTCGGTAACTTCTCCCTGTTTTCTCACATCATGGAAGGGGCTAGAGGTATCTTTGGAGCCTTTTATTAAAAAATAATAATAAGGAGGCTTCCCTTGTGGCGCAGTGGTTGAGAGTCCGCCTGCCGATGCAGAGGACACAGGTTTGTGCCCTGGTCTGGGAAGATCCCACATGCTGCGGAGTGGCTGGGCCCATAAGCCATGGCCGCTGAGCCTGCACGTGCGGAGCCTGTGCTCTGCAACGGGAGAGGCCACAGCAGTGAGAGGTCCATGTACCACCAAAAAAAAAAAAAAAAAAAATATATATATATAGAGGCACTAATCCCATTTATGAGTGCTCTGCCCTCATGACCTAAGCAACTCTCAAAGACCCCACCTACTCTTACTATCACATCAGGCATTAGGTTTTTAACATATGAAATTTGGAAGGACATATTCAAACCATAGCAAACTCTTGCTAAATACTGAAAAACTGCGAACTCTTCCAAACTAATTTTACAAAGCCAGCATTACCCTGATACCAAAACCAGACAAAGACACTACAAGAAAAGATAAAATATCCCTGAGGCACATAGATGTTAAAAACCTCATCAAAATACTAGCAAACCAAATTAAACAGCACATTAAATGGACTATACATATGACCAAGTGGATTATACATATGACACTGGGATTCAAGGATGGTTCAACATACATAAATCAATCAATGTCATGATACATGACATTACCAGAATGAAAAAAACAAAACAAAACAAAAACCCCCACATGATCATCTCAACAGATGCAGAAAAAGATCTGGAAAAAACTCAACATTCTTTCAGATAAAAATCCTCCATAAACTAGGAATAGAAGGAAATGAACATAAAGAAGGCCAAATATGAAAAGGACACAGCTAATATCAAACTCAATAGTGAAAAAGTGACAGCTTTTCCTTTATGAACAGGAAGGCAAGGATGTCCAATCTTGCCACTTTTATTCAGCATAGTTCTGGAAATCCTAGATGGATAAATTAAGTAAGGAGAAGAAATAAAAGACATTCACATTAGAAAGGAAGAAGTAAAATTATCTTTGCAGATGACACAATTTTTTGGGTAGCAAGTCTTACCAACTCCACAGAAAATGAATTCACTAAAGTGGAAATACGGAAAAATCAACATAAAGAAGTCAATTACATTTCCACTCACTAACAATGAAATATCTGAAAAGTAAATTAAGAAAACAATCCCATTATCAACTTCAATACAAAGAATAAAATACTTAGAAATAAACTTAACCAGAGGTGAAAGACCTGTACACTCAAAAGTATAAAAAAATAATGAGGATAATTAAAGAAGACACTGATAATATGGAAAGACATCCCATGTTCATGATTACTATTTTTAGAATATACATACTACCATAGTGGTCCACAGATTCAATGAAGTCCCTATTAAAATCCCAATGGTGTTCAATACAGAAATAGAGAAAGCAATCCAAAAATTCATAGGGCACCACAAAAGACCCCAAATAGCCAAAACAATCTTTCAAAGAATAAAGCTCAAGGGATCACACTTCCTGCTTTCAAAACATATTACTGGGCTTCCCTGGTGGCACAGTCATTGAGAGTCTGCCTGCCGATGCAGGGGACATGGGTTCGTGCCCCAGTCTGGGAAGATCCCACATGCCATGGAGCAGCTGGGCCTGTAAGCCATGGCTGCTGAGCCTGTGCGTCTGGAGCCTGAGCTCCGCAAAAGAAGAGGCCACAACAGTGAGAGGCTTGCGTACCACAAAAAAAAAAAAAAAAAAAAAAACATATTACCAAGCTACAGTAATTAAAACAGAATAGTACTAGGTTAAATACAAACATATAGACCAATGGAACAAACTAGAGAGCCCATAAAGAGACCCATGTATATACAATAAACAAAATATCACCACTGAATACTCTCAATCAGATACTTATGAAAAGTCCTAAATACACTTTTGTCAAATGTTTGAATCTTAAACGTTAGTAGCATGGAACATAAAAATATATCCAATAAAACCAACACCATTTTATATTAATTTAAAATAAAGTCACAAAAAATGGTATGTGCTTCTCATATCATAAAGCTTCCTTCCAACCTATAACAACCATTACATCTTCCCAAATGCAAGCTAGATTTCAACAAACAGGAGCAATACCGCCACCACCACCACCAACAGCAACAAACAGCTGTAACAGAAAATCCTAATGGGAAGGGAGAATCTGATTTCCAGAATTTCTACTTTATATTATTTAACATATAAATTTTCAACAAAGAGTTATGAGGTATGAAAACAAACAACAAAGTATGATCCATGAATGAGGAAAAAAATGTATATATATATATGTATATGTATATATATATATATGTATATGTATATGTATATATATATATGTATACACGTGTGTGTGTATATATATACATATACATTGTCCACACAATGTAGACATACACATATACACATTGTCCAGGCATTAAAAAGACTTTAAATCACTCTCTTAAATATTCCCATAGAACTAAATGAAATTTTGGACAAAGAACTAAAGGAAATCAGGAAAATGGTGCCTCACCAAGTGACGAATACTAATAAAGAGAACGAAATTACAAAAAGGAATCAAATATATATTCTAGAGTTGAAAAGTGCCACAACTGAAATAAGAAAGTCATTGGGGGATTCATTAGCAGATTTAAGCAGGCAGAATAAAGAATTGGTACATCTGAAGAACTGATTGAGACTATCAACTCTGAGAGGTGGAAAGAGGAAAGAGTGAAGAATAATGAGCAGAACGTAAAAGACCTACAAGACATCATCAAGTATGACAACATATCCATAATAGGAATCCTGCATGGAGAGAAAGGGATAGAAAGTCAGGGAAAATATTTGAAGAGATAATTGTTCCAAACTCCTCAAATATGATAAAATACATGAAAGTACATATGCAAGAAACTCAGTGAACTCCAACAGGAGATCTACACAAAAACACTATTTTAAAATCGCAAAAACTAACAACAAAGAGAATTTTGAAGGCATCAAGGGAGAAGGCTGGTGGATTTCATATTCGCGTGTTGAAAGAAAAACACTGTTAACCAAGAATTCTATATCTGGTAAAACCATCTTCCAAAAATGAAGGACTGCAGTGATATCGGTAAGATGGCAGAATAGGAAGCTCCAGGTCTGTAACCCCATGAAAACACTGAACTAAACAATAGAATACAAATAGCTTTGTGGGAGCTCTAGAAACCAGTCAGTAATCTGAAGCAACAAAGTGAATGCCCAGTCAAGAAAGAGTCACTCTCAAAATGATAGCAAATTTCGTGACATTTTTGCTCACTCTTATCCTAACCCATTCCTGACTCAATATGGTGCAGTAGAGTGAAAGCTGCCCAATTACTGGTCCTCCATTGGGAGAAAAGTAAAAGAGTGCAACTTGATTGCAATGTGTGGTATGCCAGGCAATGTCTGAGAGTCTGATTTCTGTCTCACATGACTCACAGCTGAGATAGGAATAGTGGAATATTATGTATATCAGATTGGTGGCTGTGAAAGCAATGATGGATTCAATGGCCCATGAAAACTTCATGGCAACTGTAGACCTGCACACACCTGGAGGGCAGAGATTACTGACAGAGGAATACAACAGAACATTTAAGGGCCAAGAAGACAGGGGTGAGGCTCTTGGGGAAATGAAACATTTAAAAGCAGCTCTGTGTGTGGCAGAAGTAGGGGGCTGTAGCTGGGCTTCAGACACAGGTCCAGTGAAGGCACATCCTCAGAAAAGATCTGAGAAGACCTTAAGTCATTACACCAGGCTGAATAGTGAAGGCCTTCCTCTGCAAGTATCCAGTCTACAAGGCTGGGAGAGGTGGCTGTTTTTTTCAATATGCAATTTTTGACAAAAGCTCACAAAACACAGAAAAAAACAGGGAAATGTGGCCCACTCAAAGGAACATAATAAATATCTAGAAAGTGACACTAAAGAAACACAGGCTTCAGAGTTGCTAGATGAACTCTTGAAAACAACTGCCTAGGAAATCAGGAAGATGATATATCAACAAAGTGAGAAAATCAACAAAGACAGAATTTATTTTAAAAAAGCAAATGTGGAGTTAAAAGTGTAACTAAATTGAAAATTTCACAAGAGGGGTTCAAAAGCAGACTGAAACAGGCAGAGGAAGGCATCAGCAAACTTGAGACAAATCATGTGAAATTATTAGTTCTCAGAGCAAAAAGGAAAATGAATGAAGAAACGTCAACAGATCCTTATGGAATTATGGGAATCCAAAAAAGAAGACAATATGGGAATCCAGGAAGAAAAAAGAGTGAGAAAACAGCAGAAACCTTGTCTGAAGGAATAATGGACAAAAACTTCCCAAACTGTGAAATACTTGGATAGAAAAATACAAGTTAAACGAACTGTAGGGTAAAATCAAATAGACCCATACTAAAACACATTATAATCAAACTGACAAAAGTAAAAAACAAAGAATCTTGAAAGAATCAATAGACAACTGAGTCATCATGTATTAATGATGCCAAATAAAATTTTTAGCAGATTTTTCAGCAGAAACCTTGCAGTCCAGAAGGCACTGGGATGATGTATTTTAAGTACTGAAGGAAAAAAAAAAAGCCTTATAAACTGAAAATCCTATATCGGCAAAAGTGTACTTCAAAATAAAGGAGAAATTAAGGCATTCCAACGTAAACAAAACTTGGAGGGAATTACTATCATTAGACCTTCCCTACCAGAAATACTAAAGGGAGTCCTTCAAGTTGAAATGATAAAATGCTGGACAAGTAGCTCAAAGCTAGAAGAAAATATATAGTTCTCTGGTTAAGGTAAATAAGTGGGGAAATATAAAAAACATGAGTATTGCAACGTGGGCTGGTAATCACACTTTTTATATATTTTAGGATTAAAAGTAAGAAAATTAAAAATTAACATAATTTCTATGTTAATGGATACACAATATATAAGGATGTATTTTTTAACATTAATAACAGACTGGAGGAGTGGTGCTGTGAAGGAGTAGAACTTTTGTATGTTATTGAAGTTAAGTTGTTGACAGTTTAAAACAGATTGTTATGAATTTAGGATATTGTATGTAATCTCTGTGATAACCAAAAAGAAAATATTTACAAAGTATATTGAAAGGAAGTGAGAAGGGAATCAAAATATGTCACTCCCAAAAAATAAAATAAACACAAAAGAAGGCAATAAGGAAGGGACAAAAATTTAATGAAGCATACAGAAAACAAATGGCAAAAAGTCCTTCTCTATCAGTAATTAAGTATAATGGATTAAACTCACCAATTAAGATGCATAAGCTGGCAGAATGGATAAAAAACAGAATCCAACTATAAGCTGTCTATGCTGTCTACAAGGGATTCAGTTTAAATTCATGGACATACACAGGTTAAAAGTGAAGAATGGAAAAATATCCCATGCAAATAGTAAGCAAAAGGGAACAAGGTGCCTATACTAATACCAGACAAACTAGACTTTAAGTCAAACCTTTTACAAGGAACAAAGAAGGAATTTATATAATAAGAAAAGGATCAATTCTCTAAGAAAAAATAAAAATTATAAACATTTGCAGCAGAGCTCCTTAAGAGATGAAGCAAACCTTGATGGAAGGGAGAAACAGTAAGAGTTGGAGACTTTGATAGCCTTCATTCAGAAATGGGAGAGAACAACCACACAGAAGATGAGTAAGGAAACAGAAGACTTAAACAACAGTATAAACCAAATGGACTTAACAGACACATATATACACAGATCTCTACCCAAAGATAGTAAATTACAGATTTTTGTCAAGTGTACATGTAACATTTCCAGAATAGGCCATATTTTAGGCCACAAAACATTCTTAATAAAAATTAAAACTCCTGAAATTACACAATGAATCTTTTTCCATCACAAGGGGATAAAAGTGGAAATCAGTAACAGAAGGGAAACGAAAATTCACAAATATGTGGAAATTAAACAGCATGCTTTTAAACAACCAATGGGTCGAGGAAGAAATTACAAGAGAAACTACAAAATACCTTGAAACCAAGGGAAAAAAATACATAATAGCAAACCTTACGGGATGGAGCACAAGCAGTGATGAGAGGGAAATTTATAGCTGTAAAGGCTTACATTAAAAAAGAATAAAGATCTCATATCCACAATCTAACATTTTCCTTAAGGAAGTAGAAAAAACTTAACCCAAGGCCAGCAGATGGGAAAAATAATAAATATTACAGCATACATAAACAAAACAAAAACAATATAGAAAGTCAATGAAAACAGGAGTCGGTTATTAGAAAAGATCAACACGTACCTCAAGATGGACACAGAAGAGACTCCCGAATTTCCCTCCTTCCATGGATGCACTGAATATACAGCTACACACAGATCAATTCCCTCTGAAAGATATCAAGAAACTAACTTTAGTGATTCCTACACATTGGGAAACTGAGAAAATACCCACTCAGAAATGTGTAGGAAAGGATGAGACACACTCTTACTATAAACCGCACCCAAGAACAGTGCCTTATAATCTTTCTGAAACCACCAACTCCTAGCCTCTTCCCAATTAGCACAGTGTTTGCACCACATTTCTAATGTCCCAAATTTTAAGGCTGCCGCCTGAGGGATGGACCCCCAAATCATCTAGCTCTGAGAGCCAAAAGGGCTTCCCTTCAGAAGTCCCATGATATTATAGCAAACAAATAAGCAGTTTTTACAAGGTGCTTGAGCACTTCCTCTGGCTATCTCCCCAAGCTCAGAGCAGAGGGAACACACACAAATGCTTATCTCCCAATTTCTTCCTGGAGGGTGTTGGACTACATACTTTCCCAGCTACTGTCTGAAGGTCCAGCTTCTAATCAGCTTGCATTTCAGCTGACTGGAATCCTGCCCAGAGCCCAAAAGAGCCAGTGGGTACTTATTCTGCCCTCTCCCCCCGGCTTCCTTCAACAATAAAGCCAAATCTCCTGCATGTCGCTGGAGGGAGCTTGTCTACACATTTAGAACCCTGACTTTTAAAACTGTCACCTGAGGGATGGACCCCAAAATAACCTACTTCTGAAAGTCAATTGGGCTTGCATTCCTAGGCACCACAGTATTACAGCAAACAAAGAAGCAGTTTTTAAATGGATGCATGAGCATTCCCCATATCTATACACCCAGACCCAGCATGGAGGGAGACGACAAAAAAAAAATGCCCATCTCCCAGCAAGAATGTTTCTCCCTGGAAGGAAGTTGTATATTTTCCTAGCTGCTGCCTGTGGTTCTGGCTTCCAGTTAGTCTGCATGTGGAAGCTCACGGGGATCCATTTGGGAGCCTGGTAAAGCTGGTGGGCATGTCCCCTGCTATCTCCCCAAGCTCCAAGTCAGACAAAATTTTTATCTTCTCTCCTAGAAGGAGCTTGTCCACACATCTAGCACACCAGTTTTCAACTGCCACCTAAGGGACTAGCCCCCAATTCACCTAGCTCTGGGAGCTGAAATGGCTCAGCCTTCATGAGTCCCTGGGACCACTAAAAACAAAGGCTGTTTTACTTGGACAGAGAAGCATTCAGAGCAATTATTTCCCTTGGCTGAGCACAGAGTGAGGAAGAAGAAACTCTTCCAGCTCTGGATTCTTCTTCATAGGGGCTAGACTACATATGTCATATTCTGACTTTTCCAGCTCCTGCCTGATAATTGGACTTCCAATTAACCTGCATCAGGGAGTTAAAGCAGCAGGCAACTGGCAGTTGTCCATAAGCCTAAACAGGCATATGAGCATAAACCACATTGTTGAGGACACTGAAGGGTCTTGGAACACCCTCAACTGCTGGAAGTCACTAAGAACAAAGACAATGATTTCAACAACCAGGCCAGGCTAATTAACGAGGTTCATATCCTACACAAGGCCAATCTGTCAAAACTGGGAAAAGGGGCTGTTTCTACAAAAACCAACACAGAGAGTCAAGAAAGTAAAGAAAAGGGGATGTTTCAAACAAATAAACTGATCTCTAGGAGCTGACCTTAATGAAGTGGATATAAGTAATTACCCAACAGAGTTCAAAATAATGGTAATAAAGATGCTTACTGATATCATGAGAATAAAGCATGAGCAAAGTGTGAGTTTCAACAAAGAGACAGAAAATATTAGGAAGAGCCAAACTGAGGACGAGGGGAAGATGGCGGAAGAGTAAGACGTGGAGAGAAACTTCCTCCCCACAGATACACCAGAAATACATCTACACGTGGAACAACTCCTACAGAACACCTGCTGAACAACACAATAAATGAAATGAAAAATACTCTAGATGGGATCAATAGCAGAATAACAGAGTCAGAAGAATGGATAAGTGACCTGGAATATAAAATAGTGGAAATAACTACTGCAGAACAGAATAAAGAAAAAAAAATTGAAAAGAACTGAGGACAGTCTCAGAGACCTCTGGGACAACATTAAACACACCAACATTCGAATTACAGGGGTTCCAGAAGAAGAAGAGAAAAAGAAAGGGACTGAGAAAATATTTGAAGAGATTATAGTTGAAAACTTCCCTAATATGGGAAAGGAAATAGTTAATCAAGTCCAGGAAGCACAGAGAGTCCCATACAGGATAAATCCAAGGAGAAATACACCAAGACACATATTAATCAAACTGTCAAAAATTAAATACAAAGAAAACATATTAAAAGCAGCAAGGGAAGAACAACAAATAACACACAAGGGAATTCCCATAAGGTTAACAGCTGATCTTTCAGCAGAAACTCTGCAAGCCAGAAGGGACTGGCAGGACATATTTAAAGTGATGAAGGAGAAAAACCTGCAACAAAGATTACTTTACCCAGCAAGGATCTCATTCAGATTTGATGGAGAAATTAAAATCCTTACAGACAAGCAAAATCTGAGAGAGCTCAGCACCACCAAACCAGCTCTACAACAACTGCTAAAGGAACTTCTCTAGGCAAGAAACACAAGAAAAGGAAAAGACCTACAATAACAAACCCAAAACAATTAAGAAAATGGGAATAGGAACATACATACTGAAAATTACCTTAAATGTAAATGGACTAAATGCTCCCACCAAAAGACACAGATTGGCTGAATGGATACAAAAACAAGACCCATATATTTGCTGTCTAAAAGAGACCCACTTCAGACCTAGAGACACATACAGACTGAAAGTAAGGGGATGGAAAAAGATATTTCATGCAAATGGAAAACAAAAGAAAGCTGGAGTAGCAATTCTCATATCAGACAAAATAGACTTTAAAATAAAGACTATTAGAAGGGACAAAGAAGGACACTACATAATGATCAAGGGATCGATCCAAGAAGAAGATATAACAATTGTAAATATTTATGCACCCAACACAGGAGCACCTCAATACATAAGGCAAATACTAACAGCCATAAAAGGGGAAATCAACAGTAAAACATTCATAGTAGGGGACTTTAACACCCCACTTTCACCAATGGACAGATCATCCAAAATGAAAGTAAATAAGGAAACACAAGCTTTAAATGATACATTAAACAAGATGGGCTTAATTGATATTTATAGGATATTCCATCCAAAAATAACAGAATGCACATTTTTCTCAAGTGCTCATGGAACATTCTCCAGGATAGATCATATCTTGGGTCACAAATCAAGCCTTGGTAAATTTAAGAAAATTGAAATTGTATCAAGTATCTTTTCTGACCACAACGCTATGAGACTAGATATCAATTACAGGAAAAGATCTGTAAAAAATACAAACACATGGAGGCTAAACAATACACTACTTAATAACCAAGTGACCACTGAAGAAATCAAAGAGGAAATAAAAAAATACCTAGAAACAAATGACAATGGAGACACGATGACCTAATATCTATGGGATGCAGCAAAAGCAGTTCTAAGAGGGAAGTTTATAGCAATACAATCCTACCTTAAGAAACAGGAAACATCTCGAAAAAACAACCTAACCTTGCACCTATAGAAATTAGAGAAAAAAGAACAAAAAAACCCCAAAGTTAGCAGAAGTAAAGAAATCATAAAAATCAGATCAGAAATAAATGAAAAAGAAATGAAAGAAATGATAGCAATGATCAATAAAACTAAAAGCTGGTTCTTTGAAAAGATAAACAAAATTGATAAACCATCAGCCAGACTCATCAAGAAAAAAAGGTAGAAGACTCAAATCAATAGAATTAGAAATGAAAAAGGAGAAATAACAACTGACACTACAGAAATACAAAAGATCATGAGAGATTACTACAAGCAACTCTATGTCAATAAAATGGACAACCTGGAAGAAATGGACAAATTCTTAGAAATGCACAACCTGCCAAGACTGAATCAGGAAGAAATACAAAATATGAACAGACCAATCACAAGCACTGAAATTGAAACTGTGATTAAAAATCTTCCAACAAACAAAAGCTCAGGACCAGATGGCTTCACAGGCAAATTCTATCAAACATTTAGAGAAGAGCTAACACCTATCCTTCTCAAACTCTTCCAAAACCAGACAAGGATGTCACAAAGAAAGAAAACTACAGGCCAATATCACTGATGAACATAGATGCAAAAATCCTTAACAAAATACACCATGATCAAGTGGGGTTTATTCCAGGAATGCAAGGATTCTTCAATATATGCAAATCAATCAACGTGATACACCATATTAACAAATGGAAGGAGAAAAACCATATGATCATCTCAGTAGATGCAGAGAAAGCTTTCGACACAATTCAACACCCATTTATGATAAAAACCCTCTAGAAAGTAGGCATAGAGGGAACTTTCCTCAACATAATAAAGGCCATATATGACAAACCCACAGACAGCATCGTCCTCAATGGTGAAAAACTGAAAGCATTTCCACTAAGATCAGGAACAAGACAAGGTTGCCCACTCTCACCACTCTTATTCAACATAGTTTTGGAAGTTTTAGCCACAGCAATCAGAGAAGAAAAGGAAATAAAAGGAATCCAAATCGGAAAAGAAGAAGTAAAGCTGTCACTGTTTGCAGATGACATGATACTATACATAGAGAATCCTAAAGATGCTACCAGAAAACTACTAGAGCTAATCAATGAATTTGGTAAAGTAGCAGGATACAAAATTAATGCACAAAAATCTCTGGCATTCCTATACACTAATGATGAAAAATCTGAAAGTGAAATCAAGAAAACACACCCATTTACCACTGCAACAAAAAGAATAAAATATCTAGGAATAAACCTACCTAAGGAGACAAAAGACCTCTATGCAGAAAATTATAAGACACTGATGAAAGAAATTAAAGATGATACAAATAGATGTAGAGCTATACCATGTTCTTGGATGGGAAGAATCAACATTGTGAAAATGACTCTACTACCCAAAGCAATCTACAGATTCAATGCAATCCCTATCAAACTACCACTGGCATTTTTCACACAACTAGAACAAAAAATTTCACAATTTGTATGGAAACACAAAAGTCCCCGAATAGCCAAAGCAATCTTGAGAACGGAAAACGGAGCTGGAGGAATCAGGCTCCCTGACTTCAGACTATATTACAAAGCTACAGTAATCAAGACAGTATGGTACTGGCACAAAAACAGAAATATAGATCAATGGAACAGGATAGAAAGCCCAGAGATAAACCCACGCACATATGGTCACCTTATCTTTGATAAAGGAGGCAGGAATGTACAGTGGAGAAAGGGCAGCCTCTTCAATAAGTAGTACTGGGAAAACTGGACAGGTACATGTAAAAGTATGAGATTAGATCACTCCCTAAAACCATACACAAAAATAAGCTCAAAATGGATTAAAGACCGAAATGTAAGGCCAGAAACTATCAAACTCTTAGAGGAAAACATAGGCAGGACACTCTATGACATAAATCACAGCAAGATCCTTTTTTTCCCACCTCATAGAGAAATGGAAATAAAAACAAAAATAAACAAATGGGACCTAATGAAATTTCAAAGCTTTTGCACTGCAAAGGAAACCATAAACAAGACCAAAAGACAACCCTCAGAATGGGAGTAAATATTTGCAAATGAAGCAACTGACAAAGGATTAATCTCCAAAATTTATAAGCAGCTCATGCAGCTCAATAACAAAAAAACAAACAACCCAATCCAAAAATGGACAGAAGACCTCGATAGACATTTCTCCAAAGAAGATATACAGACTGCCAACAAACACATGAAAGGATGCTCAACATCATTAATCATTAGGGAAATGCAAATCAAAACTACAATGAGATATCATCTCACACCAGTCAGAATGGCCATCATCAAAAAATCTAGAAACAGGGTACCTTGAAGATGGCGGAAGAGTAAGACGCGGAGATCGCCTTCCTCCCCACGGATACACCAGAAATACATCCACACGTGGAACAACTCCTACAGAACTCCTACTGAAGGCTGGCAGAAGACCTCAGACCTCCCAAAAGGCAAGAAACTCCCCACGTACCTGGGTAGGACAAAAGAAAAAAAGAAAAAACAGAGACAAAAGAATAAGGACGGCACCTGCACCAGTGAGAGGGAGCTGTGAAGGAGGAAAAGTTTCCACACACTAGGAAGGCCCTCCGCGGGCGGAGACAGCGGGAGGCGGAGGGGGGAGTTTCGGGACCACGGAGTAGTGCACAGCGACGGGTGCGGAGGGCAAAGCGGGGAGATTCCTGCACAGACGATCGGTGCCGACCAGCACTCACCAACCCGAGAGGCTTGTCTGCTCACCCTCCGGGGCGGGCGGGGCTGCGAGCTGAGGCTCGGGTTTTAGTTTTGAACGGAGCTCAGGGAGAGGACCAGGGTTGGCGGCTTGAACATAGCCTGAAGGGGTTAGTGAACCACGACTAGCCGGGAGGGAGTTCGGGGAAAAGCCTGCACCTGCCGAAGAGGCAAGAGACTTTTTCCTCCCTCTTTGTTTCCTGGTGCGCGAGGAGACGGGTTTAAGAGCGCTGCTTAAAGGATCTCCAGAGACGGGCGCGAGCCGCGGCTAAAAGCGCGAACCCCAAAGACGGGCGCGAGCCGCGGCTAAAAGCGCGAACCCCAGAGACGGGCGCGAGCCGCGGCTAAAACCGCGGACCCCAGAGACGGGCGGGAGACGCTAAGGCTGCTGCTGCCGCCACCAAGGGGCCTGTGTGCGAGCACAGGTCACTCTGCACACCCCGCTTCCGCGGAGCCTGTGCAGCCCGCCACTGCCAGGTTCCCGGGATCCAGGGGCAACTTCCCCGGGACAACGCACGGCGGGCCTCAGACTGGTGCAACGTCATGCCGGCCTCTGCCGCAACGTCACGCCGCCTCTGCCGCCGCAGGCCCGCCCCGCACGCAGTGCCCCTCCTTCCCCCATCCCCCAACCCCCGGCCTGAGTGAGCCGGAGGCCCCGAATCAGCGGCTCCTTTAACCCCGTCCTGTCTGAGCGAAAAAACAGACGCCCTCCAGCGACCTACACGCAGAGGCAGGGCCAAATCCAAAGCTGAGCTCCTGTGAGCTGTGAGAACAAAGAAGAGAAAGGGAAATCTCTCCCAGCAGCCACAGAAGCAGCGGATTAAAGCTCCACAATCAACTTGATATACCCTGCATCTGTGGAATACCTGAATAGACAAGGAATGATCCCAAATTGAAGAGGTGGAATTTAGGAGCGAGATCTATGATTTTTTTTCCCTTTTCCTCTTTTTGTGAATGTGTACATGTATGCTTCTGTGTGAGATCTTGTCTGTATACTCTTGCTTCCACCATTTGTCCTAGGGCTCTATCCGTCCATGATTTTTTTTTTAAAATTCTTTTTCTTAATAATTAAGTTTAATTGTAATAACTTTATTATACTTTACCTTCGTTCTTTCTTTCTATCCTTCCTTCCTTCCCTCCTTTAGACAACGAATCATCCCAAATTGAGGAGGTGGTCTCTGAGAGCAAGATTTATGATTTTTCCCCCTTTACCTCTTTTTGTGAAGGTGTATGTGTATGCTTCTGTGTAAGATTTTCTCTGTATAGCTTTGCTTCCAACATTTGTCCTAAGGTTCTATCCGTCCCTTTTTTTTTTTTTCTAAATATTTTTTAATTCAATAACTATATTATACTTTATTTTATTTTTACTGTATCTTCTTTCTTTCTGTCTTTTTTCCTTCTTTCCCTCCTTCCTTCCTTCCTCCCTCCCTCCCTCCCTCCTTTCTTTCCTTCTTTCTTCCTTCCTTCCTTCCTTTCCTCCTTTCCTTCTTTCTTTACTCATACTTCTACTAATTCTCTCTACTTTTTCTCCCTTTTATTCTGAGCTGTGTGGATGAAAGGCTCTTGGTGCTCCAGCCAGGAGTCAGGGCTCTGCCTCTGAGGTAGGAGAGCCAACTTCAGGACACTGGTCAACAAGAGACCTCCCAGCTCCTCATAATATTAAACGGTGGAAATCTCCCAGAGACCTCCATCTTAACACCAGCACCCAGCTTCACTCAACGACCAGCAAGCCACAGTGCTGGACAACCTATGCCAAACAACTAGCAAAACAGGAACACAACCCCACCCATTAGCAGAGAGGCTGCCTAAAATCATAATAAGGCCACAGACACCCCAAAACACACCACCAGACTTGAACCTGCCCACTAGAGAGACAAGATCCAGCCTCATCCAGCACAACACAGGCACTAGTCCCCTCCACCAGGAAGCCTACACAACCCACTGAAACAACCTTAGCCACTGGAGACAGACATCAAAAACAACGGGAACTACGAAAGTGCAGCCTGCAAAAAGGAGACCCCAAACACAGTAAGATAAGCAAAATGAGAAGACAGAAAAACACACAGCAGATGAAGGAGCAAGATAAAAACCCACCAGACCTAACAAATGAAGAGGAAATAGGCAATCTACCTGAAAAAGAATTCAGAATAATGATAGTAAGGATGATCCGAAATCTTGGAAGCAGAATGGACAAAATGCAAGAAACAGTTAACAAGGACCTACAAGAACTAAAGATGAAACAAGCAACGATGAACAACGCAATAAATGAAATTAAAAGCACTCTAGATAGGATCAATAGCAGAATAACTGAGGCAGAAGAATGGATAAGTGACCTGGAAGATAAAGTAGTGGAAATAACTACTGCAGAGCAGAATAAAGAAAAAAGAATGAAAAGAACTGAGGACAGTCTCAGAGACCTCTGGGACAACATGAAACGCACCAACATTCGAATTATAGGGGTTCCAGAAGAAGAAGAAAGAAAGAAAGGGACTGAGAAAGTATTTGAAGAGATTATAGTTGAAAACTTCCCTAATATGGGAAAGGAAATAGTTAATCAAGTCCAGGAAGCACAGAGAGTCCCATACAGGATAAATACAAGGAGAAACACGCCAAGACACATATTAATCAAACTGTCAAAAATTAAATACAAAGAAAGCATATTAAAAGCAGCAAGGGAAACACAACAAATAACACACAAGGGAATCCCCATAAGGTTAACAGCTGATCTCTCAGCAGAAACCCTACAAGCCAGAAGGGAGTGGCAGGACATACTGAAAGTGATGAAGGAGAAAAGCCTGCAACCAAGACTACTCTACCCAGCAAGGATCTCATTCACATTTGATGGAGAAATTAAAACCTTTACAGACAAGCAAAAGCTGAGAGAGTTCAGCACCACCAAACCAGCTTTACAACAAATGCTAAAGGAACTTCTCTAGACAAGAAACACAAGAGAAGGAAACGACCTATAGTAGCGAACCCAAAACAATATAGAAAATGGGAATAGGAACATACATATCGATAATTACCTTAAATGTAAATGGACTAAATGCTCCCACCAAAAGACACAGATTGGCTGAAGGGATACAAAAACAAGACCCTTATATATGCTGTCTACAAGAGACCCACTTCAGACCTAGAGACACATACAGACTGAAAGTAAGGGGATGGAAAAAGATATTCCATGCAAATGGAAACCAAAAGAAAGCTGGAGTAGCAATTCTCATATCAGACAAAATAGACTTTAAAATAAGGACTATTAAAAGGGACAAAGAAGGACACTACATAATGATCAAGGGATCGATCCAAAAAAAGATATAACAATTGTAAATATTTATGCACCCAACATAGGAGCACCTCAATACATAAGGCAAATACTAACAACCATAAAAGGGGAGATCAACAGTAACACATTCATAGTAGGGGACTTTAACACCCCACTTTCACCCATGGACAGATCATCCAAAATGAAAATAAATAAGGAAACACAAGCTTTAAATGATACATTAAACAAGATGGACTTAATTGATATTTATAGGACACTCCATCCAAAAACAACAGAATACACATTTTTCTCAAGTGCTCATGGAACATTCTCCAGGATAGATCATATCTTGGGTCACAAATCAAGCCTTGGTAAATTTAAGAAAACTGAAATTATATCAAGTATCTTTTCTGACCACAACGCCATGAGACTAGATATCAATTACAGGAAAAGATCTGTAAAAAATACAAACACATGGAGGCTAAACAATACACTACTTAATAATGAAGTGATCACTGAAGAAATCAAAGAGGAAATAAAAAAATACCTAGAAACAAATGACAATGGAGACACAACGACCCAAAACCTATGGGATGCAGCAAAAGCAGTTCTAAGGGGGAAGTTTATAGCAATACAAGCCCACCTTAAGAAGCAGGAAACATCTCGAATAAACAACCTAACCTTGCACCTCAAGCAATTAGAGAAAGAAGAACAAAAAAAACCCCAAAGCTAGCAGAAGGAAAGAAATCATAAAAATCAGATCAGAAATAAATGAAAAAGAAATGAAGGAAACGATAGCAAAGATCAATAAAACTAAAAGCTGGTTCTTTGAGAAGATAAACAAAATAGATAAACCATCAGCCAGACTCATCAAGAAAAAAAGGGAGAAGACTCAAATCAATAGAATTAGAAACGAAAAAGGAGAAGTAACAACTGACACTGCAGAAATAAAATAAATCATGAGAGATTACTACAAGCAACTCTATGCCAATAAAATGGACAATCTGGAAGAAATGGACAAATTCTTAGAAATGCACAACCTGCCAAGACTGAATCAGGAAGAAATAGAAAATATGAACAGACCAATCACAAGCACTGAAATTGAAACTGTGATTAAAAACCTTCCAACAAACAAAAGCCCAGGACCAGATGGCTTCACAGGTGAATTCTATCAAACGTTTAGAGAAGAGCTAACACCTATCCTTCTCAAACTCTTCCAAAATATAGCAGAGGGAGGAACACTCCCAAATTCTTTCTACGAAGCCACCGTCACCTTGATACCAAAACCAGACAAGGTGTCACAAAGAAAGAAAACTACAGGCCAATATCACTGATGAACATAGATGCAAAAATCCTCAACAAAATACTAGCAAACAGAATCCAACAGCACATTAAAAGGATCATACACCATGATCAAGTGGGGTTTATTCCAGGAATGCAAGGATTCTTCAATATACGCAAATCTATCAATGTGATAAACCATATTAACAAATTGAAGGAGAAAAACCATATGATCATCTCAATAGATGCAGAGAAAGCTTTCGACAAAATTCAACACCCATTTATGATAAAAACCCTCCAGAAAGTAGGCATAGAGGGAACTTTCCTAAACATAATAAAGGCCATATATGACAAGCCCACAGCAAATATCATCCTCAATGGTGAAAAACTGAAAGCATTTCCACTAAGATCAGGAACAAGACAAGGTTGCCCACTCTCACCACTCTTATTCAACATAGTTTTGGAAGTTTTAGCCACAGCAATCAGAGAAGAAAAGGAAATAAAAGGAATCCAAATCGGAAAAGAAGAAGTAAAGCTGTCACTGTTTGCAGATGACATGATACTATACATAGAGAATCCTAAAGATGCTACCAGAAAACTACTAGAGCTAATCAATGAATTTGGTAAAGTAGCAGGATACAAAATTAATGCACAGAAGTCTCTGGCATTCCTATATACTAATGATGAAATATCTGAAAGTGAAATCAAGAAAACACTCCCATTTACCATTGCAACAAAAAGAATAAAATATCTAGGAATAAACCTACCTAAGGATACGAAAGACTTGTATGCAGAAAATTATAAGACACTGATGAAAGAAATTAAAGATGATACAAATAGATGGAGAGATATACCATGTTCTTGGATGGGAAGAATCAACATTGTGAAAATGACTCTACTACCCAAAGCAATCTACAGATTCAATGCAATCCCTATCAAACTACCACTGGCATTTTTCACAGAACTAGAACAAAAAATTTCGCAATTTGTATTGAAACACAAAAGACCCCGAATAGCCAAAGCAATCTTGAGAACGAAAAAAGGAGCTGGAGGAATAAGGCTCCCTGACTTCAGACTATATTACAAAGCAACAGTAATCAAGACAGTATGGTACTGGCACAAAAACAGAAAGATAGATCAGTGGAACAGGATAGAAAGCCCAGAGATAAACCCACGCACATATGGACACCTTATCTTTGATAAAGGAGGCAGGAATGTACAGTGGAGAAAGGACAGCCTCTTCAATAAATGGTGCTGGGAAAACTGGACAGGTACATGTAAAAGTATGAGATTAGATCACTCCCTAACACCATACACAAAAATAAGCTCAAAATGGATTAAAGACCTAAATGTAAGGCCAGAAACTATCAAACTCTTAGAGGAAAACATAGGAAGAACATTCTATGACATAAATCACAGCAAGATCCTTTCTGACCCACCTCCTAGAGTAATGGAAATAAAAACAAAAATAAACAAATGGGACCTAATGAAACTTCAAAGCTTTTGCACAGCAAAGGAAACCATAATCAAGACCAAAAGACAACCCTCTGAATGGGAGAAAACATTTGCAAATGAAGCAACTGACAAAGGATTAATCTCCAAAATTTACAAGCAGCTCATGCAGCTCAATAACAAAAAAACAAACAACCCCATCCAAAAATGGGCAGAAGACCTAAATAGACATTTCTCCAGAGAAGATATACAGAATGCCAACAAACACATGAAAGAATGCTCAACATCATTAAGCATTAGAGAAATGCAAATCAAAACTACAATGAGATATCATCTCACACCAGTCAGAATGGCCATCATCAAAAAATCTAGAAACAATAAATGCTGGAGAGGGTGTGGAGAAAAGGGGACACTCTTGCACTGCTGGTGGGAATGTGAATTGGTTCAGCCACTGTGGAGAACATTATGGAGGTTCCTTAAAAAACTACAAATAGAATTACCATATGACCCAGCAATCCCACTACTTGGCATATACCCTGAGAAAACCAAAATTCAAAAAGAGTCATGTACCAAAATGTTCATTGCAGCTCTATTTACAATAGCCTGGAGATGGAAACAACCTAAGCGCCCATCATCGGATGAATGGATAAAGAAGATGTGGCACATATACACAATGGAATATTACTCAGCCTTAAAAAGAAATGAAATTGAGCTATTTGTAATGAAATGGATAGACCTAGAGTCTGTCATACAGAGTGAAGTAAGTCAGAAAGAAAAAGACAAATACCGTATGCTAACACATATATATGGAATTTAAGGAAAAAAAATGTCATGAAGAACCTAGGGGTAATATAGGAATAAAGACGCAGACCTACTGGAGAACGGACTTGAGGATATGGGGAGGGGGAAGGGTGAGTTTTGACAGGGCGAGAGAGAGTCACGGACATATACACACTAACAAACGTAGTAAGGTAGATAGCTGGGGGGAAGCAGCCACAAGGCACAGGGATATTAGCTCGGTGCTTTGTGACAGCCTCGAAGGGTGGGATGGGGAGAGTGGGAGGGAGGGAGGGAGACGCAAGAGGGAAGACATATGGGAACATATGTATATGTATAGCTGATTCACTTTGTTATAAAGCAGAAACTAACACACCATTGTAAAGCAATTATACCCCAATAAGGATGTTTAAAAAAATAAATAAATAAAACTTGGATAAAAAGAAAAGAAAAAAAAAAAAAAAGATGTTCAAGCAACAGAGCAATCCAGCCAAGTTTATATTTTAGAAAGATAACAGCGTCACTCTCCAAGACACATGGTAGACTATGTATGTAGTATGTGTATAGTGTGCCGCTCTTCTGTAAACTACAGGATACCTGTTACGTACAGATACTTACATACAAGATACAAGTGTGAATGTAAGCACTTGGGAAATATCTGAAAGAACCACACAAGAAACTGGGAGAGTCGGACAACTTTCCATGTCCCGTATGATTGGAATTCTGAAGGGTACACACACGAACTAATGGACGTGTGCTACCAGCCTCCGGCTAAGGAGGGAAAATGCAGGCATCAGAATCCTCTTTACCAGTCAAGCGCGTGAATCCGCCTGCGTGATGACAGTCATCTCGACACGCCACGCGGTGGCGCATGCGCGGTAGAAGGAGGTCCGCGAGCTGCGTGGGCTTGTGCCTAGGCGCCTGTGGTTCGTGGCCTTGAGCTGGCACCGGGGATGCCGGGTTGGCGACTTTGGCACTCCTGGCGTTGGGTGGGCGGTATCTTGGGGGTGACATGAGCCAGTTCGTTGTCGGCCACGAGGAAGGGCGGAAAGCACATCCCGGAAAGGTAATACGCCTTGGCCCCTGGGCGTTGCCGGTGGAGCTCAGAGCCCCTGGGCCTGGGCTTCCGTCTCTTGTGCTGTCGCCTGTCACAGTGGCCCCCGTGCGCTGGCCCGTCCGCGCTGTGCTAGGGGGTACTGGTCGTCTCGCGGCTCAGTTCACAGTAGCTGAAAGGGACAGTGTGTGATGTTCTGATTTCTCCCCATCGTTTTAAAAGGGAGGCTCTGGCCATTGCTCCTTGGGTAAAATGCAGCGGGACTGCTTTTTAAGATGGGACTGTCAGTGTTGGGGACCCTCCTTAATTACCAGGATGGAATCCCCTTCAGTTCCTCAAGCTGTGTTGTTTAGGCACACAAAATGTGAGTAATAGTCACTGAAACTAAGTTTGAGTGAAAAAACGCACCGGTACCGCCGAAGTTTCCATCGAGACAGTTGATCTGTGTTGTCTCTTGGAATTATAAAGGGCGTACTGTTGCTTCCTAACCAGTGTCCTTTGAGAGCTCTACCTCTGTACGTTCGAATGATTAATTTTGAGGCTTTGCTCATACATGTAGTGTAAACCCTTTAATTCCCTGAGACCTTCCTTTCCTCCATCTCATACCCCATTAAGCCCGCTTCAGTTTATCTCCTGAATTTCTTCTGAATCTGTCAACTCTTCCTCAGCATCCTAATACTGAACTTGCCTGTCTGTTGCAGTGAGGTCCTAACTAGTGTCCATATATCTTGTTTCCTTCCAATCCATTCTTCACACAAGAAACCTTAAAAGCAAGTTGGGACATTGCTCATAAACATGGCTCAAAAACATTGTTTTGAGAATAGAAAACAAACTGTTGGCCTTTAACACTCTGCGTGGTCTAGAATCCTGTCTGCTTCTCTGCTACGTGGACTCCAGCTTGGTGCCTCTCCAACTTTAATATGGGTATGCCTCTCTTGTGGATCTTGTTAAATGCAGGCTGTAATTCAGTAGTTCTGGGTGGGGCCTGGATTCTGTGATTCTAACGAGCTCCTAGGTGGCGGTGACCCTGAGAGCAAGGGTCCAGCTCCTGCCTTTCTCCCTTCTTTCTGGAAGAGCAGGACGTCTGCCCCCCCGGGAGGAGAAAACATCCGCAACGTGACTACTAGTAACCAGCTTCCCTCACAGGCAAGGGACCTTTACCACTGCTCCCTACCATTTTGTCTGAGGCGCAGCAAGCCAAAACACTGACATGCTGAGGTTTGCAGGAAAGAGGAGGTTTATTCACAAGGCAGCCAAGCGAGGAAGTGACGTGACAATAGGTCTCAAATCCGCCTCCCCAAAGGCAAGGGGCTTGGGGTATCTATGGGATAAAGAATAAAGAAGCAGGGCAGTATGAGGCATGGGGAGCATGAGGAAAGGTGATTGGAAAAAGCTGTGCTCATCATTGTTCTGAGCTGGCGTAACTAGGCTGCGGGGCTCAGCACATTCTCAGGCTGTAGTTTTCGGCCCTCTGATGGCAGGAGGTCAAAAGGCACTGGCCCAGGTGGATGATCGGTGGTCCTCTCCAGTCTTAACCAGCTCAGCCTAACTAGACACAGCTGATTCCAAGTTCCTGGACAATACCCGGGGCAAACATCTTATTGCTTATGCTACATGCTATTTGGAGGACGTGCAAGTGTTCAAGCTACCTTGAGGAGTGAAGACAGGATTTGACTAATCCTTACACACGGTTTCACCTCCAGATGAGCAGAAGAGGCCTGTAGGCTGAATCTGGCTCCTGGCGCCTGGAATTGGAGGCAGATGGTTTAAAAACAGGCTCTCCCGCCCTCTGTGTTATCTTAGGCAGATAGACTATTGAACCTTCCTGTGCCTGTTTCTCCACCAGCAGCATGGGGACACTCAGAGTCCCTCTCTTGGGGGCTGTTATGGGGGTTCAGTGAGCTATAGATGCATGCACAGGCACACGGGAGACACCCAGTGTGTGTTAGCTTCATGCTTACTTTTATTAGGAGACCAGTATTGTTAGAAGATTTCTGGTTTGGACAACAAATTAGATAGGCGGTCATTACTATAGTTTATGCAACAGCAATTCACATTACCATTTGCAAAAAAGCAGTTGGTTGTCCAATGGGGATTCTAAACATCCATTTACCATGAGCTACTGAACAGATACTTTACACAGTAACTACTTCAAGTACTATTTAAGATCAATTCTCTTATGTTGTCTTAAGCAGTTGTTAACCCCCAATTTCGTGAATAGTACCAAGTCAGTCCCTTGAACATCAGCTAGAGCAATCTATTTCACTTAGCAAGCCTAAAGCTATAGTTCAACAATTTTATTTACTGTTCTATGACAAAAATTACTCTCAACAGCTATGCCCTGGATAAGTAATCAGCTAAAGCTAGTTTGACTGACCAAATCTGATTTACTGAGTTAATAAGCCAGTTGATTTAGAAAGGTCTAATGCATATTTCTCATCCATTCAGCATTAAACTGTTTCCCATGCCTAAAATGTCTTTTTTCCCATTCGTACATATCCAGATTCCTACTTCTGTGCCGTAGGGCTTGGCTGAACTACAACTGCCTTTAGTGACACTTTTCTCACCTGCACAATTGGAGATAATTTTAGTCTCCTCAAGACTCCCACGGGGTTACCTCTGTTGTGGCACTTGACGATTTGGTGGCATATTTTACTTTATTTTATTTTAAATAGCCTTCCATTACTCCGTGCACATCAAACAGTAAATGCTTTCTCCTAGTAAACGTGTATAACAATTTTCTGAACTCTTCTGCTCTGGGCAAGATTCATAAATACACCAGGCAAACATAGTGAAAGAGGAGACAGTACTTGTGTTATATTCAGTTGGGTCTTGATACCTAAGTGTGACTCTTAACCAAGGATTATGCAGTAAGTAAGGACACAGGTTAAAGTTGTTTAGAGTGTGTCCTAAAGTCTCACCGGCAGAATTTAAATCTCTACTCTGGACATTGTAGACCTGAGACAAATTACTTCCCTAAACTTCATTTCCTACATCTGAGAAAGATAATAGTATCTACCTTGTAGTAGACTGAATAGTACCATTGCCCCCAAATGTCCACCTTCTAATCCCCAGAACCTATGAATGTCACCTTAAATGGCAGAAGGGACTTTGCCAATGGGATGAAAGTAAGGGTTTTGAGATGGGGAGATTCTTCTGGACTACCTGGATGGACCCAGATGTAACCACTGGTGTTCTCGTAAGAGAGAGGCAGAGGGAGTGTTTACTCCAAAGAGAATGTGATGATGAAGTTGGGGTTGGATTGATGTGGCCAGAAGTCAAAGAATGCTGTCAAGGAAACAGATTCTCCCTTAGAGCCTCTAGAAGGTGGATGGACGGCCTTGTCAACTCCTGGTTCCAGCCCAGGGAAACTGGTTTTGGACCTCTGTCTTCCAGAACCATAAGAGAATGAGTGTGTCTTGTTTTACGCGAGCTCATTGGTAGTCATTTGTTACAGCAGCCATAGGGAACTAATGCGTACCTCATAGGAACTATTTCTCCAATTAAAACGTGTGACTGGAAACACACTTGGTGGCATGTCTGACACACGGTAGGTATGCTAGCTACTGTGGGTAGTTCTTGGAAACTACAGCCTTGGTTTTTGAGGAATCATCCAAACCAGTACAATGGTTGCCATGTTTCTCCTTGTTCATCCTGGTGACAAACCTGTAGAGAGAGCTCCATCCTTTCCCACAGGACGCCCACCCCTAGTACTTACAGGGAAGAGGTTATGTCTCACTTCAGGCACCTTCCTCTTTTCCTTTCTACTTTTTTTTCCCATTAATCTTCATCCAGCTGGCCTTTCTAAGTTAAGAAAACAAAACAAAACAAAACCATTTCTCAATGGATTCAGATACTACCCCAAGTTAATATTCCAACCATGTTCTTGTTCTTCCGGGTCTCATCACCAGAAATTTCTGAGCTGAAATCCTCTCTAGTTTCTAGGATCAGTCACTCTCTAATTTCTCCCTTCTCAGGTTCAGAGTCTTGTCAGTTTAGTCCCTTCCCTAACCACAACATCTATTAAGGTGACACAGCAAAGTGATGAAAGTCTAGACGGTCTGGTTTTCATCCTGGGTTTCTGCCCGCTACTTACTGTGTGGCATTAGACAAGCTATTCAACCCCTCTGGGCCTCAGTTTCCCCCAAAAAAGGTGAATATTATGAACATTACCTACCTATAGGGTGGCCATTATGAGGATTAAGTGAGTTAATATTTGCTAAGCACTTAGAATATTACTTGTTACAGTCTAAGCACTACAGTTGTGCTTGTTAATAATAATAAATGCAATTCCAAGCATATAACTTACTCAACTTTCTGTCATAACTTTGAAGTGTTGGTCTATCTGTTGGCCAGCGTTGCAGGTAAATGAGTCGAGGCATGGGCTGAGGCATTGCTACCAGTGCGTGGTGTGTTCCCAGAACTAGGAACAGCCGTGTGAAATAGGTAGTGGTTCTACTTGGAGACGGGGCAGACTGGAAAATGACAGCCCTGGAGGTGTGTCCATAGGTTTGCTGTCAGAGCTGCTGCCTGCTGAAGCACTGATGCCGGCCTAAGCCGTAAATGGGGCGGGGGGGGGGGCGGCTGGGGAAAACAGGGGCAGAATGGAAAGGGAAAACAGGGGAAGAACAGAAAAAGATAGCCTAGGGAGGAGGTGTGGTGTCCATAGGTTCGGGGTCAGAGGTGCTGCCTGCTGCAGCACCGATGACACCCGAAGCCATAGATGGGGTGCTGGGGAAAAGAGGGGCAGAATGGAAAGGGAAAACAGGGGCAGAACGGAAAACGAAAGCCCTGGAAGGAGGTGTGGTGTCCATAGGTTCGGGGTCAGAGGTGCTGCCTGCTGCAGCACCGATGACACCCGAAGCCGTAGACGGGGGGCTGGGGAAAAGAGGGGCAGAATGGAAAGGGAAAACAGGGGCAGAATGGAAAACGAAAGCCCTGGAAGGAGGTGTGGTGTCCATAGGTTCGGGGTCAGAGGTGCTGCCTGCTGCAGCACCAGTGACACCCGAAGCCGTAGACGGGGTGCTGGGGAAAAGAGGGGCAGAATGGAAAGGGAAAACAGGGGCAGAACGGAAAACGATAGCCTGGGAAGGAGGTGTGGTGTCCATCGCTTTGGGGTGAGATGGGCTGCCTGGCTGATCTGAGAAAAGCGAGCGAAAGTGGGAGAGCTTCTCCCTAGCTGCTACCTCTTCTCAAGGTCTAGCACGCACTGAACACTGGCCGGCTCAGCCTGGGTGTTGACATTGCATTGTACGTGTCACAGAGCAAGGGCGGGCAGGTCAGGGGGTGGGCTGGGGGCCCCACACAGGCCCAGCCCCTGGAGAAACCCGGCCCGAGGGCAAAGAGCCCGAGCCCTTCTGGACTTTCTAGCGGCTGGGACTTGTCGCTGTGGGTGGCAGGTGTTTGGCACCGGATGGGCCACCATGCGGACGGAGACTGTTGGGGACTGTGGAAGCCTTGTCCTCCAGAGCTCACCCTGCCTGGGCACCGGCTCTGCAGACCCCTCAGCCCTGGGTATGTATCAGCCAGCCCTTCCCCGCAACGGGGCCCAGAGGCCAGAGCCTGCCCAGAGCTGAGTGCAGGAGGCACCCAGAGCTTGCCAGACTGTGGCCCGCCTCCTCCGTGGACCTCCCCAGCTCGTCCGCGAGCCCTGGAGACAGGAGCAGGAGCGCCTTCTCCAGGGCTGCTCAGCTGCCAGCATCACCGTGAGCCAGGCAGTGAAGGTTTCTGAGCAGGGGATGCAGAGCCCTGACCCGACTGGATGCTGCACCCCACGATGTCCCTTCCTGGCAGGTAGGTTCTTTCTTCACTTGTTTTTCGAATTTGTTAAAAGAACATTTAAACCTTCAACTGTTCTTCAGGGTATACAGATGGTAGTGGCTTAGCCGGGATTCGAAGCAAGCCTGTGTGATTCCAGAGCTCGTGCTGTGGACTCTGGTGCCTCCTTATCATATATGCTTCGTGTGTTACTTTTTCTTTTGTTTCTTGAAGTCCTTATGATACTTAGCCCTAAGTGCCATACCTGTAATGAACACATACACTGCCCTGTAGGAGGTGTTCTTTTGTTCAACGCGTGAATTGGTCATCCACCACACTGGGTTCTAATCTCAGAAGATAGGTCAGGGACCACCAGTTGTCAGCATAGCAGCATCCCACATTTCTAATTGAGGCTTGCAGCCTAGATTTTTCCCTTTGGTCTAGTTTGAAGGATCCAGGTATGTAAAGCTTATATTCTAGATAAATCAGGGGCTATCCTGAAAGGAATTCATCAGTGAATTATTCTGTATGGATTAGAAGCCAGTTTCTCTGGCCTTCCTGGAGTATATCCAGTAAGGCATCTCATTCATGTCTAGAAAGCAAATATATCGTTTATTGCAACTTCAGCATGGAGCGATGTATTGGTTTAAAATAAAGTACGAGCAACACAGTTTGGTCATTGTGAGTATGCCGGCTGGGTCCACTCTTTACTACACATATGTAACTCTAGAGCTTCTTATGCCCCATAGAGGAGACATACTCTTGTGTGTCTAGGACAAGGGAAACATGTGTTGTTATTCAGGAGCTGGAAGCTACAGCATGACAGGAAAGAATTGAAAAATCCTGGTCTTGGTCTACACGTCACTTTACCTTGTTCGAATCTTGTTTCTTTGGCTTGCTTCATTGGAGCGTTTTCTCTCTCCTGGGACTGACATTGTGTGTTACATATCAGGCATGTAACATGTAGAAGTTTCAGAACCCAGAATCATATAGATCAGTAAAAATTTATATATTTTTGTTTAAAATCTATTTAAAATCACACTGGGCATAATTCATATATTCCAAAAGTAGTTTGACCCTCTGCTCATGAGATTCTTTTTATGGTATGTCGAAGCAAATTTGGACTTCCATCCCCAATAAACTTTGAGGTTGGAGGACACAAAAGCTTTTGCTCAGACCTAAATTCTGTCTGAAAAAAAAGGGTAACTATTATAAGCCCTTTCTAACCTCTCCAGGAGCAGAAATGATTTACAGCTATGGCATTGAACCATAATTTCTTGATCTCATTTGAGAAGAGTTCAGTAAGAAACAGTGTCTTGATTTTTGTTTTTTGGTTCCCTGTTTTCTTGTCTTGCGTACCAACAATCCACTGTAATACATGAGTGAGTATGGCAGCAGGCTGAGTGTTCCCTGGAGCTCATTAAATGAACGTTTTTTCCTAAAATGACTTTTGTCTCCTTGTTTTCAGCCCCTCTTCTTTCCTCTGTCCTTTACTATAAGCAGGGCTCAGCAAAAGCTGACTGGCTTTGTGCAGACCCTACTTAGGGTAGTCTTTTCTTCATTATTTTATTCATGGCCCCTCCATTTCATTGTTTGCCTTCTCGAAATGTGTTGAAATCTTTCTGTGGTTGATGACTTCCACAATGTCTTGGCTTTTATTGGTTGATTGATTTTGGTATTTCTACAGTTTTATTCAGGAGGACCAGAAAGTAAATATATTTCCTAGTCTGCCGTCTTGAGCTGAAAATCCCTGTGGATTTTAGCATCCAATGTTCCCATGGGTAAAAAACCCAACCTTGGCATTGATAGATGTACACACACGATTTCAGCTTTTCTTGAGCAATCACTAAGGGTTTAATATGCGGTCACTTCTAATGGGAAAATAGTAACTATCTCATGGCGTTGATTTGAGGATTAACTTAGATAATGGACAAGAAAATGCTTTGTAAGGTTTTAAAATCTATAAAAAATGTTTTTTGTTATTATTTGATTTGTTGCTATTTCAACTTTAGTTGACAGTTGTTTGTGACCTTGCTTATGTGAGAAAATGCCTTCTGGTTTATTGTTTTGTAAGCCAGATTATATTTTTCAATAGCGCAATGGAAACGGCATCATTTGTGAAGTTGAAGGGTGAAGGCATAAATGTTTCTTGACATTTGACTCAACTATTGGTCTTCTGGGGCTTGTCCTTATTCTCCTGCAGTCTCTGATCAACATGGCATCCAGAGAGGTCCTGTTAAAACATAAGTCAGATCATGTCACTCCAGTCTCTTCAATGGCTTCTTCACAGGAAAAGCAAAGTCCTCAAAGTGCCTCCACAGCCCTAGAAATCTGGGCCTCTGTTTCCTCTCTGACTGTTTCCTTCTCCTCTCCACTTTGCTCCCTCTGTTTTCCACACACTGACATCCTTTCTGCTCCTTGGATACTCCAAGCCCACTCTTGCCTCATTGCCTTTCCATCTGACTGTTCCCTCTGCTTGTACTATTCACTTCCCAGATATGCACCTTGCTCCCTCTCACAACCTTAGGTTCCCTCTTAAATTTTATCTTCCCCAGAAAGCCCTCAGTGATCACTTAGTTTCAGATCGCAGCCCCCTCCTACCAGCTAACAATCTCCATCCCCCTTCCCTGCTTGCTGTTTTTCTCCAGCACTTACCTGATATACTAGTTATTCTACCCATTTATTCAATTTTTATTTACGTACTTACACTTACGATTTTATATTTGCTTCTTTACTTTTGTCTCTCCCCTCAGCTCGAGAGAGGCTATATTCATCTGTGTTAATCACTGCTGTGTTTCCTGAACATGCCTAGAAAACATACTGAAGAAGGGTGCCTGAAATTTGGTAAGGGAGCCATCAATTTTCTTGGCTGAATGAAGAAATATGTTCATAAATTAGTGAACAGATCTCTGGGGTTTCTGAATTAAGGACTAATGGGAAGAGGAAGGCAAATGGTTGGGACAGGGTACTGCAAGAAGTAGTATTTGGAGTACTCTGACAGCTATCCTAATAGATAACATTTTGTTCATTTAAATAGTTTTAACGAGAGAGCTGGGAACTAGGGACACACAGCATCGAGGTTTTATAATGCATTCTGTAGAGTTCTTTTCAAGTGTGTTCAAATATCATTGAAAATATATGCATGCATATAAACCTCTGTTACTTTATTTAGTGCTTTACAAGAGCCCCTCAAGGAAGGGGTAGTAGCAACTATCAGTATCCTTCCTTTATGATGAGCTTAATTTATTCAAAATTACATCCTAATTTATTTGTAACTGTGAAACTAGACGTAGTTATTTAGTAGACCCTCCCTAGAAACCTATGACATTAATAAAACCAACAAAAATGTGTTCAGCTTCCAGTGATACACACACTACAGACTCAATTATGTGTCATCCATTTTAATGAAGGGAAGAAGTGATTTAACAAACACAGAGCAAACAAACAGAATGAAGTTTTGTCCTCCATTAATATTAGTAATGGATAAAGTGGGCTCCAACGCCTTCAAGGTAGCTTGAGAGCCATCATCTCTGTGTGATGGGAAGGGGGATGCTCGGCCAGGATGTCTTTCCATGTGACTGAGAAAACTTTCCATAATATATAATGATGCTTACTGAAACGGATGTGGGGCATTTGGGTAATTAGGAGTCCGTTAGCATATTTTTCCGGAAGCCTTGACTACAAAACGAAGATAGTAGATTTGGACACTTGCAGCTATGCAGAAGTTGTTTGGGTATTCATCTTTATGCCGAATGAAGTAAGCTTATTTCATCTCTGCAGCTTCCCATATACCATTTTCCCACCTCTGTTTTGTGTTTGGAAAGACTTTTAGAAATTAAAACTCAAGTTAAAAAGTGAGTGACGGGCTTCCCTGGTGGCTCAGTGGTTGAGAGTCCGCCTGGCGATGCAGGGGACACGGGTTCATGCTCCGGTCCGGGAAGATCCCACATGCCGCGGAGCGGCTAGGCCCGTGAGCCATGGCCGCTGAGCCTGCGCTCCGCGACGGGAGAGGCCACAGCAGTGAGAGGCCCGTGTACCGCAAAAAAAGAAAAGAAAAGAAAAGAAAGGAAAAGAAAGTGAGTGACAACTTAAATGATATATGGAATATTTTGCTGACTTACAAGAGCATGCAGAATTAAATATGACCCAGTTGAAATGTTAATTTTATTTTAATGTGTATATTGGGGTGGAGTCTTAAAGGTGCCAGAAAACAAGCATTCACCCATCCTGTTTGGAACTGCAGCACACAGGCACCTTCAGTTACCAGTTCTGTTCATTCCACAGAATCATCTTGGGAAAACATACTGTTTTCCATGTACCTGGTATATATCTTAATTAGTTTGAAGAATTTCCCAAATAACCTGTTAATATGTAGTTCTCCAATTCCAATCTTGCCACGTCCTGTACCAGTGACACAGCACATAGGAGTTTTATTTCTCTCTCTTTCTCTGGGTTGTTGAGAACCCAACGAAAGAACAGTGGAATGGCATCAAAGAGATCAGGGTTCTTGACTCAGATTTACCATAAAATAATAGTGTCCTCTTGGGAAAATTATAGTTATTCTAGGCCCCTTTCCTTTTCTTTACTTTGACAGAGCTGCACTAGATGACCCCAAGTAACGCTGCGCTCTTTGCAGTAGTAGCTTAGACGTTATTGGTTTTCTGAAACAAATGAAGACAGTGACACAGGAAACTGTGCAACATCTCTGTAACTGTTTTCTTAGAGTTGCCTCCATTTTTCAGATGATAAGATGGCTGAGCACAGAAGTAGGTGTTTTGACCAGAGGTTCCAGAGTAGATGGAACTGAACCACAAGTTTCCTTCATTCCTGAAGCTCACTTAGCCAAAACATAGGCTTCTGAATATTAAGCTGTAAAGCATATTATCAGTATGCTTTAAAAGAAGCGGTTCTTCTAGGATTTCTAATGAATAGCAGGCGGTTTTGAAATTCTTAGAAGATCATCGAATTTTGTGAGATTTACAGCTCTATTTTCCTGTCAAGCCAGTTGTATCAGTGCCAGACAATCATCTGAGCTTCTGGATGCTTCTCTGAACCTCTTGAATTTTTCTTCTCGCTATCTGAAATTCATGCCAGATAAGCCTTTTTGTAGAGGGCGTGTACAGACTTGTCTATTTTCATATAAGAAAGCGATGCAGTGAGCCAGGTCGGGGGTTAAGCCCTCATTCTCAGAGTGGTATTGAGCTCCTGGTGAAATATAATCCTCATTTCCTCAGAATAGAAAAGCAGTTATCTCAAGTTTTTAATGCCATTAACTATTTATACATTTATGTATAATACATATATTTATTGTACCTACGAGGTGTGCTCTCTTTGGGAAGTACAAAGCTATTTGAGACGTAAGTTGTTCTTTTTTTTGTTTTCCCACAAATACTGTGACCCTTTGAGCAGGAAGGTCTATGTTTTACTAACATCTAGAACAAGCAGCTAACACGGTGTCTAAGATGTAGTCAATAAATATGAAATAGGTAAATGAACACA
The DNA here is from genome assembly GCF_008692025.1 of Phocoena sinus. Classification (NCBI taxonomy): domain Eukaryota; kingdom Metazoa; phylum Chordata; class Mammalia; order Artiodactyla; family Phocoenidae; genus Phocoena; species Phocoena sinus. Next base: position 91,227,090 of record NC_045768.1, read on the forward strand.
TTTTTAAGGAAGGGCCAGGACATGAACAAATAGAAAATTTTCATTTTCAGTCACAAAGCCACAACAGACATAAAAATGATACAGACAACAAGTGCTACGGTCATTCAAAGAAGGCATAGAATTGATACAACAAGGATCTCCTCTATGGCACAGGGAACTGTACTCAATATTCTGTAGTAACTTATAAGGGAAAAGAATCTGAAAACGGAATCACTGTGCCGTACACCTGAAACGGACACGACATTGTAAATCAACTATATTTCAATTAACAAACAAACAAACAGACAACAGCAACAACAAAAAACCAAAGAGGTCATAGAAGTTCTTATGAGATTCCAGAAGAGAAGAGAAGCCAAATGAGGATGGGAGAGGCGGCTTTTGAATCAGTTCGGAGGAGAAGTCACAGAGGAACTAGTCATTTGATCTGAACTTGAGATTAAGAGTAAGATGAATTAATCTGAATTAATTAAGATTGCAACACAGGGATATTACAGATGAAGGTAATCACATAAACTTACTATACTGAAACTTGCAGAGGTTATGAGTGTTGTTCAAGATCCCAAAGCAAGTGCATCGTGGAATCAGAATTTTAAGTGAGGCCTAATGAACTAAAAACAAACAGACACAGAAACAAGCCCTTCCTGTGACACCATGTTGCCTTTGAAGTCGTTTTTTTCGGTGGGTTGGCAGAAACTGGTTCCAGTGTTTCTTGCAGGAATGACTGGCCATAGGACTGGGCGTCGTAGCTTCCTGCCAGGCGGCCGAAGGTCGCAGGCAGGTGGGTCACTGGGACACAGGCGGAGGGGTTCCTGCCCGGCCCCCTGGCCGCTCAGTGCCCCTGCCCCAGAGCGGGGGTGGGGGCCTCAAAGCAGCCTTGTCTGAGTCCCCTGCCACTAGAGAGAGTATTGGCCCAACACTTGTAGAAAACGGGGACCTTGCTGGCAGTTCAGTGGAGGGACACAAATAAATCTTTGCCGACTTTCTGCTGAAGCTCACGAGGGTTCACTCCTAAGCCTCTTACGAGGTCAGCTGCCGAGGCTGCGAGAGATGAGTCAGGGCTCTCCCTCCACCACGGGGAGATCGCTGGTTAAAGCGCTCACGAGGGAGTGGACCGCGTGTCCGCACCGACACGCATGGGCAGACCTCGTCGATGCCTTCTGTCCGGGGTATGAAGCCCTCTCCTGCCTCTTCCAGGCTCTCTAGAAAGCCTGTGCAGAGCCTCCCACTCCACCCTCGGACTCCGTGGGCCACAGCTGGAGGGACCAGCCAAGGAACCGTGGCAGGAAGAGGCCAGAGGGCAGCGGGCCTCGGCCGGAGCCCGTCAGTCGGTCCCCATTCAACCACCACCAGACGATCCTCTTGACCTGGGCAGTAGCCGCCAACCGACCGCTAAGGTGAGCCCGGCGCGCGCTTGGCTACCTGGCATGGCTGGGAACCCCAGGATCTCCCGGCAGAGGCGGGCATTCTCCTGGGCCGGGTCCGCGGGCGTCTGCGTGTGCAGGGCCTGAACCACCTTGGCCAGGACGATCTGGCACAGGTTGAAGAGGCCTGGGGGGCGGGAGGAAGGAGACGGGGAGCTGGCACCGTGTCCAGGCCGCGCTTTCCAGCCGGGCAGACCGGAAGCCCCCTTCCCTTCCCTCGGTCCGGCCGCATCTGGGTTGGCCTCCCGGGACTTGATGAGCTTGTCCAGCAGCTCCTGAGGGACGGTGCTGCCCGTGCCCCACCAAGACTGGCAGCAGCGCCAGGGCCTCACAGGGCACGGCGCCCCCGGCCCCAGAGCCTTCCCTCTGGTTCTCATCACCGGCTGTCACCAGACTTGCATGCAACGTTCTTTTCTTTTCTCTCGTCTTCTTTACGTCCCTCAGCCACGCAATGCGGCGAAGCCCTGACGCTCGCTGCCACGTCGATACACCCTGAGAACACGATGCTCAGCGAGAGAAGTCATACACAGAAGGACACACAGGGCGTGACCCCACTGAGGAGAAACGTCCAGAGCAGGTAGATCCACAGAGTCAGCGAGTGGGTTCCTGGTTGTCAGGGGCTGGCGAGGGGACGGAGTGATAGCTAAGGGCGTGAGGGACATTTTCGGGCTGATGGAAATGGTCCGAAGCAGTAGTGACGTCTGTAGAGCTCAGTAAACTGTCCCCACACGCCCCGGTGCAGCCTGTGAGAGCATCGCTCTCAGGATGAAGGGCTGACCACAGGAAGACTGAACGAGCAGTGGGTCCTGGGCCTAGACGCTCAGCTGGCGCCCCCCACGTGGGGAAGTCACTGGGACTCGCTGAGCCTCCACGGAGACTGGCAGCAGCCCCCGAGTTCACAGGGCACTGCGCCCCCGGCCCCAGAGCCTTCCCTCTGGTTCTCATCACCGGCTGTCGGCAGACTTGCAGGCAACGTTCCTTTCTTTTCTTTTGTCTTTTTTTAAAGGCAGCTCTTGAGTACGTGTATTTAACATGCAGGGAACCAGCCCTGACTCCTTGATCCGGGTGGTCCAGCCTCTAGAGCCTCGAGGACATCCATTTCCGTTATTTACGCGCCCAGTGCCTGGGGTTTGATGATGGAAGCTGACACCGAGGGCGTCACCACGTGCAGGGTGATGTCAGTGAAAGAATCCCGTGGCGAGGGCCTGCCTGAGGACCACGCATGCCCGGGCCCTCCCCGCCCCCTCCCTGCAGCCCTGCGCCTGGGAGCGGAGCTGGTGCATCGCGTGCCCGACGTCGTGGAAGTTGGTCTCCAGCTCATCATGCCACAGCAGTGAGGGCAGGTTGGGCGTAGGCTTGGTGAAGTTGGCCACCACGGCCGCGATGGCGATCTGGCAGCTCCCATCGTGCTGTAGGCAGCCCGGCTGCAGGCCGGAGCAGGCCGCGTGCCCGGACTTCCCCACCCTGCGGAGGGACGTGGATGGGGCCCCGCTTCCACAGAGGAGCCCCGGCCCACGGCCGACAGGTTCCCCCACGCACGCACCGAGGATAGAGGTCAGGTAGAACTTGCCGATGGATGACCTTGCCCGAGGCCGCGTCCCAGACCGTTTAGAGCCTCACGTCTTCTTCGTGACACATGCTGGTGCCCTCCTCCAGGTCGCAGGTCAGCCCCAGCAGCTCCTGGGAGATGCCCAGCAGCCCGCGTGTGACCGCCTGCATGGGGAAAGACTCATTGAGCAGGTACTGGTCCACGTGGTAGCGCGTCTCCTCCCCCTGGTTCATGTAGTAGCGCAGGTCCCAGGCGTTGATGGGGCCGTCAAAGTGCAGGCCCCGCCTCTGGCACTCGGCCTGCTTTAGCTCCAGGATCACGGCCGCTCCTGCTCCCCGAGGGGCTTCAGCTTCTGGGCCAGCTCACCTGCGGGCGGAGGGGAGAGGCTCGGCTCCCTGGGGCGGCCCCCCAGCCACCCCCGACCCCGCGCCCCTCGAGGCAGAATGAAGGGTCTGCGAAGGGGACCCCCAAGGGCTGACACAGTGGGGTCTCAGGCAGCACCATGTCCGGTCAAGGTCCGCCTGACCCCGTCCCCACTGGGACTCAGGGGGAGGCGGTGTTACCTAGGACAGTGGCCACCACCTGGCTGGTCTTGTCCGTGTTCATCTCCAGCACGGAGTCGGCATGCGTGCGGAACCCCAGCAGGCGGGACTTCAGGGCCTGCAGCCTCACCAGCTCCCTGAGGATCACGCAGTTCTCCTGGAACCCAGAGACGGAAGGCGCTGGGGACCGAGGGCCACGCCCTCCCCACGGGCCCCGGGCCAGGTCTCTGCAGGCGAGCAGGGCTCCCAGGCCACTGGCGGGCACAGCCAATCCCCCTCCCTCCTCCTCCTGGCCCGGATTTCTAGACACTTTGGTGCTGTCCTAACACGTGGTCTTTCTTAACACAGGTCCTTTTGGAAGCAGAAACGGCATGAACGTGATGGGCTCTAAGGCCAAGGGCAGGAAGAAATGCGGCCAGGCTCTCCAGGAGCCACCAAGGGGCCTCCCCGGGCTCAACGAGACAAACACGGCTGCCGTGCAGACAGTAGCTCAACCCCACGGCGCCCGAACACCCAGCCCCTGGACGGTGAGACACCTGTTGCTGCAGGTGGCCCGTGGCTCACGGATGAGGCCCGGCCCCAGGCGTACGCCACCTTCTCGGGGGCCACCTCTCCGGTCTGCAGTGGGGTTCTCCTGGGAGCCCCCAGTCACCACAGGACCAGCGTGGCCTGTCTGTAGCCCAAGAAGGTGGGGACACAAGACTGTCCCCCGGGCCCCCCGCATCACCCGCGAGGCCGAGCGAGCACCAGTGGTGTCTGCGGGGAAGATGAAGGGCTCACGCACAGCCCCCATCTACAGAAGCACAGACTGCAGCCACGTGCGCTGTGGAACAAACACAAGTGTCCATGCAGGACCCGATGTCTGAATGTCAAGGCCATGCCCGGGCCACAGTGAGAAGGTGCATCCCCCATGCAAGCCACAGAGAGGGGATGGGGGGGCCATCTGCGATTCTGAGCTCATCGGGCATCACCCCAGAGGGAGAGGGAGAGGGAGAGGGAGAGAGGTAGACAGAAGTACAGAGGGAGAGAAAGAGAGAGGGAGGGAGAGACGTCTCTCCCTTCCCTGGGGGTTCTCTAGTGCAGCCAAGGCTGAAAACCACTGCATTTTGGGAGATGGGGCCTCGTGGAAGAGTTAAATAGTTGCTCATGGCATTATTGACGCATACTAAAAAGGCCCCAAATCTTGGGGAGTCAGGGAGAGGAGTGTCGGCTGCCTCGTAAACGAGGAGAGATTGGGCATCAGAGGAGGTGCCTGTGCAGCCTGCGCCCAGGGCCCCACAGACTTCATCTCCCAGCGGTGGTCCTGGGCTGCAAGTCAGCGGGGAGGTCAGGCTGTCCAAGCATCAACGTTGACTTCAGGGCTGATCTAAAAGGCGCCTGGTGTTTGTTGAAGCAGAAAAAAGAGAAAGCAGTAGGGAGAGGATGGGAGTGGGAGTGGGAGGGGGAGGGAGCCCCCCTCCTCAGCACTTCTACCGCTCTCCCTCTCTCTCTCCCTTTCTCCCTCTCTCCCTCTACCTCGCTGCCTCTCACTCTCCCTCTCCCTCCATCTCTCCCTCTATCTCTCCCTCTGCCTCTCTCCCTCCCTCTCTCCCTGTCCCTCTTTCCTTGTCCCTCTCTCTCTCTCTCCCTCTTTCCCTCCCCCTCTCCCTCTTCCCCTTTCCCTCTCCCTCTCCCCTTCTCCCTCTCTCCCTTCCTCTCTCCCTGTCCCTGTTTCCCTGTTCCACATGCTCTGGCTCTACCTCTTTCCCTCTCCCTCTCCCTCCACCTCCTTCCCTCTCTGGAGAGGGAAGGAGGTGGAGGGAGAGGGAGAGAGAGATGGAGAGGGAGGGAGAGAGAGGGTGGAGAGGGAGAGAGTGATGGAGGGAGCGAAAGATGTCTCTCCCTCCCTCTCTCCCTCTCCCTCCCTCCTTCTCCTCCCTCTCCCTCTGACTACAACTCTCCTCCCTCCATCTCTCCCTCTCCCTCACTCCCTCCCAGAGAGGCAGAGATAAGGCAGAGAGAGAGATGGAGGGAGAGGGGAGGGAGAGGGAGAGAGGGAGAGGGAGAGGGGGAGGGGGAGAGGGAGAGAGGGAGAGGGAAATAAGTCTCTTCCTCCCTCCCTCTCCCTGTCTCCCTCTCCCTCTCTCTCTCCCTGTCCCTGTTTCCCTGTTCCGGTCTCCCTCTGCCTCTCTCCCTCTCCCTTGTCTCTGCCTCTCCCTCCATCTCTCCCTCTCTGAGAGGGAGTGAGGGTGAGGGAGAGATGGAGGGAGAGGGAGGAAGAGGGAGAGAGGAAGGGAAAGGGCGAGGGAAGGAGAGGGGGAGATGGAGGAGAGAGGGAGAGGGAGGGAAGAAGAGACCATTTTCCCTCTCCCGCTCTCCCTCGCTCTCTCTCCCTCTGTCCCTCTCTCTTCTTCTCTCCCTCTCCCTCCATCTCTCGCTCTCCCCCTCTCCCTCTCCCTTATCTCTGTCTCTCCCTCCATCTCTCCCTTTCTGGGAAAGAGTGAGGGAGATGGAGACATGGAGGGAGAGGGAGGAGAAGGAGAGAGGGAGGGAGAGAGGTGTAGAGGGAGAGAGGGAGAGACGTCTTCGCTCCCTCCCTCTATCCCTCTCTCCCTTTCCCCCCTCCCTCTCCCTCTCCCCCTCCCTCTCCTGCTCTCCCCCTCCCTCTTTCCCTCTCCCTCTCCCTCCACCTCCTCCCCTCTCCAGAGAGGGGAGGAGGTGGAGGGAGAGGGAGAGGGAAAGAGGGAGAGGGAGAGCGTGCGGAACAGGGAAACAGGGACAGGGAGAGAGGAAGGAAGAGAGGGAGAGGGAAGGGGGACGGGGGAGGCGGGAAGAGGGAGGGGGGAGGAGGGAGAGAGACGGGGGAGAGCGAGGAGGTAGAGGGAGGGGGAGGGGAGAGGGAGAGGGATGGGGGAGAGCGAGGTGGAGAGGGAGTGGGGAGAGGGACGGGGGGGGAGCGAGAGAGGGAAAGAGAGAGAGGCAGAGGAAGGGGGGAGAGGGAAGAGAGAGAGAGAGGGGGACAGAGGGAGAGGGAGAGAGGGAAGGGGAGAGGGACGAGAGGAAGCAGGGAGAAAAGAGAAAGAACACACCATCTACATTTCTGTCACATGGCACCGGGGATCCTTACACAACCAGGAGAATATAGCACAGTGAGGCTCTTTCTCAGCTGGAACTGGAACTGCAGATGGGGCCAAACACCACCAGGGTGGCCCCACATGTCCAGCTGCCGCCCCAGCCCCCTGAGTCTGGTCACCAGGGCTCTGAGTGTTTGCTCCAGGGACCTGGGGCTCACCCTGTCACCCTGGAGGTCGGGCCTAGACAGCATGGCCCCGGGCTGGACACATAGGGGGAAAAGCATCCCCACAGGCCAGCTTGTGCGAGCCGATTCAGCTGCCAGATTCTAGAGGCCCGGGATCACCCTGTGGCCCATGAAACCCAGGAGCCAGGAGGGTCTTGCATCGGGACTCCTGTCTGTTGGACTGTAACGTTTATGTAAGGAATCTTGGAAACAGTGGTAACAAGACTGAATTCGAACGAGCTTTAGGATATTATGGACCACTCCGAAGTGTGTGGGTTGCTAAAAACCCTCCCGGCTTTGCTCTTGTTGGAAATGAAGATCCCCGAGATGCAGCGGATGCTGTCTGAGAAGTAGACGGGCGAACACTCTGTGGCTGCCGAGTAAGAGTGGACCTGTCGAACGGGGAAAGGAGACGTCGAAATCGTGGCTGCCTTCTTCTTGGGGTCGTCGCCCTCGAGATGATTATCGGAGGAGTCCTCCCCCTCACCACAGATCTCCAAGACGGAGAAGCTTCTCCCGCAGCCAGAGCAGGTCCCTTTAGTAGATACAGGAGAAGAGAGAGATCACTGTCCCAGGAGAGAAACCGCAAGCCGTCCCGATCTTTCTCTAGGTCTCCTAGACGATCCAGGTCAAATGAAAGGAAATAGCAGACCACTTTGCAAGAGGAGTGGTGCACAGGAAATACCTTCATTTGACAGGAGTATGTACAGAAAATTCAAGTTTCGTTTGAGACTTCCGAAGCTTGATGCACTTTTTAAATGTTTTAGCTGTTCACATTTGTTTGTCTCTTGGAACAGTGACACATAAAGGTGTCCTCCTCTGTGGTTTGAAATGGGTCATATGAGGCATGTAATATGAAGAATTGTTTCTTTACAATGTTCTCTTAAGCAGAATTGAATTTGCTTTGAATTTTTGGTCTTGCCTAGACTGATAATAAAACTCTAACTCCTGCCCACCTAAAGTGTGATGTTTATTATTATGGAAACAACACTGGCAAACATTGAAAAGGCTTTCTGTAGCTGAGATATGGTATGCAGCTGTAGTTAAGCAAGCAGTCCATAAAAGGTGCTGTGAACACAAGCCAGCAGGTAGAAATGAAAGCCGCATCCTTACCCTAGATTAGAGGTTTAAGAATTCCACTAGTCTTCACACTGGACAAGAGGTTGTCCAGTGAGTTTAGAATCTAAGAAGTTTCAAGGAAGTTAGTTTACCTTTGAGTTAGGTCATAAGTCCCCTCTGTGATTGCTGTACATGAATACATAGCTCTTTGTAATGTTTTTTGGAAGTTGAGATTATCAAGATACCAATGTCCTGCCAGATTAAGAGTATATTGTAGAGCTGTACTTTGAGTTACTGGGCAATTTTTTTTTCATGCTGTCATTTGTAACACGTTTTGTGAGAATCCTTGGGATTGAAGTTTTGGTTCCAAAAGGAACAAAGGAAAAAAAAAGGATCCACCTGCCAATGCAGGGGACACGGGTTTGAGCCCTGGTCCGGGAAGATCCCATGCGCCGCAGATCAACTAAGCCCGTGGGCCACAACTATTGAGCCTGCGCTCTAGATCCTGGTAGCCACAGCTACTGAGCCCCCATGCCACAACTACAGAAGCCCGCACATCTAGAGCCTGTGCTCTGAAGCAAAAGAAGCCACTGTAACGAGAAGCACGTGCTTGCAACAAAGAGGAGCCCCTGCTTGCCGCAACTAGAGAAAGCCCACGTGCAGCTATGAAGACCCAACGCAGCAAAAAAAAAAAAAAAAAAGACCCTACTGGCCAGGTGAACAAGGGTAAAATTGTTTGTCACAAGTCCCGTTGATGGTGTGTATCCTTGATGTGTGTATCCTTGACGGTGTGTATCCTTGATGATGTGAGCTGAGGAGAATGACATTTTTATCTCTGTCTGGATCTTCCGCCCCAAACCCCATAACTCCAGCCCAGCCATAAGAAAAATATCAGAAAACCAACAGACAAAGAAATTGAGGGACAAAATACCTGACCACTGCTCCTCAAAATTTTCAAGGTATCAAAACCCAGGGACGTCTGAGAAATGTCACTGCCCAGAGGAGACTGGGACAGAAAAAGGATGTTAGGGGAAAGCTAGGGACATTCTAATAAAGTGTGGACTTTAGTTAATAATAATATATCCATCTCGGTTCCTTAGTTGGATAAGCATGTCGTACTAACGTACTAAAGCACTAAAGTGTTGGAAATAGGGGTACTGGGTCGGGGGTCCACAGCACTCTGTACAGATCTTTGCAACTTTTTTGTAACTCTAAGCTATTCTAAAATTAACCAACTACTAAACAGAGATAAGAATGTTATTTCCCTGATTTGAACATGCCTGTGTTTGTTTTCATGGTCACATTTGTGCTATCTGGATGTGTCTTGGAATCAGTAGCAAAGGAGAGTTGCCAGCCCCTGGGAAGATGCGGCTGGTTTGCAGGTGGCTTGCTCTGGAGCGGAAGACCACGGTGGGAAGTCTGCAGCCTCGGGCTGCATTTAGAACCGTGGGAGGGGATGGGCCAGCTCAGTTAGGGATGGAACCTATAAATAAAACTCTTTTTCTTTTCCATTATGGCTTATCACAGGATATTGAATATAGTTCCCTGTGCTAGACAGTAGGACCTCGTAGCTTATCCATCCTATATTTAATAGTTTGCGTCTGCTAACCCCAAACTCCCAATCCAACCCTCCCTCACTCTTTCTCCCCCTTGGCAACTACGAGTCTGTTCTCTATGTCTGTGAGTCTGTTTTTGTTTCGTAGACAAGTACATTTGTGTCGTATTTTAGATTTCACATATAAGAGATCATATATGTGTCTTTCTCTTCTGATTAACTTCACTTAGTATGATAATCTCTAGGTCCATCCACGACGTTGCTGCAAATAGCATTATTTCATTCTTTTTATGGCTGAATATATTCCATTGTATATATGTACCACATCTTCTTTATCCATTCACCCATCAGTGGACATTTAGGTTGCTTCCACATCTTGCCTATGATAAATAGTGATGCAATGAACATTGGGGTGCATGTATCTTTTCTTTCTTTCTTTCTTTCTTTCTTTCTTTCTCTCTCTCTCTCTCTCTCTTTCTTTCTTTCTTTCTTTCTTTCTTTCTTTCTTTCTTTCTTTCTCTCTTTCTCTCTTTCTTTCTTTATTTTTTTGTCACACTGCATGTGGGATCTTAGTTCCCTGGCCAGAGATGGAACCCATGCTCCCTGCACTGGAAGCACAGAGTCTTAACCACTAGACCACCAGGGAAATCCCAGGGGTGTATGTATATATTTGAATTAGAGTTTTCTCCAGATCTTTGCCCAGGAGTGGAATTGCGGGGCCCTATGGCAGCTGTATCTGTTCTCTGCACGTCTCACATCAACCACCTGCACTCCAATCCTTGCTCTCAACGTCATCTTCGGGGAACACAAACTGCGACAGGGACCTTGACAAGAAGAAATGGCTCAGGGAAAAGCTACCTGCACGGGGAGGAGATAGAGGCCATCGACTCTGGGGTGCGGCGGGGAGAGTGGACACAGAGATTTGTCATTTCATCCCTGATACTCAGCCCTCCTGGCTGCCCCACTCTAGGTCACCTCGGGATACAGAGTTGACCCGGTTAGAGTCCCTGCCTGTGCAGGAATCTCGGGGCACCAGCGAGTCTGAATAATATTAGTGCAGGGTCTCCCCCATGGCACTGGGGTTATTCGGGGCGGGTCATTCTCTGCTGGGGGCCCCTCCTGGGCACTGTGTGGGGTTCAGCAGCATCCCTGTCCCCACCCATTTGATTCCAGGGGCCCCTCCCCCCCCAGTTGTGACAACCACAGATTTTCCCCAGACATCACCGAAGAACTGGGTGAGGCGGAAGCAGGATGGCCCTGGGTGAGGACAGCTGTGTTGAAGCAACCAGCCTGGCTTAGGGCAAGGTCTGCCCCAATCCCATCAGAGCCTGCATTTAGAACTGCCCCTTCCCTCTCCCACCTCCCATGCCCTGCAGTGGTCTCCGAGACATCATCCCCATGTAAGAAATCACACCTTCTCAGTTTACTGTCCCCAGCACCTAGAAGAGTGTCTGCTATGTAGTAGATGCTTCATAAGTACTTGCTGAATAAAGGAGTTTGAATAAAGGGATGAGTGGATGAATGAATGAAGGTTACCATGGAAGGAGGGGGGAGATTCCCTTTCTGGCTCTCGGGGGTTGGGATATCAAGTGAAAGATCCATCCTAAATAGGCTGACCAGCCTTCTGGGGTTCCCCGGAAATGAGGGTTTCCCCACAGTTCCAGCGCTCAAATCTGAGCGGTCCTGGGCAAACTGGGGGCGGGTGCTGGTCACCCTGTGTAAACACAGTAACAATTCCAACTGCAATAGCAATGGCCAAGGACCTCTACGGTCTTATTGACCAGGCACAGTTCTTCACCTGGCGGGGAAGGGTGGGCCGGGATTGGAATTCCGGTGATCCAGGGTGGGCGGGTGAGGGCACAACCCGGGCTTGTGTAGGGGAGTCCAGGAAGGTTCTGGAGGAAGTGACAGTGACACAGGAGGGAGGGAGGAGTCTAAGGAAGAACATCCCACACGACAACGTGTGCCAATGGCCCTGGGCCCAAGTTCACACCCGACCAGGGCTTGCTTTTTTTCTTTTTTTCTAATTTACTTTTTCCCACATGGATATGCAATTGTCCTAATGCCATTTATTGAAAACTCCTTAATTTCCCCACTTTCTGTCATATCAAGTTCTCACCTATCTGTTTCTGGACCCTTATTCTCTACCATAGAGCTATACGTCCCATTCTTGCACCACTAGGGCTGTTTCATCACTATAACTTTATTTTTTATTCATTTATTTCTTTGGCCGTGCCGGGTGGCATGTGGGATCTTATTTCCCTGACCAGGGATCGAACCCGCACCCCTTGCAGTGGAAGCTCGGAGTCTTAATCGCTGGACCTCCAGGGAAGTCCCCAGGGCTTGCTTTGACATCCATCGAATGGTGACGGGTGGGCACGGGGAGCAGCTGTCTGTGAGCCATCCTGTGTAGAAATGCAGGGTGGAGGGCAGGACAGCTGGAGCGGGAGGGGAAGAGGCGGAGGAGGGAGGGAGGGATGGCGGGCGGGCGAGAGACAGACAGACAGTTTCTGGAGACAATAGCTCTGGCCGTGTCCTAGGGCATGAAAGCTGAAAATAGCTCCTAGTGCCGGGAGCCTTGGAGCCGGAGCCTGGGAGCCAGGGTGACTGGCTCTCCTCCCTGGTGTGTGTGCGGTGCGGGGGGGGGGGGGGGGGGGGGGGGGGGGGCGGGGGCTCTGGACTTCTCAGGCTGGGAATGGGGTGCACGGAGCAGGGACGGAGCAGGGACCCTTCTCTCTGGGACCTCGCGGGCCATCCTTAGCTCACAAAGCTGAGCCACTCCTGGCCGTACGAGTGGGGGGCTTATCCTCCCTGTCCCCTGGATCACACCCCCTCACACACAACTTCCCCGTGTGTGCTCCCAGCAACCAAGAGAATCTGTTTTTAAAAGATTTGGGGGAGGGGGGTAAACATACAAACAAGAGCAGAATGGATACTTTTTCTGAATGGGAATGGCTCTGTGTAACCCCATCCCCAGGGTAACCAGAGTCCTGACCTCTAACACCCTTGACGAGTCAGCCTTGGTCTGGGCTTGCAGACCCACGGAAGCTTCCTCATCCCCTCCTTCAGACCCCGTCTCTCCCTCGGCGAGGGAGATACATACAGGCCCAGGCCAGATACATACATACATACATATAATACCTATACAACATATACACATACAGGTATACAACATATATACACACCTATATATCAATATACACTGTATAATACATACATACAGTGTACGTATACTGTACATATACACACCCATATATCAATATATGGGTGTGTGTATATATACAGCATGCTCACCTTTATAATATGTATACTGTATATATACACATACATACACACAAATATATAGGCTTGTATGTATACTGTATATAGTACTTACACATATACTACAAACGCATGCACATACAAACATATGTGTATACATATATATATAATATGTATACACATATATACAAATTAATAGGCTTGTACATATTCAATATTTTTGCGTATATAGTTTCGTTTTAAGGAGTTGACTCTTGTGACCGTGAGGCAGGCAAGTCAGGGCAGGACTCTGGGCTGGAGACACAGGGAAGAGCTGATGTCCCCAGTCCACTGGAGGAACACTTCCCTCTTTCTAGGGCACCTCATTTTTCTCTCCAGTCCTTCAACTGATGGACGAGGCCCAACCACGCCGCGGCACTGACAATCTCCTTTACGCAAAGTGGACCAATTTCAGTGTTAATCTCTCCTGAAAAATACCTTCCTGGCCACATCTAGAATAATGTTTGTGGTTGCCGGGGCCCCACGCAGTGCGCACATGAGATTAACCATCCCCGTGGCGATGATGACACTTTATTTTCTCCCTTGACCATTGTCACTACTATTCCAATTAAAATGGCAGTGCTATGAGGGCAGGGCATTTCCTTTTTTGCCAGTACTGAGCGTCCGCGGTCTGGTGCCTAGCATAGGCTAAATACACGGCATTTTTGTGAACAGAAGCCGGGATTCCAGCTGTCATATTCAATAGGAATGATAGTCTTATTATTGGGGGGGAGGGGGGTGTGTCACGGTACGTCGAGGTCGGGAGTCGAACCCGCCACCACTGGCCCTGAGAGGTTTTGCCGGGTCCCCACTTCGGGCCGGTGGGTGTGGCCAGGGGCAGCCGATGACGTGCGTACGTGCGTGCGTGCGTGGGAGCGTGCGTGCGTGGGAGCGTGCGAGTCCACGGGGCGGATCACGCGTGCCGGGAGTGTTTCAGCCCGGCCCCCGGCTCATTGTGGTCGCCTCACGCCGGCCCGAGTTCGCAGCAGCGCTGGAGGCCCCGGGCCTGTGACCATAAAGAGGGAGCCGGGGGCCGGACGGGAGCGCGGCGGCGGCAGCTGAGGCCCAGGCCAGGCCCCCTCCCCGCAGCCTCCCGCCTGCCCGTCTGCCCCGCCCCCGCCGGCGGCGCCGCGCCCCTGCCCCAACCGCCAGACTAGCGCGGTGCGGGGGCCGCGCGCGCGCGCGCGCGCGAAGACATGGGGGAGAAGCTGGAACTGAGGCTGGAGTCGCTCTTGGGGACCGAGCCCGCCGTCTACCCGTGGCCGCTGCCGGTCTACGTAAGTGCCGCCAGTTCCCTCCTCCCGGACCCCCGCTCCTGTTCCCCCACGGCGCGCGCTGAGCCCACCGAGAAACGGAGCGACTCGAGTCGCCAGACCCTCTTTGAAGCCCCCCTTCCCACCCCGCCGTGGTTCTCCGCGGCAGTTTCCAGCCCCCGCGCGCAGGGTGGGCAGAGGGGAGCCGGCGCCGGCCGGGGGCGCCGACTCGGCCGCGGGGACCCCGCGCTTCCTTGGGGCGCCTGAGCCGGTCTCCGGTTGGCTCTGCAGGGCTGGGGACCCCGGTCCCCCCGGGCCTGGACTGCCGGCGGGCTTGCCCTTCTGTACTTTAGGATCTGACACGTAGGGTTTCTTTTTCCTGGTAGTTTATTCTTAGCGCTGTCAACGTACTGAGTTTTTTAAATTTTTTTTTTAATTTTCAGGGCACCCTTTCCTCCCTCTCTCCAGTTTTTTTGTGTTTCTGTTTTGTGTTGTTTTGTTTTAGTTAGGCATTTTGTCCCTCTGATCTTGAGTGGGTGGGCTGGCAGGACACTTGGAGAGGAGGCGTTCTGTCCCCTGGTCTTGAGTGGCCTTTGGAAAATAACAGGCCAGACGGAAATTTAATTTAATTGATATATAATATTGTATCTGTCCAAGGTGTACAATGTGAAGACTGATATATATATATATATATATAGTGTGTGAAATGATCACCACACTAAGTTTAGTTAACCTTAATTCACATAATTACAAATGTTATCTTTGTGACGAGAACTTTCAAGATCTACTCTCTTAGCGACTTTCAAACATAAAATACGGTATTGTTAACTGTAGTGACCGAGCTGTACATTGCATCACCATTACTCACTTGTCTTATAACTAGAAGTTTTTACCTTTTGATCGTCTTCCCTCATTTTCCTCACCTCCAACCCCCAGCTCTGGTAGCCGTCATTCCATTCTTTCTATCGTGAGTTCAGTATTTTAGATTTCACATATGAGATCATAAAGTATTTATCTTTCTCCGTCTGACATTTCATTTAGCATAATGCCCCCCAAACCCACCCATGTGGTCACAAATAGCCAGATTTCCTTCTTTATCATGGCTGAATAATAGTAGGTTGTATGCACCCCCATTTTCTTCATCCATTCATCCACAAAAAAACACTGAGGTTGTTTCCATGTCTTGGCCACTGTATTGGGCTGGCCAGAATGTTCATACAGTTAATGAATACACTGTTCAATAAAACTTGGTGAAAATGAGTCTTGTATTTTTACTTAAAATAAATCTTTGACAAAGCCAGCTAGGCATCCCTTTGAGTAACGACTTACATCACATTGAAATATTTTAAACATATGAACAATAAGAGCTGAAATGACAAATGTTACTAATATTGACACAGTTTATCAAGGAGAATATGTTAGAATATGTTAAAATGCAGATGGACAGTGAAAGAACAGATATAACTTTGAACTAAATATTGTCTTGATATTTAGACCATTGGTTAAAATCATGATAACAGGTTTCATCCATTTCAAGAAAGCAGAATATTTGCAGATCACTTAACATTTACTAGGTATGTTCTCAGTCTGGAAGGATATATTTCACTTACATGTGTCATTTAATTTAACCACATCCCTCTGTAATAGATAGTGTTATCCCTATTTGCAGATAGGAGACAGGCTCAGAAAGATTAAGAATGTTACCTAGTTCTAGTAAGTAGCCAAACCTAAACTGATCTAATTCCAGGGCAAAGCTCTTTCTGGCACATCAGTGTGGGTCTTTATCTCTTTGAGAATTGTTGAACATGAAAAGCCTTCTTCCAGGTAAATGCATAAAGGAACAACACGAGCTATGATATAACAATACAAGTCTCACTAAATAATTGGTGTGTTTGGCCTTGCTTTTGCTGATAGATCTTTTGCAAAATTGCTTTTCTCTGAGATATTTAAAGTGGACTTTAACAATTTTCTTGGAAGACTTTCCTAAAATTATACCTATCAGAAAGCTGCTTTGCTTTAAGGCTGAAGAAAAATGAAAGCTTACTTAACTACACTTAGGTGCCAGAGTCATACTATGAGCTCTACACCTGCCAGGATTCACGCTAAGATAGATAGGGTGGCTCAGCAAACTGTCCATAGTCCTGTGATTTCTTTCTGATATTCTGAAGTAGAAATAATTTAATAACTGTTCACAAAAGAGAGAAACACTGTTACTTGGTCCTCAATATCATACTGCTGTAGGCTAATTCTTTCTCTCTTCTGTTGCCCCTTAGTATATAGAGAGTGTGTTTTGGGGACCCTCCTTCACGATCCTCTCCATTCCAAGAGCATCTTACATAAATCCAGGACTTCTCAAGCAGCCAGTTTTGCCAGATGGTCTTAGGGTTGGTTGTACCCATATATGTATAATCTGAACTTCTCAAGTAAGGTCCTTAGAGAGCATAATGGCTAAGAGAATTGGTGCTGATACCAGACCTGAGTCCAAATACTGCCTATGCCCCTAACTAGCTGTGTAACCTTGGAGAAGTAACTTAAGCCCGTTAAAGGGATTAGATTTCTCACCCGGAAAATGGTATAATAAATGCATCTACCTCATATGGTTAGTGTGTAAATTAATGTAACTTGAGATGGTGCATGTTAAGCATTAGCACAGTGCCCGTCTCTTGTTAGTAATACCTGCTTTGATTATTAATTATTCTCTTTATATTCCCAGTTCCAGCTGGGTGCCTAACACATAATAGTTGTTCAGCCAATAGTTACTGGATTGAACCAGCTCTGAAATTTAAGCATTGGATCAACAGCAAAGTAGTCACCCCACCATCATTTCTCCCAGAGAAAGGGAAACTAGATGGAAGCCAGCCATCATACTTTCTTTTCTTATTCTAAACTTCCCATCCAGCCCCAGCAATAAAATAATCTTCCTGAACCCCAACAATTTCAAGAATTTTTCAAATCACACTATTTGAAAATAGCTGGGTTGCCCTAATCTAGTATGTCCCAGGACCCCAAGGTCACCAAGCTTCTATTAATGAAGTCTAGTTAAGATAAATGATTACAGTTAGTAAACCAACTGCTTACGAGCTCATTGGGCTTTTTAAAATTTACTATCTGCGCTTCATAGAGACACAAGTATTTTGCTTTTGTAGGACATTCAACAGTCAAAGTAGTCTTTTAAAAAGCACAAATCAGACGCTATTATTGCACTGCTTCTAACCTCTAAAGGCTATCTATTGTAAAGAGATTAAATGTTCAACTACTTAGCCAGGCTCACAGAGACCATGTGCTCTGGTCGCTTACTACATCTTTCCCTGACCTTCATGGGGTTCGAGGCACAGTTGTCCTTTTCAGTCCCTCAGATGCAACAAGCTCTACTTCTTGCTCTCCCAGCTTTAGATTGGCTAATCCATCGACCCAGACCAATTTCCCTCTTATCGTTAAGGTCTCGGTTCAAACGCCACCACTACTATCTTGACCAAAGAGACCTGCCTCCTCAGTGCCTCTCCATCCCTTTGTCCAGTCGTATTTCTGTCACTGTACAACGTTTATTTACATGTTTACTCTGTCTTCCTCCACCACTGGACATTTGCTTAAGAGCAGGGACTTTGTAAGTTTTTGCTTCCAAGGCTTGCAACAGACACTGGCACATAGGTGTGTAGGAAATGTGTGTCTAATAAAGAATAAATATGTGAATGAAAAAGAAAACTGTGAAACACTAACACAAGAATATTCTTCTTTCAAAAGAATAATGAAAAATAATTTCATTCAATAAGAGTCATTCTTAGTTACTGATACATGACTTAGTAGATCCCATTCAATTGAAAATGTCCCCTTTTTTTCTGATACTTTCACAAGTCATTAATTAAATGTTGCTCACTTTTAAGGCCAATCTGTGAGACATTATTTAACTTGTCTCCTCTAAAGTTCCAGCATTAACTCAAGCGGGGCTTCACCAAGTACTGATCATGTGACCTTGGCCTCTCATTGCCTCAGTTTTCCCATTTGTAACATGGGTATAATAATCGGCTTATTTCATACGCCTGTGAGGAGGAAGACTTCATATATGTGTGTGTGTGTGTGTGTGTGTGTGTGTGTGTGTCTGTCTGTCTATATATATGTATTTAAACAGTGTCTTAGAATAGTGTCTGGCACATGATAAGCATTATAGAAGTATTGACTGCTGCTACTAGTACTGTTATTATGAGAACTAACTGTTGAGAATAATCCTTCATGTAGTGGTTTATTCCACTGAAGATAAAGGAAACTCATAGAATATTAGAAATCAGATTAAACACAGAAAACCAGTAAAATATACCAGGACAGAAGATGATGAGAGTGTGAAAGGATAGAGGGGAAAAAATGGTTTTTGTTTTTCTTTTTTAAAGAAGGAAAGAGCCCAGAAATAGGACAAAAACTATTCATTGGCTATACTGACATGGAGATTGCTGGTGACTTTCATAAGTAAAATTTCAGGACAGTGGGCAGAGAGATTACGGTGAGAGAAGTCAGATGGATGTAAATTATAGAGTAAATGGGGCGTGAGGAAATGGAAACAATATATGATGATAACAATTTTGAAAAGTTCAGACATGAATTGGCTAAAGAAGATATGCAGGGATTAGAGGAGGAGGGAGGCTTTCGTGTTACACGTATAGTTTTTAACATTTTAAGTTGGGGTTACTAGTCTAGAATGAGGTTGAATTTTGGCAAGGATCATTCATAAGGAGTAGATGGGTTGTAGAAAATGCAGTGCTGTGAAGTCCTTGAGAAGATGAGAGAAAATGAAATGCTATGTGTAGTGCACGTGGCCTTTGAACTTGAACTCCTGTAGTGAAAGGGAATCCAAAGATCAATGCAAATGCTACTGAATTAACGGATTTGGCAGTGGACTATTTACTGACTTCTGTGTTCCTAATGAGTTAGGAAGCGCCTCACCAGCTCAGAGTGAAGGAAGTAGAGAGGATGGAGGAAAATTTGAGGAGGGTAGGGAAAGCTTCTAAGAATATAGTCCTTAAGGAGAATTAGAAAGAACTTACTGTAAGCCAGAGCAATATTTCCAGTCTTGAAAATCCATTTGAAGTTGGTGATTATTAATTTATTGGAATACCAATTTTCCCTGCCACATGATTTTTCTCCAGCTACCTGGATATAAGTTACATAGAGGCAGAAAAGAATGAGAGATAACAATCGAGGGAAAATACAATTAGTATTCTTTTTTTACCTTTTTCCACTTCCCCGCTCCAACTCTGGGGAGCCTTCATGGACATGGCTGCCCTCGCAGCCTCCAGCAGCACCCTGTTATCAAAGAATTCAAAGAAATGGAACATAGGTTTCCAACTTATTAATTTAGCAAAATCAAAAATTGTATATAATGTTTTCTGTTGGCAAAGATTTTTGCAATATACTTTGGTTCCATCTTTTGACAAGTAATTTGGCAATGTCTAGCAAGATAAAAATGTTAATAGCTTTTTACACATTCTCATTCTGGAAGCTTATGCCGATAAATAATTTATAATCCAGAAAATTATTATATAAAGATGCTCATTGTCATGTCATTTGTAATAACAAAACATTGGAAACACCTTTAATTGTTAACAATAGGAAAACAGTTTAGGAAATTATATCCACGTAGTAGAAAGTGACACAGTTACTATAATTACAAGATGATGGAGCAAAATAAAATCATGCTTAATAAAGAAAGAATGAAGAAAGCTGACCTAAAATTGGGTCTTCCTTATGACAGTAATTATGTAGACATATCAATATTTATTAAAACTTAAAACCAAGATAAAGTTTTTTTTTTCTTTTTTTTTTTTTTTTTTTTAACATCTTTATTGGGGTATAATTGCTTTACAATGGTGTGTTAGTTTCTGCTTTATAACAAAGTGAATCAGCTATACATATACATATGTTCCCATATGTCTTCCCTCTTGCGTCTCCCTCCCTCCCACTCTCCCCATCCCACCCTTCCAGGCTGTCACAAAGCACCGAGCTAATATCCCTGTGCCTTGTGGCTGCTTCCCCCCAGCTATCTACCTTACTACGTTTGTTAGTGTGTATATGTCCATGACTCTCTCTCGCCCTGTCAAAACTCACCCCTCCCCCTCCCCATACCCTCAAGTCCGTTCTCCAGTAGGTCTGCGTCTTTATTCCTATCTTACCCCTAGGTTCTTCATGACATTTTTTTCCCTTAAATTCCATATATATGTGTTAGCATACGGTATTTGTCATTTTCTTTCTGACTTACTTCACTCTGTATGACAGACTCTAGGTCTATCCATCTCATTACAAATAGCTCAATTTCATTTCTTTTTAAGGCTGAGTAATATTCCATTGTGTATATGTGCCACATCTTCTTTATCCATTCATCCGATGATGGGCGCTTAGGTTGTTTCCATGTCCTGGCTATTGTAAATAGAGCTGCAATGAACATTTTGGTACATGACTCTTTTTGAATTTTGGTTTTCTCAGGGTATATGCCAAGTAGTGGGATTGCTGGGTCATATGGTAATTCTATTTGTAGTTTTTTTTTTTTTTTTTTTTTTTTTTTTTTTTTTATTTGTAGTTTTTTAAGGAACCTCCATACTGTTCTCCACAGTGGCTGAACCAATTCACATTCCCACCAGCAGTGCAAGAGTGTCCCCTTTTCTCCACACCCTCTCCAGCATTTATTGTTTCTAGATTTTTTGATGATGGCCATTCTGACTGGTGTGAGATGATATCTCATTGTAGTTTTGATTTGCATTTCTCTAATGCTTAATGATGTTGAGCATTCTTTCATGTGTTTGTTGGCATTCTGTATATCTTCTCTGGAGAAATGTCTATTTAGGTCTTCTGCCCATTTTTGGATGGGGTTGTTTGTTTTTTTGTTATTGAGCTGCATGAGCTGCTTGTAAATTTTGGAGATTAATCCTTTGTCAGTTGCTTCATTTGCAAATGTTTTCTCCCATTCAGAGGGTTGTCTTTTGGTCTTGGTTATGGTTTCCTTTGCTGTGCAAAAGCTTTGAAGTTTCATTAGGTCCCATTTGTTTATTTTTGTTTTTATTTCCATTACTCTAGGAGGTGGGTCAGAAAGGATCTTGCTGTGATTTATGTCATAGAGTGTTCTTCCTATGTTTTCTTCTAAGAGTTTGATAGTTTCTGGCCTTACATTTAGATCTTTAATCCATTTTGAGCTTATTTTTGTGTATGGTGTTAGGGAGTGATCTAATCTCATACTTTTACATGTACCTGTCCAGTTTTCCCAGCACCATTTATTGAAGAGGCTGTCCTTTCTCCACTGTACATTCCTGCCTCCTTTATCAAAGATAAGGTGTCCATATGTGCGTGGGTTTATCTCTGGGCTTTCTATCCTGTTCCACTGATCTATCTTTCTGTTTTTGTGCCAGTACCTTACTGTCTTGATTACTGTTGCTTTGTAATATAGTCTGAAGTCAGGGAGCCTTATTCCTCCAGCTCCTTTTTTCGTTCTCAAGATTGCTTTGGCTATTCGGGGTCTTTTGTGTTTCCATACAAATTGCGAAATTTTTTGTTCTAGTTCTGTGAAAAATGCCAGTGGTAGTTTGATAGGGATTGCATTGAATCTGTAGATTGCTTTGGGTAGTAGAGTCATTTTCACAATGTTGATTCTTCCCATCCAAGAACATGGTATATCTCTCCATCTATTTGTATCATCTTTAATTTCTTTCATCAGTGTCTTATAATTTTCTGCATACAGGTCTTTCGTATCCTTAGGTAGGTTTATTCCTAGATATTTTATTCTTTTTGTTGCAATGGTAAATGGGAGTGTTTTCTTGATTTCACTTTCAGATTTTTCATCATTAGTATATAGGAATGCCAGAGATTTCTGTGCATTAATTTTGTATCCTGCTACTTTACCAAATTCATTGATTAGCTCTAGTAGTTTTCTGGTAGCATCTTTAGGATTCTCTATGTATAGTATCATCTCATCTGCAAACAGTGACAGCTTTACTTCTTCTTTTCCGATTTGGATTCCTTTTATTTCCTTTTCTTCTCTGATTGCTGTGGCTATAACTTCCAAAACTGTTGAATAAGAGTGGTGAGAGTGGGCAACCTTGTCTTGTTCCTGATCTTAGTGGAAATGCTTTCAGTTTTTCACCATTGAGGATGATGTTTGCTGTGGGCTTGTCATATATGGCTTTTATTATGTTTAGGAAAGTTCCCTCTATGCCTACTTTCTGGAGGGTTTTTATCATAAATGGGTGTTGAATTTTGTCGAAAGCTTTCTCTGCATCTATTGAGATGATCATATGGTTTTTCTCCTTCAATTTGTTAATATGGTTTATCACATTGATAGATTTGCGTATATTGAAGAATCCTTGCATTCCTGGAATAAACCCCACTTGATCATGGTGTATGATCCTTTTAATGTGCTGTTGGATTCTGTTTGCTAGTATTTTGTTGAGGATTTTTGCATCTATGTTCATCAGTGATATTGGCCTGTAGTTTTCTTTCTTTGTGACATCCTTGTCTGGTTTTGGTACAAGATAAAGTTTTAAAAGCTCTGTACCAGTAATGGGGATTTTATGTTTGTTTCAAAATATTTTTTAACATAACTCTTATCATTTTGTTTTGTCTACTCCTTTTCTTAAGAATTTCTGATTATTACCTCATTTTTCATTTCATAGTTTCAAATAAAGTCAGCAATTTTATCATCAGAGAAGATTAGACTTATTTGACAGTTCATAATTCCAAGTTATTTGGTATAAAAAGACCATATACACTTGTAGGTGCTTTCAAAATAAAATTTCGAGAATTTTTGTTTTTTGCTTAGTCTTTCCTAGTATGGAGATGAAGCAAACTACCTAAAATTGCTAGCCATTCTTTTTTCATTTTTCTCATTTTTTTGATTTATCTTGCCCTTCACAGAAATGATAAGAAATGAGTCTGCAGTTGCATCTGCCAATTTCTTAAATCCTCTATTATCGACATTATGAAATCATACTAGTATGAATGCTTCCAGTATTTTCAGAGCTCTTTAGTTAGTATACTTTAGCATTCTGTATGAAGTACCTTATGTAAGTGTAAAATTTAGACTCAACTTCTGGAAGCTTTTGATTTCTTAGTTCAAAAGTGAGAGATCCTTAGTTCAGCCATATGATTAACAATTACTTGTATGGTAAGAAGCTCCTAAATTATTGCTTTATGGGTACCTGGCAGTTTTCTTGCCATTTCTCAGAAGTTCTCTATTAAACACATTCTCTCTCTTTCCCTCTCTCTATCTCTCTGTCTCTCTCTCTCTCTCTCTCACACACACACACACACACACACACACACACACACACACACACACACATTGTGATTAAAAGCACAGATTTTGGCATTATGAAATCTAAGGTTCAATTTCCAGTTCTGTAGTTTCTGGGCCACTTCACTTTAGGCAAGTAACCTAATGTCTCTGAACCTTGTTATTTTCATCTGTAAAATAGAAATTACAATTATATCAGACAATCCTCAAAACATCCGTAGTGATTTTAGAGTTTCAGAGTTAGGTGAAAGCAGGCACTCGGTAAATGGCTAGTGCTTTTATCACTTTATTATTATTTAGGTCTTGGTTTTCCTTGAGTGTGTGAGTCCCCATAATGAAATGTAATTTCCAGTAGATTGAGTAACACCTGTTTTCACCAAAAATTTTAACTGAGTTCATTACTTTCTGTGCAACCCAGATTAGTTTTCTGCCTCCTTCTCTGTGCCGTATGTAGGTGTTCAGTAGATTTATTTAATAAATGTATGAATGCATGAACGCGTAGATGAATTTTTAAATGCTTCTTTTTGAGAAGGTAGAATCAAATGTGACACAGTAGAACAGATAAGAAAATAATCCATGGAAAAAATGGCAAAGTCATGTATGTGCCCAGGGCCAGCCTAAGAAGAATTGCTTTTTTTTTTTTAGGAAAAATGTGTTGAATAGCTTATTTTAATTATTTTTAAAAGTTAAGTACAGGGACTTCCGTGGCGGTCCAGCGGTTAAGACTTCGCCTTCCAATGCAGGGGGGTGTGGGTTCAATCCCTAGTCGGGGAGCTATGGCCCCACATGCCTCGCAGCCAAAAAACCAGAACATAAAACAGAAGCAGTATTGTAACAAATTCAATAAAGACTTTAAAAAGTGGTCCACATCCAAAAAAAAAAAAGTTAAGTACAAAAATTTGCTGATGATTTACATATTTAGGACCAATAAAATAACGTGAGATTAGCTGTACTAAAACAGAATGTTGAGCTACATTCACATTAAGTGACATTATATAGTCTGAATTTATGGAAAACTTGTGAGATGGTGAGTGACCTTTGAGCAGAAAAAGACAGAAGGAGAAATGGCCTTTTCTACATTCTATTGTGCCTCTAAGTAAAATGCTTGGTAATCTAGCTACAAAGCTCTATGTCATTTGGCTTTAGGCACCTACTGTGACTTACCTTGTGAAGATCAGGTTTTGCCATGGAGAGGACTTGTAAAAGTATCACACATTCCAGTACCGTTGGCAACCACAGCTACCAAAAACTCCAATTTAAATTGATGAACCTAATATCAGATGATAGTATCATTTCCTTGTGGGTGTTCTGGGAAAAGGTGGGTAGGAAATGTATAAAAGTGAATACTTTATTGACTGAAATAACAATTCATCATTTTGAAAACCTAAAATACATTAAAGTTGTTATAGCATCATACATTAATATTTCACTGTATTTTAGACCTTGCCTACAATCAATGTTTTCTGCCCTTTGAAACAGAACCATGCTTGTGGTATGCATTAATCATATAAAAGATTAAACACTGAAAAGACATTCAGCCTTTAAAGACAATTTGCTTTGATTTATTCAGTGGGTTCTCCTAAAAAGTTCATACCAAGAATTATTGCTTGTTAAATTGGTGTTACAAATTCTTTCAGAGTTACTTAGTATTTTCCTTAATATCAGTATCAAGGAAGGCAAAGCAACTTTACATATTTATTAGGAAATACAGGCACATAATCATAAAACAAGAAAACCCAACGTTTTTATAGACTTTATTTTTTAGAAGTGTTTTAATTTTACAGAAAATTTGAGAAGATAGTGTAAAGTGTGTCCATATACACTATACCCATTTCCCTCTGTGACGATCAACTTATATTAGTATGTTACATTGTTACAATCAGTGAACAAATATTGATACATTATTGTTTACTATAGTCCATACATTAGTCCAGTTCCTTAGTTTTTACCTAATGTCCTTTTTTTATTCCAGGATTTCATCCAAAACATCACATTACATTTAGTTGCCATGTTTCCTTAGGCTCCTCTTGGGTTTGATAGCTTCTCAGATTTTCCTTGCATGACCTTGGCAATTTTGAGTCGTTAGCTTTGTGTAGGATGCCCACTACTAGAATTTGTTTGATGCATGTTTCATGATAATATTGGGATTATGTGTTTTGGGGAGGAAGACCACAAGAGTAGAAGGGTTATTTTGTCAGATCACATCAAGTGTACAAAGTATCAATATGCATTATGAATGCTGAGGTCGACCTTGATCACCAGGCTGAGGTAGTGTTTTTCAGGTTTCTCCATTGTAAAATTACTGTTTTCCCTTCTCCATATTGTACTTTTTGGAAGGAAGTCAATATGCTCAGCCCACAACTAAGGAATAGAGAGTTATGCTTAAGATGGAGTAACTACATAAACTATTTGGAATTCTTTTGCACTGGAGATTTATCTATTCTCCCGCATTTAGTTATGTATCCAATTATTTATTTATATCAGAAGAACTCATGGATTTTTAGTTTATACTTTGGGTTATAATCTAATTCTACGTTAGTTACTTTGTTCCTCAAATTGCTCTAGTCCTGACCCTTGTGAACTCTTTTCAGTTCAGTGGCTCGTGTGCCACTCTGAGGTATCCCCATCCTATATATTTTTTTGGAACTTCCTTACTTTCTGACACTATACGATGGTCTTGTATATAAATCTTGTATATTTACTGCCCTAGTCCTAGAATCAGCTATTTCTTCAAGGATAACTAGGTCTTTGTAGTGGAGAACAGTAGTAGACAGCAGGATCTGGGTGTGGGGTGTGCTAATTGCTGCCCGGATGTCATTGCTTCTAGATCTTCTCAGCTGACAGAGCAAAGAGATAACATGTGTGTACATTCCCCATGTATGTGCACATATCTATAAGTATCTCTCTACATAACCATGTGTATTAAGGTAATATGAAGCAATATTAAGCTAAGAGTGAATGTATATTGATGTTTCCAACTTTAATCTGTTACCACATAGATCATCTTAGCCTCATCTCTTGCTTATCTTTAAATTTCAACTCCGGCAAAACACTTGACTTTTAGAAGTATGAAAATCAAATTGTAGCTACTTTGGGAAGCCACATCATCTAGCAGAATAATTCTTAAAGGGCAAGGTGTATATCATCAAATCTTAATTTACAGTCAGCAGTACTTTGTAACATTCATAGGCCTCCAGACCTCTGCTTCCAGGAAGATGAAGTAGCCCATTTCTCCCAGGTTCTTCCACTTAAAACTAAAACCCTGAACATAACAACAGACAAACATAGGAAGACACTGAAAGGTGGAAATGAGAAGGCAGACTTAACTAAGGACTTTGGGACTTGAGGAATAACATGGTGATGAGTCCCCTGTGTTTCCTGTTGCTTCCCATACATCCTGGAGAGGGTATTACAGGAACCTCCAATCAATAACCACCAACAGAACAACAGACAAAAAAGCTTCAAAAAAGAAAACACAAAACCCCCGTTCCCCCTAGCCAAGGTATGAGGAAAGGGGTTGCCAAAGACAGAAAACCATTTGGGCAATAATATACACACTACTCGAGCCAAGTGCCAGTGGAATATTGCACCCATCCCCTATGTCCTGTGGTCTCAGTTGGGCCAAGCTAGGATTTGATCGTCCACACCACCCCACTCCTGCCCTCCAGAAGAGGCAGCGCTCTGATTCGCCACCAGGCCTGTTTCAGTGTGGTGCAGTGGTGAGCTGAGCCTCCACCCCTTTGCATTAGCAAAGAGACTTTCCAAGGTGGTGTCTGACAGGCTAGTTAACACTGGGCTGCCCTCACACAGTCGTGGGGTCCAATGGGGGGACCTAGCCTCTGTCTCTCCCTGACATCGATAAGAATAGGATGTTACAGGTTGGAGGGAGTAGGCACCCCACTAACCCCCAACACATGGTGTCAGTGAGACCCAGTGGGGTGCTGAATCCCCATAACCGTCCTGAGGCAGTAAGACAGAACGAGATGGCACAAGCAGGGCTAGTTGGCAGTTCTCTTCCTCTTACCCTGGTGTCAGTGGGGCCAGCAGGTAGCTGACCCTCTACCCACACCCGGCATCAACAAGAAGGAATGAAGTGGGAGGAAGGACAGCAAACACTTCACTTCTCCCCTCCCCTGGTGTCAAGAAATCTACTGGGGAGATGAACTTCCACTCCTACTAAAAGGCAACACAATGATATTAATGTTCCCACGTTTGGGGGGAAGGTGTCAGAAGGTCCAATAGGATAGCTGAACTTCTACTTGATCTGTCTGCAGTGAGAGAATGTAAGTGCCCACTTTTGCTGGGGTATTGACAGTAGGGCCCAGTGGAAATCTGGAGGTAACCCCCAGTCCTCATACTACACCTCCAATAGGATGACTTCCTTCTGAAAAGTAATAGTAAAATTAAATGGGATACAGAGTCATATAATAACTCACAATGTTTAGAATCCAATTGAAAAATACTCATGGCACCAAGAACCAGGAAATCACAGAATAAATGAGAAAAGACAATAAACCTACACCAGCACTGAGATAAAACATCTATTGAAATTATCAGACAGGGGTTTTAAATAAGCTGTCACATAAATGCTTCAATTAGCAATTATGTGTTCCTTGACGGAAAGGGGAAAAATAGAACATGTGAACAAAGAACTAGAAGTTATACGAATAAAAACAAATGAGAACAGTAGAACTGAAAAATACAACAATCAAAAAACTTTGCTCAAGAGTAGAGTGGAGATTACAAAGCACAGAATCATGAACTTAGAAGAGATCAATACAGTGTACCAAATGTACAGAGAAAAATAGGCTGAGGGGTAGAGATGGGAGAAAGAATAGGATCTCAAGAACCTGTAAACAGTAACAAAAGCACTAACATTCATATCATCAAAGTTCCAGAATGAAAAAAGAGAGCACGTAGGACTGACAGAGTATTCAGAGAAATAATGACTAAAACGTTCCCAATTTTTTAGAAGACATAAGCACACATTCAAGAATCTGAGCAAATCCAAAGAGGAAAAACACAAAGGTATCCTTGTCAAGACACGTCATAATTAAACTTCTGAAAAGTAGAGACAAAACAAATCTCGAATGTGGACAGGCAGAAACGATGCGTCACTTACTGAGAAACCAATTCCAATGACAGCATATTTCTTGTCTAAAATTATGGAGTCAGAAGCATTGACATAACATTTTTCAAGTAGTAAGAGAAAAGAACTCTAGCCACAAATTCACACTTTTTATATCCACTTTCTTGTTTGACTTATATTAATGGACTACTAACTCATCTTTCTATATCCGGGCCTGCCATCACACTTCTCCAAAAATCTAGTCACAGTATTTCCAGAGTGATCTTTCTGAAAAAGAAATTTTTCTTATAAAAATACCTGATTGTGTTATGAAACTTTTCTCTCTTCTAAGTTACCAGGTAAAATCCTTCAACGGATTCCCATCTTCCTTGGAGTAAAATCTCACATCCAAACTCTCTTTGTCCTTTCGGGCTGCTGTAAGGTTATACTGCAGGTTGAGTGGCTCATAAACAACAGGAATTTTTTTTCCTCGCGGTTCCGGAGGCTGCAAGTTCAAGAATAGGGTGCCAGTATGGTCAGATGAGCACCCTCATCTGAATGACAGATATCCTCACATGGCAGAAGAGCTTAGGGAGCTCTGTGGGGTCTCTTTTATAAGAGCACTAATAACATAATCATTTCCCAAAGGCCCCACCTACTAATACTATCAGCTACGGAAATTAAGATTTCAACGTATGAATTTGGAGGGGAACACAAAGACTAGACCGTAGCACTTACTATACATACATGGACCATGCACGATCTGGTTTCTACCACGTTCTCCATTGTCTTCTTTTCCTACACGCCAGTGAGCATTTCTGGGTTTTTTTTGTTTTTTTTTTTTGTGGTACGCAGGCCTCTCACTGTTGTGGCCTCTCCCATTGCGGAGCACAGGCTCCGGACGCGCAGGCTCAGTGTCCATGGCTCACGGGTCCTAGCCGCTCCGCGGCATGTGGGATCTTCCCGGACCGGGACACGAACCCGTGTCCCCTGCATCGGCGGACAGACTCTCAACCACTGAGCCACCAGGGAAGCCCCAGTGAGCATTTCTTATACTGATTATGAATGGAACTCCTTTCTGGACTGATCCTTCACCATACATTTTCTGGCAACTGTGAATTTATCTTCTCTTTTCCTCAAAACTTCACCCTTCCTTCATGTTACATATCCATTTCAATTGCCTTCTACAGGAAGCCCTACTGATATCGCCCATATACTACTGTCCACAGCATGAATTAAGGTCTTACCGTGTCTTCCTATAGCACTCTGTAATATCTGTTACGGTAACTATGGATTTTCTTATTTGAGTGTCACAATACATTGCATTCTAGGTGGCACTATAATGATTTTAGTAACAGTAACACTGGTGCCTAGTTTAACCCATGACATACTTTAGGTGTTCAATAAATGTGTGTTGAATGAGTGAATGAATGAATGGTCAATTTGAAATCTTAATCATGTTACTTTTCAAAAATCTGTTAAAAGATACCACGGTTTTCCAGAAGATTAGGGAGTTAGGACCTTAAACTTGATTTAACAGAGGAAATTTTTACTCATACATCATGCTTAAATACCTCAAAGTAAAACCATAAACCCAGGAATTTAAGGTTATCCATTTGGACTTTCAAGCCAATAATTAATGTCTCCTGCCCCGACTGTATTAGATGGTTTCGATGCTCCACTCATATCTCCCCAGCACTCATCATTCCAGTATATGCTGATGGAATCATGCTGCCACCTGCAATTATCCACCTTAGGGCAGGCCAGAAGTGTACAGGAGTTAATATATCTGGGTGTAGCTTTCAACCAAGGACAGAGGGGACCGGAAGATAAGTACTTCAAGTTTCTCACCGATTCTTGGGATAACTCTGAGACATGTTCTGTAGAGTTTCACAGAACTCGCCTGAAGTACTGGCAGCAGTTCCCTGCAGGAGTAATTTATTCGGTAATGCACCTCTGTTGGCTTCCTTCCATGCCTCCATTCTCAATTCCCACTCCACTTCTGAGTTTTCTGGAAGCACCTCCCAGATGAGCAGTTTGCACTCAAATTATTGCCTCAGGTTCTGCTTCTAGGGGAACTCAATTGATAGCCTCCTAACAACCCAGTGCTCCTTACAGAGCCGTCACTGGTACTGAAATGCCCACGGTCGCGAGACCCCTCCACAAGACCACCAGAGACAAGAGTCAAAGCCAAACGGCAAGGGTCATTTATTGCAGGTTCGAACCTGGACCTCCGCGCACTCGTTGCCGGTGACGCTAAGAGGTCCCGATGGAGTTTAGTACCGCTCTTTTATAGACAGGTACAAACAAGCTCGGGACCTTCTGCGGGGCTTTCCAGGGGTGGGGAGTACTGATTGGCTAACTTTTAAACAAAGGCACTAGTCACTGATTGGTTAACTTTTAAACAAAGACACTAGTCACCGTCTGATTGGTTGGATGGTTGCAAAAGGGGGTTCAGCAAGCATAGTTACAGAAGCGAGAGCGGCTGGTTAAGTTTCGGTTTCCTGAGGCTTTGTTTTTTAATTAGGAATACTTAAGA
The DNA here is from genome assembly GCF_008692025.1 of Phocoena sinus. Classification (NCBI taxonomy): domain Eukaryota; kingdom Metazoa; phylum Chordata; class Mammalia; order Artiodactyla; family Phocoenidae; genus Phocoena; species Phocoena sinus. Next base: position 91,257,918 of record NC_045768.1, read on the forward strand.
TGGGGCCATAGTTACAAACAGTACAAACAGGAAGATCGATGCAATCCTAGCAGCGCTACGGCCTAATGGCAGGGCATCAATTCAGTCCTATTTCTACCAAAGTAGAACATAGCCCTTCAGTACAAGTACCAAGGCACGGCACATTACGTATCACTCCTCCTAAATCCTAATATTTTTAAACAGATAGGAAAGAGCATGACCTTGAAGAGAAAAAGAGTTTATATGAGGATGGCCAATGGATAAAAGGGAAGGAGAGACAGTGCCATTTGTTTTCCATTAATGATAGTGTGAAATGTATGGGCAGATGGTGTGACAATAATTTGAGGAGCCTGCTCCCTTGGTTACAGAAGACTGCTATTTTTCTTATTATGGAACCACAACCTCATGACTTTATTGTTTCACTTGATGTAACCTTCTCTTTACCTTTAAATCTTTCTACATCACTGAACTGCAGCCAATAGATTTATTTTCTCCCTATGGCTCCATCACAGAAAAAGACACACATGTGCACACACACACACACACACACACACACACACACACACACAGTTTTGTGTATGCCAGTGCTAGAAAAGATAAGCTTATGGTGCATGTATGCAATGGATATTGTACATTACAGGTCTCTGTGAAATAGTCTTCTGCAGGTTCCTATGTTTATTTTATGAATAATTAACTTTAGTAAAGTTAATTTCCTGAAGATCTTGTTGAAGACTGAAGAAAGGAAGTAAATTGTAAAGAAAAAGACTTCGAAACTTGCCCTTTTTGCTCTCTCTTTGTGTCTTAATGAACAAAGGATAACTGGGCCTTTTTTGAAGCCTTTGCTTGAGTTGAAGACACAAAATGCAACCTGTACTCTTATCCTAATATGTTCAATTTATGAGTACACAAACTTATAAACCATGAATTTCCCTAAAGTTATTATGCCATTTAGAAGATGTTTGCTTGGACATTTACTTAAAACCAAACAATTGAGGTCTATATGTCCAAATAATTTCCTTCTCTCTTGCTGTCTCCATTTCAGTTTCCTGAGTTTCTGGGAAGGCCTGGTTTCCCCAAAGGAATGATTTCTGGTAGAAGTCTGAAGGTCTGACGCAAGAAAAAAAATCCAGTACAGCCAATGAATGGAGGACAAGAAGGTTTCCAATCAGGTAGGAACATTTAATCTCATACATTACGATCACCTTAAGTAAGGTGTGCTGATAGCTGGATATGACTTAACTGCTTGGAAAAAGATGCATATATATTATATAACCTACCGCACAAGGAAGCTGTTCTCAATTCTCTTAGAGGTTGTGGTGTTTATCAGAGAGTGCCTTGGGGGAATATGAATACAATAACAGTATGATGCTTTTTTCTTTTTTTAGCTCATTGTTGCCAAGTACCCTTGGCGGTCTTGGTGCCTGTGGTTTAATCCCAGGAGGTTAGACATGTGGAGCAGCAAATTAACCGTCTTTAGTATTTTCTCCCAAGACAAATCATTTTTATAGGTTGTCTCCATGGTCTTCTAGTTGCTTATCAAAATAAAGCATTAAGTCTTCTAAGTGAGCAAAAGCCCCAGTCAGTGTGAGGAAATCAGCTTGGTTCTTATTGGGGCACAGCTTCTTTGCCTTGGCACAAAGTGAGTTCACATAGGGAGTTAGAAGGAGGAGAATGGGGCATGCGAAAGGGGAGTTCTGTGTTCTCATTTACCTATGCATGTTGAGACTCCACTAACAGCTTTATTTTCATTAGCAATTTGTGATAAAAACTTAGGGTAAAGGGAATAATGAAGCTGTGCCATTATATGGCAGGACAAAAGATAGTAGTGACATCAAAATCAGGGCCTATCCATCTCGTTTGCAGCTATATACTGAGTGTTTAGCATAGCATTTGACCCCTCATCAGTATTCAATAAGAAGATGCGTGTTGAATGACTTAGGGATGAATTAATGAATGAAAAAAGTTAATATGGTAGAAAATGTGTTTTATCCTTGTATTTTCGTGTGTTGACTTCTGTATTTCAAGACCCAGCACTGTAACTGACACATAGAATATAAGCAATAAAATTTGTTGAAAGAATGAATGAGTCCCCACTATTCTAAGAATAATTTTAAGACCAACACAGACCCCATATCTGCCAGAGGTATCCAGAGGTGAAAGCCTGGATCTCAGCTAGTGGCAGAGCTGACAGAATTGATCTAGTTTGAATAATTTACAGCTCATCCCATTACATTTAGGCATAGTACCCACATGACCCATAAATGTTGACTGGAAAACAATGCACAACCTAGAAGCTGAGAATTATGTTTTATGTGGAGGACATACTGAGGGACATACTGAAATCAGGAGACAGCCTCTCAGATAGCTCTGAGGGACTGTTCTGAAGAGCTAAGGGAGGGCACAGTGTATTTACAGGTTCTTGTAAAAAAACAAAGAGGTAGTTGGAACATCAAAAGATTACTGTTAATTAAAGAAACTAGACATCTTAAGTTAATAAATGTAGCACTTTTCTATATATGGTGAGATGCAAGAATCTGGTCTCCTGGAAGTCATTCCCTTGATTTGCACTTTATTTATCTAGGGCCAGTACCCTTTTTTCTCCATCCTGAATCCCCTCAGGGTGCGACTTTGGGTGTGGCTTCAGTGGCTGATGGCTTGATGGCTGTAACATCCTGTGTTACCGATAAGGCTGGCTACATTCTTTGTGTACATAAATGCCTTGAATATGGATCGTAAATCTGGATTTGCAAAACGCAATTCTTGGAGCATTTTTATAAGGACAAAGTTAAGGGCAATTTCAGAATCACTAGCGGCTAAAATTGCTAGTTATACTTTGGTTTGGGAAATAAATTATTTTTATTGTCACTTCAGCCTCTCTTTAATTTTCGAGATTGTTAAAAGAAGGCAAAGAAAGAGGAGAAGACCCCTGAGTCAGGTAATCCTTCTTTTCCTGGCGATTCCCCTAGTTAAAAGCTCAGTTTACAATGGTGGTCAGTTTTTCAGTCCATTTGTGCTCATTTCTGTTACTAACAACATAGCATCTTATTTTCTATTTGAGGTTTTTGGATTTTTCCTAATTATGCTTTTGCTTTTTATTCTATCAAATGTCCATGAATTTGATAAAGTCCTCAGTATTAAAAGAAAATCAGTAAGATTCATAAAAATAAAAATAAGTTCTTGGAGAAATTTATAAATTTCTACCTTCATTCAAAGTGGAGTAAGTTGGCAAGAAATTTATAAGGGGCAGATACTCTAAGGAGCACTCTCATTCAGAAACTCAAAATGGTTGCACGTGTTTATCCTGTAAGAGGTCTGTGATGAAACAGCAGGATGAAGGCTATATGTCCAAACTTAAATGCAATCTTTTAAGTCACCTTTCATGTCAGGCCAGGTAAGAACTGGGCAATTTGATAAGTAAATTAGAACAATTCTTATTTTCAATAATTTCTTAGGTCAACAGAATAATGAAAAACTTATCTTCAACTCCAAGAAATCTGGACAGTTATTAAAGCAAATGTGTTGTCCTCCTGGCCTACACCTGGTTATAAACAGCAGTACGACTTCAGAAAACCCTGGACACTGAGTGGACTTTCTAAATATAGCTTTTTCTTTCTATAAAGGTGTTTTACAAGAATGCTATCTTTTGTGAAAATGTGGCCTTTGTAAATGGTACACAGACACTAAGGTCTGTGACTTTTCGACCTAGAAAAGATTTGAAATATTTTCTTAGCCTGGGAATCCACATTTTAGAGGCACAGAAAGAGAAACCCAATGAAATTAATTATTTTACCCACCATCAAACGGCAAACAAGTAATAACGACAGCATTGTCCTCAACACTACATTTCTTCTGTGCCTTATCCCTCTTCTTTTGAGAGGAATGACAACATTATCTGCAGACTTTATCTATAACTAATTTTTTTTTAATTTTGCTGTTTTGTAACTCATTTTTGAAAAATTCTGTTTCTATGTTGAAAATGTGTAAGGACATTTACCTTCTTTCTTGAAACACCTTTGCCTGCATTTATCACATTTTATTGTTGAACTATTGTGTAGCAATAAGTACAAAAGTGCGTCTAGTAGAGGAGATGATGTCAGAAACAAAACCCCTACCTCACTAAAGAATAAGACAAAGATGTTCACTATGACTAGTACAGTTTTACTCAGCATTCGAGGTATTAACTAATGCAATTAGGTAAGAAAATTCAGTTCTAATCTAAATAATTAGAAAGGAAATAAAACTACATTTATCATCAGAGTATATGACTGAATATTAGGATAAAACCAATATCAACACAATAACTACCAGAAATGTGACAATAAAAGTAAAACAGGGCTTCCCTGGTGGTGCAGTGGTTGAGAGTCCGCCTGCCGATGCAGGGGACGCGGGTTCGTGCCCTGGTCCGGGAAGATCCCACATGCCGCGGAGCGGCTGGGCCCGTGAGCTATGGCCGCTGAGCCTACGCGTTCGGAGCCTGTGCTCTGCAACGGGAGAGGCCACAACAGTGAGAGGCCCACGTACCGCAAAAAAAAAAAAAAAAAAAAGTAAAAGAGTAAATACGGGATATAATGAGAGAGAAGATTCAATTTGAGTTAACAACAAAAAACAGTTACAGAAAAGTGCCTCAGTACAAACCTAAACAGTAATGTGCAAAACTGGCACGCACAGAGTATATATTATTAAACAGAAAGGAATGTCTATGCTCTTGAATAGGAAGTTGTAACTTCATAAACTGTCAATTTTCCATAACCTAATTTATAGATTTAATTAAATTCATATAAAATAAAATTTCCAACAATTGCTTTTCATGGAGCTGGCTAACTTGATTATGATGTTCATTTGGAAAACATGAGTAAGCAAAATAAATAGACAAAGAAAAAGTAGAAAAGCAATATTAGGGGTTGTTCTTCCAGCTATTTAAACGTATAGCTTCTATAATTAATTGTGTGTGGTATTAATGCACAAGTATAAGAGCAACATATCAAAATTTAAAATACCAGGAATATACACAGAAGATAGTAAAATTTGCTAGCTGATAAACTTGACATCACATTACAATGAAAGAAGGTTTTTTAAAATAAATTATTTAATAGATATTCAGATGAGTATAGAATTGAACCTGTATGGTATTGTATAAAGGATAAATTCCAGATGGATGAGTGATCTAAATAGTAAACAGTGAAATAATACAGATGTTAAAAATGGTTAAATTCCTTTGTAATCTTGGAATGCGTAATACCATTGTAAAATTCCAAAGCAATAGTAATAGTGATTGATAAATACAACTCATTTAAAAAGCAAACAAACAAACCAAATCAGACTTTACATGCATTAAAAATAAAAATCAAAACGGAAATCACAAATAGGAAACAAAGGAAAAGTATTTGTAATTTATGTCACACACTTAGAATCTGTAATATCAATAAAGAAAATGAGATTATGTAAATTAAGTATATATTTAGAACTGAATATAGAATTTAAAAATATTAAACTCATATAAATATTAAATTTACTTACCTATCTGACTGGAAAAATCCAAGTTTGAGAATATTACTGTAATGACAAGACTATGGGAAAATAGGCATTTTTCCACAATAAAATGAAAAATGTTATATTCCTTTGATGATATCAACAATATATACATTTACCCTTTCACCTAGCAATTTCAATTCTAAGAATCTACTCATTCTGCTTTTTATAATAAGATATATATTTGTGCAACAGTTTCTTCATCTTTTCTTGAAAACTTCCTTTTATAAAATTAAGAATTCACTAAATACAATCTTGTAAGTGATTTAGTGCATAGGGAATTTCTGTACTCAACAACATGACCTCATTCTTCTTATGTTAGGGCATTTAATGCTTACTTTTGGAGTGTCTTTGGCAATTGAACACTGTATAACTTCTATCTTTGGACTAGTTATTCTATGGTACTTATACTCAGTATATGAATGTTATATGGGTACTTCTACTCAATATACGAATACTACAGTGTAACAATGGAGACACAAGTCTAATGCAAGAAAAGCATTATCACAGTGTCCACCTAAATATTGGACCTCCAACTTAACCTAGGCTGCAAGAGATAAAATCAGCCTGTTAACCATTTTTGTCTGTACACACTGACTTCAAATATATAAATTTTATTTTCTCTTCTCAAACCTAAAATAAATTAAAAATTTTAAGCTGTAAAAGATAATACTGATCTCTTCTCCAAGAATGACTTATACACAAATATGTTCATTTTGGCATTATTTATGACATTAAAATTTTAAAACAACCCCAAATTAATGGAAGGGCTTGAATGAATAAGTTTTGGTATACCTGCCCAATTGAATACAAAGAATCCATAAAAATGAATGGGGAAAATTTTTATACATTGGTATGGAGTCATACCTTCATGCAAATATTCTTAAGAAGACAAGGAAAAGGTGCAAGAGAGTTTGTATGTGTATGTATACATATTAGCTGCATTTTATGAAAGAAATGAAGGAAAATATGCAAATATATATTTGAAAAAGGAAACACTGAAATAACCACAATTATAATACAAATTGTTTCTTTTAAAGAGTGAAAGGCATAGATTGGAGAGAATAGGAAGAGAGATATGGTGTTTGTTTTTCTAAATATTTATCATTTTATAGTTTTGCCTTTGGAATGGTATAATTTTACATATTTAAAAACCAAATTATGGTATCACACTTTCTGATTTCAAACTATACTATAAAGCTATAGTGATTATAACAGTATGATGCTGACATAAAAATAGACATAGACAAATAAACAGAACAGAGAGCCCAGAATTAAACCCCCATATATACAGTCAAATCATATGACAAGAGAACCAAGAACACCCATTGTGGAATGGATAGTCTCTTCCTCAAATGGTGCTGGGAAAACTGGATAAACACAGGCAGAAAAATAAAATTGGACCCCTGTATTACACCACTCACAAAAATTAACTTGAAATTTCAAAAACTTAAACATAACACCTGATACCACAAAACTCCTAGAAGAAAATAATTGATCTTGGCAATGAGTTTTTGGATAAGACACCAAAAACACAAACAAAAGCAAAATTCAACAAATGGGACTATATAAAACCAAAAACTTCTGCACAGCAAAAGAAACAATTAATAAAATGAAAAGGCAACATACAGAATGGAAGAAAATGTTTGTAAACTGTATATCCAATAAGGAATTAATATCCAAAATATAAAAAGAACTCATACACCTCTATAACAAAAAAAATTTTAATGCCCTGAAGAACTAAATAGACATTTTCCAAAGAAGACATCCAAATGACCAACAGGTACATGAAAGTATGCTCAGCATCACTAATCATCAGGGAAATGCAAATCAAAACCCAATAAGATATCATCTCACACCTGTTAGAATGGTTATCATCAAAATGACAAGAGATAACAAATGTTGGCAAGGATATAGAGAAAAGGAAACCCTTCTGCACTGTTGGTGGGAATATAAAGTAGTTCAACCACTATGGAAAACAATATGGAGGTTTATCCAAAAATTAAATAGATCTACCATATGATCCAGCAATTCCACTCCTGGGTAAATACCCAAATAAAAGCATGACATTGAAGAGATATATGCATTCCCATGTTATTGCAGCAGTATTCACAATAGCCAAGATACAGAAACTACCTATGTGTCCATCGATGGAAGAATGAATAAAGAAGATGTGGTGTGTGTGTGTGTGTGTGTGTGTGTGCGCATATATATATATATATATAATATTATTCAGCCATGAGAAATAAGAATATTCTGCCATGTGTGACATGGATAGACTTTGAGAATATTATGCTAAGTGAAACAAGTCAGACAAAGATAAATACCATATGATAGCACTTATATGTGGAATCTAAAAAAGCCAAACTTGTAAAAACAGAGAGTGAAATGGTGGTTACCAGGGGATGGGGCTAAGAATGGAGGTGGGAGGGATAGGATAGATGTTGTTGAAAGGTACAAACTTGCAACGAGTAGTAGATAAGCCCTAGAGATCTAGTGCACAGTATAGTCAATATAGACAACAATACTGTATTATAATCATCAAACTTATCTTAATTATTCCAACTAAAGAAATATTTATGTGATGTGAAAGAGCTACTAATTATCACTACAATGTCAGTCATATTACAATACATATTTAACATGTAGTACATCTTAAACAATGTATGTCAAATGTATTTCAATTAAAAAACTAAAAACCAAATTAATTACAAAAGCAATTTCCTCTAATTGAAAACTAACTAAAATAAATTAATCCAACCATATATCATATTGGGGACCTAAACATACATGCACAAAAGATAATTATTTCAAATGACTTTAGAATACAACATTTTAACTTTGTGTCTTTAGTGTAATATATACTAAAACCAAATAGAGCTTCTAAGAAATCCCAAATATTATTCAGGTGGCTAATACTGAATAGTAAACCAATAAGTATTATTGTACAGCTGTGTTTAAGTGCATGGAGCCCTGCTGCCTTTCTATAACATAGATTTGGGAAATGGGAAGGGATATTCTGTTACTAAGACAAGTTGTTACTAAGACAAGTTACTAAGACAAGTTGATAACTTTTAATTCTCTTCCAAGTTACATAGGTAATATGAGCAGACGGGGTCACTATTTTACTGTTTGCTTAACCTCTGCCTTCTTCCCACAGTTTATCAGGATATATTCATGTCCCTCACCATGTGGTAAGATTTTATTTTGCATCAGTCTTTTACTGAACTTCTTAGGCATATGAGTATCTCTTCCACAATATGGGAAAAATTAAACCTGTCTGATTTGAACTAGCCAGGTTTGGCTCTAGATAGTGGAGCTGGAAGCAGGAATTTAGGATTCCAGATGATAAAAATTCATGGTTTTGGGCTTCCCTGGTGGCGCAGTGGTTGAGAGTCCGCCTGCCGATGCAGGGGACACGGGTTCGTGCCCCGGTCCGGGAAGATCCCACATGCCGCGGAGCGGCTGGCCCGTGAGCCATGGCCGCTGAGCCTGCGCGTCCGGAGCCTGTGCTCCACAACGGGAGAGGCCACAACGGTGAGAGGCCCGCGTACCGCAAAAAAAAAAAAAAAAAAAAAAAAAAAAAATTCATGGTTTTTATGTCACATGATTTTTGATTAAATGCCTTTTCCAACTCTTAAATCATTTTTCATTTGATATTATTTTCAGATCCTGAGGCATCCAGGTTACCCTTATTTGGGCAAATTGACCTGTCAAATTTTAACACAAATAACAAATAGGTGGATTACTCGAAATATCTTACAGACACAAATTAGAAGATAAAATGTATTTAGTGTTTTTCCCTGTATCATTTATGGAAATAATTAGAAATGGAGTAATCAATCAATAGAAATTAATGCCACTCAAAGCAGGGTACAAGAGACAGAAATGTATTTCCTTGGACACAGGAAAGCCAAAGTGAGATATAACTGGAAGGCATGCTTGGGCATTAATTCTGCCTCCTTTCTTAAGGAGGTAGCCTTGACATTGTAGAGCTTGGTGAGGTCACAGGAAAATCTATTATTTGCAAATATTCAGTTAAATAAAAGAGTTCAGATTGTTATTTTAACACCATACTGAATGGTGGCCTGACTGTACTATAAAAAATAGTGTTTCAGGAAGCTTAGTCTTTTTAGATCAGATAGGACTTTACCTTCTTTCAACAGTCATTCATAACTTCTTTCCTTTGCAAATAAAGTTCAGAGAAATCAGACCAAGATGCTCTACAACTATTATTTTTCTTGTGAAATCACTTGTTTTTCCAGAAATTTCTGAAATCATTCCTAAATTGAGATTATGTATTAATTGTGTGTTCAGTCTCCTTCTGCCTATATTAGAGCCAATTATAAAGATGTTTTTATGTTAAACATTCTTTATTTCAAGATTTAGGAGCCAGAAAATGAAATTTCTTTAGCCAGGGATAGTTTCACATTGGTCAAATAGTCATAAAACGTTCAGTTCATGTTCTCCACACATCTTTCTATACTTAAAAGTTCATTATTGATCACATATATTGTTAAATTCACTTAGTATAAATAATAAATATTTAAAAGATAAAGATTAAATTCATGGATAACAGTAAAGCATATTTTCTTCTATAAGATTCCTTTTCTTAACCCTGTAGAATTTAAAGTTTTCCATTTCTTTAAAGTACTTAACAAACCAGAACCAACTCACAGCAACATATACTGATGAACAAAGGTAAAAGATCTCTGACATGCCCAAGAATATCCATGGAGAACTTTAAAATCATAAAAGCTTAGATTAGTTCAAACAGAAGCAAAGTGGACATATTCCAGGCTCACATTTTTTCTAGGAAAATAATTGTATCCATTTGAGTCTGGCAGAGATAGGTTTTTGGATGAAATTTGATGGCAGACATAGTATGAAGCTCAGTTTAAAAAAATCATAGTAGAAACATCAAGTAAAAAACATACAGTTAAATTACTATGGAAGTGAAAAATACTGTAGTTTAATAGCACTGACAGGCGATGAAAAGCATACCTATTTTCACATTCAATGGCCAGATTACACGTTTAGATATGTTAATGACATCCAGTAATAGATATGGGCTCACATTTTGTGCAAAAAGTTAAAACTGACCTAATAATATCACTGAAATTAACTTGAAGGCTAGATAGTAATAAATGTCCACTCAATTAAGTGGAAATTGTGTTATATTGTAATAAATCAATAAATACTACTATATGGGACATAGTATTTTAAAAGCCTGGGAATTGTGTATTTTTCCACGGCGTGCAAAGGGACTTTCATTTTCTAACATAAAGAGAAAAGTAGGGGCTTCCCTGGTGGCGCAGTGGTTGAGAGTCTGCCTGCCGATGCAGGGGACACAGGTTTGTGCCCCGGTCCGGGAGGATCCCACATGCCGTGGAGCGGCTGGGCCCGTGAGCCATGGCCGCTGAGCCTGTACGTCCGGAGCCTGTGCTCCGCAACGGGAGAGGCCACAACAGTGAGAAGCCCGCATGCCGCAAAAAAAAAAAAAAGAAAAGTATATCCAAATCTTCCAAGTCTCAGATTTAGGAGCTGGTCAAATTTAATCTCAGAAATATATATGTGTGTGTGTGTGTATACACACACACACACACACACACACACACACAGTATTTAGCAGCCTCAAAAATGTATATTGTAGAAAATATTAGAATAAATATATTAAGACAAATGGGTTATCATTTTCTAAGTTTATTGAAGGTTGTCAAAGTTGGGATTCTTGATCTATGGAGTCCATTTATGTTTTTTGGGAAGTCCAATTGTTTTTGTTAGGAATGGGTATGTAGCTTTTTAATTTTTTCAATAAGAATTAGAGTCACTAAAACGAGTAATGGTAATATGAAAATGCAAAACAAGAACCAGTGGAATGGGACTTCCCTGGTGGCACAGTGGTTAAGAATCCGCCTGCCAATGCAGGTGACATGGGTTTGAGCTCTGGTCCGGGAAGATCTCCCATGCCACGGAGCAACTAAGCCCATGTGCCACAACTACTGAGCCCCCATGCCACAATTACTGAAGCCCGCATGCCTAGAGCCCATGGTCTGCAACAAGAGAAGCGACCGCAATGAGAAGCCTGCGGACCACAACAAAGAGTAGCCTCCACTCGCTGCAACTAGAGAAAGCCCACGCGCAACAACAAAGACCCAACGCAGCCAAAAATAAAGATTAAAAAAAAAAAAAGAACCAGTGGCGCATCATTTGGAAGATAAGAAAAACAAGAATGTTCAAAAAAATATACAAAAATAATTAGAAACATAGTCCTAAATTTGAGAAGTGCAGATTACTTCAAAAATATTTTGTACCTATTCTTGTGAGAGTAATTGTACCATTTACGTTTAATTAGTACCATTTTAATTAGTATCATTTAAAACTTAAATTCAGATACAGTTTTCAAGAGGGTAGTTATATGTTCATGCCCCTAAAGTCATGACAAAGGGGGCTTCATGTGACCACTGAGGTACAGCCAGTCTGCTTAGAGACAGCTTGGGAGCCTCATATAAAGGTGATAGGTTTCTGCAGGTTTTTACTCTTTTTCTAAATACTTCTAAATGAATAGCATAATGCCAATTATTATCTCATTAACTCATCAAATGCTAGTGGGTTTATCTTTCCTTTTTTAACGTGTCAGTGTTGTTGATACCACTTTCCAGAGGAGATTGAGGAAAGATCAGTGATCGCAGCATAACTTTATGTAGGATGACTATGAGGGTCATGATTTAATACCATTTATCCTAAAGTAGAAAGTTTAAATATTTCCATTGTGCCCTTTTTAGGAGTTTTCATAATCTTATGATGAACCATCATTTTAGTTTACAGATTTGTCAGAATTGGTTAAAGCTCTCTATTAACAGTGACCTTTCCCTCCTCCAACCCCTAAATAAACAAAAAACATATTTAAAAGCATTTCAAGGTAAGGCTTATTTTTCTTACAGATTAAATCACTTGACTAGGGTTTTACTGCTGAATATGTTCTATATTCTTCCTAATACCAAAACAAAAGTAAAACTGCAAATGATGAACATGGATTTTTTAACCAATCAGAGCCTATGCCAAAACTCACTAAAATAATGAATCTTACTGCTGGAAGGAAGCTAAAACGACCTGCTTCACTAAATGTAAAGTGGCAGAAGCATTTACATGTTGAAAGCAGTCTTCTTTCTACGGAATCTCAAAACTCACAAAAGAAAATCAAGCCCTAGGGTAATAGAATCAGAACAGGACACTAAACACACACAAACACATGCATGCATACACACACACACACACACACACACACACACACACACACACCCCATAAGAATAAAAAAGAATTCTCAGGCACAATGTGAGGCAGAAAAAAAATTAAGCTAAAACAACACAACTGTTCTCATTAGTGAATTTATATAGAACCTCACTAACAAATATTATATTTGAATCTTGTTAGAATGGCACTTGGAAATGAAAAACTGGAACCATATTGCCATATCGGATACTGTGTTTAATTCTGGTGACTATAATAAAAGGTTTTTTTGTTTGTCTCTTTAAAAGTTTATATATTTGCTAAGTAAAATGCACAATGGTTAAAAGCCTGACCATCAAAAAACAAGTAGCTTGATCTGGAACCCAAGATTGCTTTGAAAGTAATTCTGACATATGTGTTCTGACATAATTTTATCTGATTAAACCTAATACTATTAATTTTAATATAAAAATAAAGGTAATAATTATTATATGCCCACCATGTACTTCTTATGATCTCTGACTTTAAGTCAAGCTTCAAAGTAAATATTAATAATGAGGGCTTACACATAAGCAAACAGGTTTGAATAGTTTAAGTAATTTGCCCAAAATAATGAAACTATGACACAGCAAAGCTAGGTTGTAAACTAAGGAATGTCTTCGTTCCAAATTTTGCAATCTCTTCTATTAAATCATAATAACAGGTTAAATTATTAATATTTGGTTTTCTGAGGTATAAGTATAAATTAGATAATCATTAGGTATAAAAGACTATTAATAAATAGCACTGTTTCAAAACTTTTTTACTTATCAGTGTCGGGAAACGAAAATCACACGCTCTATTCAGTCAATATGGTTTGTACTCTAGGGGATTAGGGGCCATTTCTGTCTGTTTCAAAATTGTATCTGCAATGTAAAACACAGTGCTTAGTACCTAAGAGGTGTTTTTTTGAATAAATGAATGAATATTGGTGGGTTTTTTTTAACACTAAAGTTAATTTTGCTATATTAGAAATTAATTCGTCTATGACCTGCCTTATATTATTGTGATATTTTAGGAACTTAGTAAACAAAGCAGAAAACAAATTGTTCAATAAGGAAACAAACTCTTATGTGGAGGGCGGCAGGGTTTTCGTTTGCTTTGAAAGTATTAAAACTCTATCTATATCTATATATAGAGAGAGAATTTTTTAAATGTATATATATATATATTTACTGATTAATACAATCAAATTGTAAAATGTAAATTCAGGACATACAAAAGGAATAAACTAGTGATATCATTAGTCATGTTGGACATCTACATTTTCATAATATTTAACTGGAGGAAACTCAAGAGCATGATCAAATGTGCACCATGCCAGTAATATTGAACTACCATGATTCTTGGGCAAAACAGCCCATCTTACTATTTCCTAAGAAGAGAAATGTGCTATGTGATTGAAAAACTACTTTTCACATGAGCATTGACTCGTAAAATGCATAAAGTATTAGTCAACATTCCAAAATGTTAAGGTTAATGCTTACTATTTGTATTAGTTTGCAAGGGCTGCCATAACAGCATACCACCGACTAGGTGGCTTAAAGAAGACTAATTTATTTTTTCACTATCCTGGAGGCTAGAAGCCCATGATCAATATATGGTCAGGTCTTATTTCTTCTGGGGTCTCTTTCCTTGGCTTGCAAATAGCCACCTTCTCTCTGTGTCTTCACCTGGTCTTCCCTTTGTGTACATGTGCCCCTGGTGTCTCTCTGTATGTTATAATCTCCTCTTTTTATAAAGACACAAGTCAGAATAGATTAGGGCCCACCAAACCAGCCTCATTTTTAACTTAACTACCTCTTTAAAGACCCTACCTCCATATATAGTCATTTCCTGAGGTACTGGAGGTTAGGACTTGAACATATGAATTTGGAGGAACACAGTTCAGCTTATAACACTAATACAAATATTACAATTAATTAAGTATAACTTGTTTAGGTAATCAAGATTGGTTCATCTAGGAGATGACAACTGAATCCAGGTAAAAAGAAAAAGTCAAAAGTAGGCAAGACATAAAGGAGTGAAGACACTAAAACCCAAAATTTTTTTAAAAAGCAGAAAATAAAACTTTTAATTCTAATCAATGTGTTATTTTCTAAGCAATTCTAAAATTTTGCTTTCCTGCATTGCCTGGATCATGAAACAACATTTTCAACCACCATTATTATTCTCTTTTAGAGAAAATCATTTAAGAAAATTGTCTCTGACAGCATTCAAAAATGTTGTTTATATATTTCTTTTTACTTCAATCATATTTTAATCTTAGATTTATTTTTAGAGCCCACAATTATACATTTTAGGCAAAATGTAATATAAGATATGATGATCCTAAGACTACTGAATACTGGATTGTTACCAGATAAGACAACACTCCTTCTCCTGAGATTCTCAACAGAGAAAAACATCAAACATGAACAAAAACAAAAAGCAAAAGCAGGGCTTCCCTGGTGGCGCAGTGGTTTAGAGTCCGCCTGCCAATGCAGGGGGCATGGGTTCGTGCCCCGGTCTGGGAAGATCCCACATGCCGCGGAGCGGCTGGGCCCGTGAGCCATGGCCGCTGAGCCTGCGCATCCGGAGCCTATGCTCCGCAGCGGGAGAGGCCACAACAGTGAGAGGCCCGCGTACCGCAAAAAAAAAAAAAAAAAAAAAAAAAAGCAAAAGCATTTGATTATTAATTGGCCTTACACTCCTACTTCTCAATTCAGTAGGCTCTGTTAATAGGGTGCAACTTAAAAGGGATACCTGAATTGTCTCCATGTGGCCCTAAGTACAGAACCAACTGAAGACTAAGAGTGATAAGATAACAGAGTGGGTAAAAAAAATGGGGTGGGAGGGCTTCCCTGGTGGCGCAGTGGTTAAGAATCCGCCTGCCAATGCAGGGGACACGGGTTCAAGCCCTGGTCCAGGAAGATCCCACATGCCACGGAGCAACTAAGCCTGTGCACCACAACTGCTGAGCCTGCGCCCTAGAGCCCGCAAGCCACAACTACTGAGCCCACGTGCCACAACTACTGAAGCCTGTGCACCTACAGCCTGTGCTCCACAACAAGAGAAGCCACCGCAATGAGAAGCCCGTGCACCGCAACGAACAGTAGCCCCCTCTTGCCACAAGTAGAGAAAGCCTGCATGCAGCAATGAAGACCCAACGCAGCCAAAAATAAATAAATAAATATTTTTTTTAAATGGGGAGGGAGGTTCATATCTCCTACTATAAAGCATGGAATCCTCCACTGCTGACATCCAGCATCATGAAAGTACAGAGCCAACTACTTTTACCCTCCACGATGGTGACTGTTAGAAAACAAGGGCCACAAATTTTATGGTATTTGACATCTCAGTAAACACATTGAAAATCACTTTGGGAATAGAATAATTCTCAGTGGCATATTTGAAAGATGGCTAGAAAATAAATATGAAAGGAGTTTTGATATAATTATAGTCAATATTAAGAAAACTAACACAGTACTGGACAAATAAGTTCCCTGTCCACAAATATTATTATTCCATCCTCAACCTATTCTCACCATGCCTTTTCTTTCTCCTTTCTGTTCAGGAAATGCTTTGCACACATACATTTGATGTTGGATATTACTGTTAAGTTTGTCCCTTAAATTTTCAGACCTTTGTAAAAGTATTGACTTACTATTCTTGTTAGTTTTCCTTCAGGATGCTACATGTAACTTAAAAATCAATGGAATTATGGGTGTGTGTCTGTGTGTGTACAGAATGTCTTATTTTAGAGTCATTTTCTAATTACTATATGTGTCAACCTACTCACAGTTATTAGGGACACTTAGTCCACTATGATACATGTTTTTATTTCTTTACAAAATAGTTTTTTTCACGTTTAATCAAAATTGCCAACTATCTGCATTTGCCTAATGATCTCCTGATATGTGATGTGTTACCAGGAGGACAATGTAGAAGGTTAAGAAGGATGAAAAGCTATGAAACATTCTGTGCTTTTTAGGATATCCTTCTTTTGGCCCTGAAACCTGAAATTATGGCTAATATAGTAACCACAGTAAGAAAAACTTTTAAACATTTTGCTTGCCATTGAACGTAATATCATATATTAAGTTAAATATTATGCCCCAAATATTTTTCATTATTCAAAGAAAGAAGCTTGTAAAAATAAAAAGTGAAATATATAAATTAAAACAATAAACATATGCTTATCTCTTCAGCAAAGCACATTGCCAAAAATAACACATTTTGATAGTTCAGTATTTAACTATATAAACTCTTATGAAAAATGTTTCAACATATAAGGAGCATAACAAATATTCTTTGCTAAAACTTTTTCCTTTACTATCAGTGCCATTTTTATGTGACTCAGGAAGATTATATTCCATATATTTACAATTAAATTCTATTCAATAAGAGAAAAATAATACTTAATGCATTTCATACAGACTATTGTTGCTAGAGTTTCTCAAGACCTAGACCTATGGGGTCATAATCCATGGATTCTAAAGTAAAATTACATTTTTATATGCTATATCGCCATCTAGCTTACTGCCTAGGTATTTACTCATTTATACATATTTGGAGGGAGGCGTACATGAGATTTTATATATCTCTGTGTGTTATGCATGACGTTATATATGCACAAAAACATATCGTGATTATGCACCATGTATTTAAAAAATCAAGACATATACATATATTTAAATAGTACTTCATTTACTGCTGATGCTGTTAAATTTCTTTTTAAACAATTATCACTTATATCAGCAAAATACATTTCAATATTCACAGAGAGAAAGCCCCTAATATATGAGTCCATTCCAACATTCATAATTCACTGGATTACACCATTTTACAAATGGAATGACTGTGAAATTGGACTGGGTCTGCTTCACAAAATCTTGAATAAAACACGTAACTATGATGAACTAAAATTATTTCCTAAATAAAAGACTATAATCAAAGTATGTCAGTTACATATGGTTTTACTGATTTATTGAATACTAGTTAAAATAGTATTATACACTTAGCTGGCATTTTCCCAGTAGAACAAGTTTTTTAGAAATTTGACTTGTGCTCATACGGAACACACACACACACAATTAACAGGGATGCACATACATTTCAGCAAAGAGCAACGGTCATCTCCATGAAGATTTGTGTTACACACTAAATTATTCTGCTATTGTTGCAATAAACTAACAGGCCACCAGAAAATTCAGTGGCCTATCTAGCAAGCATTTATTCTTCTACTCATGGTCTGTTTAACAACTGGATGACACTGCATCATATTTCAGTGAGCTCAACTTGGCTCTGGGATTTGAGTAGGGTTCAGATATATTCCACATGTGTTCACATTCTCCGTGGGCAAGCACTACCCAGGGATATTACTTTCATGGTCGACCCAGGAGTAAGAGTTCAAGCCAAACCACACAAGAACCAAAACCACTTCCAGATCATTGAACAAACCAAGTCAAAGGCAAATCCATAATCTGTGCAGAAGAAAAGCATACTATACCCCAAGGGATATGGAATAGTGGGTGTAAGCAAATAATATTATGAACTAATACATATACACAAAAATATGCTTTAAGGACTGATATAAATATAATTTTTCTGGTAAATTGAGTTATTTGTGTTAATAAACTTAGAACAATTTTAGATTTACAGAATTATTGTGAAGATAAAGAGTTCCCATATACCCCATGCCCAGTCCCCCATATTATTAAAATCTTATATTAGTATGATACATTTGTCACAATTAATATTGATATATTTTATTAACTGAAGTTCATGCTTTATTATGATTTCCTCATTTTTTTCTTAATGCCCCATTTCAGTTTCAGGATTTCATCCAGAATACCATCTTGCATCTAATAGTGTTGTTTCTTTAGACTCCTCTTGTCTATGACAGTTTCTCAGACATTCCTTGGTTTTGATGATCTTAACAGTTTTTATTACTGTTCACCATTTTGTAGAATGTCTCTCAATTGGGATTTGTCTGATTTTTGTCCCATGATTAGACTGGGGTTGTGTATTTTTTGGAGGAAGATCTCAGAAGTAAAATGCCATCCTTAGCACATTGCTTCATGAGTATATACTGTCAATATGACACCATTTTTGATGCTAACCTTGTTCATGTAACTTGAGGTAGTGTTTATTAGGTTTCTCCACTGTCAAGTAACTTTCTTCCCTTTCCATACTGTACTCCTGAAAACAGTCACTATGCACAGCTCACACTTAAGGTGTGGGGAGTTAATCTGTACCTTCTGAAGGGTAGCATGTCTACATAAATGGTTTTAAATTCTTCTGTGCAGGAAATTTGTCTATTATTCCTCATTTATTCAACCATTTCTTTATATCAACATGAATGCATGGATATTTTATACCTTATAATCTAAAAGTATTCTATTTTGTTTCTCAGATTGTGCCAGGTCTTTTGGCTGGCCCCTGTATCACTTTTGTATTTCTTCATCATTGCGTGTGTGTGTGTGTGTGTGTGTCACTTCCTTACTCTCTGGCACTACAAAATACTCTACAATCATCATACACATTTTCTGTCCCAGTCCTAGAAACAGCCATTTCTCCAAAGAGTACTGGTTGCATTTTGGAGAATGGTATTACGAAACAAGATCTGGCCATCAACTGTAGTTTTTGCTACTGGGTTTTGTTGACTTGAACTATTTTTGAGTATACAAATGTAAGTATCCATAGGAAGTTAGACATTTAAAGATAAAAATTACTTATTAATGCAATATCTTCTCTTCCAACAGATTACATGCTTCGAAGAGTCAAAGAAAACTAACTTGGGGTACTGTACACTTAGGAGAAGCACAGGGATAGAAATTTTGGGATATATTTCTAGAAAATGTGCATCTTTGCATATATGTGTGTGTATATAGACACACATGGATATATTTTATATATGTACATATAGGTATATAAACATATACACATTAAAATAAAGATATACATACATGTATATTACTATATAGGAGAGTGCAAAAGATAAAAGTTAAAATTGTTTCCAGATTCAACCCTGATCATTCCTTTATATAACAAAAATTTTTGGTCATTTTAACATGTAAATAACTTATAGGAAAGGGGATAAATATAGATTTATATATATATCTGATTTCAATCTTTGTTAATAACTTCTCAGCAACCAATATGGACAATTTTGATAAAGATTATATGTGACCTTGAAAACCACATAAATTCAAGTTTCCAATTTCATCAGCTTTGCCCTGTATTTCAGCTAACTACTTTCTGGTTTCTCCTTCTGTCTTCCTTGGCCATGCTCTGATTCTCAGCCAAATCTATATACCTTAGATTGAAGATGATCAGTCAGATTTGTTTGTTCTGAGTATTTGTATGTGGTTATGACAAATACAGGATCATCTATAAAGACATTATGTCTGAAGCCAGGCTTAGCCTCCGTTGGTGAGTCAATTTGGGTATAACAAGAGGAGTGGTCAAATGAAAACTACAATGAGGTATCACCTCATACCGGTCAGAATGGCCATCATCAAAAGTTCTACAAACAAAAAATAAATGCTGGAGAGGGTGTGGAGAAAAGGGAATCCTCCTATACTGTTGGTGGGAATGTAAATTGGTACAACCACTATGGAGAACAGTATGGAAGTTCCTTAAAAGACTAAAAATAGAACTAACGTGTGAGCCAGCAATCCCACTCCTGGGCATATATCTGGAGAAAAACACAATTCGAAAAGATACATGCACCCCAGTGTTCACTGCAGCACTATTTACAATAGTCAAGACATGGAAGCAACTTAAATGTCCACTGACACAGGAATGGATAAAGAAGATGTGGTATATACATACAATGGAATATTAGCCATAGAATAGAACAAAATTATGCCATTTGCAGCAACATGGATGGACCTAGAGATTATCATATTAAGTGAAGTCAGTCAGATAAAGACAAATATCATATGATATCACTTATATGTGGAATCTTAAAAAAATGATAGAAATTAACTTATTTACAAAACAGAAACAGACTCACAGGCTTTGAAAACTTATGGTTACCAAAGGAGAAACATGGCGGGGTAGGGATAAATTAGGAGTTTGGGATTAACATATACACACTACTATATATAAAATAGATAACCAACAAGGACCTCCTGTATAGCACAGGGAACTCTACTCAATATTCTGTAATAACCTATATGGGAAAAGAATCTGAAAAAGAATGGATATATGTATTTGTATAACTGAATAGGTATACACCTGAGACTAATGCAACATTGTAAATCAACTATACTCCAGTATAAAAAATTAATTTTAAAAAAGAGGGGTAGTGAGGAATAGTTGGGTCTAGTGTTTAGCAAGGGTCAGTGGGAAATGTTCAGTTCTTCAGCATCTATTATATTACACGGTAGTTATGTTTGGGGTAAGTGGAGAAAAATATGAGCTTATTTTAGGGACTTAGATGTTTATTCCTCAATAACATGGTCATTGCTTTATCAAATAACAAAAGCATAACCCCAGGTTGTGGGCAGCATTGAATTCAAGAAACAGGAGTGTGAGCCATCACTAGGAATGACTTAGGCCAGTGAAAGTAGCACCAGTGAAATTTAATTTACCTACCAAGTCTCAGACTATATGGAAAAACAGTGTGTTAGAACACTATGTTTCATATATAATAAATAATATGTACCTAGAGATTGTAAATTAAGGAAAACATGATCTTTCCACAGATAATTCATGTCTAATCCCACTTACATAGCATTTAAATATGTTCCACGCCTTTTATATGCATTATGTTCCCTACGTGTTACATTTGGTGTTATGCTATAAATTGTTAGCGAGAATTTTTCCTAAGTGCCTGGACAAATTAGAAAAAAAAACTACTGATTTTTGACTTGTCATTTAGATATTATTTAGTAAACCCTATATCTTAGTAAATAGTTATTTACAAAGCAATCTGTGAGGGATACAAAAAAAAATAAGACATGGTTCCTGTTCTGTGAATTTGAAGTCTAGAATTTCAATACCCAAGATACATTTTGGGGGAACTCTTAAAGCACAAACGTCTAAAATCATAACATATCAAGAAGTGTGAAATCTTGCTGATATACAAAAATATGAGAAAACCTAGATATGATGTTGCTAACCTAAAAATCCTTAAAATCTAAAATCAAAACTTGGAAAGAAAGGAAAGAGCAACACAAATAGCAACTGTTTGCCAATAATTCTTTACTATATTGCCTTTAACTTTACATTCTTTTTATAATATTAAGTATCTTCTCTTTCCTATATGTTGATTGGTTTCTGCTAGAGACAGAGGATTTTTTATGGTATAATATAAGAACTTGTCATCTTTATGGGAAAAGGAATTAAAACTTAATATCTTACATAGCACATGATGTGTCCAAGACAGCCTACATTGTTTTATTTAACAGACTTGCAATCAAGGAGTGGGAGTGACATCAATCAAACTGTTAGCCTTGCTCCTTGATACCAATGCAGATCTGTGTGGATACTCATCACTCTACTCTCAGGAAAGCCTAAGTGTTCCCACCTAGTGTCACTATACTTAGGCTCTCCATTTATTTAGTGTTTTGTAGCCAAGCTCTCCACAACATGAAACCTATAGTTGTCATACATTTGAAAGTACTTGTCACAAGATTATTATTCAGAATTCAGTGGATTTGTACTTTCTTAATAGCACCAGGCAAACTGGAAAAAAAGACTGAAATTCTTTCTGGAGGTGACATCTAATATACACACCAAAATTTCCACCCTGATGTGTTCTGTCTTCATAATTCTGTGGGTAATGGGGTACAACAGACTGCAGCCCTCTTCCGTACTCAAGTTGTAGAACTCCATCATCTACTATGATATCTAGTTACTTCCTTCACCATAGTAATTGTGCTTCATTTATCTTTATTTTGCCAGCATCTGGCATGGAGTATGACAAGAAGTGATTTTTCACAAATATTTATAGAATGCAATTGAATCAATAAACTTGAAAACAATGACCCAAATGCCCACAAAAGGAATTGCTTTAATTGGCCTGAGTTAACAGAAACAAGAAAAATCATAAAATCTTAAAACAACAGTAAGAGCACAAAAAGTATGGATACAGTATATATGAAACTCTCTTAGCCAACACTGACGGTTTTTAAATTTTCTTATTTACAGGAGACAATAGTCCAGATAAGAAAAAATTAGAATTTACATATTTAATATTGGCAGATTTTACTTTTGTGTTTATTCTTGTGATACCCACAAGATACCCCCCAAATTCACTATACAGAGTAACTTGTTGAATAACTAAGGCACAGATCTGAATCACGATTATTCATCTACATGTTCCACTCAGTGAGTGGATAGAGCCAGCCATCTATCACCTGCATGTCAGCCAAGCTTTGTTACCTGTATAAGCAGGATGAATGGTGACTTCAGTAAGATCTACTGGATTCCTGTTACCTGACTTCATCCTGTCACACACTGTATTTTATTGTCATTCTTATTTACCCACTACCTGAAGTTGGAGCAGTGAAACACTGTGTATATCACTTTAGCTTTTATTATTTTTAACATCTTTATTGGAGTATGATTGCTTTACAATGGTGTGTTAGTTTCTGCTGTATAACAAAGTGAATTAGCTATACATGTACATATATCCCTATATCTTCTCCCTCTTGCACCTCCCTCCCACCCTCCCTATCCCACCCCTCAGAGGCAAATATAGTTTTGGTCATTGTTGATAAGATAATAAGCATTGGTTTTATAGAATCATAAAAGTCATTTTTTTGGATCGACTTCATTGTGTGGTGAAAATAAATGCGTTACTATTGTTTGGGAAACTGGGGCTTCTCAGGAATCTTAAAACTTGTCTATAAATGTGAATGTATAAATTAATTTTGAATTAAATTTAAAGTTTCTTCTTTAAAATGTTTCTGAAAATTCTTCCCAAAAAATAGCCATGAAATATGAATGTCTCCATTTTTAAAAAGCAACAAAACAAAAAGAAAAAAATCCAAAGTTAAACTTTAAAACATGTAAATTTTATTGAACATATTTTTGGAATAGTGCTTTAAACTCAGTAGATGACAGGTTGCTTATTTTATTTCAAAGGGAGTGAAACTAGTTTGGTTGGCTTTCAGAGCTTTTCAAATCCAGCACAAGAATTTGAAAACCTTTGTGTGTGTGTCTGCACATGTATATGTGACAGAAAGGGAAAAGGAGGCATTCTATCACAAAGAAAAATAAAATCATTAGGAAGGCACAGATTCACACAATTTAAAATGTGCTCACAAGTTTTCTGGGACCAAGCTTAGCTAGCCCTTTTTAAAAATCCTTAGCCTGTTCTTACTAGTGTTATACAAAATACTTAAAGGCTTTTGATTCATTTTCCTGATTAGTAAGTTAACTTTTCTTAAATGAAGCAGTAAATCCTTCAATGTATATAAGCAAAGATAAAATTTCCCATGGATCTAAGAATTTGAAAAGTGAACAGCTTTATAATACAGTGGTTTTAGAAATAATGCTGTAAAAGTTAAAATTGAATGGTCTTTGCTTCAGTTGAGGCTTCACCTGATCTCTAAAATATGGTATATATCAAATTTTGGACATGGCTTAAGTATTGAAAGAATAGACTGAAGATGTATTTTAATAGAGTAGTATCTGAAAGAAGATGCAAAATGTGTAAGATCGATAAGTGAGTTAGGGCAAATAATGCGAGGAACAATGTTGGAAAGAGTAAAAAATCATGAGAGTAAAGGCCTACATTGTTCAAGCTTAAAGTCGTTTGCAACATTTCCTTGCCTTCAACTCACTTCAAGAATCATAAACTTGAAAGTGTCCTAATGGCTTCTGATTTTTGTGGAGTTCAAGAACAATAACCAAAAAAAAAGTAGTGTATGATAAACCTCCTCAGAGTTTATCACAACTGAACCAGCAAAAGATTCAAACAGCTCCAGTCAGCAGCCCCTGGAGGTGCTGGAAGAGGAGTTAATGTTATGAACAGGATCATTGCCTTGTGGTTGCACTTGACGTATAGCTTCTGCCTTTCATTTGGGTTAAGCAAGTGACCCTAAGTTCTGAAAAAAAATAACTACAGTTAAAATTAGAGACAGAGACAAAGAAGAAATATATACCAAGGCAGAGGAGAAAGAATGAGAAAATGAGAACGAATAAGGGGTATAAAGCTGCACTGTCCTATATGGTAACCATTAGCCATGTGAAGTTATTCAAACTTCAATTAATTAAAATTAAATAAAATTAAAAATTCACTTCCTCAGACTTGCTAGCCTCATTTCAAGTGCTCAGTATTTACACATGGCTACTCATTACCATATTGAACAGTGCAGATGGAAGGCATTTCCATTTTCTCAGAAAGTTATGGTTCAAAGGGCTAATATGGACAAAGAGGGAGAGATAAAAAGACAGCAGGGACATAATTAGAGGCTAAAATTGAGTGATAATAGAGAGAGAATGGGTTACAGTTAGAGGCAGATGTGGGAGAGAGAATACAAAAAGATGATACAAAGAATTCCTTTTATAACTTAAAAAAAAAATTAAGACAGGGTAGAATATAGGAATAATAGGTGCCACAATCACCTGAGTGGTTTATGATTTTTAAAAAATCCATAACTATCAACTCAGCATACATGATATTCAGACTTTAAGAAACTAACCACCAAAAAGACCAAAATAGGGTCACTGAATTTATAGTCTAAGCACCAAGATCATTTAAGGGTTTTTGTTTGACTTTTTAAAGCACATACAATTAAAATTTCAGATTTGCTCATCCTTCCTCTCTTCTTTTGTATATGGAATAGAATAGCTGCCTTACTAGGTCAGGAAGTAAGTGGGTACATGTAAAGAAAAAAACAATAGATTATGAAAAAATCATAGCAAAGATAAACATTTTAAAATGTATATGTAACTTTTTACAATTTGAAGTCCTAATACTCAATTTTTTCTTTATTCTGAAAAATTGAATATGAATTTTATACAGAATATAGGTTAATTTTTAAATGAAAAAATTTTCAAAGATTAAGAAATTTAATGCATAAATGAATGATAATGACCTGAATTTTATATAGGAAAAATGCACAATTTGGAAGAAAAATTCCAGTAAAATCCAACTAGAGAATTTATCAAATAGGAGAGTTTGAGCAAAGAACTTAAAAGGAATATCTTCATTTTTCAGAAAATATTTAGATTTAATAACAATTTTTAAAAATTTACATTTACAATTTACATATACATTTTCATATTTAGAAACATTAAATAGAAAAAGTATAGAAACAGGCTTTTAAATTGCATGTGGTCAATATTTAGTGATACTATTGACTGATAATCCAAATGGAAAAATTTACCTATATGTTCTCTTTTTATCTTGTGTTTTGAGAGAGTAGTTTACATTTACTCTACTAAAATAATCTATAAAATAATCTTACTGAAATAATCTACTGAAATTTTCTAATTTTAAAGTCTCTGGAGAGAGGATAAAAAGAAAGAAAAACAGGATGATAATTGTCAGGTCCTTTACTTGGCAATAATAAACCATCTTTCTATGCATATAATTAGATCAGTTTTTGTGAATGCCATATCTTACACTTTCCTCCACTGTTTTGTATTTTCCACTACACAGGCCATTCACAGTCTCTACACTTTTTTGTCCAAAGAGATTTGATGCTTTTATATTCATCATTATGGAATTTCTCCAAAGAAGACATATAGATGGCCAAAAAGTACATGAAAAGATGATCAACATCACTAATTATCAGAGAAATGTAAAATCAGTGGCCATCACCAAAAAGTCTACAAACAATAAATGCTGGAGAGGGTGTGGAGAAAAGGGAATCCTCCTACATTGTTGGTGGGAATGTAAGTTGGTACAACTACTATGGAGAACAGTATGGAAGTTCCTTAAAAAACTAAAAATAGAACTAATGTGTGAGACAGCAATCCCACTCTTGGGCATATATCTGGAGAAAACCATAATTCGAAAAGATACATGCACCTCAGTGTTCGTTGCAGCACTATTTACACTAGTCAAGACAGGGAAGCAACTTAAATGTCCATTGACAGAGGAATGGATAAAGAAGATGTGGTACATGTATGCAATGGAATATTGCTCAGCTATAAAAAGGAACAAAATAATGCCATTTGCAGCAACATGGATGGACCTAGAGATTATCATACTAAGTGAAGTATGTCAGACAAAGATGAATATCATGTGATATCACTTATATAAGGAATCTAATTTTTTAAAAATGACACAAAATAACTTATTTACAAAGCAGAAACAGACTTACAGATATTGAAAACAGACTTATGTTTACCAAAGGGGCAAAATGGCGGGGGGGGGGGGATAAATCAGGAGCTTGGGATTATCATACACACACTACTAAATATAAAATAGATAACTAACGAGGACCTCCTGTATAGCACAAGGAACTCTACTCAATATTTAGTGATAACCTATATGAGAAAAGAATTTGAAAAAGAATGAACATACGTATAACTGAATCACTCTGCTGTATACCTGAAACCAGCACAACATTGTAAATTAACTATATTCCAATAAAATTTTTAAAAATTACTACTAAAAAAAATGAAATCTCTGGGGAACTTCTAATTCTAAATCTGAAAAGGTTTTCAATACTTATATAAATCAACTGACCTTTTTTTTTTTTTTTTTAATCAACTGACCTTTTTGCAAAATTTTTTGCTCCTCAGTTCTTATGCATTTGGAAACTTTATACCCATCATGTAGTTTTTTTGTTTTGCAGTACGCAGGCCTCTCACTGTTGTGGCCTCTCCCATTGCGGAGCACAGGCTCCGAACACGCAGGCTCAGCGGCCATGGCTCACGGGAGCAGCCGCTCCGCGGCATGTGGGATCTTCCCGGACCGGGGCACAAACCCGTGTCCCCATCATCGGTAGGCGGACTCTCAACCACTGTGCCACCAGGGAAGCCCCATCATGTAGTTTTGAGACAGCTCTGGCTGCCTCCTCTCACTCTTCAAGAGTTCCTCTCCATGCTCCTGAAAGGCTAGGGTTCCCTAGCATTCCCTTCGCTAGCCACTAACTGGCTGTTTCACTCTACTTGCCCTCCTCCCCTGATGCTATTATTCACTCTAGATGTTGATTACATCTCCAAGTATACTTCATGCTTAGAATAATTCTCTAGATTCTGACATGTATCTCAACTGCTTTCTAGATTTCCCTATTTACATCAGCGATTTTAGTGGTCACCACATTTTCATCCTACGTACCTGCTTTTCTTGTTCTTTCCTACCAATCCCAATTCCTCTCCTTCCTTTCCCTCTAGTTCTCTAACTGGGATCAATGCCCCTTCTTTGTGTGCCCATACACATGGAATGGCATACTTTGGGACTGCAGATAATTCCACTTCTGACATTCAACATATTGTATTGTGTCATCATCTTAAACGCCTATGATACCCAGGGAGCACCATGAAGTAGAGAATGTTTTATTATATATATATATATTTTTTTTTTTTTATAATTTCCAACCATTATGCAGTTCTTGGCATGAAAAGTTATCCAAAAAGATTTCATGAAGGAATGAATGAAATCAGGATATGAAAATAAAACTAGATTTAATAAATACTTAACTACATGTTAGGTAATACTTCACACATTTAGTTGTTTAATATTATGACTCATTTTCCATAACCTTTTGAGGCAAGTATTATTATCTCTACATTAGTGGTGGTAGTAGGGAATAAGCCATTACGATATTAAGTAAAAGGCCTAAAATTATATGGTTGAGAAATGGTAAGTCTTTCAACACACCAACGGGAATCAACTAGATAACTTTAAAAAGAAAGAAAACACAAGGTATCACAGAAAGTACACAAACTCTAAGTAAATTCAGACACATAATTTGGCTCGTAGTTTGTAGCATCCTATTGCTATAGAACGTAAAATGACAAAGCATAGAAAAATTAAAGCATTTTTAAAAATGTATTTTTATAAATAAATTAGCAAATGTTCATATATATACAAGTGATATTAAAGGTAGTAAAAACTGAACTTATCTATTCAGAGATGATATAATAAATTATTTCCTTTGCTAAGTACATATATTTTTAAAATAATAGATGATTTTTGTGATGAGTTGAATCACACAAGTATACTGAGGTTTTTAGGAGACAACTCTATAATATTTCAGTGAATCACTTAGCTCCCTTCTCAGAGGTAAATTCAGTTCTGACAAAAACTATAAGGTCGACCAGGATGATTTCTGATTCCTGCACTTCAAATAGGTTTGATCATGCAGAAGAAGATTTTTTTAAACTAAATTTATGATTGACTTGAAATAGTCAAAGCCTAGGTGTTTATACAGAGTGGAAACAAAATACAGAAAGAAAAAGTAGATAAGGACAGCAGAGTAGCCCTATTTAATGTGGGATAAAAAAAAGTGGTAAGTAAAAGCACAAATGACTCTACTTAACAAAGTCTAATTAAACTGTATGGAGAAAGACTTATGTTGCACCATCTTGACAAGCTTGGTTCACAGGTTTAGACTTTTAAAAAAATTAAATGAACTGACATTTGCATCATTTTGAAACTAGTAAATATTGCCTATTTCAGCCTCAGATGCCAGGAAACTCAACTAATTTGAAATAGGATTTAGTCTTTCAGGATCATATGAAGCTGTTTAAGACCTTTGGAACAATTATAATCTCCATGGCAACAAAATATTTTGCTAGTTTTTTTTTTTTTTAGTTTTTTGTTTAATACTGCTTTCACCGTATCTAGATCATGCCCAGTACATAGCAGGTGTTCAATAAAATTTGATAATGTGTTCATCCTATCATTTATTATTCAACCATAGTTTATTGAGTAAGAATTCTTACCTAGGGATGTGCTTGGGTTGCAAAGTATAAATAAGGTCAAGGAGCTTAGTGTGATGAAGCCAAAAAACAGGAAATACAACACATCTTGTTGCAACCTAGAGGAAACTGCTGAGTTTTATAGGAGTATCAAGGAATTCCTTTTCAATCTGCTTATAAGACAAGTTGGGGAGAAGCAGATTTGGGAGCTGGACATGGAAATGTGGATGAGTGTGAAGGTAGAGGAGCAGGGGCCAGACTGCCTAGGTTTTGATCCTAACCTTGTCCTTACTAGCTGGATGACCTTGGGCAAATTATTTGCTTTCCTCCCAATGACTCCTCATCTCTAGAGGATGGATACCAATCAATACTACCTTTCTAATTTATTTTACTCTTTTTTTTAGAATTAAATGATCTAATGTAAAAGACATAGAAATATTCTGACACATAATAAGCACTCAGTAAAACATTGCCGTTGCTACTTTTCCATAACATTATTCTCATGATAGAAACCAGTATATATTATATTGACATCATGTTTTATATATTGTTTGCTGATGATGCACATTATATTAGGGTTAAGTACTGAGATGATGGACTATTTCTCTTTGATTAAATAAGATCATACTCTGGAAGGAAGGAATCCTGGGGGAAATAATCGAAACATAAGAATACACAAAAAGTCTCCCATATATTCAAACTGTAGCCTACTAAAAGCAAATTAAATGACAATATCAATAGATGCAATTAGAAGTATAGACTTTAAAAACTGGATCTATATTTTATCCAAATATGTTTCAAAAAAAGCAGTTTGCCTCATTTTATTCTTAAGACAGGGAGGCAGGAGTAGATGTTTCAGAAAAGCCCAAATGAACTTTTTGGCCAACCCAATAGAAATGACAACAACCTCTGCAATCCGTTTTCTTTCTTTCACCAGGGCAAGCTATTAAAACCTCACTAGTCTCTAGTTTCTTTATGTTTAAAATGTGGCTAGTAACACTTAGTTTATCTCAGAACATTGAGTAAGAATCAAATGAGATAAAAGACATATTTTAAATACACTTGAAAAATGATCAATTAAGGCACAGATATAATGAAAAGTGTTAAACAGTTTTTCAAGGTTTCATAGATAAATACATTTTATAGGCAATAAATAAAGGATACAATTGACTAATTAATCTATACAGAAATTTTGCTGCTTGAAAAAAAAAAGCTTTTCTACTGCCTTCAAGCTGGTTACAAACCCAAATAGCCACACCTCTCTTGCAATTGCTGCTGTATGGCAGCCACACTTTTCTTCAAAAATGGATTTTGTACCTATCCTTTATTAGTAGATCTTTTATTTTATGTCCCTGTGTGGTGACACTTTAAGAAACAAGACAGGATGTGACTGAGAGGGGCCAATAATGTAACATTGCATTCTGGGAGGTTGATCCACCTAAGAAATACTGAATGTAGAGATAAATGCAGTCAAAACTTTAGTATTATAAGAATGATGACGATTTTAGATTGTCAAGTAGATCAGCTGGTAGTTATGGAGAGTGCAATTAAGTAAGAGTGGGCAATACTAGTGTCACATTTCAACAGAATACAATAAATGGACACTAATGGACTTAAGAAAACAAACTTGAAATTTTGAGACCCATCTCTCATCTTGGATATGAGTAAATCAGAAGGTACTAAACCAGACATATTTTGAAGAAAATTTTCAGAAAGCTATGATAGTTTTCCTTTTATTTTGCTATTGTGCTTCCCTTCCCCTTGTTTATTATCAACTATTTAAAATGCACTTTAATTAAACAAAAAAAATAAGATTGGTTTCAACCTGCTTCACTTTTCATTAACTTTCCCTGGAACAAAATACTGGCAGCCTGGACATTGCTCCTTAACATTTCACTTCCCTGAAAACGAATGGTCCCTTTCAATTCACATAATCTCATCACTTTTTAAAGTTGGGATAGTTAAAAATATAAAGTGGTAGAATAATTGTTTCTATTCCCTTTATACAGCTGTCTTCTTTGTATATTAGTTCTCTGTTAATTTATCTTTGCTTTAAATTCATTTTATCAACCCATTCATCTACTTGGCACATTAATTTAAAAATTTCAAACTTGTCTACCCTGACATTCAATTCCTTGTCAAGTACACTTTTTTCCCCTTAATCCCCATATCTGACTGAGATCATTTTTCCTTCACTCTACAGAATTGTGTTGTAGTATAGGAATGCTGATGAAACATTACTTTTATTTTTGTTTGTTTTAAAGTATTATAAAATATCTTAATTTTTGAAGATTACTACTTGTAGAATTTTATATTTATTGCACTGCTTTAATGATATAATTCCACTGTCTTCTGGATTCCATTGATTTTGCTGAGAAGTCAGATGTCAGTTTTACTGGTTCTTAATTTAAAATACTGTCTTTAAAAAAATTGTTTTCTTGAATATTTTCCCAAATATTTTACTATGATGTTTATAGATGTCATTTTATTTTCATTTATACTACTTGGTGTTCACAATGCTTTATGAATCTGTGTTTTGGTATCTTTCTTCAGTTTTAGAAAATTCATGGTGAATATATCTTCAGATATTACTTCTACTCCATTTTCTTCTCTCCTTTTCCCCTATAAATCAAATTGTATGCAGGATAAACTTTTTCACCGCTTTGCACTTGTCTATAATGCTCCTTTCTGTGCTGCTTTATTCTTTCCTCTCTGTGTTTCATTTTGAATATTTTCCACTAGATAGCCTTAACTTCAGACTGGATTTGAAATAGGAAGGCCAGAAAACTTGAAGGCAAGTTGAAAATAACTAGTCAAAGTGGAACAGAAAGAGAAAAAAGAGTGAGAAACAAAGAAGAATAGAGCATGGCTGATATGTGTTACATTAGCAAATGAAAACCTTGTATGTAACTAGTATCCAAGGAGAGGAAAGATAGGATAAATCAGAAGAACTTTTTGAAGAAATAAAGAGTTGGGGATTTCCAGATTGATGAAAGATATTATTGTATATGTACAAGAAATTCAGCAAAACTCCAAGCAAATAATATACAAAGAAAACCACACCCAGCATGTTATAAATTAATTATTTAAAACCAAAAAAAGGATAAATCTTAAGGGACAAGGGTAAAAATACTCATTACATATAGTAGAACAACAAAATGAGTGACTAATGATGTCAACATCCCCTCAGGGAAAACATAAATAAATAAAAAATAAAACATAAATAAATAGAAAATAAATACTAATTTTTAGCTACAATTTTATATTCAGTAAAAATATTGCTTAAATTTTAATGGATTTTAAAGGACATTTCCAGACAAAGCCTGAAAGTATTTGCATCTAGTAAATACACTATAATAAATGGTTAAACTAAATTCTTCAAGTGGAATGGAAAACAGATTAAAAGCCAGATTTATATATGTGATGAAGACCCAGAAAAAGAATATCTCTGGGGAAATAGCAGAACATCATTGTTTTAGTATTTGTATTTTTATATTTAGATTTTTAAAATTGTTAAAAACCTAGTGACTCTTTAGAGTAAAATATGTTAGAGGGTTTATAATACAGAAGGAAGTAAAATATAAGATGTCCACAAATATTTGAAGGGAAGTAAATATATTTTACTGTGATATGGTTTGATGTTTTGTAAAATGATTATGAAATATCATATTATTATGTATTAATATCTCTAGCATAGCAGACTCAAAAATATATAGATAATAAGTCAATAAAGGGTACACTCACCACAAAGAGGCAGAGGACAACAACCAAAGAAATAAAAACAAAAACACTAATTTGAAGAGACACATGTACCCCAATGTTCATAGCAGCATTATTTACAGTTGCCAAGATATGGTAGCAGCCTAAGTGTCCATCAACAGATGAATGGATAAAGAAGATATGGTATATATATACACACAATGGAATACTACTGAGCCATAAAAATGATCAGAATTTTGTCATTTGCAGCAACATGGATGGACTTGGAGAGCATTATGCTAAGTAAAACAAGTGAGACAGAGAGACAAATATGGTATGAGATGACTTATATGTGGAATATAAAAGATACAACAAACTGGTGAATATTAAAAAAATAAGCAGACTCACAGATAAAGAGAATAAACTAGTGGTTACCAGTGGGAGAGGTGAAGGGTAATGTAGGGGTAGGGGAGTGGGAGGTACAAACTATTGGGTGTAAGATAGGATCGAAGAGGTATTGTACAACATGGGGAATATAGCCAATATTTTGTAATAACTATAAATGGAAAGTAACTTTTAAAAATTGTATAAAAAATTAAATTTTTTTTTAAAAAAAGGTATTGCCAGGAAAATAAGAGACAAGATTGTTAATGAAGAAGAATAAAATATTTAACCAGGAAACTTGTATAAAATTGTTCAAGAGGATGAACAAAAAAAAATCAAAAACAAAAACAAATGGGATAAATTAAAACCAAATACCAAGACAGGAGTCTTAACACAGACAAATCCATTATTAATTTTATGTTTGAATTAAGATTCTTCATGAAAAGGCAAAGATTGTCAGACCAGATGATGAAGTAAGACCACATTATATGTTGCTTATAAGAAACACATTAAAAAAAAAGACATAGTGGCTGAAACTAAAATGTTGAAAATTACATACTATGAAAACACTAAGCTAAAGTAGGCTGTAGTGGCTATAATAATACCTGACAAGGTAGATTTCAAGTCAAATGTATTACCAGAGTTAAAAAGGGTATTTTATAATTAAAGGAGGATCAATTATTCAAGAACTAACAATCCTAAGTGTTTACCCACTAACAGAGCTATAAGATACTTGAAGAAAAATTGACAAAGCTAAAAATAGTAGACAAATCTATAATAAATGTTAAATATTTCAATAATACTCTCTTAGTAATTGATAGAGAAAGTGTAGACAAATGAGTAAAGATACAGATATTTGATCAGTACTATCAACCAACTTAAGTTCTGTGGTTCTAATTGACCTAACTGACATCTAAAGGACAAATACAACTTACCACTGAAGCTTATATATTCCTCTCAAGTGTATATAGTACATTAACTAAGATAATTAATAAGATGGACCATAAAAACAACTCTAAATTACTATAATTTAAGCAGAGTCTATTTTCTGACCCATGTTTATTCCAAGTACTCTATTCTTTTGTGTAGATCCCTATTTCCATTTGGTTGTTACTTTCTTTTTGTCTGAAGAACAACATTTAACGTTTTTCAGTATGGATCTCCTGGAGATAATTATCTCATATTTCATGTTATAAAATATTTATTTTGTTTCCATTTTAAATGATATTTAACTAGGTATAGAATTCTACACTGGGGAGCATAGACAAAAATGGAGCAGTAGTGGAAAAATGGAGCCTAGAGAAAAATGGACCCTCAAACCTAAATGCAGGGAGAGAAGAAAAGGAAAGATAGAAAGAGCTTCAGCCTGTAATGCAGCTCTGACAAAGTATTGGCCAGGATGATCAGAGCCTCAGGACAAAGATGTCCCATTAAGAATCACATATTAGGCAGGAATATGTATCATAGCTCAAGTACCTGAACCATGTTCAGTCATTGGCTGGGAGTAGTCTGGGAAGAGTGTGGTTTGATAAAATGTTCTGGAAGATCCTTAAGTTACGGCAATTGGAGGCTCTCAAGTAACTTTACTCTTTCCAACACAGATTCTCTCTTGAAGAGAGTTCTGAGTGGAGCACTCCCCTGGCTGCCACAGAGACATCCTTATCCTGATATAGAGCATCTTTGATAAGGCTACAACAAATATCTTCCTTACGATGGAAGATCGAATACGTTCCCCTTGAGCTCAGGAACAAGACTGTCTGCTTTCTATTCAGCATTGTATCAGAAGTGTGTATATATATATATACACACATACACATATATATTTATGCCATATATATGTATTATATATTAATATAAAGGTATATTACATCTGACTTTTGAAGGATGCAGTATTCTCTCATATCTTTAAGGATAATAGTAGTATTTCTTCCCCATAAATAAATTGATTCTCTCAAGTTGCTTTGGTTTGTTTTCATATTATTTTCTTTCCTGGTGACCTTGATCAAGCATCTTATGTATAAGATAGGGATACTAAAAAGCAAGGTCAACTAACAGGTGTGTGGGAATACTTGGCCTCTCTATCCTTACTGTAGACTAATCTTGCTGGCACTTATTGTAGAAATCACTGGTGATAATATTTTTTATTTATTTATTTTTTCATTTGCCTGGACTTCCCATATATTGTACAGAAGATAATGTCCGTCTCCTGCCTTAAGTGTGAATACCTTTGTCCCAGTTAGAATACCAAATAGCAGGAAAAGCCCTTGGGTATTCCTTAATCCTCATGTGATCGTCTCCCAAGCTTCAACTTTTCCTCCAAGAAAGAAAATTTATATCTTACACTCTAGAGTATAATTCTGAGTCTTCTCTTAAGTAGGGGAGTTACAATCTCCTGCCTGCTTGGAATGGGGGAGGATACTTGGGTATAATTTCTTCTCAACTAGACTTTCAACCAGTCCACCTGCTGTAAAGGTCACCTTCCTTTACCTTTCAGAGTTTACTGCCACCAATTAGTATGGCTTCTGGAAGCTCTATGAGAATAGGTTTACTTCATTCTTAAATTTCCCCACTGCTAAATTAAGGTTCTGTCTTCCCAATCTTACTGCATGTAAGCAGAAGGCACTGCTATCTCTTTAATCCTTTTAGACATTTAGGCTATATGTATGTATACATGTGTGTGCAGTTTTTCTGTCATCCCATGATCTCATGCTCTTGGGTTTTACTTTGAGATTTTAAATCCAATAGCTTGAGTTCTCCTGGTGCTTGTGACTGATGACTTTCACTTACTATGAACTTTGTAATTTCTGATTTTGAGCTTGTGAGCTCATCTTAATCTGGCCTCTTTTGATTTTCCCCTTTATAAATCCTACATGGACCAATGTGTCCCTCCAGAGCAGTTTTGCATTTGATTTCTAGACTCCCTAGGATTTTCATGACACCAGGATCATTTTTTAATTGCTACTTTCTCAGCTTAGGATATCCCCATATTATGAGCATAGTGTAAATTCATGTTCAAACACATCAAAGTTGCAGGGCTACTCTTTTGATTTCTTGTGAGAATTGTTGCCCCACACAGAGTTATGACAAAGGCAAGCTTAATTTTCTCTGGTGGCAGATTTAGTTAGTTCCCTTACCACTAATACTAAAGGCCTTTGACAGAATCTACTCTATAGGAATTTTGTAGGCCTGAAAACACAGTACTCAAACCATCACTATTTCAATAATTTCACAGAACTGTTGCTGTATCATCTTATTTACTTCTGTCTAGTGCTTAGTGCATTCTTCACTTCTGGCATTTAGAATCCCCCCACTTTTTTTTTGCAAACTATTGCATAAATTTTTAAATCATTTTATCTATAATCTAGTTTTCCAGAATAAAAATAAATAATTGCAATTCTATTACTGAAGTCCACCACACAATTTAAGTAATGTTATAAAGAAACCATAATTTATATTTCTTAATAGTGATATGTGTTCATCAGGATAAAGAACTTACTAAATAGGACTGGGGTGTATTTCCTTTTTCAGTACCCTTTATGAAAATCTCTAAGCTTTTAGTGCTACTATATTTGTTCACATCTCAATCAATCCTTTAGACCTATATTTACATTGGTTATTGGTTTGCTGAACTAGGCAAAGATTTTCTCAGTCCTCAAAATAAACTCTGTTTTTTTCTATCTTCTCATCTACCAGGTGGAAATATTCTAATGTGTCTTAAGTTATATCTTTTTGCTTGACATTGTGCTCCCAGCTTATCCTTTAGCGGATTCTCTGTAATAAACCGAGAAATGATTTCTAGCTTTACCTACTTTCATGCACCTCCTTAGGAATTCAGCATTAGAGGTCTGGTTGATTTGTGAGGCTGTCTTTTTCAGTTGATGGTGAGGATGGCTCATAGTGACACTTTGAAGCTACTCAAGAAGCTGAATGTGACATCCATGGCAAGTCTGTATTCACAGCAGGAGAGATCTTGTGCTCAGCTCTGCTCTATTGACCCTTCACTCAATTTGTCCTTTCATGCTATAAGCCATGATTCAGAAATAGATACTGGCTTTCTCTGTTTTTCAAGTATCTACCACTTGCCAAATAATATACACAAGACAAGTTTGCCCAGGAAGAAACTTGTATAATTTAATGACTGATTCATAACAGAAGTCACTATATTGTTAAGGGTTTTCTTCCAGGTGTATATTATAAAACACATCAGTTCATCAATTATGTTCAGGAAAGTGTGTGGGTATATATCTCCTTAGGAAATTACATATATATATATATATATATATATATATATCATGTGTGTGCATGTCGATTTACTCCGTGAATTCATATAGTTTCATGGGTTAAATATCATCAATATTCTGACATTTAAGAATTTATATTTCAAGCCTTATTCCCTCTCCACTCATACAATCCAACTGTCTATTCAATATTTATATCCAACTGTCCAATCAGTATGTGATAGAAAGCTCAAATTTTCTACTTTCAAAACTTACTGGCTTTATATCTCATTTTTTGTTCTATACCACTCTTCTCCATTTCAGGTGGTCTCATCATTTCTGTTGCTCAGGTGAAAAATACTGAAGTTTTCCTTGACTCTTGTTTATCATAGTCCCATATCCAATCAGTCATTAACTCCTGTTTACATTTCGTCAACATACGTCTAAAATCTAAAACTTCTCAATACCCCCACTATCAGCATTAAGTAATGTTATAAAGAAACCATAATTTATATTTCTTAATAGTGATATGTGTTCATCAGGATAAAGAACTTACTAAATAGGACTGGGGTGTATTTCCTTTTTCAGTACCCTTTATGAAAATCACAAATGTTTGAGGTTTTTTATCCCATATTTTTATAAATAAGTAATTCAATTGTCTCTCACATGAATTATTGTAATAGCTTCCTAAGTGTTCTTAGTTTTACTTTTTCATGCTTCCTTCCTACTGCATATTATCAATACTTGAACCAGAGTAAATTTTTAATAAGTCAGATTATATTGCTGCTCTGCTAAAAAGTCTATGGCTCCCTATGTCTCTAGTATAAAATAATAGCTAAGAACAATCTTATTATGTTGTCAGCATTATCACAATTTTACAAATGGAGTAACTAAAGCACAAAAGGGTCATTTTCTTGACCCATACTCTCTGGCTAATAATGGTAGTATATGATTTGAGGCCAGGAAGTCTTTTTGCAGAGTCTACGCTTCCAACCATGATAATATATTATCTCTCAGTAGCAGGTACCTAAGAAGCCCTAAATGTTTGCACCCATCCTCTCCCTACTTCCCACTGACTTCTCTTACTTCATTCTCCTTTTAGTTTCCCATTTGTTCAAACTGAACTTGATATTCCCCAAAGATTCCAGGCATAATTCTGCATCAGGCCCTCCTCCTGCACTGGCTCTTCCCTCCTACTAGAGCTTTCCTGTACCAGAAATTCATTTGGATCACACTCTTATTACATAACTTCACTCAAATGTTGCCTTCTCACTCAGATCTATCTTGCCTTTATTGAAAATTTCAACATCCCCCTCCCCTGGCCTTACACCACTATAGATCCACACAAAACCTATCACCATAGGTTTTGTCCATAAGCCTATCACCCTCTAATTAGTTGCACTTAGTTTATTTTGGTGTCATGTAGAAAAAACAGAGAGGAAAATAAAATTACTAATTTAGGAAATAATAAAAGTTAAATTTTATGTATCTTAATCACTCTTTAATTTATGGGTAGCCTTTTCCTCGAGTTTACTGTGAACTATTTACTAAGAATTCTAAATTGTGATAAGTGAAAACACTTGAATTTGTACTGCAAAGCTAAGGATAGACTGAGGTAGAAATTTCCAATTTTTTAAGGCTGACTTTAGTGACAAAATAAACTAAATATAATGAACATTAACAATTGACATTTTTATTACCATTATCAGGCTCACTGTTATTTCTCCTCCAAACAGTTTTTTACCATATATAATTCCTTTCATAAAAGATGAAAGCATTTTGAAAATAGGCTATTAAGAAATATTTATTGAGCACTTCCTAAATCTTAATATGTTAAATAAGATCTCAGTCATCACAAATGTTTCAGGTTTTTTATCCCATATTTTTATAAATAAGTAATTCAATTTACAGAGTTTAAATGTCTCACTGAAGTTTATCCAGTTAGTAAGTGACTTATCCAGAATATAAATTCAATATTTTCTTCCACTAGAGAATGAGCTCATTGCCCACTGACGACCCCAAATTTCTCCCACCCATTCTCATTACTGAGAAATGAAAACCCATGTGTACATATCAGTTAACCTAAGAATATTTATTACTGTGGCTAGTGTCATTTCACAATGTCCATTTTCCTAAATGTTTTAAAATATTAGCCTAAGTCTAATATAATTATTACCTTTTCTATTGATTTAATTGCTTCCCAGGAAGTCAAATGTGTTTTTATGTACACTGACATAATTTATAAACAAGAGATCAAATGCAGGGCAGTCTGTGCTGGCAGTCACACACACAATTATAGAAATGTAATTAATTCCTGCTCATTTTTATACACTTCTTATGCTCTGAAATTCTTTTGAGGTTGGCTTTTCCCCAGGTATATAGTTTATGGTCTCTGATATTCAAGGATGTTCTTTGTCAAACTGTATCGTCTCAAGTAAGTTTACTTATGTGGATTGAAGTTTGTAAAGCAGAATGACTTTCAGCTTCCACATCATTTCTTGAATGCTACCATAAATTAGTTTGTAATAGAGTTAAATATTTCTTGAACGGACTA
This sequence comes from Phocoena sinus, assembly GCF_008692025.1. Lineage (NCBI taxonomy): Eukaryota > Metazoa > Chordata > Mammalia > Artiodactyla > Phocoenidae > Phocoena > Phocoena sinus. Next base: position 91,298,371 of record NC_045768.1, read on the forward strand.
ATATCTAGACATTCATTTTTAGCATAAAAGAGACTCTCCATCCTTCCCTTGTATATTCTCTACGGATAGTTTGCATTTGAATTTACTTTATAACATCTGTGTAAATAAGATTTTTTAAATAAAATTTGAAGAAAACATAGAGAATTGAGATTTAAGATTAACATGTTTCAACTACTTTTTAAAGTAGTTGAATAAAAAAGAAGCTGTAATATCTTCTTAAAAAATAATATTGAGAAACAGGCTAAAACATGTTGGATAACATTACAGGGAATGATATTCAGAACCAAATCAATATAAGACAGTTGTAATGCCTCAAAAATATGTTTTTGGTAATTTTTTTTAAAATTGTGAAAAAAAAATAGTAAAACTCGAATATTAAATTAGCCATACAACTGGCTAACTTCAAGTGACCTGTAATTTGCTTTTTTGTAACATGGAAATAATAATGCCTGCCTGTCCTTCCTCACAAAAATTTTACAACATCAAAGCTGTTGACAAATATGAAAATATAAACTACTATGGAGAAATCAAACCTCCTTAATCTATCTGTGCTGCCCTTTTTGATTTGGCCTACCCCTATATTACCATCCTCACCTCCAAACACATTCTATTCAACAAAGTAGGCTATTGTAATTTTATTATATTATGTACTGTTACCACAACCAGTTGGAAACTTTCACACCTTCTAGCCTGTAGTCCTATTTCCCCATTGAAGGTGTTTCTTCATCTGAATTTCTCTCTCTTCTACTCATTTCTGTAGCCTGTTCTGTATCAGTCAGTGTACAGACAGGAGAACTAAAACATCTTCTGGATGTTTCAAGCACATAAACATTTAGTCACAAATTATTTTAGATGGCCTAAAATTGCAAAAAGGAAAAACGAAGATTTCATAGAAATGTGGAAGATGCTACCATCCTAGCTGGAGCCCACTAGTCTACCTTTTCATCTGGAGCCTCCCCTGTTGTACTGCCAATGGTGTTGCAGCCCACAGTTTCCTGGAGGTACCCAAATCTGCTGATTCTTCTACTGCAGTCAGAGTGAGAAACGACACTTTCTCTTTTATATTCCCTTATTTCCTATCAGGGAATCCCAATAACAGCAACTGAGTAGAAAACAGCTGTTGAGGGAGTCTAGGCAGTGTGGTTTTTAGGTCCCCTGTGAAACTGTGGAGAGCTAAGGAGGATGGGAACAGAACTTGGAACCAATACACAATATCTGTCAGAGTGCCTGTACTAACTGTCTAGGGCTGTTGTTACAAAGTATTACAGACTGTATGGCCTTAAACAACAGAAATTTATTTTCTCACCATTCTGAAGACCAAAATTTCAAAACCAAAGTGTCGGCAGGGTTAGTTCTTTCTGAGAGCTGTGAGGGAAGTTTCTGTTCTAGAGCTTTCTCCTTGACCTGTAGATGGCTGTCTTCTTCCTATGTCTCTTCACATTATCTTCCCTCTGTGTGTGTATGTCCAACTTTTCCCTTCTATATTGGATTAGGGCCCATCCTAATGACCTCATTTTAATTTTATTAAGTCTATAAAGATCCTATCTCCAGATCAAGTCACATTCTGAGATACTGGAGTTTAGGACTTCAACATATGAATTTTAGGGAAACATAATTCAACCCGTAAGAGTGTCCTAATACGGCAACTACATAAATGATTCATAGCCCATATGGGAATTTATTGAACTTTTCTATTTGTATGTTTTTTTCCCACTACTCTAGGAGGAATCTTGTTTTCTCTTTTAACGTTGTCTAGTAGCTAGCTGCTTGGCACATCAGAGTCTCAATATATGTCAGCTGGTCAATCGTTATAGATTAATGGAGCTAAACATTTAATGTTACATTAAAGGCTTCCAAAACTAGAAGTCAGTTTGCATTTCAAAATTATTCAACATTGCTTTCCTATGTTGACTCTCCCATTAATTTGGTCACTATCAATCTATTGATATTCTATACATCAGACACTGATTTTACAAGACACTGAAATGTTACACACTGAAGATAGAAATTCAGATAAATGTGTTACTCCTTCGGAAAGCTGATATTCAACAGGAAGACAGAACTAAATCAACAATATTCTCAAAGCTTAACAACTGCTCTTAGAAAAATCCCATGCTCTGGGAATAAAGGTGCACTGATTAGAGAGCTGATCTTTCTACAGTACTCATTTCAACTCCCAAATATTGATCATGATGCTCATCCCACCACTAACACCCTCCACATTACTCTCTACCTATCTAATATATATCCATCAATACTTAAGTTATTTGTCCCTCTGTCTCTATAAACTAATACATGCTAAGTTCCCTACCACAGTGCCTAGAACTTTCTTTCTACATTTCTCTCCATTCCTCTCTACTGTCTTCCATTCTGCTTCATCCTCTCTTCCTCTATTTCTTTCATTTATCACTTCATTTCAGCAAATTCATAACAATTACATCCAGCTTTGCTAAAACCTGACATACATGTTGATTAAAATTAATGTGCTATCCAAAATAATGCCATCAAAACCACAAGCCTTTGGGGAAAATGGAATTTAGATTTCTATCTGAATATTTATAATCAGAATTTTATAGTGTATTTTCTTTTATGCCTTGTATAGTAAGACTTGCATATATACATTTATTTTTAATGTCAGTAATTAACTCATTGTGTCCTTTTCTTGCATTATAATTTTTTATTTTTTCAGTACTTGGGCCTCTCAGTGCTGCGGCCTCTCCCGTTCTGGAGCACAGGCTCCAGATACAAAGGCCCAGCGGCCACAGCCCATGGGCCCAGCCGCTCTGCGGCAGGCGGGACCCTCCTGGAGCAGGGTACAAACCCGCGTCCCCTGCATCAGCAGACGGACTCTCAACCACTGCACCACCAGGGAAGCCCAGTAGCTCATTTTTAATGCTTCAAGAATACTTAAAAATAATTTTTTTAATGATTAATGTAAACTATGGAAATAGCACACAAAATAAGTACACAACTAATCATGGTAATTCATACCTGGTTTTTTTTGTTGTTGTTTTTGTTTTTTTTTTGGCTGTGCCATGCGGCTGTCAGGATTTTAGTTCCCTGACCAGGGATTGAACCCAGGCCCCCTGCAGTGGAAGCCCAGAGTCCTAACCACTGGACCACCAGGGAATTCCCTCATGTCTGTATATTCTAATCATGTGATAGAGAAGTTTCTAAGATATTCTCCTAAGATTCCTGCACTGTAGTGTAAATGACTTATATAATCTCCTTCTCTTGAGTGTGGGTGTAGTCTGGAATATAATGGGATACCATTTCTGTGATTAGTTTACTAATAAGCTAACTGTGTGTTATGCAGAAGGGAGATTATTCTTGTGTGGCTGACCTAATTACGTAAGCTTTTAAAAGAAGGTGAAACATCAGAGATGGAAGAACACAAATGAAGATGAGAATTCCATCGATAGTTTATCATAGAAATCAATTAATGAAATTTATTTTGAGTTCATAGATTTTTATCTTATTGCATTTTCTCTTTAAAATTTTAATCTAATTATTATTGTTAATTATTATAGGTACAATTATCTTATTTTATTAATTTCAACTCTTACCTTTCTAATTTTCTCTCTTCTACTTTCTTTGGGTTTAATTTGATTTTCTTTTTCCAGCATCTTAAGGGAATAATTTAAGTCATTGTATTCATAATTCTTTTTTTCCTAATATAAATACTTAAAGACACATATCTCAAGACTGTTTTAGCTCTATTGAACAAATTTTGATCTACTGTGTTTCCATATTTACTCATTAAAATGTTTTCTATTTTCCGGAGTATTTTTTGGTCCCAAGTGTTATTTGTAAGTGAATTGTTTAGTTTCTGTACACTTGAATATTTTAATATGCCCCTTTTTGTGAATTACTAATTTAATTATGCTGTATAAATGGACTCATACAATATGTCGTATTTGTGGATGTCTTTTTATATCTGGAATAAAATTTACAAGGTTTTTCTATATTGTAGCATGTATCATTACTTAATTCTTACAATGAATAATATTTCATCGTATGGATATAACACATTTTATTTGCTCATTTATCAGTTGATGGACATTTAGATTATTTCTACTTTTTGTCTATTAATAAACCATGCTGCTGTGAAAAAGTGAAGAGAAGTTATGGTAGATATATGTTTTTATTATTCATAGGTATATACATATGAAAATACTGAGGAGGGGAATTTCTGGATTATATGGTAACTCTATTTTTAACATTTTGAGAAACAGCTGAACTATTTCCCATGGAGTCTATATCATTTTACATTCCTACCACCAACATCTCAACAGCCTGGCCAGCTAGTTTTATGACCTGTCCTTTTGACTTTAGTCATCCTAGTAGGCATTAAATAGTGAATATACTGTGAATATCCTACTATATCAGTATCAGAGATGATAATGTGCTGTGTGTCATTTAATCTATTAATAGAGTATATTATATCGATAGTTTTTACGTATAAAACTGCCAATGCATTCTCTGGATGAAACCCATTTAGCCGTATATACTTATTTTTATATATTGTTGGATTCATTTTTTCCGAGTATGTTTTGAACATTCTTTGTCTATATCCAATAAGAATATTGGTCTATAGATTGCTCTTATAATGTCCTTATACTAGATGGAAAATAGCCACCTGTCTTATTTCTATAGCAAGGAAACATTTTTTTCACACTAATTCATGAACTCATTCTGTTCTATCATGATACATGCAGAAATAATGCAAATTTATATTAACATAGGAAAATTAATCATCATTATCATGAGGTGTTTCTTTTCAGTGAAAGAGAAGCATGTAATTTCCATGTGCAGATGCACATTTAATGGGATCAGCTGTATGGTGATGGACAGAAACTACATTTTTGGTGGTGAACATGTTGAAAAGTATGCAGAAGTAGATAATATCATGTTGTACACATGGAACTTACATAATGTCGTAAACTGACATTACCTCAATAAAAAGCAAATCTAAAAAAAGCACACTTAAGAAGAAAATTAGTGTCTTGCTTTTAAAAATGATTTTCCTCCTTCAGTGTTGTTACTTCAAATCTAATAAATTTAAGATGTATATGTAGGGTAGTGTTTATATCTCATATGTGGTTGGCCCGTAAATATTATTTAAAATATGCACAGTTTTACATTAGGGTATTATTTCCTGACCTCTCAACTAAAGTTTATAAATAACTGATTGTGACATTCTGCACATTGTAATATAAATGAGCATGGGGTACAATATCAACCTCTTACCATAACTGATCATTAACACTCAAGAATGTTTTATGTTGGAGTGGAAAAGAGTTGACTATGATTGAATGGAAAACAGAAACATGATTATACTTAGAAAATAAAGGCAGTAAATGGTTCATTTGCTCTCTTTCCATTCGCAGAATTGTAATAAAAATGCCAACTAGATTGATATTTAGGCAAAAGTACAATTGCAGTGAAGTTCAGATTACAAGAGGAGCTGCATTAATATACAACATTCTTGTTTGAGCCTGCTTTTCTATTTCAATTTCAAGAGTACTTGGGTATTTTAATTTCAGTTATAGATACCCATTTAGCAACTCTCTTTTCTATAAAATAAATGTTAACACTACTAAGTTATTCCATTTTACCATGTTTTCTTAGATTTTAATCTTAATATTAAAAAAAAAAATCACAACATTTGAAAGAAGTTACAGTCCTGTATATCACACAGAGTACTGAATGCCTTCTAGTTCACACATTATTAAGCTGCTGTAGCAGCAGCTGCATAGGATTTAGCACAACATATGGTGTTGAGTCTTTCTCTTTTTTTTTTTTTTTTTTTTTTTTGCGGTATGCGGGCCTCTCACTGTTGGGGCCTCTCCCGTTGCGGGGCACAGGCTCCGGACGCACAGGCTCAGCGGCCATAGCTCGTGGGCCTAGCCGCTCCGCGGCATGTGGGATCCTCCCGGACCGGGGCACGAACCCATGTCCCCTGCATCGGCAGGCGGGCTCCCAACCACTGCGCCACCAGGGAAGCCCCGAGTCTTTCTCTTTTTTAATGAAAATCTGATTTATAAATCTCTTGCAACAAACTGGTGGTGAAATGTTTAGCAAAGCTATAACACATATTACTTGATATTTAAAAATGCCACCTTTTTTTCTCGTGAGCAAAATGATGACAGACGTATGAAGGTATGCTAAAAGAGGAGAGGAAATAAAATGGAAGGGAAGAATGAGAAAAAATGTAGAATTACAAGATAGTAACTAATACTCCCTAAAATGAGTCTTATAAAATAATGTTATTTTTATTGGTTAAATAATTATTTGAGCTGTAATTTTAGAGTTTTAAAAAAAATTTTTGAAGTATTAAGGTTGTAGTAAGGTGTTTTGTGTGTTTTATTGAGGGAGGGTAGAGAGGTAGTACAGCAGCTAAAGAAAAACTACACTGTTTCAGGATGTGTTAGAATGCTATGTAAGACATTTCAAATAAATGTTCTTAATATGAACAATATCAATTTTTAAAATACAGAAAAATTGTATTAGCAATTAAAATAAAACGAAAAGTGTCATACAGGCTCTAGCTATACATATTCCAAGACACAAACCTTGATGAAGATTGCCTTTCTTATTCATCAGTTCCTATTTTTCTATGCCCATGGCATTTATTCTTTCTAGAAATTAACTAGTGACTTGATATCATCTCATGTAAGAACTGATTCTGACTAAAATATTTTCCTTATATTCCTGAAGATTCCCTGTTATGGTACCTGTAATCTTTCCACTTAGATGAGGGACTACTTAAAACATCTTCCAATGAAAATATATTTATCAAGAGGAGATTTAAGAAGGGAGAAAACCATCCTTTACCTCTAAAGTGATACAATGCAGGTGTTTTAAGGAAAAATAGATTTTCCTTATACATACATATATGCAGAGAAGCTTGATTCTCAATCTAAGTTTTTAATCCTCATTACAACTCAAAACTAATATTTTGTTTATTAAGATGCTATCATAAGCTGTACTAGCAGCCCTTCTCGAAAACAACACTTAAATCATCACCAGTGGTGGTATCTTATTTTTTAATGTCACTGGTAGATTACAGACTGGGAATTAGATGTGTTTTTTTATAACCCTTTACTTAGTGCCAAGTATTCATATGTTGATGCAGTCTGAGCTTGAGAATGTTGGGAATGACAGTTTCTATTTTCAGGCTAATCTTTTCTCTGTTGACCAAGTAACCTTTCCAGTCTTCACTTCCTCTTTATTCAGAATAAGTCCCCATCCCCCAATTCCTGCCAAAAGAGAGCCTCGATATTCTGGAATAATCTTCCTCACCCTAATTTAGATGTGTTGAAGGGCTATGTTCTACTTTGGTAGAAATAGGACTGAATTGATGCCCTGCCGTTAGGCCGTAGCGCTGCTAGGATTGCATCGATCTTCCTGTTTGTACTGTTTGTAACTATGGCCCCATCTTAAGTATTTCTAATTGAGAAACAAAACCTCAGGAAACCGAAACTTAACCAGCCGCTCTCGCTTCTGTAACTATACTTGCTGAACCCCCTTTTGCAACCATCCAACCAATCAGACGGTGACTAGTGTCTTTGTTTAAAAGTTAACCAATCAGTGACTAGTGTTGTTAGACCCAAGCGGTCTACGAGGGATTCCAACTCGCCCAAGAACCGCCAAGAGTCGAGAGCCGTTGCAACACGCAAGAGGTTTATTAGGAGCCGATGCACCGGGGTTCCCTGAACCTCACGCAGGAGGCCGATGGGGAACCCCTAAAAGCGGAATCACATACTTTTTATAGGTTTATTTACTCATAGGGCGGGTATATTCTCACAATGATTGGGTAAATGTGGTGACTTTTGAATTCATTGGCTTAGGAACTTTTGTCCCACCTTCTGGCCGTTATAGTTGTTTGTTCATTGTGGCGGTTAGGGCGTATACCTGTTACGGGCAACTGGAAAATTACCCGCTGTCTGGCAAGTCCCCGTCAACTGAAAAACTCCAAGAATTGGTTTCGATAGGGAGAAGGAGTGGCGCACGATAGGGAGAAGAATTGGTTTCGATAGGGAGAAGGAGTGGCGCACGATAGGGAGAAGAATTGGTTTACGGGAACAAGTGAGGGGGTGGAAAGTCCCTAAAGGCCCCACATTCCCCCCTTTTTTTTTTTGTAACTAATTTCAATCATGGAATTTCAGTTTCTTTTTGCGAGTTTTGGTATTGTTGCCTTAGCATTAAAACTTGTACCGTACTAATGCGTTCTCTAATAAAGGCTATCAGGCGATTCAGAATGCATGGTCCAAAAGTTAAGAGCAACAATAAAATAATGAGGGGCCCTAACAAGGTGGAAACTAAAGTAGTAAGCCAGGGAGATTTATCAAACCACGATTGAAACCATCCTTTTTGATTTTTCCTTTCCTGTTGTCTTTTGTCCAGGCGCTCCCTAAGTTTGTCCATAGTTTTGGTAATAGCCCCAGAATGATCAATATAAAAACAGCATTCTTCTTTTAGTGCAGCACATAGTTCGCCCTCCTTAAGGAACAGCAGATCTAATCCCCTCCTGTTTTGCATTACCACCTCTGAAAGCGAGGTGAGGGATTCTTTTAACTGAGTTATGGAACTTTCTAACGCCCGGAGGTCAACATCTACAGCTTGTCTAAAGGCATCATAATAGTGGGGTTGTTGAATGAGGGCTGTTGCACCTGTTCTTACCCCGGCTGCCATTCCTAGTCCTAGGAGTACAGCCAGGGTGAGTGTTATGGGTTTCCTCTTAAACCTTCTTCTGCCCTCATATTCATCTAGAAAGGATGAATCTGAATGATAAATGAGTCTGGGGACTAGCTGAACTAACACACAAAAATCGGTTGAAGCTTTAAGGACCTCTAAAGAAATGCAGGGGGTCAATCCTGTGTTACATGCCCACCATCCATCCGGAGGAGGGAGGAGATACCCTGAGCCCTGTGGGAGGCTTAAATTGGCACAAAGATGTCGGTGGGACGAGGGGGGCGTTCCTACACATGTACCGTTTCCTAATACTGAGGCCAGGGTCAATTTACTATTTTCTTCTTGTTTCCATCGACATTGATCTGGAGTGTTGACATTATTATAATTAGAATTATATCCTATAGCATCATAATAAGGGGGAGGAGCAGCATAGCAAAGCCAACATGATTTGGTAGCCTCCGGGTTTGTGGCATTTAAAACCTCAAAAGCCGCCTGGACCAATGAGAGCATTCGGTCCCGGGGGGTCTTGGGCTTGATTGTCATTTCTTTTGGCTCAAAAGTTTGCTTTCTTATCTCTGGTAACGCTGTGGGAGGGGCCAAAGGTAGCAAAGAGTGCCCTATCTCAGGGTTGGGGCCTGTAGGAACTGGAGTAGGGGTTTCAATTTTTAGTTTGATGGTCATTAGTAATCCATCATCATATCCTTCTTTATAAAACCTGATTCCCCATGAATGGCCATTTATCCAGTTTTTTATCTTTTTTTCCTGGTTCACTAAAAGAAATCTTAAGGGGATGGCACCATTTAGTACATTCAGGCCTATAAGTTAAGGGGTTGGTTGGGTGTGTATAATTGGCTGTCACCTTAATAAAGTCCCAGCCAGAGGTGGGCTTCCAATAGGTGTCTCCTGTGGTTTCATATCCCCAGCTTTTGCAATAAAAGTTTTCAGTTCCTCCATATTTATAATTAAGGGACCTGTGGCGATGGAACCCGGGGCATATGTAGAAAGCAGGAGCTCTGAGCCCAGTCCTCCGAATCCCGTTTTTGCAACACTTTCCGGAGGAATCAGCTCTAGTTGTTAAAATTTTTGGAACATTATGTTGATCATAATAGTCTTCTAAATCCCAACCGGGAGCCCCTATGGCCAGTTTACAAACATCAGGAAAAAGGTTTGGCCACCAGGTCCATGGGGGAGCGATATTGCTAACAGACCATATTACATCTCCAGTTTGGGAAATTACCTGCCAGGTTAAATGCTGGGGCAGGTGAGGACTAAAATTACTCACAGTCAGTAGGGGTAACAAAGTTAAAGTTATAAATCTGATGATCGCAGAAGCTTGAGCTTGAGCGGGTTGCTGGTCTTTTGGGCTCGCCATTCCGATGTTGCAGATGCTGGTGCGGCCTTCACGTGTGAAGCGTGGATCCACGCAGCGATGCCGTCTACCTTTATAGCCGTGGGGGTGGTGAGCAGGACGATGTATGGTCCTTTCCACCGAGGCTCTAGAGTCTGGGTTCGGTGCCGACGGACGTCCACGGAATCTCCGACTTGGAAGGGATGAGCCTCTGCTGGTGTTCCTGGTCGGTAAGCCTCTGCCAGCTGGGACCACACCTCCTTTTGAACCAACTGGAGTCCCAACAGCCTAGCATATAAGTCAGTGTTATTCTGGCAGTCAGGACTTAATTTTTTTCCTTAGCGTAAAAAGAGGAGGTGGGGCCCCGTATAGTATTTTAAATGGAGTAAGATAATAGCGGGAGGGGGTATTTCTAGCCCGGAACAGGGCTAAGGGAAGGAGCACCGTCCAATCTGTACCGCCAGTCTCTATGGACAATTTAGTTAGGGTCTCTTTTAGAGTTCTATTCATTCTCTCTACCTGTCCTGAACTCTGGGGTCTATAGGCACAATGTAATTTCCAATCAGTCCCCAGGTATTTGGCCACACCCTGACTTACCTGGGCGACGAAGGCGGGACCATTATCTGATCCTATTACCTTTGGTGCCCCGAACCGGGGGAAAATTTCTTCTAAGATCTTTTTGGCCACCACAGTAGCTGTCTCCTTCTTCGTCGGGAAAGCTTCTACCCATCCTGAGAAGGTATCTATAAAAACTAGAAGATACCTGTTACCGTACCTTCCAGGGCGTATTTCAGTGAAGTCGACCTCCCAATAGGCTCCTGGGCGGTCTCCTCTGAGCCTTTTTCCGACCTCAAGTTTTCCTTTATGGGAGTTTACCTGTTGGCATGGAATGCACTCTCGTGCAATCTGCTCAGCTAATTTAGTTAGTCCAGGGGTATCATAACCTGTCTTGTGTAGTAGGGACATCATCTTTTTGGTTCCCAAGTGTGTCCATCTGTGAATCTGTTGTAGCATGGATTTTGCTTGTTGAGGAGATAATGTTCCTTTAGTTATGGCTGGGGTACTTGTTCCCCTATCATTTGGTTTCCCAGGACTCTCATCTGATAGTTCTAGTATGATTTCCCATAGAGCCACTTCTCGTGCCACCCTATCTGCCATGTTGTTGCCTCTTGTCACCGGGGTATTGTCCTTCTGGTGTCCGGGGCAATGAATGATGCTGACTTTAGTGGGGAGCATGAGGGCAGCTAGCAGTGCCACTATTTCTTCTTTGTTTTTAATTTCTTTGCCCGCCGAGGTGAGCAACCCTCTTTGTTGGTAAATGGCCCCATGGACCTGGGCGGTAGCAAATGCGTATCTACTGTCCGTATAGACGTTTACCTTTTTGTTTTCTGCTAGTTCCAATGCTCTAGTCATGGCGATTAGTTCAGCCCGTTGGGCCGATGTCCCTTGCGGTAATGTGGCTGCCCAGATGACCTCTTTCCCGTCTACCACGGCTGCTCCCGCCCGACGCTTACCTTCCTCTAGGAAACTGCTTCTGTCAGTAAACCAGGTAACGTCGGCGTTGGGGAGGGGCTGATCCATCAAGTCTGGTCTGCTACGGTGTGCTGCAGCCAGTACTTCCTGACAATCATGGATGACGGTAGTGCTTTCCAGGTCAGGGTCGGGTAGCAAGGTGGCCGGGTTGAGTCCTGTGGCTGAGGTAAACTTAATACGATCTGAGTTTAACAGCAGGGCTTGGTAATGAGTCATCCTGGCATTTGTTAGCCATCTGTCGGGTGGCTGGCGAATTACACTTTCTAATGCATGGGGGGCTGTTATCGTTAGGTTCTGCCCCAAAGTCAGTTTGTCAGCATCTTTGACCAAAGCGGCCACCGCGGCGATTATTTTTAAACAGGCGGGCCATCCTGCTGCCACAGGATCCAATTTCTTTGATAGGTACGCAACCGGGCGATTCCAGGGGCCCAGTTTCTGAGTTAGTACTCCCTTTGCAATACCTTTATTCTCGGCCACGTACAGATGAAAAGGCTTAGTGATCCTTCCCCCGTTCCTTTTTTTAGGGCATTCTCTTGCCCAATGACCTTTTTCTTTACGGTAGGCACATTGGTCCTTGTCTAATGGCCGCCTTCTATCCGTTGTTCGCCCTTCCTGTCTATTTCTGTCTCTACTGTTTCCTCCTCTGACTACAGTGGCCAGTATCTTACTCAAATGTCTTTCTTGCCTCTTATCTCATCTTACCTCACGAGCCTCTTGTTCCTTCTGCTTTCTTTCTTCTCTTTCTTCTTCTGTCTCCCTCTTATTATATACCTTATCTGCCTCTTTTACTAAGTCCTGAAGGGAGAAACCTTGTAGGCCATCCAGCCTTTGTAACTTCTTTCTAATATCAGGGGCCGCCTGGTCAATAAAGGCCATTGCTATGGTGGCCTTATGTTCCTCAGAGGTTGGATCATAAGGAGTGAATCGTCTAAAAGCCTCCATTAAGCGTTCTAGGAACACGGTTGGCGATTCCTGGGGCCCCTGAGTTACCTCTCTTACCTTAGCCAAATTCGTGGGGCGCCTGGCCGCTCCATGGAGACCCGCCACCAGAGCCTGGCGATACATTTTCAGGTGCTCCTTACCTTCCAGGGTATTAAAGTCCCAATTCGGCCTGACGAGTGGAAAACCGGCATCAATCTCATTAGGCAACTGGGTAGGTTGTCCATTGGCGCCTAACACATTCTTTCTAGCCTCCAGGAGAACCCGTTGCCTCTCCTCAGTTGTGAGGAGAGTCTGGAGGAGCTGTTGACAATCATCCCAGGTGGGTTGGTGGGAGAAGACAAGAGACTCTATTAGAGCAGTAAGAGCCTGTGGGTTTTCAGAGAAAGTAGGGTTATGCATCTTCCAATTATAAAGATCTGCAGAGGAAAAGGGCCAGTATTGAAGGGGCCTATTCCCGTGGTTATCGGGGGGGCCATATTCTCTAAGGGGTAAAGCAGTAGGATCCGGGGAAACAGCCCTCCGGCTTCTGGTGCCCGCCGAGGGACCCCCCCTTTCCGCCATAACAGGTGGCCCTACTGGTGCGGAGGGTTGTGAAGCTGGGGGTCCTAGGGGCGACATGGGATTTAGGGCCGGAGGATAAGGAGGTGGGGAATCTAGAAGAAGCAAATCAGACTGCAGGTCAGGATATATCGCCTTTGGCGGGTCCGGGGCAGCAGATGACTTTTCCGTGTCTGGGGTTTTCTTCAGGGCCAATATCTCCGATTGTGCTGGAGCGCATGCAGACGTGCCTGTTGAGGAAACAAAGGGCCGGACCCACGGAGGCGGGGAGAGAACTAGATCTTCCCAGACCAAGATATATGGTATCTGGTCTGGGTGTCCGTGGGGTCCTGTGTTAAAGACCCTAGACTTGACTAGCCCAACCTTATCTAACAAAAAAGATCCTTCGGGTGGCCACCCTGTCTGAAATGTAGGCCACTCAGAGGTACACAGCGTTTGCCATTTTCCTTTCCTTACTTCTACCGAAAGGTTGTGGGCCCTAGCCCTAACTTCGGTCCAGTGGCTTAGGGTAAGAGAAAGAGGAGTCGTCATAGTTTGTCCCATTGTCGTCCGTCAAAAGAAAGATAATAGTACAGAAAAACAATAAAATTTCAAAAGACACACATTGATATTGCCGCCGCGAACTTAAACCCGAAACCAACTCAAATTCAGATGGCAGCTTATATAACCTGCCAGAACCAGCCGCCGCGAACTTAAACCCGAAACCAACTCAAATTCAGATGGCAGCTTATATAACCTGCCAGAACCAGCCGCCGCGAACTTAAACCCGAAACCAACTCAAATTCAGATGGCAGCTTATATAACCTGCCAGAACCAGATGAAGGGGAGACAAAATTTGTTTCTCCTTCCAGATGGACCACCAGGGCGTCCCCCGGGGCCCGTGGACACCAGCTTTCGGCACGTCTGCCTAGCCAGGAGTCCAATACAGATTCCACAGCAAGCCGGTTCGCACGGCTTTTTCCTAATGGCGGCTAGCAACAAACAAACGACAAACAAACAGACAATTGGGCTCGAGCCTACCTGATACCTCCGACTCCCGATGTTCTTGTGACCCGGGGGCGAGAGGGGATCCCGGACGAGCCCCCAAATGTTAGACCCAAGCGGTCTACGAGGGATTCCAACTCGCCCAAGAACCGCCAAGAGTCGAGAGCCGTTGCAACACGCAAGAGGTTTATTAGGAGCCGATGCACCGGGGTTCCCTGAACCTCACGCAGGAGGCCGATGGGGAACCCCTAAAAGCGGAATCACATACTTTTTATAGGTTTATTTACTCATAGGGCGGGTATATTCTCACAATGATTGGGTAAATGTGGTGACTTTTGAATTCATTGGCTTAGGAACTTTTGTCCCACCTTCTGGCCGTTATAGTTGTTTGTTCATTGTGGCGGTTAGGGCGTATACCTGTTACGGGCAACTGGAAAATTACCCGCTGTCTGGCAAGTCCCCGTCAACTGAAAAACTCCAAGAATTGGTTTCGATAGGGAGAAGGAGTGGCGCACGATAGGGAGAAGAATTGGTTTCGATAGGGAGAAGGAGTGGCGCACGATAGGGAGAAGAATTGGTTTACGGGAACAAGTGAGGGGGTGGAAAGTCCCTAAAGGCCCCACAGTGTCTTTGTTTAAAAGTTAGCCAATCAGGGCTTCCCTGGTGGCGCAGTGGTTGAGAGTCCGCCTACCGATGCAGGGGACGCGGGTTCGTGCCCCGGTCCGGGAGGATCCCACATGCCGTGGAGCGGCTGGGCCCGTGAGCCATGGCCGCTGAGCCTGGGCGTCCGGAGCCTGTGCTCTGCAACGGGAGAGGCCACAACAATGAGAGGCCCACGTACCGCAAAAAAAAAAAAAAAAAAAAAAAAAAAAAAGTTAGCCAATCAGTACTCCCCACCCCTGGAAAGCCCCGCAGAAGGTCCCGAGCTTGTTTGTACCTGTCTATAAAAGAGCTGTACTAAACTCCATCGGGACCTCTTAGCGTCACCGGCAACGAGTGCGAGTGCGCGGAGGTCCAGGTTCGAACCTGCAATAAATGACCCTTGCCGTTTGGCTTTGACTCTTGTCTCTGGTGGTCTTGTGGAGGGGTCTCGCGACCGTGGGCATTTCAGTGTCAAACCATGTCTGAATACTAGAGTGAGCGTGATTCAGCCACAAGCTGGTAACTCCACTAAGACTAGTGAAGTCAATATTAGACCCCTAAGAAATAAAGCATTTAGGGCTAGCGAAGAAGAGATTTTTTAAAAAGAAAAATACTAATATCTATTGCTGACTAGTGAATTTTTATTCATTTTATTTATAATAAACTGTGGGGCCTTTAGGGACTTTCCACCCCCTCACTTGTTCCCGTAAACCAATTCTTCTCCCTATCGTGCGCCACTCCTTCTCCCTATCGAAACCAATTCTTCTCCCTATCGTGCGCCACTCCTTCTCCCTATCGAAACCAATTCTTGGAGTTTTTCAGTTGACGGGGACTTGCCAGACAGCGGGTAATTTTCCAGTTGCCCGTAACAGGTATACGCCCTAACCGCCACAATGAACAGACAACTATAACGGCCAGAAGGTGGGACAAAAGTTCCTAAGCCAATGAATTCAAAAGTCACCACATTTACCCAATCATTGTGAGAATATACCCGCCCTATGAGTAAATAAACCTATAAAAAAGTATGTGATTCCGCTTTTAGGGGTTCCCCATCGGCCTCCTGCGTGAGGTTCAGGGAACCCCGGTGCATCGGCTCCTAATAAACCTCTTGCGTGTTGCAGCGGCTCTCGACTCTTGGCGGTTCTTGGGCGAGTTGGAATCCCTCGTAGACCGTTTGGGTCTAACAAAACAACTTAGATCTTATTATGCCAATTGATCTTATTAAGCTAATTAATAACGCTGGTACAATATTTATAGGTGTTTCTAACAGAATTCATTTTATGTATAAATGGCCAGTCACTATTCTTGTTGTCATTATTACTACCGTTATGCCCATCCTCACTGAACACAAATAATTTACAGTAATCTGTGATCTCTCTAGAAAAGGAAATGGCATTAAGGGAAATGGCATTAAGGAAATGGCATTAAGGGAAATCACAGATCGGCAGAGAGGAAATTAAATAAATATTAAATTAAATCTTGACAGCAAGCTTTCAGAGGCAACAAAAAATCTCCATTGATGATACAAAGCAAATACGCTTAACATCTTTCTTCATCTGTAGTATCTCAATAGATACTATACAGATCTAATACAGACCTAGATAACAGATCTAATGATCTGTCACATGAAACACCTGCTCCAAAGTTTCTTTTCTCCCAACTCCTAAAAACATGAGTTCTACAACAAGCTAGTAGGTAGATTTTTGCCCCTTTTTTTCTTCTCTCACATTGCTTAAGAGGCTTTCTACTTCAGTTGTCTGTAACTCCAGAGTAGTTTAAGTTATTCAACTTTTTCTGAATTTCATTTTAGTGCATCTCAAGAGGCTGACATTGATCAGACTCAGAGAATCTATCTTTTAATTCAAAGACTGGGTAAAAATCCTGTAAATGCCTGTGCGTGAATGCATAGTTAGGGTCAAGTATTACTTTTTCAGTACCCATACCTTTACACTGCACCTGACGTGTTGCACTGATAAACACTATCAAGGTATTCTAGTTTGCAAAAACTGTAAGGACCACTTCACAGTGCATCTCTGGGAAACTAGCTATTGGAACTGTCCTCAAATTTATCCTGCTGAGGCTAAAGTTTTCTTATCTATAAAATACTCTTCAGGGACTTACTTGGGGGTCCAGTGGTGAAGACTTCCATGCTTCTACTTCAGGGAAGCACAGGTTCAATTCCCTGGTCAGGGAGAAAAGATCATGTATGCCATGCCATGCAGTCCAAAAAATAATAATAATAATAAAATACTATTCATTACTTAATTAAAAAAATAATGCGGGAAGCAGTAAAAGCCCTCAATTCCAGAAGGGTGAGAAAGCTTGGGGATAGAGAAGCTGTGAAGTTCTTTTAATTAGTCCAGCACAGAAAGACTGAATTACCTAGAATACCATTTGCTTAGTTTTCATGAAGTGCTTACTTCTGCAGTCTATGACCCTTTCTTCCAACCCCAGGCCCTCTTTGCCCCCCTTGACAGCTGAGTCCTCTTCACTTGGTTCTGGATTCCAAGGCCAGGCCAGTCTAGATGGGATCTCTCTCACCTGAATATGAAAGTGATGATGATTCATATTGGACCTAACTCAGTATACAAGAAGACACCGCTGGTAGAATCTATGTTTGGCCATAGTTTGGCACTTCCGGTAGAACAATACTCAGTAGCCATCCAGATTGCACTGGCCATTGTGCAGGATTTTTGTTCCAGAAAGTTGGAAAACTTACAGCAACAGTAGGTTGCTGGCCATCTTCTTCAGATTTACCAGTCAAAGTATGTGCAAATCAACTGGGACAGAGTTGAAAAAAGATATAAAGAAAGCAGGAAGACCTGATTCAGAAATGAGCAAATAAAGCAGCACCTGAAATCAGCAATATAATTGAAGCAGCAACAGAATTTATCAAACAGGACATTGTGATGTTCAGTGGATTTGTGAGAGGCTATTTGCTAGGCCTTGCCTCTTAAGGACATGAGTGTTCTGTCACAGTGGATTCAACCTGAGAGGAGAAGGGGTGGTAACATGATGATGTCTCTACAGTTCCAGACACCAGATTCTCCAGGGTGTGAAGAAAAAAGTAGTTGGGCAAAATGGAGCTCGCAACTTACTGTTTGTCTTCTGACAAATCCTGGCAGTGCAGCCAAAAAATAAATAAGGTGAATCCACTTTAAAAAATATATATGTTTGCAATAAACTAAAAGGATTGTAATGCCCTTTTGTGGAAGGTCTTAGAAATAATAGAATTATTGAATATATTAAATAGATTCTACTGATATAAAATAATAATAATGGGGGGGAAATCACTGCTGTTCTAGTCTCTGTGACATAATTAGTGCAGCTTGTATCTCCCAAACCTTACCATTCTGTTTCTCTTGCAGGACCAGAATACGGTGCTGCCCTTTGCATTCTCTGCTTCCCAGCACAGAAAACACGGGCAAAGAACAGGCAAGGAAGCTGGACATTTAAGCCACTCTAAACTACAGATTATTCTTGAAGGAGAATCTTTTAAGGAACTGAGTTTTTGGTTTTCCATGTATAGTAATGAATATATACAACTGAATTTTACAGTTATTTTTAAACAGTTGTATACATGTTTTCTTAACTGAGAGATGACTAATTTTAGTTTTTCTGTTTTCACTTGTATTCATTACAACGTTTTTTAAATTATAAGCCTTGAATCAATATACTTATGTGAGTGTTGATAAGAGTAATCATTTCTAAGCTTGTTTGTCTCATGCCATAATATATACACATATTTCAAGATATTGAATTTATAGAAAATATATAGAAAAATATATGGAAGTGAATATTTAGAGAAAAAATCACTACTGATCACACCTTGTCAAATTATAAGATTATGACACTTTCCCCTACTACTGTCAATACAAATGCTAGTTAATGCATTTGTATATGCAATGAAACTTTTGAAAATTCATGTAGGAAAATTATATCAGACAGCTCACAGATTAGATTGTACAAATATTGAGTACATTAATGATTATTCATTAAAAACAATCCTAGGTAAAAACAGTAATAAGATGTTGGTATTAAGCCAATCCTTTGAAGTAAAAAGTAATGGCATATAGGGTGTTAATAGATATTAGAGACATAAATTAAAGTGATTGGGCTAACTAAGGCTATAATTCCACACTAGCAATTCAGATTATTATGAGTGTTTTGTAGTGTCAGCCTGAGAATGCTCAAGGAAGTATATTCCAAACTTCCTTAATGATAAATGTCACCAGACTAGATAGCTAAACGTAATGGTTATCAGACCTCTGCCCCAAGAGATTCTCATTCAGTAGATTGTATTGTGACATTGTTATCTATAGTGTATCTGTAGTCCTCCTGGGAACTCGTCAGGCAAGCTTGAAAATCACCAAGGCTAAGAGAAGGTCTGTGACCTTGGCACACTCTGAGCCTTTTAATCTTCCTCATTTGTACTTAAAGTTTGTGAAATAGGTTATAATTGTCAGATTATATAAGCTATTTGTTTTATTTTACAGCATTTGCTCACCTGGTCTTATTTGTGACTAACAACTCTGTGAACTACTTGATATATATTTCATATATTCTTTACTTGGATTTAAGGATGCACATGCGTTCTAAAACTTAATGTGCATGAGGATCACTTGGACAAATCATTAAAATGCAAATGCATGCTCTGCCTCATAGATTTTGATTCATTTGGTCTCTGATGGGACCTAGGAATTCACATTTGAAATAAGCACTCCTGCTGATTCTGATGAAAGTGCTGTACAGATTATATATTCAGAAATCCCACTGTAGAGAACTGATGAATTAAAATCACAGTGACTGTTGGAAATCCACCTAAATCTAAACAAACCCTGTGGAAATACTTCTGTGTTTGGAGCTTCCTACCAGCTGCCAACGTATTACCTGAATTTTACTATAAATGGTGCACTTGAATGTCATAAGAGATTATCTTTATTCATTGGAATTATCTTGAGATTCATTCTATTTAAAAGACACTACAAGGAGGCTTCCCTGGTGGCGCAGTGGTTGAGAGTCCGCCTGCCAATGCAGCGGACTCGAGCTCGTGCCCCAGGTCCGGGAAGATCACACATGCCGCGGAGCGGCTAGGGCCCGTGAGCCATAGGCCGCTGAGCCTGCGCGTCCAGGAGCCTGTGACTCTGCAACGTGAGAGGCCACAACAGTGAGAGGCCCGCGTACCACAAGAAAAAAAAAAAAAAGACACTTACAAGGACAGAACTTCTAGGTGATTTAATTAAGACAAAACTCCTTATTATTTGCTATTTATGTAAACTATTTTATTTTTAACTGTCCAAGCAAAATAATTGTTTGCAGTTGTAACTATACTCTTTACCAATGTATCAAAAACTCCACAGAGAAACTGGTATCATATTTTCCTACAGGAAATCTTGCAATTTTGCAGTTCACATTTTTAGTTAGGTAAAATACAACTTTCATTACTATGCACAGTGAGAATTTAAATGTTTCTGATCCTTTCTGCAATAAAATGTTATGTACATGCTTTAAGACAGTTGAATTACTATGCTTCTCACTAATGATGGAGTAAAATTTTACGTGAATGTGTTATAATATTTCTGAATCTCATTAAATATTACATTCATAGAATTTTATTTTAGAACAATAGCTATCATCTCTTAATTGTTATGATCCTGAAACACACCAAATGCATTTCACTTGGTCAAATTTGCATTGTAACTTATTTTAAATGTTTAATCTTCGACATCTGAGTTATTAGAAGGGTTGATTCAAAAATCGAATGTGTCTGGCTTGCAGAAGAATGAAACTGTCAATCCTATAATGATTAAAATAATGGATTAACAAATGTGCTAACCATATAAACAGTGGCTTTTTATATTGGTGTATCAGTGTTTTAAATTAGGTAAAATTTGTCAATGTGATCAGCTTTATCATTTTTACTTTCAGATGATATAGTCCAATTTAATGAGGAATAATAACACTGGCTTTCTCACAGAGTTATTACCACAATGCAATCAGCAAAGTATGTTAACAATTTGGATAAACAGTCCTTGTGTGTGTGTGTGTGTATGAAAGTGCACATATGCCTGTGTGCACACAGAGTACATGTTTAATTATAATATTGATATTTTAAAATAGTTATATTTATCTGTGTGAACACGCTTTATTTCTATTTTGAACAGAGTGTTATTAATTCAACCATGCTATTGACCATCTATTTCTAATTTCCTAAATAATTATTTTAAACAGAAGTCATGTTCCTTTATCCAGGCTGGTTTTCCTCATCGAAATTGTGTGTAGAAGAATAATATCTTGATGAGAAAAAGAAGAAAGACTGCACAGTCTAACCCTGATTTTAGAGGGAGAGCTTTTTATCTTCATCCCTGACATCAAAAGAGGAGGTATCATAACACTTTAAAGCTTGAGCTTTTTATTTGACGGAGATTAGAAAATAAGGAACTCTGGATTTTGTACTTGTTTACCTGAAAACATCAAATTTAATACAACTCAAAAGATATATTCTAGTTTACTTTTCATATGTCATTGTTATAGTCAAATGTTCTCTTTTTTCCAAGAAGATAAAGTTTTCCTCCGTGAATATTATTTTTTTTAACTTTTCATTTTATATTGGAGTATAGTTTTTTTGTTTTGTTTTGGTTTTTTGCCACACCATGCGGCTTGTGGGATTTTAGTTCCCTGACAAGGGATCGAACCCAGGCCCTTGTCAGTGAAAGTGCAGAGCCCTAACCACTGGACCGCGAGGGAATTCCCTGGAGTATAGTTGATTAACAATGTTGTGTTAGTTTCAGGTGTACAGCAAAGTGGTTCAGTTATACATATACATGTATCTATTCTTTTTCAAATTCTTTTCCCTTTTAGGTTGTTACATAATATTGAGCAGATTTCCCTGTGCTATACAGTAGGTCCTTGTTGGTTATCCATCTTAAATACAGCAGTGTGTACATGTCAATCCCACACTCTCTAACCATTCCTTCCCCCCATCCTTCCCCCCTGGTAACCATAAGTTTGTTCTCTAAGTCTGTGAGTCTGTTTCTATTTTGTAAATAAGTTCATTTGTCTCATTTGTTTTTAGATTTCGCATATAAGTTATATCATACAATATTTCTCTTTCTCTGTCTGACTTACTTCACTCAGTATGACAATCTCTAGGTCCATCCATGTTGTTGCAAATGGCATGATTTCATTCTTTTTAATGGCTGAGTAATATTCCATTGTATATATGTACCACATTCTTCTTTATCCATTCCTCTGTCGATGGACATTTAGGTTGTTTCCATGTCTTGGCTATTGCAAACAGTGCTGCAATGAACATTAGGGTGCATGTATCCTTTCAGACCATGTTCTTCTCTGGATATATGCCCAGGAGTGAGATTGCAGGATCATATGGTAGCTCTATTTTTAGTTTTTTAAGGAAACTTCATACTGTTTTCCATAGTGGCTGTACTATGTACTATTCACATTCCCACCAAAAGTGTAGGAGGCTTCCCTTCTCTCCACACCTTCTCCAACATTTATTGTTTGTGGATTTTAAAATTTGTATGGAGACACAAAAGACCCTGAATAGCCAAAGTAATCTAGAGAAAGAAAAATGGTGCTGGAGGAATAAGGCTCCCTGACTTCAGATTATACTACAAATGTATAGTCATCAAAACAATATGCTACTGGCACAAAAATAGAAATATAGAGCAATGGAATATGATAGAAAGCCCAGAAATAAACCCACACACCTATGGTCAATTAATCTATGACAAAGGAGGCAAGACTATACAATGGGGGAAAGACAGTGTCTTCAATAAATCGTGCTAGGAGAACTGGACAGCTACATGTAAAAAAATGAAATTAGAACATTCTTTAATGCCATACACAAAAATAAGGTCAAAATAGATTAAAGACCTAAATGTGAGACCATAAACTATAAAACTCTTAAAGGAAAACATAGGTAGAACACTCTCTGACATAAATTGCAGCAATATCTTTTTCGATCCATCTCCCAGAGTAATGGAAATAAAAACAAAAATAAAGAAATGGGACCTAATTAAATTCAAAAGTTTTTGCACAGCAAAGGAAACCATAAACAAAATGAAAAGACAACCCACAGAATGGGAGAAAATATTTGCAAATGATGTGACCAACAAGGGATTAGTCTGCAAAATTTATAAACAGCTCATGTGGTTTAATATCATCAAAACAAACAACCCAAACAAAAAATGGGCAGAAGACCTAAATAGATATTTCTCCAATGAAGATATACAGATGGCCAAGAGGCATATGAAAAGATATTCAACATTGCTAATTATTAGAGAAATGCAGATCAAAGCTATCGATACAATGAGATATTACCTCACACCAGTCAAAATAGCTATCATCAAAAAATCCACAAACAATAAATACTGGTAAATATTATTTTTATTTTGTATTATAAGTAATTGTTTTTAATAGCTAAGAATTAATACATTTATAACAATGTCTTAAAAACAGAGAAAATCACAATTTGTGAGAATTTAAAGCCAAAATAGATCTATTTATTTCTAAAACATAAAATTGAAAAATGATTATTATTACAAGTATTCAAGTGCGGCATGAGCAGTGTTTAAAAAGATTTATAGACTTGTATCTCATCTAATATAGGAAATCATTCTAGATATTTATTTGTCCAGGGGATTAGTTAAACAAATGTCCCTAACCTATTTAAATTTGTCATCTCAATTGAAGACAGGTCTCAAGAAGTGAATTGGTGGACTCTGAAACACATGGACACACTTTGTGGCCGTCCTATTATTTAGAAGCTAAAAGGTAATTACAAATCACAGAGGTGGCAGCGGCTCGAAGGGGTCAGGTTAGAAAGACAAGGAGAAAAATTATGGTCTAATTTTTTTAAAAAAGGATGTGTGTTTAAACCCAATTGAGTTATTTAATGAGTAGATTTAGAGAAAGGATGGTACCCTGTCACACCACTTTAGCATACTGAATAGCTCAAGGGGAAAAAGTTGCTAGGAAGCTTTAATTAATTTCCTTCATCTAATCCTCGGTTAACACTAAACAAGCCACTGTCACATGCATCATATGAATTCCAAGGACAAAGTAAAAGCCATTTAAAAGTAGTCATATCCCAATAAGGTTATTAAGAGACCATTTCTAAGTTCCTCATTAAAGTTAATGCATTTAACACTAATACTGTTCAAAATCCATATTACAGTCCAGCAATTACATAAAATATTGATTGCTTTGATGTGTCCTTATATACTAATGTATTATATTTTTAAATAACTTAGTGAGGCAAAAGTCCAGGTTATTTAGTTTCAGCTTGTTGTGAAAGATTGCAACTCCTGTAACAGCTTTAAATTGCAATAGCTCAAGCCTTTGGGTATATCAGTTTTTGTCTCTAAAATTGAGTGCCAGCATCACAGCCTCTGTATTTTGTCTAGAGCTTTTCTCTCTCAGGGTTATACAAAACAATAGGAGATTAATGGGGTAACATAGTAGAAAGTTTTATGAATGATAAATATTATCCCTATTTTTCTGTAGGAGAAATGGAGTCATATGTAGGTTAAGTAACCATTAAAACTGTTATAGAAAAGGATCCACTTATGCTGCATTTAACTGCATTCCAAGCACTTATTCTTTGCTAATCTCCTTAACTGTCACTTTGAGTGCCAAAGGTGAGGTAAGGGTATGTATCCTGTATAAACATATGCAAATTTTGAATCATTTAAGCTGTCTTTTCAAGTATTGATCAATATATCAAGTTAGATGATCAAAAACCAGAATTTTCCTTACTCTTTGCCAAAAAGCCCCTTTTAGTGAGATTTTCTTTAATGTAATGAGGGGGGGCTGGGGGGAGGCATAGGTTTGCATATAAATGTATTTCCCATCAGTAAACTTACTTCCCCAAACATCTAGTACTATCATCTCAACTGAAAAGCTGGTGTAGAAAGAATGTCAAAGTCCATGCTGGAGAATAAAATCCTTCCCCACTGAAAACTGTAGAGCAGGTCTGAAGGGAATGACATCTCTCGCTATCTTAAGGAAATTCTTTTTCGTTTCTTTTTTCCTGTCAAAATGCAGCTTAATTCAGTATGAAGACTATGTATAGTGGCTTGTTGCATAAGGTCCTACAATGTCTTTTGCATAACGGTAATAAAAGTGTTTTAATGATACATTTTTCCATTAAGACTTTGGAAGAATATATTGTTGGCATAATGGGTAGAATGAGAGAGTATCTTACAATGTACGGCAAGAGGAGGTGGGAAAGTTAAAGTAAAAGAAATAAAACTATCATTGTATATTATTTTACATGAAATAAAATTTAATTAATAACAATAATTTGTAAAGTGAGGAGCGTAGCCAAACATAAATGTGAGTGAAATGAAACTAATATCAGAGACTAAAGAGAAATCTTCATAGATTCACTCTTCTGTAGAAATTGAAGACAGATAAAGGGAAAAGGGCATGGAGAGAATCAAGTTTTTAATTTTCATACAAAACATTACAAATCCATTGATATCAGATAAGTTCTTTGTATTTAGACCTCCAATGTGAGTGGTGGGAGCTATTTCAATGTCCCTAAATTCTTTCTCAATGAATTTCAGATTTCCTCTACATATATTGAAGAGAAATGTCGTGAATTTTTAAAAGAAATTAGTTCAAATGGAAAATAAGAAGAAATGGAGAAGAAAGAGAAGACAGAGGAGGTGAAGGATGAAGAGAAGAAGAACAAGGGAAAGCACATCATTAACATCTATGAAAACATATGGTCAAGAGAAAAATACACTCCTGCTACAAAGAACTGGGGAGATCAGTGTCCGGCCCTCTTTCTGCCAGTTTACTTTGTAATTGTTTTGTCCAATTTACCTTAGGCTAGCCATGTATTTCCTCCCTACTTTACATACACATGGAAATTGCACATTTTCTAGGATTGGGCTGAAACAAGTTGTGTCTTGAACACGTGGCAAATTTCCTACTCTCTTCTAAGCAAAGTCAAAATATGCCAAGAAAATATATCACATGGAGGTATAACACAACACAGGGTAAGGTGCATTTGGAAGCAAGCAAAGACTTTCCTAACAGATGAAAAACTTTCTAGAGCCCAGGCCTCCTGAAAAAGAAAGTCCAACATGAATATAAAGAGAGGAAGAGACTGCTGTGGAATGAGCTTAAAAGAGTAGGAAGGGATCATATCAAGAAAAAAAAAAAAACCTGAAATTATTCTTAGTTTGCAGTTTTATTAAGTAGAAAAGAGAAACTGTGGAACTACCTTACCTGTGATAACAGTAGGATGAATTCGTGTTTCTGTAAACTTTCCTTTGCAGTCTGAATACTGGATTGGAAAGCAAGAAAAAAAAAAAAGGAATTCAGATCAACAAGTTAAGGGTCATTTCAGCAGTTAACAGAAAGATAGTGGCAGCTGGAAAGAGGTGACAGTAGAAATGGAGAAAATAAATAATGTAGGAGGGAGAATAAAGAATTTTTGGTGCTTTGTGACAGGTGGGCAAAGGTGTCTTGCGTGATAACTGTATTAATGGAATGTCAATCCATTTACTAAGAAAGAGATTCAGGAATAGGAGAGATTCTGATGGAATAATATCACAAGTTAAGTTTGGGACAAGTAAAATTTGAGTGGAGCTGTCCAATTGTCTGCAAGATATTACCAAGTAGAAAAAATAAGATTTCTGGGCTATAAAGAAAGTATGTGAGTACAATGGCCTTATAGACAAGCAGAGGTACTGGATAAATTGGGTTTAAAAGCTTGACCATTTACAAACAATTTTCCTAATCAAAGGATTATACCTCAGTTTCTTCACCTGCAAAAGTGGGATTGCAGTGGCACCTCTTGACATTGATCTTAGAGGATTATTGTGGAAATTCAATGAGATACTATATGCAAGACACTTGTCATACGTCTAGAGTTTTATACATATTCACGAATGTTAGCTATTATTGCCGTCACTATCATCACCATTTAAACATCTGGGAATGTTAAGACTTCTTAAGAAGAAGAGATGTCTCGAGATTAAATGAGCAACCTCAGCATTGGAATACAGTTAGGGGAGGAGAATCCAGAACACAAAACTGAGTAATATGGGCAGCATTGGAAGTACATATATAACTATGAAAATAGTTAGGAAAAATAGGAAAATAGATAGGAAAAATTTTCAGAGTCCAAAGAAAATGAGGGTTGAAAAATGTCCACTTTATTTAACAATAAGGACATATTGAATACACTTGCAAAGCAAATTTAAAAAATATGTAAATGTATCATTGGCATGGCTTAGGCATGAAATGTTTGGAGAGTAGCTATGCATAAGTAGCCACCAGTAGTAGATAGCTAATATTAGCAAAATTTTTTGTGCATAGCAGATGGCACAGTTTTGGGAATTGAAGAGAACAAAAGGAGAAGAAAAAGAGAGAAGCTGACAAATTTATCAATTAATTAATTGGAGAAATAATCTTGCCATTTTTTGGAGGAGAGCAAGCTTAGGGTTATAAGAGAGGCATGTGGTCAAATAATCCTTTAGATATGCAAATATTGGCAATGGCTTTCTTCAGTGGAGTAGAGATGAGTAATATGATCTCTATGAACTGGTAGGACTAAGAAAAATTTCTGTTTAAAGTTGGAACAACTTATTTGGTCAATGATCCATACTGTTCCATACATGGAAATGTTGTAAAATATCAGTCAGATATCAATCATATAGATCCAACATCATTCCTTAAAGAGAGACATTTTACAATGACTCAATCTTGGAATATTTATTCCTCCATATTTCAGAAATTCCTCCATATTTCTCCTTCAAAAAGAATCCTCCTCATCAGCAGTTGTTCATGTTTGTCTCATCAAATTAACCAAAATCCTGCTTATTAGCAAACCTCACACGAATTATCATACTATTTCTCTCCTTTTCTTCATTAACAAACATCTTGAGAAAACTTCCTACTTTAAATTTCTTCTACTCTTTCCTTTTCACCTTTGTTAATTTTTCTCCATTTGCCTCTTAAATGTGAACATTCCAGTAGATTTTTTTTTTCTAGCTTATAGTCTCTCCTCATTCTACATATTCTCATGCAGCAATTTGATCTTCAGACACGTTTTCAGTCTGGATGATATGCAGACACGTTCAGCTCAGACTCGAATCCAACTGCTAACATTTTTAGTTCCAAACCAGGAGGTAGGAGGCTGACAGTGAAAATAAGTGGAAAGTCAGACAAGTAAACTGCCCCTGAAACCAAGTCTTCCCTGAAGGCCTATGATGGTATATTTATCCCAGATCCCAAGGTTGAATAGCCTTAGAGGGAATAGGAGACAATATTTTGTACTGACACAAGATGGTCAGCTGGAATCGATATTTTGGATGAAACTGGGACTTTGAAAGGGTTATACCTTTATGGAAAAGTCAGCAGGAAATAAAAAGTGCATTTGTTTACATGACAGAAATCTTCCAAAATGGCCTGAATGCTAGATGGCGAATGCAAGGCAAGCTCTCGTGAAAAATCATACATGGTAATTCTGCTATTTTGTAGGATTTGGGTTTTAAATTTACGTTACTCATAGAGTCAAGGAAATACAAACTCAAAAAGTTAAAGATATGACTAATTGGTATCACTCCAGAAACTTAATAGAAACAAAAGAAAATATTTTCCAGATTAGCCATTCTGATTGGTATAAAGTGTTATTTTGTCTTTTCCCCAACATCTAGGGAAGTTAAGCACCTTTTCATATATGTATTGGTTATTTGGATATCTTTGTTTGTAAAAGGCCTGTTCAAGTGTTTTGTTCATTTTTTCTATGATTTATTCATAGAAATTTATTTGAATAAATTCAAATTTATTCAATTTCTTAGTAAATATTTATGTATATCTTACAAATATATGAATTGAAAATATATTTTCCCATGCTGAAGCTTGCCTTTTTAGACTCTTAAAGGTGTCTCTTGATAAGTAGAACGTCTTTATTTTATGTAGGTAAACTTGTATTTTTTTTCCTCTATGCTTAGTGGTTTCTGAATTTAAGAAATCTTTCACACTCAACAGAATAGGTAAAATGAAAAGAAAAACAGTATCAAGTGTTGGCAATTTTATGGAACAACTAAACATCTAGTGTTCATTGACCCAACTATTTTGGAAAACTGTCAGTATTGTACTAAAACTGAACAATATTATTCCATATTACCCAACAATTCCACTGTTAGATAAGTAACCTATTTATAGAAATTACTATACATATTTACCTAAAACTTTGAACAAAACTATTGGTATCAACACTACATATAATGTAGCCAAAAAATGGAAACAACCTTAATGTCATCAGTAATAGAATGAATACACAGATTTTGCTACAGTCACACAATGGAATGATAAGGAATAAACTGGGTACACACACATAGTAGTTCAATAAATTATTATTATTTTGTCTTGAGTATGCTAAGACTCTTTCTTTATTCAAAAGGTCTAATAATTTCACTTTGGATATATCTTGGCATTGATTATTATGACTACATTTACTAGGCAGCTTTAGATATTTCTTTATTTCAATAAATGGTTACAGGAGTACACAGGTTTGAGAATATTTTTGTTGTTGTTTTTGATTTATTTTTTAACCACTATGGGAAATACTTAAGTATTTTTATACATACAGAGAAAAGAGCAACTGATAAGAGAACTAAAAATGTAGAAGAGAGCAAGTCCTAAATATAGGGCAATATTTCAGTACTGAAACAGATGGAAGAAGATAGAATCCAATGCAGAGACAGTTGATATAAGCTTGCAAAAGAAATGAGCACCCAGCCTTTGGAACTGAGGAAAAGGAAGCATGTAGCTGAGTTTCTGAATAAAAAATACTATGTGATTGACAAAGAAAATACCTATCTTGTGTCTTCTGACCCTAATAATTCTAGTGAAGCACAAGGCAAGGTCAAGAGCTGAGAAAGAGGATAGAAGTGACATAGAGGTTACTCTATATTAATGACATCTTTCAATAGCTAATTCATGGGAAGCTTTAAGTTATGAGGAATTTGAACAGAAGGGTAGTTCAAATGATTAGTGAGGGTTTAATAGAGAGCTGTGATCAAAAAACAAGTATCGAATCAGAATGAATGGGTTTGAAACCCACTTCTACCACTTCCGTATTTTGTGACTTTGAGTGTCAGGTTATTCATCTGTAAAGTGAGAGTAAAAAAATTGATAATCCTATAGGATTACTATGAAGATACAAAGAAATAATAAGAGGTAAAATGATAGACACACTATCTTAATTAGTTACTTGCATTTTTTTTGGTTAGTCAGTGGATCTATAGTGACAGGATAAGAAAGTAGAGAGATTAATAGAGTAGGAAAATGGCAATGGGTCAAGCCTTTTATTTTTTTAGATCAAAAGTCAGTGAAGTAAGGAGTGAAGGAGATAAAAGGGTAAATGGTTTTAGTAAAACAAAAAAGAAGTAGATGAGCAGTCATCATTTAAGATATGGCAAAATTATGCTTGATGTCAATGTGTAAAGTGTAAAAAAATATTGCTAGAAAATGGAATATTGTTTGTAAAGATTCTTAGTGGATTCAGGATGCCTTCACCTACATACCTACTCACTTTTTAACCAACCTCTATGTGTGCTTTGCACCTAACACTCAAATGATTTCGCTTTGCTAAGATCTGATATCTAATTTTATTTGATCTAGCAACAACATTCAATACAGTTGAACTCTTTTTCCTTTTTAAAATACTCACATTTCTTGACTGGCCTCCAAATTTGTACATTTTTTTCATAGTCCTCCTACATCCTTGTCTGCTCCATCACTATATTCTATGAAAATACGGCCACTTTCCAATGATCCCAAATACTGAATTTGGGGGTCTTCAGTGTATAGGTGGTATAGTTTACTTAGTTCTTGGGAAAAAGTGTGAATTGAGAACAGGAGAGCCCAAATCTATATCCAGAGCAAATTTAATATTCAGAATTGCTTAGAATGGAAGATTCTATCTTTCTCTACTATAATGCTCGCTGCTTGAATCAGTAAGAATAGCCATCCATCTCCATGGCTTCCTCTTTCCCATGGTAGGGAGAATAATCATGATTTACTCTTTCTGTAGTCTCCAACCCAGCCCTTACTAAAGTGTTCTAAATAATCCATATGTATTTTCCCTAGAACTCCTTAGCCCTACGCTTCTTGCATTATTCTTTTCAGGCCATTGACTTCATGGCAGAGTTCTCTACCACAGCACAGAATTTAGAGTATTTCCACACATCAGACATACATATTGGATAACTAAGTGTATTGCTTGTATCTTTGCCTATTAGGAGTATTTCCCATCACCAAAACCCGGGTCATCCCAGGAAGAGAGGGGGCACTGCAATGAGATAGTAGTTAATTTTCCATAGTGGCGCTAGACCATGCCAAACTTTCAACCAGGCCTTTGTCTTTTCCACCTCTATCTATACAACTTCTGGTTGTAGAGAATCCCTTAAAACTCTGCCTAGCATCCTTACCTACCTCAGATATATTTATTACCATCAGATCTGCTGGATTATATACCTAAGTGGTAGGCTGCAATATCATGTAGCACCCTCTCTATGCTTCACTCAAATCAAGTTATCTTCTAAAATACCACATAAAAACACCAGAAGAGTAACCACAAGCCCTCTAAAATTCAAGTGGTCCACTAAAAACCACACCTCATTTTTTATAGGCTGGAAGTTCAAAGTATAACAAGTATTATAAATTAGGAGAATTTCCTCTAATGTCACAGAGCACTAGACTCACATAAATGTCACAAATAACTGCAGATGGATGAATCTTTGAAACGTTATCTCTCACCCTCTGGTTTGCCTGTGTCTTAGTAGATAAGACTACATGCTACTTACTGCTTCCCTGGTCTAATGAGTATATCACTAATATAGTGAATCAGCATGTTGTTTTCTGGAACATCAAAATGGTCTAGGTCCTAGTGAACTGCAGAGCAAGAGACTTAACAGGGTCTGGTGAAAGTTAAAGGTTTGAAAACTGAGTGGTAGAAGTAGGAAAATTCTTATCAACAGTCTTATGCCTCAAGAGATGAAATTCTCATCACTCCATCAGACAAATGAGTGAGAATAAAAATGTTGTCCAAAGGTGAGTGAAATCTAGAATGAATGGTAAAGGAAATATAAGATAAATATCAACTTTGATTCTAGGATCACCTGTAACATCAAGGAATATATTGAAGGATATTGACATTGACCTCTACTCTGAGGGATTGTAGTTGCTCCTTCTTTCTTGAGATAGAATTCAGGGCCTCTTTTACTAATAACAGATTTGTATATCATAAGAGTGTATGCTATTTAATTGGCATGAAGGGTAAACTGTTACAGACCGAGTCAATACAGCACTCATAGTTACTTGGGTCTCATTCATTTCCCTCACTTCCAGAGTGAAGGCAATGATTTTAAAATCCTGGCTCCAGTGACTGCCTCTCATCTCTGAACACCGTAAGTTGTCCCAGGGTGCCAAAGGACCAGGGATGGATATTAGACATGACCACCTGTGTGCCCTCCAAGGCATGAGCTCCAGCAGCTCCAGCATCCAGTCCACCTGAGCTGGACTCATGTCCAACTGAAAATTCCTGCCTTCCTAGTGGCCCAGTTTAGGTGAATTAATGCCTCACAAAGATTTTGATTACAAGAGACAGAAGGTGGAAAGCAACTAACAAACAGAAAGGTCTTTCCTTTCTTCCTTCAAGGAACTGCTCTATGTGGTGCTATGTAATCTCATAGAGATGTTCCATAACTGAGCAATCGTACTTGTTTTTTTGAAACTATGTTCAGTTTGATAAAACATGACATTTTATTTCCTATCCCTCCTTTTCTACACTTTTGCTTTCAGTTGATTACCACTCCTCCAACAATAATTGAATATGTAAGATTTTCCTCATGTTCTGCTTTCTAGGAAACCAAGGCTAAAACATGATGCTTATCAGACAGGTAGGTAAGATAAAATTGAGGGCAAAGTAGAAACTATTTAAGCATTTTATAATCCTATGATTATCTGAGGCACAGAATTTGTGCCTTTAGTTACACTTACATTCCAAGCCCCACAATATTATTGAGACTATAGGCCATACCTAAAATAGCAGAACTATGAGTCTTTACTACAGGAAAGACTTTTACAATTATGTTTTCCAAAAACAGTTTTTCTAGTGTGAACAGATGCAACAAATTAATTTTTCTTCTGGTAAATCTATAAAAATATTGCAAATAACCTGTCAGTTATGACCTTTAGAATATTGACCTTTTAATCTCATAATGGTGAAAAAGTGATAAAGTATAGCTGCACATAAATTGTATTTCAACCCCACCCACCCGTGAGAATTGATAAAACAATAAGCAGAAAAATACAGAGTTGTTCAGTACAATCACATACCAGAAGTAATGGACACTGGGAGTGTTTAATGGACAATTAATTATTTTTCACATCCAGAAAAGAAACGTGTGTGAGAATCTTGCTGCTCTCGTCTGTATATAAACTAGGTTTTTACACAATGTTCGGCAACATGCAGACTTAAGTTCAAGAGGCCTGTACTACTGTTAGAATGAATGTGAAGAAGACAGTGTTATAATGAAAAATATATGAAACAGTGAAAAGTTCATGCCTACTTAAAGGCAACCTTATATTACATTGAAGTTTATGTACCAGTACTAATGAAAAGGGGCAATAAAAGTGGTTCTTTTATGCTAAAGAATAGATGTATATCAGAGACTCTTTCTTGTTAATGCTTTAGCAGAGGGTTACCAAAATGATCTCCCTTTCAAGAGAATACCTGCATTACACATAGTCAGCAACCGGATACCTGTGTATCTATGCTAAAGTTCCAGACGTGTTTCCCTCAAGTTTTCTGACAAGGATAGAGGCTCCAAAGCCACCTGTTTGAGCTACTAAATCTCCTTTATGTCGCACCAGGTTCAAGGCTCTTGATCAAGTAGCCAGTTACTTCTGGAAGGTAAAGGAATTGTGCAACGATGTAAAGGGTGCTTATACCTTTCTGCTCCCAACCTCTTAAACTTCAGAATTTTTTTTTTTTTTTTGCCACACCGCGTAGCATATGGGATCTTCCCCAACCAGGGATCAAACTCATGCCCCCTGTAGTAGAAGTGTGGAGTCTCAACCACTAGACAACCAGGGAAGTCCCCAATTTCAGAATTAAACCTTGTTCCAACCCACAGTCCTGTCTCTAGCAGAGTTGACTCAATTCATAGATATTTTAACCAGTGAGTCAGGGAATTTTTAAGAAATAGCCTTATAGACTTTGGGGTAAAAGACCTGGAATCAATGAGATATGTGGTGTTAAGTCTTTTCTGGATGGAAAGGTAGGTAGGGGCAACTCAGTTTGAACTCTTGGCCAGAAAAGAGGAGCCAATGGGCACAGTCATTTTTAATTCCCAAACATGTTTAACAAGAATGAATGGTATATTTAATTATTTACATTTAAACCATTACTATGTTTTTTGAGAAAAATATATCAAATAAAATGCAAAGAAAAATTAAGAGAATATGGAAACTGCAGTCAAGTTTAAAACATTTTCCTATTGAGGTAAGTCCAATTACAATTACAAAATAAAAGAAAAATGGCAAAAGCAAAGTTTCAAACTTATCCAGTAGAATAAAATTTGGAGCCCTGCCTATGTACATTACCTCTAACTTTAATGAGTATGGGTGTTTTCTGACTCATGCGTTCCATGTATTAATAATGGATAAATGCAAAATTATAAGCAGTACCAAATAAGCAAAAATGCTAGGATACACTTAAATCTCTTAAGTATTTATAAAGGAATTGTTATAGTAATTTACTTAATTGAAAGTCAATTTATCCATACTCCCACCAAATGAATTTTCAACACTATCAAAAGACTATGAGTTTGAATTAGGATTTTTAAACTATTGTGCTATGACAAAGTTAACTCATAGTATGTAATCCAGGAAGCTCATTGCTTCTGTGAAATATTTCTTGCCTACAGCTCCCACATTATAATGAGAACTACAATTGCAATATTCCTCTTACTTATCCCTTTTCATCTATACATGCTTTTTTTTTCCCTAAGAAAGTGATGACTTCTTTTGCTGGCCTAATCTTTTAGTTTGTTTAATTTGATATGAATGTATGTTTCCTTATTAGATTGCTCTAAAAGACGATATTTTATGTTACATTTCCAAATTTTGTGTGTGTGTGTGTGTGTGTGTGTGTTTGTGTGTGTGTATGTCCTCAATTATCCACATAATTTCTGAGGCCAGCAAACAAACCCTTGAGTCATCATCTGACCCAAATTCTAGAAACACCTCATTGTCATTTGATGGATCATAATATTTTATACCAATGACTATAGGTTGTTTTGTTGTATATGTTTTATTTGTTATATACATTATGTGAAGTATGATAATGATTACAAGAAGGCATGAGAATTTTTTTATTAAATGGACTTTTCCAAATGTCATCATTAATAAATCAATCTATAGATTTAACACAATCTAAATTAATACTGCAGAAAAATATTTATTATTTTTGTAGCAATTGACAAGTGATTTTAAATATTTTGTGAAAATGCAGAGGACCTGGAAAAGCCCAAATGACTTTCAAAGAGAAAAAAAAAGTTGGAACACATGTACTACCTGATTCCGAGATTTACTCTAAACATACTTTATCACATTGATATGGTATTGGTGTAAGTATAGAAATATAGATTAATGTAACAGAATATCAAGAAATAGATACACTTATACATGGTTAATTAATTTTCAACAAAAATGCCAGTGGAGAAAGGGATGCTTTCAGAACAAATCCTTTTGGAACAAGTAGATATCCATATGAAACAATAGGTAAATAACCTCAACTTTTACCTTAATCAAACAGAAAATTAGTTCAGAATGGATCATAGACCTAAACAGTAAACACTAGGAATAACAAGTAACGTTCTAAACTGGATAAGCTACTGCTAATATTTTATGTAATGGTGAAATTATAAAATTTACTCTTATGTTTGGGCACAAGAAGGTTTTTCCACTCTCACTAATTCTATTCAAAAATAAACTAGAAATATTAGTTGGTGGAATTAGGCAAGGGAAAGAAATAAAGACTGTGTAGATTGGATAGAAAGAAATACAACTCTCTTCATTCACAGCTGACCTGTTTGTGTACATTGAATATCTTAAGGAATCTATTTAGAAAGCTACTAGAGCTTGCAAATTTGTTTAGCAAGGAAACAGAGTACAATATTAATATACAAAAGTCAATTGTTTTTCTATATACTAGCAAGGAAAAATTGGAAATTGAACATTTTAAAAATACCATTTAGAGTAGCATCAACAAAATGAATACTTTGTGATACATTTGATAAAATATATGTAAGTGCTGAGGACTAGAAATTATAAAACATTGCTGAGATAAACTAGAGAAAACTAAAATAAATGGAGAAACAATATTATGAAGTTATCTCCAAGTTGTTCTATAGACTTAATGTAGTCTTTTTACAAAGAAATAATCAAACTGATTCTAAAATTTCTATATAAATACAAAAGATCTAAGATAGCTAAAACCATTTTGGAAGAGAACACACCCTACATAATATCAAGATTTATTATAAAGCTACTATAATTAAAATAGTGTAGTATTAGCATAAGGATAAACAAACAGAATAGGGAGTCTAGATATAAACTCATACATATATGGTCAAAAATGCTGAGATTGTTCAGGGAGCAAAAGATGATGCTCTAGCACATGTGATGATGGAAGATAGGAAAATGCAAAACACACATAAAATAGGAACTACTTTGAAGCTGGTAAGATATTAACATACATTTTCGGGAGTGAGCTTTTCAGATCTTTATGTAGGTGTCGATGCGGCAGGCTGGAGGGATTCGTAGGAGGAGAAGCACATGAAGGACATGGAGTAACAGAAGAGTTAGAATAAGCTGCCTTTCAAAAAGGAACAATACTCTGTCAGACCAAAGGCACTAAAGGCATGGTTTGATTCTTTCACAACTTTACGTACGATTGATACTCTGTAAAGGTTAAAATCTTTAGGAAGAAATCAGATAAGTAGTGTTGCAAATACTACACCAATCTACAATTTACTGACTACAAGCTCAGTGTTTGTGGAAGCGTGTGTGTGTGTGTGTGATTGAGAGAGAGAGACTATCTCTGATATTCACTTCTAGATACTTAGAAGACATCTTAGAAACTTTGGGTCATCTCTTAAGAGTATATATACCGTGGCATTGGCAGCTAGAGGGTAATGTGAAAAAGGGCTCTGAAAGATGAAGCTTTCTCCTGAGAGCTAACATTTTCAGAACAAATTGGGCAGCTGAGAGATATTCACTCTCCAGACCTCAGAAGATAGTTAAAATCAGTGATCTCAGGGTGGTCAAAGAAAACAAATACCAAAGGCTGACTCAGAACCCAAACATTTGTTATGACTCTCTTCAAAGAACTCTTGGGTGATATTTTTATTTAAATCAATGTTTACAGATTTTGTCAAGTTTTCTGAATTTGTCTGCCGAGTATACTCAAGTACTTTTTCAATAAATAATTGGAAAATGATTTTCAACGTAAATGAACAAAAATAGTCCAAGATAAAATAGAAAGAATAAAGCATGATTTGAATCAAATCCATATATTCTTTAGTACCTGGCATGTATAGTATATATAGTTCAGATTGTTTATTCTTATTCATATATTTTGTTTTATTTTATTTCACTGAATTCTTGCAACAACCACTCTGCTCTTCATCAATAATTATTTTCCATTTAATAGGAGAAGGAATGATGAATTTCTAAATATAATCTTATTTATCTGCATGTTCCTTACTCTTCAAAGAAAGGAGTTTGTCATTTTTCCACTCACGTCACGTATTCAGGTTTAAGAACACAACAGAGAGGGTACTGAGAATAAATATTTAAGAATATTTATAAGATTTCTAGTAAGTTTGATACTCTTGGAAAAATAAATTTTTATACCAAATGGCATAGCTTGAATTCATAAGTGGAAGAACAATGAGAATTTGAAGTGTTGTTATATTTGTTCAAGGACATTGCTCTTAAAAATTTGAGAAACAGTATTTAGTGTAATTGTTAAGAGCACAGATTTGAGGTCAGACTATTTGGGTAAAATAAATACATCTGCCTTTTATTGGCTGTGTTTACTTGAGCAAGCTATTTAATGTCTCTGGGTCTTTGTTCCTCATCTGTAAAATGGAGATAATATATTCATATCTGTTGTCAAGAATAAATAAATACATGAGAAACACTTCAAATGCAGCCTTATCTATATTAAAGTACTGTGTGTTAGTGATTATATTTAGTCTATTTTCCTATCCAGTGATAAAAATTTTCATTTCACATTTAATTTCCTAGGGACATTTTATAACAACTAGAAACCACAATAAAAACAAAAAAGTTCTCAACACAATTATTTTCACTTCCGCAACATGCTTTCCGTATGTATGTGTTTCCCCCTTGATTGATCTACATTCTATAGTTGTTTAACCTACTTTACCGAAATTTCTCCCTGATGATATTGTCCTCTCAAATTTCATTTCAGACATTCCCTCCTTCATCCTAAAGCCCAACTAAATCCCCTGATATAAATGATCATCTCTCCATCTTAAGTCCCATAATAATTATCACCTCGGTTGTAGCAAAGATTGCATTCTGCTTTGACTTTTTTTCATCCTCATCCAGATCTTAAATAACTTATCTATGAGCTTTGAGTTGAATCATTCTCCATCACATGTATAACTTGAGCTTTTTCTTTGTTGTTTCATAGGTAATTTTTAAGTTATCAAACTAATGACTTTAGAATATTCAATGTAACTTAATACTTTATATGTATAGGTAATACCTTATGTAATGTATAGTTAGAATTCAGATTCAATTATTTTCCAAATACTTTTATTTGTGGGTATCTATATAAACATTTGCCCTTGCTCTGTTTTCTAATTTTAACTTTAAGAAAAGGTAGTACTTTTCCTCTGTATTTACTAGTGGTTTTACAATATTTTAAAATGTATTTTTCTCACATAGTGCTCATCCATAATATTACAAACATTGGGTATTGCATTAATATGACTAAGTTGCTGTAACTTAGTTTGTTAACAAGAATATATTTCAAGAAGTATACTGTCCAATTAGTTTTCTATTTGAATAATTTACAAACCTTCTGAAAATGGATAATAGTGAATAATAAAAATGTCATACAAATTAGTAAGACCTCTCTAATTATATAACTATATGATATATTCTAAATCTTTGGGCCTTAAACACAAGATAAATCTAAAAAACCTTATAATTTAGATAAAATACGTAATAACAAAAACAACAGCAAGGACAAACATTCCTATAGTTCCTACTATTTATCACACAATTTAAGAACTTTACTAATGCATCTATTTGATGGCAAACAAAAGCTTAACACTATTTCTAGTGCTATTACATGTGATTATTTCTCCTTATACTTTTTTGTTTTGTGCAATAATTTTGTTAACAAATATGTTACTTTGGGGCTGAAAATTTTTGCCTTTTATGCCTTTTTTCTTTATTTTATTTTTAAGAAGTTACTTTCTGTTTTTCCAAATAATTGTACCAGAGTGGGTTTTTCATACATTCTGATATTCAGTGGAAGAGACTCTCACACACAAATGTTTTTTAATGATTTTATCTTAAAAAATCTTATAAGATTTTAAAAATTTTGAAATATAGTTATTTATTTCTAAGTTAATCTCAAGAGAAAGTTAAAATAACTGCAACTATAAGATGTAAGAAATAGGTATACATGAAATGAAAGAGAAAAAGAAATTCTTAAAATCAGCAACTATCAAAAAATCTTATATATTTACTATATACCATTTTCAACATACATATAATCATATGCCTCATTTTATGGAAAAAGTTGGCAATATTATATATAGTAAAAATGTAAAAGCAGCAGTGAGTTCAATGTGAGTCTTCTTTATTTATAGAAAATTTTCAATGAAATGTTTTCAATCTCATGATCTATCCCTTTAAAGAGGTTCTCTGGTACCACCTTATCCCCACCCCCACCTGTATATGTGTGTGTATTTGAAAAAGTTTTAGATTTTTATTTGGAAAAAATTAAAATGGTGTGATGTGTCTCTCTAATATGGGTCTCGTTTTTCAGACTTTTGTATACTTCAGTCTGAATGCAAGAATTAAGGTCACTGGTGTTATACTTTAAGGGTTTGGGGGCTTATTTTTGGATAACTGTGAGACTGGGCCCATTTTCACATTAGCAGTGACTTGAAAATTATTTCACTGGGTAACAGACATATTCAAAAACTACAATCAATAAAATTAATATTTTAGATACGATAATAAAAAAATCTTATTAATAAGTGATTAGGTGTGGGAGGAAATATTTTATGTGCATTTTGTTAATAAACAAAATATAACATGCATTCACTTTTGAGTGAATAGCCGATAGCTCAAAGTACTGCCACTATTGCAGTTTTGAAAGAAGAATTTCCCTTCACCAAATAAATGTTAGTCCCGGTATATTTCCTGAAACAATCTAACTTTTTATTTTCCAAGTTAGGTTTTTAGCCTATGAACTTCAGCATATTTTTGAATGCTTCTTTCTTTTTTTTTTTTAATTTTACTTATTTAATTTATTTATTTTTGGCTGCATTGTGTCTTCGTTACTGTGCGCGGGCTTTCTCCAGTTGTGAGGAGCGGGGACTACTCTTCCTTGTCGTGCGCGGGCTTCTCATTGCGGTGGCTTCTCTTGTTGTGGAGCACGGGCTCTAGGCACGTGAGCTTCAGTAGTTGTGGCTTGCAGTCTCTAGAGCGCAGGCTCAGTAGTTGTGGTGCACAGGCTTAGTTGCTCCACGGCATGTGGGATCTTCCCGGACCAGGGCTTGAACCCGTGTCCCCTGCATTGGCAGGAAGATTCTTAACCACTGCGCCACCAGGGAAGCCCAAATGTTTCTAATAATGGTGTACCATGAACTAATTCAACACCGATCATTTTCACATACTGGATTTTGTTGTTTAAAGCAATGAAAGCCACTTAACCACAAGGACATCCTTTATTGAGAAATAGGATACCACTTAGAAATGCATCACAATAGTTGCAGAATATATATTATCTAATATTCACTGGGCTCACTGTGAAACAGACTTGAGCTAGCAATAAAACAACCTATTTTATTAATTTTCATTTACTCAAGGGTCATTTAGTCCAAACTAAATATAAATTATCACTAATTCATTCAACAATATATACGGAGCACTGATTTAGGGGCAGGTCCTTCTCCAAGCTATGGAATTTCTGTAAGTTTCCAAAAGACATCAGTCCTAAACTCATAGGGCTCAGTCCTATAAATCTTAATTATATTAAAAAGTCTTGTGTAAAGAACTTTTGTTGTTTCTAAAACAGACTCAACTTAAAGAATTAAAGATAAATTATATACTCATATAAAATTTCAGGTTGATTTAAGTTAAGAAAAAAAAACAAGAGAGAGAAAGTATATCTTTCAAATTTCAAAAACAAAATTATCCATTTCTCATTAAAGCATTTACCTTGTGTAAAATGAGGATGCTTCAGCTTTTTCTCTCACTTCCATAGGAAGGGAGTTTTCTTCTTTTAAGAGAAATTTCCTGGCATTTTCCTTTTTTTACTAAAAAGAAACTATTCTTATATTTTTTACTGGATTTTCACAGCACCAGGACCCGGGGTAATCAAAGTCATTCACCAGAATGACTGTGCATTGTAACAAGGCCTTCTACTGCTGCCGTCTGTCAAGAATGGAATCATTTTTTTAATGTAGAGAAGCCAGGAAGAAATAAAATGAAATGTCTGCCCTTTAACATTTCAGAACTGGGAAACTGATTCACTCTGCCTTGTTCCAGTTAAATGTAATAGCCGTATTTTTGTACTTGTTCAAACCACAGAGCTTCTGATGGGCATTCTTTTAAAATACTCCTATAGATAGAATATATTCTTCCTCTCTGTTTATTTTCTTTGGAATGGCAGCTGCCTCAACTTAATGAGATTGAGACCATATCTCAGAGGATCAGGTGCTAGTTCCGTGAGATCAATGAACAGTATGAAAGCTTAGTTTGATATTTGAAAAACTTATTTATTTACTTATTTATGACCACTACTCATGGAATTCTGCTCCATAACCAGTGAATTCTTAGTTCCTCAGGCCTGATTCAGGGTAACGTGTAGACTTTAAAATATGACCAATACTATCCTGATGATATTTTGACATCCTTGACTCTCTAGTAGAATCAGTAGATTTTTAGCAACATTTATTATTTGTTCAGAGATTTAGAGTTCATTCGTTTGCATTATCTGTCTTATCACAGTGCCTGAGTGAAGAATGATGGTGATGGTTTCTATACACATTCTCAGTTGAAGGAAACATTTTTCTAATCCTTTCCTATGGTCATTAAAAATATTTTCAATACCAGTTAAAATTAAAGTATTATATCTCTGTGTATCTATTAATATTGTAATTGCATCGTAGTAAGCTGAAAAATGTCTCCCCCCAAAATATTCACATCCTAATCCCTGGAACCTGTGAATGTTACCTTATATTGCAAAAAAACAGGGGTATTTGCAGATGTGATTAAATTAGATCTTAAGATAGAAAATTATGTTGGATTATCCTAAATGCCATCACATGTATCCCTATAAAAGGGACTCCGATTTTACACAGATAGGGGAGAAGGCAACGTGAAGATGGAGCAGAGAGATACTTAAAGACACTGGAATGATGGGGCCATATCTGACGGGATGCCTGCAGCCACCAGAAACTGGAAAAGTCAAGGAAAAACTTCTCCTATAGAGCCTCTGGGGGGGCCATGGCCCTGCCGCCACTATGACTCAGATTAAGTAATACTGACGGAACTGTGAGAGAATAAGTGGAACACATTTTGCTTGTTTTAAGCCAAGTATCTGCTGAATTGTTACAGAAACTTTTTATGACTTGGAAAAATTATTCTTATGTTATCTTCTTGATGGAGGGCTTAGCTAATTTATTTCTTGGTTTTTAGTTAATTCTTGAAACATCAATGTCTTTCTGAGAACTATTTTTATCATATTATATATTCATCAGCTCATAATCCATATGGTTGCTATTTAAGCAAATTTAGTGAGATTTTTCTTAGTGCCCATATTCTATGTGTGTAAAACATAGATGTTTGAATAGATTGAATGTTATTCATATCGTAGACACATATATTATAGGTTAATATATAGAGGGGTATGGATAGATACCTTTTAATATCAAGTAAAACCAAGTTTTATTATGATATAATTCCTTCTTTATTTTTTCCTCTTAGTTTTTTGCTTGCTTTGCTATATTTGAACAAAACTGTTTTCTATTGACTTATTACTTACATGTCATACAGTTTGTAATGATTTCCTGTGAATTTAAAATATACATTGTTATATCTTTAATTAATAGACCTTTACTTAACCAGTTTCTACCTATAGGTGATATGTTGTTTCACCTGTCATATATGGTCTTTAAAACTGGCCTTAAAATGCCCTAAGGCCAACATTGTCACTGTTTTTTTAGCTTAAGACTTTTGTCTTGTGGTGGAAATAAAGGGGAAGCATCAGGATGCATATACTTGTCCCACCCCTCTCCAGTCTGCATCACTAATAAGCATTTCTAGTTGATCTTTCAGACCTTTACTGTGAGAGACCAATGGATTTAATGAAGAAAGAGTCCTCCAGGGCATGCAGACTCCCCCAGTTTCTTCAGTGCAGGGTTGTTTCACATGGCATTCCCAGCCTGCAATTAACCTTCCTCAAGTGTCTGTCCTTCTAACTAAATTCTTCTTACCAGCGTCCTGCTGTGTCTACCAATTTTGTTTACTTTTGTGTTGTTTTAAGAACTTGTTTTATCTGTATGTAACAGTACTATTGTAACGGTGAAGAGCTAAATTGGACTCCAGGTTAGATCTGTTTCTTTGAATTTAAACCTTTGCTTTTCATTGCTTTTATTATTGTATCATACATAATGGCCTGCCTCAAGGAACACTGCCCCTCTGCCTGAATGTTAAACTAAACTGCCTTTGTTCAGCTCACAGGGAGCTGAATGGCTGCAGATAAGAAGAAATTAACACATCTCCTCCTATTTTGCAAGATAAATGGCCTTTTTACTTTACTTCTTCACCTCCTCTCCCTCTCCGTTCTATAAAAGAAACTGGCATCCAGACCCCGATAAGATGGTTTTTTGGAGACCCTAGTCCGACATCTTCTCGGTCTGCCGGCTTTCTGAATGAAATCGCTCTTCCTTGCCTCACCACTTCCTGTCCCGATTTATTGGCCTGTCGTGCGGCGAGCAGAGCGAGTTTGGACTCGGTAACACTATTGCATTATTTGGAACATTAGTTACCTCTTAGAAGTCATTTTCTAAGAAAGACAGCGTCACATCTGACTCTGACAAATTGTAAATTCTTAAGTATGTCTTAACTGCTAGACTTTTCTATTTCTTATTCCACTTTTTAGAGTATTTCCCTCATTCACATGTGTGTTATATTGTGCAAGTTTTACACACTTGTGATGTTCCTCTGTTCTTGTTTATCATAATTTTTACTGATATAAAGCAAACCCCTTGATTTTTAAAGCATTTTTACCGTAAATTCTATTTTGACTGAGATTTACATTGAAAATCTTGTTTTAATCTTGCTTAAAATTTCCAGGTCTATAAATGGAGATACTTTTAAATGTCTTAAATTTTGGGTTTGATTTGTCTACTATAAATAATATAGTGATAGAATTTTAAGTAGTCAGTCTAGGAAAATTTGTCTTTTAATGCTTTATATCAATTCACAATTATTATGATCCATAATATACTTCATCTTATATCTGGTTTTCACTGAAATTCTTTTGCCTTTTCCCTTATTTCTGCATTTTCTTGTATTCCAATTTAAAAACTTTTCTAGAAATACTTTGTATTTTATATTTATGGTTCTTATTTTTCTCTAATACTTAAAAATGTCTATCCTCTCTTTACAAATGGTACGTGTGAAACTGAGCA
Organism: Phocoena sinus; assembly: GCF_008692025.1. NCBI lineage: Eukaryota > Metazoa > Chordata > Mammalia > Artiodactyla > Phocoenidae > Phocoena > Phocoena sinus. The sequence goes on from NC_045768.1 coordinate 91,343,104, forward strand.
GGGCCCTTTTGAGGCTCCCGGGCACGGAGGTCTCTTTTATGTCCCCTATTTCTTGTCAGCGAGACTCCAGCCTCCATGACCTTCCCTGAGTTCCAAAGGGCAGATTCAAACAGTTGCTAATCAAGGGAGGAGGAGCCAAAAAAACCACTTGAGGCAAGATTAAAGGGAGCAGAGAAGCTCATCTAGATTAGGAGACCCGCCACTGAGACCCTGCCCACACCCTAATCTTGTCAGCAACCCCACCCTTGGGAAGCATTGTTATAAAACTCCTTATCAAATCCTCCTGGGTGGGGACACAGTTTTTTGAGGCAGAAGCCCCCTGTGTCCCCCTTTGCCTGGCAAAGTTATAAAGCTATCCTCTTCTATCTCATCCAAAGCTCTGTCTCCGAGGTTCGATTCGGCTCTGGTGTACAGAGAAGCTGAGCTTTCGACATCACAGGTAACTGAAATGACCGTATCTAAATGTAAAGCAACTTTAACTGCAGCATAAACATCTATGTATATATCCCTGGTAAAACAAACAAATAACAAAAATATCAATATGCATAACTTCTCCTATAACATAGCAATACATTTTGCATGGAATTTCTTGATCCTTCTCCCCTCCCTACCTCTAAACCCAAGGGTTGGTCCTACCATCTAAAATATCTCTCCTTGTTATAAGTTTTTATATATACAAACAAAAACAGCAAACAACATGAACGTTCTTAAATGGTAAAAATGCTGAATAAATGATAGTACATATAAATACAGAAATATTACCGTTTTTATATGTGACTTGTATGTCCGTCCTCACATGATATCCTGATTGTTGCTTAAGTGGGAAATGCGGGTTTCAGAGTACTGTGCATAGTTTGCTTCCATTCTTTATAGAAGTAAACAGCAAACACATCTACATATGTGTTTGTGTGTATGTATGTTTTTGTATGGGTGCGTGGTATTGAAGCCAAATCCAGCCTCTGTACCCTGACACCGAATTGAATCTCAGAGACAGAGTTTTGGGTGAAGTAGAAAAGAATAGCTTTATTACTTTGCCAGGCAAAGGGGGACACAGCAGTATAATGTCCTCAAAACTGTGTCCAAAAAGGGAGAGGGGGTTGTGAAGAGTCTTATAGTCAAGGGGGCAGGGTTGCTGATAAGGATCGGGCTGTGCATTCCTTCAATCCAAATATCATCTGGCATCAGGTGGTGATGGGCAAACTGTTACCTTCTCTGGAATGAAGAGTGCTTCATCAAGTAGTTAACATCTTCCACTTGGTAAGGATTTTAGTTCTGCAGAAGAGCTCAAAGATATTGTTGTGAATATACTTTGCATTGGGGGGGGACCAGGACCCTGCCCTCAAGGCTGTACTATTGTTTCTAGACTGCTCCTCCCTTGTCTCTGCATCCCCCCCCCTCCTGACTAGCAACTGTTTGAACCTGGCCTTTGGAACTCAGAGAAGGGGATACAGAAAGGCTTTTGTGCCCAGGAGCCCCATAGGGTCCTGCTGGGTTTCAGTATCTTTTAAAATTCATGAGGAAAGATGTAATAAGTTATATATATATAAAAAAACTCATTGCTTGAAGGAGCTAGAAAGCGTTTTATTTCTGTGATTGCATTGAACTTGTATTATTTTGCAATACAAATATTTAGTACTTAAATTGCATTACATTCCAAAGCAGTGTTGTCAAAAAGTATTTATGTTTTAGTCAGTTTTCTCCAGAAAAACAGAGCCTGCAGCAGATATAAAGATATGCAGAGAGAATTTTTTTATGAAGGTGACGTGATTATGGAGGCTGAGAAGTTCCGCGATCTGCAGTTGGCTTGCTGGAGGCCCAGAACACTGGTGACGGATGTAGTTCCTCTTCAAACCCAAAGGCTAAGTGGAGGGGAGCCAATGGCGTAGGTCCCAGTCTGAGTCTGAAGGCCTGAGAACCGAAATCATTGATACCTAAGGGCGGAAGAGGGACCTCCTGGCTCCAACAGAGAGTAAATTCACCCTTCCTCTGCCTTCTTGTTCTATTCAGGCCCTCAGTGGATTGCCTGATGCCCCTCTCCATTGGTGAGGGCCATCTTCTTGACTCAGTCTACTGATTCAGATGCTAATCTCTTCCAGAAACACCCTCACAGACATACCCAGAAATAATGTTTTACAAGGTATCTGGGCATCCCTCAGCCCAGTCAAGCAAGTTGACACATAAAATTATCTATCACAATTTAGCATAAGCTGTGTTTTGCTATTTACATATATATGTACATACAATATAGTTTTTTTATATATAAATTTATTATCAGTTTTACTGACCTTATCTATGTGATTTTCTTTTTCTGAAAAAAATATGTATGTACTTTATTTTTTAATTTTTATATTCTTCAATATATTTGTTTTTTTATACTTGCATAATCAGTTACAGAGTTGTTTTTGCAATATCTTTTTTTTGACCACACTTGCACACGTCGCTGTATTGTTTTGGAGAATGGGGTCATCTCTCAATACGTTTTATTACCTCATCAGATAATAAAGAAAATGTGACTGTTTTAAAGTGTAAATATTCCTTTTCTCTAGGAGTTTGTAGCAATTTATTATTTTGTTTGTTCATTAATTTTGAATGTTTCAGATGAAAGCACCATCAATCTTAACAGGGTTTTTGGGGTTGTTTTTAATTCAGTGATACGCTGTACTATTTATTTATCTAAATACCTTTTGCTCTTATATTCTCTCTATCCCTTAGTAGGATATATGTTACTGAGGTTGCATATGCATTTATTTTAATTCCTAAGCTCCCTTAAGGAAAAGTTTCATATTCATATTTTGCAGGAATGCTATCTTCTCAAACATTACTAAGCATATTTATTAAGTTATTTGTGTTTATTTTTCCATTAATTTCTTTCCTTAATAGATAGTTCTTTCATTAGCTCCAGCCAGTGTTCCTCTTCTATGTTCCCCTCAGATATTTGGTCATCACGGATTTTCCTGTGTAAATTTATAACAGTAGTTAGCATTGATCAATAGTAGTTGTTTAAGTGGCTTCTTTTTATTCACTCAGCACAACACTAAATATTTTTCTTTTCCAAACTGCAGATGCACTTTTACTTTATGTGATTTCTAGCTGTGGTTGTAATTATGAACTTGAGTCTGGTCTGGTTTTTCTGTTGAACAGGAAGAAATAGCCTTTTCTATGGTGATGACCAGAAGTTTTCCTCAGCACACCTCTCAGCTTCTCCTTCCAGCTTCCCAACACTCTGGGAACCTGCCATACTTGATCTCTTTGGAGAGGTATTCTGGGACAAATCCTCTAGATACAGAAAATGTTAAGAGGTAACTGGCACAGAATTAACAGCTTTCATACTTGGCTACAAGACAGTCTTCTCTAGTTTCCCAGATATTTCTTGACCTGATGCATTTAAGGACGTTTGAAATCACATTATTTTGACGTGTCTTAATTTTGCTTATAGTGGGTTGTGGAAGTTTCAGATTAGGTTTATCCTCTCAAGGCAATCTGATCTTATTGGCTCTGTATCCTTCAGAAATAACTGAATAATTGATTCTTACTAAGGACTTCTCTTGGTTTTTCAGGACCTCCAAGTCTTTAACTGTTTATTTACTATATTTTGTGATTTCTATAATCTCAATGGGATTTTTGAAGGAAGAAGAGATTAAAACATGCCCTTAGTCAGCCATTTTGAAACCCCAAGTCTCTCTTTTTTTTTTAGGTAATATTATCACAGTGAGGGAACAGAAAAAACAGTTAATAACAATCAGAGTTTAATACAGACTATGGTTCTATGAGTTATACATGGACATATAAACAGCAGTTGAAATCTAATCCCTATTAGAAGGAAATGCACATTCTTAAATGTGATTATTTTAACTTCATTATGATTAATTTTAATAAAATTACATACAGTTTTCTGGAATCCAGTTTATCATTAATTAAAATGAAAGGTATGATTAATACATCCACATTAAAAGTGTTTTTAAAAATTAAGCAAGAAAAAAATACACTAATAAAGTAAATGTGAATTTTATTAGTAAATAAGGAAAGTTAATTGGTTTGAAATAATTAGAAATAGACATATCTTAGATTTAAATTGGGTGTAGAATAGAAATCCCACAGAGAATGTAACTTTAATTCAAAAGGTAATACGGTGAGTTTTACAAATCATAACTTGAGTGTGGGTGGAAAATCACTTCAGTTTCTTTTTTTGTTTTTGTTTTTGTTCTTTTTCTGCAGTACATGGGCTTCTCACTGTTGTGGCCTCTCCCGTTGCGGAGCACAGCCTCTGGATATGCAGGCTCAGCAGCCATGGCTCACGGGCCCAGCCGCTCCGTGGCATGTGGGATCTTCCCGGACCGGGGCACAAATCCGTGTCCCCTGCATCGGCAGGCGGGCTCTCAACCACTGCGCCACCAGGGAAGCCCTCGGTTTCTTTTTAAAGTGTGCATTCCTGGTCCTCATTTCCAAATATCCTAATGAGATTCACAAGAAACTAAATTCCTAACAAGAATCCCCAGGTAATTCTAATGAGAGACACTGTTCCAAGAGAGTATGTACTCATTTTACCACTCAATAAAAGAGCTCAACAGAAATAGTTAATCGGATTTGATAATGCTGCAGCAATGCTAACTATGAGAGTAATAGTAATAATAACAATTACAAGAGCAAACAAATTAATAGCTTTATAGTTGTCAGTCTGCTATGAACTTTCTTTTAATGGTTTCTACTAATCCTTATAAAAATCTGAGTTCCTACAAATTAAGTTCATACTTCTGATAAAGAATTTAGTCTAAGAAAAGAGAAGCTATTTGTCTATGTCCTGTAAGTAGCAAGCATCAGCACTCTCTGACAGCAGAGACTTCTCCCATAATCCTCCCTGCTAGACACTTCTATTTAAAATCATAATTTTAATAGTGCAAGTTGAAAACAACATATATTTATATAATTACTATGTACCATGTTAATGTATCACATGACTAATAGAAAGACACCTTTCTGATGTTGATTCTTCCCATACAAGAACAAGGTATTTACTTCCATTAGTCATATCTTTTTTGAAGACTCTCCATAATGCTTCACTATTTTATCTATTGAATTTCTGAAATGTATTGAATGAGTTATTTCTAAATATGTAAATTTTTGTTCCATTGCAACAGAGTTTTTTTTTTTTTCTTTCTATGATGTTTCTTATCAATTTTTATTAGGAGAAGTAATTTTGGTATATGATTAGATCACCAATTTAACACATTGTTTATTTTAATTTTTTGTTACATTACTAAAATTTTCTAGGTAATGTATCTGTAAATTGTTAAAATTTTATACCACTTATGCCTCTCATATAATCATACGATAATTGAAAAAATGCATATTAATTAAGAACTGTGTCAAGCACTGCATTGAGTGTCGGAGTGAAAAAGACAAAAAGCAAAACCTTGCCTCATTAAACTTACAATTTACTGGTAATCTCAGGCATTTGCCAAATAACCATACAGAAATATAATTCCAAATTGGATAGGTTCCATTAAGAAAATACAGAAAGTTTTTTTTTCCAATATATTTATTTATTTTTGGCTGTGTTGGGTCTTCGTTGCTGCACACAGGCTTTCTCTAGTTGCACGCAGGCTTTCTGTAGTTGTGGCGAGCGGGGACTACTCTTTGTTGCGGTGCAAAAGCTTCTCATTGCAGTGGCTTCTCTTGTTGTGGAGCACAGGCTCTAGGAATGCGGGCTTCAGTAGTTGTGGCTTGCGGGCTCTAGAACGCAGGCTCAGTAGTTGTGGTCCACAGGTTTATTTGCTCCGCATGTGGGATCTTCCCGAACCAGGGCTCAAACCTGTGTCCCCTGTATTGGCAGGTAGACTCTTAACCACTGCGCCACCAGGGAAGCCCAAGAAAATACAGAAAGCTTTTAATGTATGCCACGGGGCATGTGATTAGCAGTTCAGATTTTAGAGAAATGCTGCAGTTAACTAGAAGTGTTACGGAATATTATTTTACATGGGTGGCACTATTTGAAAGCTCCAGGCATGAGGGAAAACAGGGCACAGTGGAGAGCCTAGGGCCTGGTGACTGAGGCAGAGACCACAAAGGGGAATGAGATAGAAGAGTGTATTATCTACTGCTGTGTAAGAAATTACCCCCTAATTTAATGGTTTCTAACAATAAAAATGTATTTTCTAACAGTTTTTGGGAGTCAGGGATCAGAGTGTGACTTAGTTAAGTGCCTCTGCCTAACATCAATACTGAAATTATAGTCTGTAGGCCACCTGGGGCTCTGGTCACACCTATAGACTCAAAGTGAGGAGGGATAAATCCAGTTACAAGTCCATTCATGCGGTTGTTGTCAAGTCTCTGTCCCTCGACACATGAGCCTCCTACAGGGCTACTCGACAAGGTGGCATAACATGGTGATTAAATCCAAGAAAGCATGAGAGAAAGCAGCCAAGATGGAAACCAGTCTTTTTACAGCCTAATCTTGGAAATGACAAGTCACCCCTTCTGCTATTTTATGTTACAAAGGACTCCATAAGTCCAGCCTCCACCACCCACAGCCCCTCCCTCTGTGACCCACACCACCACACACACACATGCACACTCCATCCTTCCGATCTTCTACATCTCACTGTCTATTGTTTCTGTTCCCAGGGTGACCATAAGCTGTGGCTGAACCATAAAAATCTTCACGTACGCACAAGCTGACAGTGCTTTGCAAAACGCCCATACTGTGCCCCTCTTACTCCGTGCCTGATGACTTCTTTGTTTGAACCGTTACGGGACCTCTTTTGGCACGTTCCTTTGCACAACCTGAAAGTATGTGGGAGTTAATGTCCCAAGGGATAAACTTTGAACAGTAGGATTCAGTAATTTGTTGGTAAATTCAGTCCTATTTATCCCTTCCAATAGAAGGACCCCAAATGAAGCTAGTATGGATTTTTGAGAGTAATCATGGTATTCTGCAATTTGTCTTACTTAGTGGTAGGCAGTTCAATAATCTATACTTGTATCATCTCTCCCTTCCTCCTTGCCACTTTGTCTTTCACTTCTGCTCCCTAGAAATGAACATAACTCCTCTGCCTCAGGCTCAGCTTTCTGGAAAGACTAAGCTACCAGTTTGTACTTAGAATGCTAATCTTCAAGGTGGAATTTCGGAACTGAATTTTACCCTCAACTGAAAGCAATAAGAACACCATGTAACAGTACAATCACTAAAGATTTTATGTGTCATTTGGATGAGGTATAGGTGGAAGGTGAAGAGTTCAGATCTATAATGGCTAAGGCACTTGAACAGTATGACAGCAAAAAATAATTATAAGAACTGTGAAGTGGGTTGGCTTTTTATAAACTGCTAACCATAAGAATGTACTGTAAACCGTTGTTATTTTTAACCAAATTCTAGTATAAAAATATGTGACCTTCAAAAATTAGAAGTTTGCATTCCTATATCCCTTACCTAGAGTTTCCAGGTTTCATTATTTGCTATGTATCCTTTATCTCTCACCCTCGGTCTACCTAAACATACACTCACAACAATACACATTTTGATTACATATTTATCAATTATTTAAAACTAAGTTTCTGATACTTCACACAAATATTTTAGCTTGTATTTCATTTTTCTAAAAATATATTTTATCTAATTGTAATGTAGTTATCACATCCAGAAAATTTAAGCCTCATATACAAAATGTTCTTTAATATTTATGTCATGTGTTCAATATAATAATTTTCCCCAAATATGCCACTGAATATTTTTCTAGTTGTTTTTACTTCTTAGTTCTGATCCAAGATCTAATAAAAGATCACATATTGAATTTTCTGGTCATCTAGAACAACCCATATTCCTTTTATTTTTATAACGACGTTTTCACAGTTGTGACTGTGAGAATTTTCTTCACTTACTTCCAAATACCAGGAATGAACTTGACTAAGGGCTCCAAATCCACCACTCTGAAATCCAACTCTGTGATAACACTGAGGTCACAGGTTATCTACGGGACTCCTCTTAGAGCCCATGTTGCCAGTAACAATGTCCTTTCTTGATATTGAAATTTTTCATTCTTATAGGAAGCTCTTCTCCCTTTTTTCTTGCTCACTGTCACTAGAAATTTGTCAATTTTATTGAACTTTTCAAAGAATATGCTTTTATTTGCGTTGATTTTTCAATTTCATTAATTTCTTCTCCATTCTTTATTATTTCTTTCTACTTGCTTTGGGTTTAGTTTGCTCTATTTTTCTTTAAAAATTTCTTAAGATGGGGCTTCCCTGGTGGCGCAGTGGTTGAGAGTCTGCCTGCCGATGCAGGGGACGCGGGTTCGTGGCCCGGTCCGGGAAGATCCCACATGCCACGGAGTGGCTGGGCCCGTGAGCCATGGCCACTGAGCCTGCGCGTCCGGAGCCTGTGCTCCGCAACGGGAGAGGCCACAACAGTGAGAGGCCCGCGTACCACACACACACACAAAAAATTTCTTAAGATGAAAAATTAAATTATTGATCTGAGTCATTTCTTCTTTCCTAATATAAGTATTCAATACTATAAATGACCCTGAAAGCACTGCTATAGCTGTATCCCTCATATTTTGATGTGTTCTATTTTTATCTGTATTTCATACAGACTATTTTTTCATTGGTTTTAGACTTCCCCTTTAACCTTGGGTTATTTAGAAATGGGATGTTTAATATCTAAATATTTGAGAATTTTTTAGATTTATTCCTGTTTGACTTATAGCTAAATTCTATTATGCTATTAAAATGTAGCTATGATTTCTACTCTTTTAAATTGTTTGAGATATTTTTATTGGCTTATGATATGGCCTATCTTGTTGAATATTCATATGTCTTTGAAAATAATGTGTATTCTACTGTTGGGTGAATTGTTCTATAAATGTCAATTAGGACTATTTGGTTGATAGTGTTCAAATCTTCTACACTCTTACTATCTTTCTGCCTATTTGTTCTATCAATTACTGGGAAAGGATTTTTGATGTCTCAATTATAATTTTAGAACTGCCAACTTGTTTTACTAACGCCCGTTTTTGTCTCATTTATTTTGATACTCTGTTATCAGTAATATATATATATATTTATGGTCATTATGTCTTATTGGAGAATTGACCCTTAATGATGATATACTGTCCCATTTTATTCTGGATAGTATTCCTTGTTCCGAAGCTGGCTTTTTCTGATATTAACATAGCTATTCAAGGTTTTGGGGGATATTTTCATGGCATATCTTTCTCCATCATTTTACTTTTAACTTATCTTTATCAGTATATATTAACTGCATTTCTAATAGACACAGTAGAATTGGATCTTGCTGTCTGATCCAATCTGACAATTGCAGTCTTAAGAAAGTTATATTTAAGCCATTCATAAGTAACGTGATTATGGATGTCGTTGGATAAAAACTTTACTAAATTGCTAGCTGTTTTGTATTCATTTAATTTATTATATACTCTTGCTCTGCCTTCTTTTGCATTAAATAAACATTATATAGTATATCATTTTACCTCCACTATTGACTTATTACTTATACATCTCTTATAAAGTTTGTAGTAATTTCCTGCTAATTTAAAATATACATTGTTATATTTTTAATGAATATACCTCTAATTTATCAGGTTCTACCCTCAAATGATTGTTTCACCTATCATATAAGCTCGTTAAAACTGGCCTTAATATACCCTAAGGCCAGTAGTGTCACTGTTCTTTCTGATTAAAGCTTTTGTCTTGTGGTGGAAATAAAGAGGAAGCATCAGGATGCATGTACTTGTCCCACCCACATGACTGTGTTCCCCTCTCCAGTCTGTATCACCATAGGCACTTAGTTGATTTTTCAGACCCTTTGCTGTGAGAGGCCAATGGGGTTCATGAAGAAAGAGTCCTTCAGGGCATGCAGACACCTCCAGTTTCTTCAGTGCAGTGTTGTTTCACATGGCATTGCCAGCCTGCAATCATCCTTCTTCAAGTATCTGCTCTTCTAGCATCCTACCAATTTTGTTTTGTTTTGTGTTGTTTTAAGAACGTGTTTTTTTCTGTATATAGCAGTACTATTGTATTATTTGGAACATTAGTCTTCTCTTAGATGTCACTTTCTAAGAAAGACAACTTCACATCTGACTCTGACAAACTGTAAATTCTTAAGTATGTATTACCTGCTTGAATTGTCACATAATAGTAAATGTTACACTGAAAATATTTTATGATGAAAGGTCTTTGGAACAAAATACCCTTGGAATATTGTAAACAAAGTTTTAACATATTAAACAGGGAACTTTTTAAACAGAAGTACTTAGTAAGTTTCTCACAACTTGACATAACCTTAAATACATACCTTACTTAGAATGATTGCTTCTATCATAGAACAGTCCTATGCTGAGATCTATTCCATTATTGAAATAGCTGAAAATCAATGTGTTATTGGGAGATATATAGCCAGGTGTATATTCACATTGTCAGTATGTTTTATAATAAATGCTCAAGGACTTAAAATTATTATAGCTAAGTGATTTGCCCTTGAAATTCAGGGATTACTGTTATGTATTTTGATTCTTGCATTTTATATAATAGTAAGTTCATTTGGTTCAGAGCCCTAAATGTTTCCAAATGACTACAATTTTTTCAATGCCAGCAGTTTGGAAAATAATTTCTTTGAATCTCATTTTTTTTTTATTACCCATCATCTACACTATGCCACCCAGACAAGAGAACAGTGAAGTAAAAAAACATTGTTGATTTTTTTGTTACATTACAAAGTCTTCCCATTAACATATATTCATATGGAGTTTTTTTAAGTGCAAGGACTAAGATCACTGAAAGTACAAAATAACATGCCTTAAATTTTGTTGTTGCTGGTAGATAGGCTCTGCTATAGAAATGCTGATTTGAAGGATAGTCACAAAAAGTCACAAAATCAGATATGTAAATTTTACATGGATTAGAATATATTAGCTCAAATTTAACTTAATCCTAATTTTAGAAAAGCTACAGAACTTAACAGATAGTCAAGTTAAAAGCTTATTATAATTTGTGATAAGACAAAAGATCATATATTCATACCATTCCACACTTCACAATATATAGGGCATGGAATTTCTAACACTCTTGATATCTTTGGCTTAATCCCATAAAGTTAACATTAAAAACTCCAATGTTTTTTGAGAAAAACAATTTAAACAAATATTACATATGGTTTAGGATTTACTAAATGAAAATTGAAATTCCATTCTGAAATTTAGTGATTACTGATTTCTTCAATCCACATAAAATTAATTTCAGGACACCAAGGCACAGTTCAGTCAGATGAGCACAAATTTCCTTATTTTCTCTGTTCAATGTTAGACAAGAAATATTCAAATATAAACCATACTATCTTCTGTCTGATGATAGTGTGTCAGATACAATGGTGTTCATCAACCCAATCTATTCAACCCCACTCTTTTCCTAGTCTTCTTTTACCTAAGGGAAGCAATGTAGCATGGTTCCAACAATTAGACGGAAACAAGTCACTGAGTTGAGCTTTTGGGAATGTTTTGAAGAATGGTGCAGCTCCATAGGCAGGCAGTTATGCTTTTGTCCTTAGGCACTTTATGTTTTTTCCACCCTTTCTTCTTTATGCTTGGAATAATGGCAGGTTGTTAGAAGATTATCAACCATACTATGAATGGGAGAATGGAATCCACATACTAAAAATGGCGAAGCAGGAAGACAGAATGTACCTGGGCCTTCAATGGCATTGGTCAGAAGCTGCATGTTTAAGAAAAACTTATAACAGCAACAAAACAACTAAGAGAGAAGAGGAGGATGAGAGAGGATGAGAGAGAGAGAGAGACTTAGAATGAAGAATGTTCTTTTATGTTTTTCTCCCTTGTTTGTACTCTTTCTTTGAAAAAGAAAACCATCATAGGATAAAGTGCTAAAAAAAAAATCCTCAATATTTAGTTAGTTAACTTATTCAATATGCTTTCCAGAAGAAAAAAAAAAATCATTACATGAAGTGGTTGACAGAATTGTAAAAATATCTCCCCAAGATTTTTTGTTTCCTCACTGTTCAGTAAAGCACTGATACAGGTACTGCTGAGAAGAGTCTTTCACATGGAATTAAGGTTACTAATCAATTGCTTTATATTAGGAAGGTTATCCTGGATTACCTGAGTGGACCTAATGTAATCATATGAGCCCTTAAAAGCTAAAGAGGAAGACAGAATCATCAGTCAAAGAGATGAAGCTTGAGTGACTTGAGGCATGAAAGGGACTTGACCCACTCTTGTTGGTTTGAAGATGGAGGAATGGGGCCAGGAGCCAAGGAAGGCTAGCAGCCTCTAGAAGCTGAGAAAGATCCCTGATGTCTAGCCAACCGGCAATACCAGCAAGAAAACACGGACCTTAGCCCTACAACCACAAGGAAGTGAATCCTACCAATCACTCACACAAGCCAGGATGTGGATTCTGCCTTAAAGCATCAAGAAAGGAACACAGCCATGTAGACACCTTGATTTTAGCCTTCTGAGACCCAAAGAAGCTAGACTTCAGACTGTGAAGACACTGTGAGATAATGCCTGTGTTAAGTCTCTGAATTTGTGGCAATTTGTTATGGCAACATTATGAAACTAATAATCATAGTAATACAAGAACCTGTTTAGGACATTTGCAAAAAATGTCCTGACATATTAGCCTTTCAAAATTACTTTCATCAAATTATAAGGCACAGATCAGAGATCAAAACCCTGAAAAATTACTACTAAGAACTCAGTGTTTTAGTGGAGGCAGGGAAGTAAGGATCATGAGACGCAATCAGGGTAGATATAGTGTGTGGCTCTGTGGATGGTCCTTTGTGACTGAGTTTCCAGTTGGAAGTTTGAAAAATGAATGCCAAAAAACTACACTACTTCAGAGTTTTCACTAGTGTCAGTTTCTAAAAAATCTCACATGAATTACTATAATTTCAACAAAACATTGATTTTACCAACATTTTATATTGTTGTAACTAAGATTTGAACAATAATGATATGGTTTACTGTGAAATATAGGAAATTTACAATTATGTGTTTTTAAATTTTTTGCATGTAAAAAGTAGGTTGATTGAGACTATGCAATCCCATCTATTCACTCTTTTTGTGATTATACTGAAGTGCCATTCTCTTCAAAACAGAAAAATATAGAGAGAGCTCAACTGAAACGAAAGGATTATAGTAGTATGAATTACTCATTCATATTAGTGATATATTCAATCAATCTAAAATATTAGTTGAATAACTAATTCATTGAATAACTAATTCATTGAATAACTAATTCATAATTAATAATGATTTTTATACATAAATTTACCTATATTGCCACAACACAATGCATATTTTGAATCCATTTAAATTATTTTACACACATACACAAAATAAGACTGCTGATGATTAAATTTCACCTCGAAGTATCTTATTAGGTGATTAAATAGTAGGTGGCACAGAGTACAGTGAATAGTACAAACTATTATTTCATCACTCACTTATAATAAGAAAACATTGAATAAAGAGTCAGTGTTGTATTTATCTGAGTTTCCCAAGCAAACAACAAAATACCTAATATGTAGGAACATAAAAATGCTGTTGGCGTGAACTGTATGTTAATAGTTACACAATTTAAGCAAGAACATGACCAAGGATAAATGTATAACTGAATAGTTACGTTCTGTCATTTTGATAAAAAATTTCAAAATAACACTAAAAAAAAAATCAAGCTTTATTCTTAATTATTTGCTATCTTTCATTCTCTAAACAAATATTACATGAGTACTTGCCATGTAGCAAGTATCCAAGACATTTAGGGAATGGAAACGAACAAAGAGAGTCTCTGGCTTTAAGAATTTCCTGGACATGTTAGAATGTTTGCCACATGCAATACCTGAAGATGTTTATTAGAGCTTTATTCGGCATGAAGCAAAGGGCAGAGGAGGAAGTGTTTAACTCAAGGTAAGTTGTTTATCTGATGGGGGAAAATCAGTGAAATCAGCTGAGAAAAACTGTCATGTGATATTATGGTTTAGTTATACTGAAATGGGAAATAAAAGAACATTTTATACAGAAATATTAAATTATTTTATGGTGTGCAAATTAAATTTTTTGCATTGTGGTTTTTTAAAATGGCAATGTTAATCATGAACTTAAGAAAAAATATAGGTGAAAAAAGAGAAATGAGTTATATTTTTCAGGATTGAGCTGAGGGGAATATATTCCAGGCAGTGGCAATGGAAGATGCAACTTGCAGGGCTGTGAAAACTCATGGAACTTTTGAATGATGACAGGGAGTTCAGAATCAGAGCAGAGAGGTTTCGTAGGCAGACAGGGATGAGTCTGAGAAGCAAGCAGGAGTAAGATCAAAAATGTTCTCAAATATATTGCCAACAAGTATTTTACTTCAAGCTAAGCTCTGGGAACTCAATGACAGATGTGAATTGCAGAGGAATGACCATATTTCCATTTCAGAACCATCACACTGGCAACAATGTGGAGAGTCAGAAGGGAGGCCAGAATGTGAGCACTCAAATGAAGAAAAAATGAGCATGAGCCCAATGCCAGCAGAAATAGGGTGGAGGAGAGGGCTTCAAGAAAGGTTTAGGACATAGAGTCTGTAAGACTTTCTGATTGACTTGAAATGAAGGGGAGGAACTGCCAAAGGAAGATTCAAGGACCACTCCAATTTACTGGTTAGCAAAACTTAACTTATCACACATACTTGTGATAACTATAAACTGAGATTTTAAAAAATCTTATTTATACTTGAATTTCAGAGTTAACCTAAACATTTCCTAATAAAACTTGCCTATAATTATGATTCCTTCTATTTTTTTCCTAATACTCAAAAGCAGTGATTTTACATTTCATGTAATCATGGTATAAGTGGCATGAGAAATACTAATTGCAGAATATTTACTTCAATAAGCCTTTTACTAATGTGTTTGAATATTTCAAAACATAGTTCGTGACATTAAAGAAAAAATAAAGAAGATATAGTTAATTCTAAAAGGCACCATGAAATGCAAAAGTGCAACCTATACTTAAAAAAACATTAAAACATTGAGTATTTGTCCACATACATTGCCCACTGATTTGCAGCAGCAGTAATTCATGTAAAAGCTATCATGTAATATACATGAGACTGCTTTTCTACAATCTTGCAGAAAGGATACTTGGAAGTATCCTTTTGTACCAAAACTGGAATCATTTTTCTGATGATAGGGTAAAGTAAGGTGAAGCTTTGCATTTCATGAGTAGTCAGTAAATGTAGGTGGGTGAAATCATTTATTCCTTCCAAACAGATCACAAAATGTGTTGTTCTTGATGATTTCCAACAATATTTTAAGTCCTTGAAGTAGCACACATATTTGCAGAAAAAAAAAATAATATACACATAAGCAAAGCAGGGTGAAAGAAACAAAAATTTACCCATGATCCCAATAGCGATTATATTATTATATATATATATATTATATATATATAATATATTATATTATTTGAAAGAGAGAGAGAGAGAGGATGCTAGCTAACTGACTAGGTAATCAGACTCCCTAAGCATTCTTAACCACTGATTAAGAACCACAGATTCTTAACCACTGTGCCACCAGGGAAGTCCCTCCTCCATAGTTCTTGTCCGTGTTTCTGAGGAGAAACTTATGAGAGGTTAGTGGGAAGAGGTACAGACACCACTGCTGCAGGTAGGTTCAGGGTACCATTAATACTCATCCTCTCCCTCCTCAAACACTTATACTAATTTCCTCCTACCCTTAATTATTACCACAGGATTTGGTAGCTTACCTGGCTTTATGACCCAGGATTAGCTATATAATTTTCTGTGTTCAGTGCAAAATGAAATGTAGGACTCCTTGTTCAAAAATTACTAAGAATTTCAAAACAGTGACAGCAGAGCAATAGACCAAGCATGAGGTTCTTTTAAGTATGGGGCCCTTCATTTGACCTGTGGGACTGCCCAGGTCAAATGCCCATGAATCTGGCCCTGTTGTGGCCCAAACTTAAATTTCTAAAGGGACTGAGACCTTGGTAATCACCCCCTCTGTCTGGCTGGGGTTGCTGCATCCATCCACTCACAGGTACAACTGGGTAAGTTCCAAATTTCATAATGAGAATGCATAATCATTACTGAACTGAGCATGAGGAATTGGATTAATATCAAGATTTTAGGTGTGGAAATGGTAAATAGGAGCTTAGAATTCACTAAATTATAAAACTGAAGAATGTTTCAATGTTTATGCCAGTTGAATGGTATTCTTTTAACAATGTTACTTTGTTTTCATATGTGATGGGAACCTCCTAATTCCTGAAAAGACTTGTGACTTCTGAAAAAAATAAACAATATCTTGAAGTTTTGTGACTTCACACCTACTTTATAAACTAAGTGAGCTGAAGATTGGTGTTTAAAATTCTTGTGTTCTCGAGTGGACAGCTTGTGAAAAAATTGAGGAAAAAAATAATACTTACTGGAAAATAAGAAAGTTATTTGGTAAAGTATAAAAATATTCTATTGGAGAAGTGAATATGGCCTGTACATTACTTATTAATAATAATAAATATTTACAAAGCACCTTCTAGGCACTAGGAAAAGTTCTAATTGCTTTACATGTTTTTTTATTATATGATAAATGCCCCCATTTTATGGATAAGGAAACAGAATAAGTAAATCTGGGTAAAAATTTAAGAGTTACAGTCTTAATCAGTTTTTAAAATTAATTACAAATTAATAAAATTCATGTTCTGGTATAAATTAAATTGTGTTTTGAATCATTTACTTTTAAAAATTTTGTTTTAATTTTACTCAAAGAGAAAAAATATACTCCTGAGTTTGATTAGAGAGAAAAGTGGTCACATTTCAGGAACTAGTTAATATATGATCTTTATATACAACGCCAGCACCCAGGAAGAGACTGCCTATCATAAGTTGTTTTTCTCAAAATAACAGCTTTATGGAACTATAGTTTACTTACCATACATTTTACCACTTTAAAGTGTGCAATGTTTAGCATTAGTGGTTAAGTGTTCATTGTTTGGTGTATTCACAGAGTTCTGCAAGCATCACCACTATCTCATTTTAGAATATTTGCATCACCCCAGGAAGAAATCCTTTAGCAATCTCTCCCCTGTCCTTCCTCTTCTTAACTCCTATTAAACTCCTAAGATTTTCAAAATTGAAAAAAGTCACATTGAATCCTAACCTGAGGCCCCATTTTTTGTTTGTTTGTTTGTTTTTAAGCTGTGAAAGTCTCATTTGTTTGAAGTTTATGATAATTCTGTTTTTAAGAGATTTACAATGCCAAATTGCTGAGTGTTTGATAGTAATGTTAATTTAAGTGTGTTACACTAGATATAACAAAATTCAGATTTTTCCTTATGTAGTATGTTTAAGATGGGCTGCTTGTATATTTTAACCCCTTAACGTGACTCTGCATTGAATTTCTATGGTAACTGCATTTCTGCAAAAACATAAAAACATTCAGAGGCTGTGCCCTCTCTCTCCTTTTCCTGTTGCCTTTCAGATCAGGAGAACATGTCTCTCCAGAAATCACTGGAATGCCCTACATACATTTATTATTATTGTTATTTCCATCCCCCAAATTAATATCAAAACTACCATGATAGATTTGTAAAGAAACCATTTAGGACTACTCATGAGAAAGAAAATTATCTTGGAGAATGACAGAAAAGAAAAAAAAATACAGTTAGAAGATAGGAAGTCAAATTCAAACTGTTTGGCCTAATCCTGAATGTATCATTTTCATTATATAGTCAACTTCTGCTGTGCCCACTTGACTTTATGGCTTAATGATATGATTATGCCCAGTTGATGATGAGTAGCTCTGGTCATAGGATCACCTGAAATCCTAGTCGTGTTTAAATAGAAGATAGTGGTATGTGAGAAGCTCTTACTCAAACTAAGAGTAATTTACTGTCACAGCAACCAAGATTTTGTCCCCCAACTTCAATTAGGCTATGATGTTTTATCATAATATTTCATTCCTCTCAGATTTCCTATCTTTGGTTATAGGACCAGATGGTTTCACTGGTGAATTCTACCAAATATTATAAGAAGTCATACCATTCCCTCTCAAACTTCTCCAAAACATAGATGAGGAAAGAACACGTTGAAATTCATCTTACAAGGCCATCATTACCTGATTCCAAAGCCAGACAAGAATATACAAAAAAATTAAATTACAGGTCAATATACGTGATGAACATAAATGCAAAATTACCCAATAAAGTATTAGTAAATCAAATTCAACAGTACATTAAAAGGATCATACACCATGATCAAGTGGGCTTTGCTTCTGGGATGCAAGGATGGGTCAACACTTGCAAATTAATCAATGTGATTCACCACATTACAAAATAAAGGATAAAATCCTGTGATTATCTTAATAGATGCAGAAAAAGCATTTGACAAATTCAACATCTTTTCCTAATAAAAAACTCTTAACAAAGTGGATATAGAAGAAATTTATCTCAACATAATAAAGGCCCTATATAACAAGCCCACAGCTAACATCATAATCAGTGATGAAAAGCTGAAAGCTATTGCTCTAAGATCAGGAACATGACAAGAATGCCTGTTCTCACTATTATTTAACACAGTACTGGCAGTCCTAGTCAGAGCAATTAGTCAAGGAAAAGAAATAAAAAGCATTCAAATCAGAAAATAATAATTTAAATTGTCTCTGCTTGCAGATGATATAATATTTATAATAGACTTCACCAAAAGACTGTTATAACTAATAAACAGTTTCAGTAAAGTTGCAAGATACAAAATCAATATACAAAGGTCAGTTGTGTTTCTATACACTAATAATACCTATCAGAAAGAGAAATTAAGAAAACAATCTCATTTACAATTGCATTAAAAAGAATAAAATACTTGGTAATAAGTTTGATCAAGGAGGTGAAGGATTTGTACACTCAAGAATTGTTCCATATTGAATGTTGAGCATTTTTTCATGTACCCGTTGGCCACTTGGGTGTCTTCTTAGGAAAATGTCTACTTAGTTCTTCTACCCATTTTTTAGTTGGATTATTTTGTATTGAGTTGTATGAGTTCCTTATATATTTTGGACATTAACCCTTTACTCCGTATATGGTTTGCAAAAATTTTCTCCCATTCTGTAGTTAGCCTTTTTATTTTGTTGATTGTTTCTTTAGCTGTGAAGAAGCTTTTTAGTTTGATATAGTCCCACTTGTTGATTTCTGCTTTTCTTGCTTGTGTTTTTGGTGTCAAATCCAAAAAATCATTGCCAAGATCAATGTTAAGGAGCTTTCCCTGCATGTTTTCTTCCAGACGTTTTATAGTATCAGGCCATATGTTGAAGTGTTTAATCCATTTTGAGTTAATTTTTATGAGGAGTATAAGATAGAGGTACAATTTCATTTTTCTTCATGTGGTTATCCAGTTTTCCAGACACCATTTGTCGAAGACAGTATTCTTTTCCCAGCAAAATAAGGTATCAAAGAGGTATCAGCACTTCTGTCATTATTGCAACTTTATTCAGAATAACCAAGGTATGAAAAACCTGAAGTGTCCACCAATGGATGAATAAATAAGATGTAAAATATATATGTATGTATATATATATTTATATTATATTATAATTATATATATATATATAATTCAGCCATGAAAAAAAATGAAATTCTGCCATTTACAACAACATGGATGGACCCTGATTTATTATGCTAAATGAGCTAAGTCAGACAGAGGAAGATTAAATACTGTATGATATTACTTATTTGTGGATTCTAACAAAGATAAACTTGTAAAAACAGAGAGTAGAATAGTGATTACCAGGGGCTGAAGGTTGGGGGGTTGGGGAGATGTTATTTAAGGATACAAACTTACAACTAGTAGATAAATAAATCCTGAAGTTCTAATGTAGAGCATAGTAATTATAGTCACCAATACTGTATTATGAACTTCAAATTTACCAAGAGACTAGATCTTAATTGTTCTCATCACAAAAAAAGAAGTGATAATTATATGACACATTAAAGGTATTAGGTAACACTATGGTGGTAATCATATTGCAATATATAAATGCATCAAATCAACACATTGTACACCTTAAAATTACACAGTGTTATATGTCAATAGTATCTCAATTAAAAAAGAAAAAAAAGTAATTGGTTGAATAATTTAGTTATCAGAATTGATGTATGTGTAACTTTACCACCTCAACGTGAAGCCCTGATTTCTTTCTAGTCTAAGCTTCAGAATTCAGTTTTACAGTTGTAAATTAGAAACGAGGATTTTGAAAAGTCCTACACATAAATTCATGTAGATACATATAGCACGTGCACACACACTTTGAATAGAAAATGGAATACGCAGGTGAGTAGTTTCAAAGTTGAAGATTTATTCATTTTTGGAAATTTTTAGGTAATTTTAGTCAGTTTGATATAAATATCAATATACTATATGTTGGCTGCCATTGGTCTAAAAATCTACCAGATCTTCCAGCTCCATGCTACTAATAATATCTAGTACTGTTGTGAGCTGAATTATGTCCCCCCCAAAGATATATTGAAGTCCTGAACCCAGGCACCTGTGAATGTGACCTTATTTGGAAATGGGGTCTCTGCGATTTAACCAACTTAAGGTAAGGTCATATTGGATTGAGGTGGGCCCTAAGTCCAATGACTAGTGTCCTTATAAGGAGAAAGAGACATAGAGAGGTAGACACGCAGGGTAAAGGGCCATATGATGGTGGAGACAGAGGATGGAGGGATGAAACTTTGAGTCAAGGCACGCCGAATATTTGCCAATGATCATCAGAAGTTAGGGAGATGCAATGAAGGATTCTTCCCAAGAGTCTCCAGAGGGAGCCTGGCACTGCTGACACATCAATTCCAGACTTCTAGCCACCAGAACTGTGAGAAAATAAATTTCTGTTGCTTTAAGTCATATACTTGTAGTATTTTGCTATAGCAGCACTAGGATATTAATACACATACTGTATACAGTAGTAAATAGTAGATTGGCCAGTGATATTCCAACTGGGTAAACATTTCTTTGACATATTCTTACACAGATGGGCATTCACCATACCTTAATGACTTGCAATTTATAATTTTGCTTCTGTGACAGACCCATGATATGAACTTTGGAACAACAACAACAACCATCAAAAAGTACTGGGTGAAAGAACAGTATTGTTTCTCCTGAGAGACAATTAGAAACTGGTTTCAGACAGGCTGGAAGTAGAGAATGCAAATTTTCTGTTAAAAATCAGTGGAATAAAAACATTTTATTTCAATCTCATCTTTTCGACCCCTGGCAAATGCCTAAAAGAACAAAGGAATAGTAGAAAATTCAAGATTCAATATAATAGAAAAAAAACCCTTCAATATACAAATAGAATTATACTAGCCAAAAAATGTGAAATATTAACCCAAACAAGAGTGCATGATATTTATTTTCACAGACTTCCTCAGTCTCCAAGATATTTGTACATTTCCAAAAAAAAATTAAGTATCTTATTCTGCATAATCTCTACAAAATGACAGTTAAGACATCAAGAGTTATAGGAAGGCTCTGGGTACTGTGGAATATATCCTGTTGGGACCGATATTTGCGACAGAAAAGCAGATACCTGGCAAATAATAAAACAAATTAATAATAAAAATAAATAAAACCATCTGTACACTTTCTTTCCTAGTCTGAAAATTACTTCACTGAGAGCTGAATAGAGGAGAGAAGGAAAAGCATTGCCATAGACTAAATGTTAGTGCCCCCATTCATATGTAAAAACTTAATTTACAGTGGGATGTCATTTGGAGGTGGGGCCTTTGGTTGGTGATCAGGTCATAAGGGCAGATCCCTCATGAATGAATGACACCAAACCTGCTGGCACCTGATCTTGAATTTCCCAGCCTCCAGAAGTGTGAGAAATAAGTTTCTGTTGTTTATAAGTCACCCAGTCTACAGTAATTTGTTATAGCAGCCTGAATGGGCTAAGACATGATTTTATAAGTTGAGGGGTGCTCTGGATACTCTAGCTTTCAATATGATGGGCTCTCAATATTACACTTTCCTTTCTGCACTTTCTTCTGTACTTTTGAGGGATAAACATTGCAAGCCACATATTTCAGACAACCTAGCTTTCTGAATTTCTCTTGGTTTCTGCCAATTGGAGGCACTAGATGGAATTTAGAAGGAAGAAAGAAGAAACAGAATATTATTTGCTATTTCAGTTTCTTTCAGCACCTAGAGGCTGTGACAGTAGCAGGACCATAACGACAAAAGAAGGCATCTTGCTCATGGTCTTCTTGGCATGGAACCTCCATTCTAGGAGAAGAGTATGCAGGGGTGGAGGCAAAGAAAGGCAGACCAGCTCTACAATATACAAAAATTTATTGAATTAAATGCTCACGAAATGGGTGAATTTTATAATATTTAACCTATATTTTATAAAGCCGTTTTTTTAAAGGTGATTTTAGGCAGCAGTGAATGTCAGCAACTTTGAGAGTAATTTAGCAGCAATGGTAGAGTGGGCTCCTGGTTTTTGCTTAATAGCAAAATACATTTCTAACAGTAGCAGACACAGACAGAGAGCTTACCCCTCATACTGTCAGCAGCTCTGGAGCGAAAATGGTCACATGAGCTGTAGCCTAAGGCAGTGACAGTTTCTTGATCTATGAAGAACAACCCTCCTCTTCCCTTAACGCCTTTAGCCATTCCATCACTCTAGTCACCCGTGATCAGGTATAAATTTCCCCATCCTTAAATACTGAATGGTTTTCACATCTGCCAAATGTACGCTGAATACCAAAGAAGATTTTTCTGTCACCCAAGTAATTTGTTGAGGAAAAGTTTGGAGTCAACACCTCTGAATCCATGCCCCAGATAGTCCCAGTTACCATAGTTGTCAACATCTCTGGCAAGCAGCAAAAATAATTCAAAGATGGATCATACTTAGAAAGGAAATGATATGTGCTCTATGCGCAAAACATTTTTCTTTAAATCAGTAAATGGTCATTTCTGATAAAAAGATGGTTACAGTAAAACAAAGGAATGAAAGAAATGCTTCTCATTATTCTCACAGAATTTATAGATAATATCATCTTTATAAGTAATAAGTGAAATTTGAACAATGAGAAAAAAGTATTCCAAAGAGACTTTATAGGATGTCCAAAGAATATAGGATTGAGTTGCAAAATGTCAAAATATGACAAAAAATGAAAAGCCAGTGTAGAGAATAATGCCCGTTATAGGTGGAAAAAGTTAGATGTTTATAAGTAGTTATGAGGATGACTCAGAGAGAAAGAAAGAGAGGGAGGGAGGGAGGTGGAGCAGGGAGAGAGAAAGGGGAATGTAAACATGATCACAGAAGGAACGCTAGACTTTAAAAAGGTATATCTAACATGCATTATTGATATTTTTAAGAAGAACTAAGCAAATGAAAATATAGAAAGAGTCTAAAGTATAATTTTTTCAACATTTTTCTGAAATAAAAACAAGTTGAATGTGTAGACTGAAGGGGCTCATAGATTTCCAAGAAATAATGAAACCTAACATTCATACCTACCATTCCAAATCAAAGCATATTCTGGTAAGGTTGTTAAAATTCAGGTACAAAGAAAGAATCCTAGGAGTAGGAGGGGAAAAAATCATACCCCCTACTAGTGTGAAATATCAAGATGGATTCGACATCTTCACAGTAATATTCATGCAAGGAGACAGTTTGATCAGTATCTAAAATATTCTGAGAGGAAGAATATGTGATACAAGAATTTTATAATCAGCCAAGTAATCCTTTGATTTTTTTTTTTTTTTTTTTTATTCTTTATAACTCTTTGATTTTAAAGAAAACGTTTGAGTAAAAAGGAAAAGGGTGCACGAAGTTATGCCATTTATGAATAACAAGGTCTGAAACTCCTAGGGGACAAGGCTAGGCAGTGATAAAGAAAGAAAAGGGAGAAAATGGAGCTGAAATCAACTGATTAGGTGATGAGAACTAAAGGATATTTTTTAAATTGACAGAGTAGACACCCATGCCAACCCACCCCCACTCCTGCCCAAATATGTTAAGATTAATTTTTATTTAATGAAAGTGACAGAAGCGTGAGATGGTCACATGATCAGAGCAAAGGTAGCGGGAATATTCAGCCAGCCTCCTTTGGGTTGCAGAGTCTGTTAATTTTGACTCTGTTCCCATGTGAGGACTCTTGTCAATACGCAAAGCTCATTTTTTCTAAGCTCAAAGCTTTTTCAGAATCAAGTCACCTAACACCATTCAGAAAGAACTTTAAGCAGCATCTATGTCCTTCCTGTGAAATATTTATGAGCAACTTGGATTCTGACTTTCCTGTCAAACCCACCAAAGCCTAGTCTACATTCTCTTTTAAGGACATGATGGATGTTGGAAGTGGAAATCCTGTTTATCCCCAGCCCACATCTATCTTTCTATTTTTTTCTATTTCTATAGATGATAGATAGAGAATAGAGATACAGTTAGTTTCTCACCGAGCTTATTAAAAACTCTATGTTCTTACAAGCTGTTACTTATATTATTTCATTTGATTTCCCCAATACTGTTAATAGTTGGCATCATAATTCCCATTTTACAGCATAGAAATTTCAATTCCATTAGGTTAAATCAATTTGTTTTAAATTACACAGAAATCCAGTTTTGTGTCTGGTATTAGAAGAATCTCTTTGTACTTCCCCACCCCTTACTGTAGTTGTAAAATTCATCTATTGGCAATCACATATGATAAATGATCATATGATTCCAGGGAATAAATTACAAGTGTTAAACTTAAAAATAATGGCTTGTTAGTTCCCTATCCCCACATCTTTAATGACAGAAATCACAGATCTTGTTCATGAGGATCACAGTTTTTGAAGTAAAATACTGGATTTTTATTTCTATTGCTATGACGGTATTATTATAGTAATACCAAAACAAGAAAAACACAATACACAAAAAGAAAACTACACATCAATTTCCATCATAAAATAAATGTAGAAATCCTTAGCAAAATATTAATAAATAGAATTAGCAATATATAAAAATAATTATACACCATTACCAATTGATATTCATTCTCAGCATGTAAAGCCAGTTCAATATTCAAGAATTATCAATGTAATTTACCCAATCCTAAAGAAAAAAAAATTGCATGGTCATATAATTCAATGCAGAAAAAGGGTTTGACAAATTTCACAATCATTCATGTTGTAAAAACAACAAACGAACAAAAAGCTCTCAGAAAAATAGGAATAGAGAATAACTTCTTCCACTTGATAAACAGCATTATGGAAATCAAAAACAAAAAGAAAACCAAAACCCCAAATCCCAAAGTTAACATTATACTTAATGATGAAAGACTGAATTATTTCCCTCCTCAAGATCAGGAACAAGGCAAGGATATTCACTCTCACCGCACTCATTTAACATAGTATGAGGTGTTCTAGCAAGTTCAGTAAGGCAAGAAAAATAATTAAAAGACAGATATGTAGATAAGAAAGAAATAAAATTGTCTCTATTCGCAGATGATATGCTTATATACAAACTGAAGTCTAGGAATACACATATACTCAAAAAAATACCCTTTTAGAATTAATAAGTTAAGCAAGGATACAGGATATAAAACAAACATAAAATATTAATTGTAAACCTATTTGCTAGGAATTAACTATGGGCAGTGAGATTTTTATAATCACTCAAAAATGAAATATAGAAATATATCCAAATAATCAAATATTTACAAGACTTGTCATCAAAACACTATAAAATGCTCATGAAAAAAATCAAAGAGGTTCTAAATAAATGGAAGACATTCAGTGTTTATAGATTGGAAGCTTCAGCTTGGTAACTGTTAGTTTTGCAAGGGCCATAATAACAAAATATCAAAGGCTGGGTAGCATAAATAAAATAAATATATTTTCTCACAATCCTGGAGGCTTATTAAAGTCCATGATCAAGATGTCAGCAGGGTTTTATTTTGCCTAAGTCTTCTCTTCTTTGCTCCTAAATGGCCATCTCTTCTCTGTACCTTCAGAGTCTTCCTCTATGTGTGTCTGTCCTAATTGCAAATCAGGTTGGATTAGAGCCCATCTTAATTACCTCATTTTAATTTAAATACCTCTTTAAAGACCATGTCCCAAATATAGTCACATTATCATATTGTTGTCTGGGGGGTTAAGACTTCTACACATAAATTTTGGGGAGAGTCAATTTAGCTCATAACAGTAAGGATTTCAATTATGCCGAAATTGATATATAACTTTAAAACTATTCTCATCAAAACATCAGCAAGAATTTTTGTATAGACCAGATTTTAAAATATATATGTAAAAGAACAAAGGAACTAGAAGAACAAAAAGAATTTGGAAAATGAAGAATATAGTAGAAGAAGCCAGTCTACCCAATTTTAAGCCTTATTTTTTTTCTTTATCTTTTTTTTATTACTGCTTTATTTATTTATTTATTTATTTTGGAGTATAGTCACTTTACAATATTTTGTTAGTTTCTACTGTACAGCAAAGTGAATCAGCTATACGTATACATATATCCTCTCTTTTTTGGATTTCCTTCCCATTTAGGTCACCACAGAGCACTGAGTAGAGTTCCCTGTGCTACACAGTAGGTTCTCATTAGTTATCCACTTTATATGTAGTATCAATAGTGTATATATGTCAATCCCAATCTCCCAATTCATCCTTATACTATCTTTAATAATCAAGACTGTGTGGTGTGAGTGGAGGAATAGACACATAGGCCAATAGAAGAGAACAGAAAATTCAGAAATAAACTCACAAATATGCCCAAATGATTTTTGACAAAAGTGAAAGGAACAATTCAATGGAGAAAAGATAGCCTTTTAAACCAGTGGTACTAGAGCAATCTGATAGCTTAAAAAAACTGGGCCTTGACTTGTCACACATCTTACATAAAAATTAGTATTCTGATTGTGATATTGTACTATAATCTAAGATGTCGCCAGTGAGAGAAACTGGGAAATGAGTACATGAGACCCCTCTGCATTATTTCTTATTACTGCTAATGAACCTACAATTACTTCAAAATGAAACTTTTTAAAAAATTTAAATAAAACATTTAAATCCTAACTAAGATCAACAGTCTGAATGTTGATTCATAGTAAAGCCTTTGTCAGTTTGGTGCTTGTGCTATCAACAGCAAGGCAGACTGCTATGATCAGGTGAAAAAAAGAGATTACTGTGTGTAGCCTCTCATCCTATAATACCCCACTTGAGTTCAGACCTAAATAGAAGACAGTCCTATTTACCAATCAGCTGGGGGAACACATACTGTCTATATATATATGTATATATTTCATTTTTAGGAGATTAAAGAAATTCCTAAGCTATAAAATCAAAACTATAGTGCTTAGGACTCAGAAATGTTATTTGCTAACTTCATAGTTTATGAAGATCTTTCATTATGAGCTTAAGGGAAGAAAAGAAACTAATATGTAAATTAAGCAAAAGAAAGTTATAATAAAAGAAAAACAAAGAGAAAACCCAACAGAGAAGGTAATACAATTCCAGTGGAGATCATTACAGGTACTTTTAAGAAATAAAGGTAGTAGAACATAATGATAAGCATGATTTAGAACTGAAAAATGTTGAGAATAAAAGCAGTACATGCAATTTTTAAATGGCCAGTATAACCTCCAAAAATGACAGAAACTGAGGACGGAAATTATTTTCCAAATATAATTTTAAATGATTTTTTACCAACTGAGGAAATCCTTTCAGCCTAACATTCTCCCTCAAGGGGCATTTGGATTTGAACTCCTAAAGATGGGAAGATAATTGGTATTTTATTGCTCAATATGTTTGCAACCATAATGATGAAAATATTGTTTATTTACTTTCAATTTTGAGTCAATCTTCAGGCCACGGAAAGAAGATGCTATGTTTAAGGATGGAATGAAAATCCAAGAGCTATGATAAAAATGTAACTTACACAAAGCAGATTGTGAAGAAAATTGGGTAGAGAAACAAGGGCATTAAAATTGTCATATAAAGTATGAAAACTGAATTCAAGGACTATAGAAAAATGATTGAGTTTAATTACATTGTTTATACTAAAGATAATTGACAGAAAAACCAAAACAATAACATAATTGACTAAAACAGTTGGAGAAGAGGACCTGAGTGAGTTAAATATTTATATTTGATATTGGGGGAATAATAAATGTTATCTGATATTAATAAATTCAGAAAACATATATTGTTTGAGAAGGGAAATAACCAAAATATAAGCAATTGTGAAGAACTTGTCTGGAGAGTAGACTTAGAAGTGAAGAAGTGATCTGACTCTGTTGATAGTTAATATAAAACATTCTTTAACATGTGATTTTTTAAATGAGCATATATTACTTGATAAAACCAAATACTTTAAAACTACAACCCTACTTACTTATAAGTGATAGTGATTTATATGATAGGAAGGTGCTTATTGTTGAATTGATATGAAAAAATTTAGAATAGAAGCAATTACCAAACTAGAATCATGCATGTAAACATTTTTTCTAGCATTTTTAATGTGTTAAAATGTGTTATTTTTCTTTGCTTTATACTGTTGAATTTGAAATATCACCCACCCAAGGCTCTTTGTTTTTCCCTAGTTACTTGGCTAGCGGCTGCTTCTATTTGCAAGGACATATCATGTGAATTACAAGGAAGTAAAATAATTGGCCTTCAACTAGACTAAAATTTCACCAAGTGGATTATTGTGCCCTGATAATGCCCACAGTCTAAATGACAACACTCAAAACTCAAATGTGTTCTTAATTTAATTAATTACAATTTCCAAGTTAGGAAAATTGTGTTTTGTATAAAATATTATTTCATTAAATTAGCCACAATAAAAAATAAGAATCACCTTTCATTGGGAATATACAAGAGTAAGTTTCAAATAATTTTATCATGGGAAATATTATAATAATCATTTCTAATATTTACAGTTAAGAATCTTAAAATCCTTCTGGCTTTACTTTCAAGAAAAGTCATCAGCAACATTTAAAAATGTATGCTTATGAAATAAATCATCGAATTACTCTATTTCTATGTTTAAATTCCCCAGTTCTTCTGGCAATAGAATATAAGTCACTGAAGCTTTGTTTCCAGTGGAAAGTGGCTGGTACCTCCAATCCTACCCCAGAAACCCACATTTATATAATCTGCAATAATTATCCAGGTATTTTTAGATCACTTCCATGGCTTTAATATTTACTTGTCATGTTACTTATTTTCACAGCTAGGTATCACATCACCCATCTTTACAAATATATTTATTACAAATTAAAGGATATAATCCTTCTTCTCTGACTAGTTTTCTACAATTTCTTTTTCCCAGCAACAAATATAATTAAAAATAATAATTGATCATTTGTTTTAACTTGTCAGTAGAACTTACCATTTCCTGGTAAGGACATCTTTGTTAAAATTGGATGATTTTTAAATGTGTCAAAATGATCAAGATAATAAAGGTCTTGAAATATTTGCCTTTTTTTTTTTTTTTTTTTTGCCTTTTTTAATTTAGAAATGTAAGCTATGACAGGATACAATTTCTTTCTGTAAAACACATACAAAAATGAATAGCACGTTTCAAATAGTTAACTGTTATTTCACAAGGGTCATAAAAATTAAATAATTAGATGAGGAACTCTGTTCCATTATTCAACAGGACAATTAGTTCTATCAACATTTACAAGTTTTAAATATAGATTTATAATGCAAATATATTTATAATGTACTTTTATTTTTTATAGTGTATTTTTAAAATCTTCAATTAAAATCAGTAATCAAAAGAATTTAACATTAATGATAATAAAGCATTTATTATCATTTGTTTCTTTTATTTTCATTTGTTTCATTTATGTATCATTTGTTTCTTTTATTCTTCAGTTATACTATTTCAATACTTTAAATACATGTTCAATTTTATTACCATATTTATGAATTAAAAATCTTAGTTTTGCTTAATGTCCTCCACTAGCAAGAAAACAAAAATTGAATGATACATTTCCATTTACTTATAACTTGAATTCTTTATAAATAATTTTATTTATCAAATATAAATAACTATGATTATAAATATAAGGTTTCAAAAAATGAGAAAAGCGAAGATACAGTTCATGAATTTGTGCTAATGACAGTTAATTATGCTTAAAATTTATTGTCAATTTGAACAAAAAACTATCACAAAAACAAAGTAGGACATTATATAATGATAAAAGGTCAAATCACCAGGAAGATATAACAATTACAAATATATATTCATGCAACATCAGAGTACCTAAATATATAAAACAAACACTGACAGAATTGACTAGAAAAACAGACAGAAGTGCAATAATAGTAGATGATTTCAACATCTCACTTTTAAGAATGGAGAGACAGTTACCTTATAGGGAACAATTTTTATGAGTTTTTCTTCTCTCCTTCCCTTATTTATTTTTGCAAATATAAAAAAAAAGCACAAACTGAAATAATAAAGAAAAGAAACAGAAATGAAAGAGAGAGAAAGGGGTGGAAGGAAGGATGGAAAGAAGGAAGGAAGGAAGGGAGGGTTTCTTACACAAAAGGTGACATACTATACACAGTTTTCTGCAACTTCCTTTTATCACTTAACAATTTATACTCCAAAATATACAATATATAATCCATTTTGTAGAGATCTTCCCAACTGCTTTGCGCAAGTACATAGTAATCCACTGTGTAGATATATTGCAGTTTATATAACTGTTGGATGTTGGTGTTAGAATTTTGGATTTTGGGGGTGATTTCAATTTTGTTACTAGTACCAATAATGTTACATTGAAGAACATTTGATACATGTCATTTCAAACTAATGTCAGTGTACTTTTGGATCTTTGGAACAGATTCCTGGAAGAGGGATTGATAGATCAAAGGCCAAATACAGCTATGATTTTGTTAGATATTGATAAAATCTTCTCCATGGATGTTGTCCCATTTTACATTTTGAAAAACAAAATATTAGACTGCTTTTTCCTCCTTAGCCTCACCAACAGAGTGTTATCAAACTTTTCATATATTTCAAATCTTACAGGTGACTAATGGTTTTGGTTTTAATTAGCATTTTTCTCATTATAAAGATTATAATATGAAATATATTTTCTAACAAACATTGTTCCATTGAAAATATGAAACCTACATTTGGATCTGAGTAGCCCAGGGAAGTATCCTGGGTTAATGACATAAATGGCTATTTAGTTGTAATTAATTAGGTTAATCTGAAACCATCCATTTTACTCAGGACTGCAGTTTAAAGAGATAGGAGAAAGAAAGGCAGAACAGAAGAAAGGGAAGGAAAGATGGAAGGAAGGAAGGAAGGAAGGAAGGAAGGAAGGAAGGGAGAGAGGGAGGAAAGGAGGGAGGGAGGGAGGGAGGGAGGGGTGAATTAAGCTAGGTCTGAATTAAGACAAAAAATATATTAATAAATGGGAAAGAACTGCTTCAATCAATGTAATTACCCTTGTTTGCTTGAAATCTGTGTTATAGTTTGAAGTCTGTGCCATACCTACCTTGTTAAAAAAACACTAAATTTACCTATTTTGCTCATATTCATGTTTCTCATAAACTCTGACCAGAAATTACAAATTTTAAAGTTTTACCGCATTTCAGCAGTAAAATACAATCATAACCTCAGAAATGGATTGATGTCTCTTGTTAATACATATTTTGTTCATCATATGCTGGGTAGGAGCTACATATTAGTATATATGCTCAAATTTTTATTGCATTTAACACACCAGAAGGGACATTATACAACTAATAAGAAGTGAAGTCCATGTTAAGTTATTTGATCAAATATGTTTCATGAAAACTGCCTAAGAACATCAAAACAATTAGTCAAACCCAAAATTCAATCTGAGTTAGCATTCATATTCAAAGATTTGAATTCAAAAGTAAGTTCAGAGACCAAATATTATATTTTGATTTGTTCTGAAGTGGCCATCTGCCCATATGAAAAAGCTACTGCAACCGTTTGGCAGGCAGTTTAAAGAACCAAAATAACTACTCTGTGCGGGTCAGGTTCACAGGCATCTGGGTGTTGACTTGGAAAGCACAAAAAGTAATAATCACAGCGTGTGGTACTTTACCAAGTAGCCAGCCAAAAGTGTCTGTCTAAATAGTCAAAAATTTTAGCTGTCATAAGAATCCTTTGAGGAAACTTTATAAATACCTATCAAATTTCAAATATCAGTGGCCAACATTTTTTAAAACACCATAAAGAGCTAATAAAATGTTATAGAAAAGTTATAATAATCCTGAGGTACCCATAATTTATATCCTGGCACATTTAAAAATGTTCCTTTTGTTTAAAAATGGGCTTCAAAGATATCAATAGTTTTATTTGTATATTTTATAAATATTTGTGTGCTAATCAATAGTCTGATTTTTAATTGTTTAAAGCAAATCCAATGCCACAAAGAGCTACTTTAGTCATGCCTTGCAGGAGTTCAAGGGGAATATCCTCTATCTTCACCCCTCTGCCCCTCCCCTACCTTCAAGTCTTCTCCTCACAGGT
The DNA here is from genome assembly GCF_008692025.1 of Phocoena sinus. Lineage (NCBI taxonomy): Eukaryota > Metazoa > Chordata > Mammalia > Artiodactyla > Phocoenidae > Phocoena > Phocoena sinus. The sequence goes on from NC_045768.1 coordinate 91,375,652, forward strand.
CTCTGCCTGGGAACTGTGGACCTTTGCTGTTCCTTTTCTTAGAAGAGTGGCTGTTGAAAGGAGTTAAATATGGCTCTTGGGTAAGTAAGTCTCGGTTGGAGGGCCATGAAGAAGGGTCAGCAAGAGGACAATCTCCCTTGGTGTCCGGAACTTGTAGAATAGCCTGCAATAGAGTGGACCACCAGCTGAGCTCCTTGAAGTGAGAGCTACAGGCTGGCAGGGAGAAGGGTGACCCCAGTGTCAACCAAGAAAAGTTAGATATGGCTGCACTTCAGAGAGCTCACCAGCCAGGTGATGGTCACCAATAACAGCAGGAGGATGTTCCCAGTGCTGAAATTGAGTATGGCTGGCCTGGACGCAAACACCATGTGTTGTTTTATCTTGGATTTTGTGATGGAGAGCAACCACTTCTGGAAGTGTGTGAACAGAGAGTGGGTGCCTGGGGGGTCAGCCCAATTCATATGTGCATATTAAACTCCATACATAAATAAAAGCTCTAAATTCATATAGTATGAGTTGAGGGTCTACAGGGGATGACTACCAGCCACAGCATTCTCAAGACTCAATGCATATCTGTCAAGGCTTACCAGAAAGAGATTACAGCTCTTAAAACTAAATACAACTGATTTGCAAGGCCTTGCTGTGATGCAAAAAGAAGCAGGGATCACAAAGATAAGATGGAAGAACCCAGAGACAAACAGCAACCTGGGTATTACTAATGGAAGTAGCTTATCCCTGGACTCAGTTCCTTCTATCTGCTGTCAACCCCCATCCTCAATTTGGAGGTCCTGTCTCACTTTTCTCCACCCATGGCTGTGAAAAATGCTCTATGCTGAGGAACCACAGTTCACACATCCCTGTCCCTGTCCTCAAAGCTGTGCCTAGGACTCCTCCCCACTTGGACAAGCTCATACTTAGCCCATACACTCATTGGAAAATTTCTCCAACCTATTCTGACAATTCATTTGAAAGTTGTCCATGATCTGATCCCATGAACTTAGCCCAGCCTCAGCATGTGTGTACATACTATCATGTTACTCCTGAGCACAACAGGACTGCATCAGTACCCCAACCTGTGGTCAGCTAGCAGAGCACCTTCACACCAGGGTCTCAGACAGCATAGCTACCTAATGGGCTGGGAGTCCAGTCCTTCCCAGTGAACACTATCTTACCCAAATAATCTCAGGTCCCTTCTCCTCAGGATTCTCACTCTATAAGAACCATGTCGTGGCCAAAGATATTCCTGACAGCCAATATCACACCTTGGCCTCATAACCTCATGGATATCCCTGTCACCACCTTCCATGTAAACCAAAGCCTTTCCTTAAAATATACACTATTCTTTTTTATGTCTACCAGTTTTACTCAGGATTTGATCTAGGTACAAAATGACAGTCTCATAGGTCAAGAAAGAAAAAAAAATCTTATTAACTTCACTTTAAAATATGAAAAGCAATATATGTTCTGTTGTTCATCAAAAAAATAACCCCACCCATCATCTGCAACACAAGTGTAGTCCTATGTTGTGTTTATATGCTACAGATGAATTTAAGTATGGAAACAAAACTCAGTTGGACTATTAAATCACCATTACTTGATAATAATAAAGTTTTGTTTGCTAAGATCCAGAAACTTATTTTTTTGTATCTCTTACAGAATATAGAAGATTTGACACACTAGAATTAATAAACTCAACTCGCCTTATTTAGTGAAATAAAAAGCATACTTTCAATTGCATTCCTTGTTTCTTCAGAGTAGTTTTCAGGTCCCTTTTGTGACAGCTATCATACTTATAGTTAAGCTGTTAGGGACAAAATAATAAATTCATAGTTGAGGACAACAGATTTCAACTGAAATGGAAATTTCACTGTTCTGCCTAATAGAATGCATTTATTTTGAGCATATGTAATTGCCTCTTGTATTGTTAAACATACAATGGCAATATTTTTCTTCTGAAAAAAATAGCCAAAGACAATGAGCAAAACATTTTCTGCAAAATAAAGGCAATATGCAAAAAAAAAAAAAAGAAACAACAACAGCAAAAAACTAAATACAGTTCTAAAAAGATCTAGTGAGAGGATTCAGTACTAGAAATTAGTGACAAACATAATCCACTAAAATTTTCAAAATTTACATAGCTCAAATTCTCGTCTTTTGCTAACTTACTGTGCATCTAGAAATATTTATTTTGGAAAATATTGAGCAAACTTCTTTTGCCCAGAATGAAAAACTTTAAAGTTTAAGGTGGATTACACAAAAGAACACATGCTTTCCTTTTCAAAGGAGAGTGTTTTTTTTTTTTTTGGCGGTACGCAGGCCTCCCACTGTTGCAGCTTCTCCCGTTGTGGAGCACAGGCTCTGGACACGCAGGTTCAGAGGCCATGGCTCACGGGCCTAGCCACTCCACGGCATGTGGGATCTTCCTGGACCGTGGCACGAACCCGTGTCCCCTGCATCGGCAGGCGGACTCTCAACCACTGTGCCACCAGGGAAGCCCTAAAGGAAAGTGATCTTAAGAGCTTATAATTACTTAGTAAAGGTTTTCTGAAGATCAAATGCTTTTTAAATGCCCCTTTTTTGGTAATCTCTAAATTAATTGGAAGCATGTAAAATTGTTCTAAATTAATGATAAAAAAATCAACTTCATATTTTTTAACTGGCTCTTTAAGTTTTATATTAACAAATTGTAGTTCATGATATACCTTAAAATATTCTGATAAAGTATCCAGATTAAGTTCATCCAAAGAAGAGATAATGCATTTCTACACTTGTTTGTGATAACTGGAGCAAAGACTGTGTTAAACTAAATAATGATACTTTGACAGTGTAAAGATGCAAATGTACATGAAAGTAATATTTTTCCAATGTTGAGAAGATGTATTTTATACTAGACCTGACTTAAGTCTTTTGCACAGGATATTTCTTTGTCTGGAAATGGCTTTCCCCACATAATCGCCTGGCTTACTCCTTCAATTTCATTCCTCACAGAGGCCACGCCTGACCACTCCACATCAACTGCCCCAATGTACTATGAAAACTCTTGGTCTGTTAGATTTTTTTCATAACATGAATTTTTATCTACTATGTTTATTCTTTTATTTTCCAAATATTTTATTGATTGCCTCCCTTGCCCCTGCCAGAATTCAAGTTCCTCAAGTGCAAGAACTCAAGTTTTTCTTGCTAGTTGATCAGTCCCCAAGACCTAGAATCATTTTTGGAAAATAGGAGCCCAGTACATATGTGTCAAAAAAACACTCAGGGGCTTCCCTGGTGGCGCAGTGGTTGAGAGTCCGCCTGCCGATGCAGGGGACACGGGTTCGTGCCCCGGTACGGGAAGATCCCACATGCCGCGGAGCGGCTGGGCTCGTGAGCCATGGCCGCTGAGCCTGCGCGTCCGGAGCCTGTGCTCCGCAACGGGAGAGGCCACAACAGTGAGAGGCCCGCGTACCGCAAAAAAAAAAAAAAAAAAAACACTCAATGACCTAGGAGGAATTTCAGGAAAACTTTTGTTGTCATAATCACATAAAAATACATAATGTCTATAAAACAGCAATAACTAATTAGATGGGAAGAACAGGCTGGAATGAAAAAGGAATAATGAGGCAAAAATGGGTTTAGGTGAGATTAAAAAATACTGCTAAGAAAGTAAAAAACAAAATCTAAAAATTACAGCCACACTAGAGGCCCTAAGACAACAAGAAACATTAATATGATTATAAATGTCACAGCAATAATCCTTTTTTTGGTTAAATTCCTGAATCAAAAGCAAAGTATAAAGTCTGAGTTTTAAAGATGCGATAACTATATGTACTCAGAGAGAAACAAATTACCCAAATGTTTGATAAAAATGTTAAAAAAAAATAATTATATACAAAAACTATTTAAAAAGTGATGAAGAATGAAAGAAATGTCAATTGATATTTACAAATATACCAGTCTAAATTAGGGATATGATTAGTCTGAAACCATTGAGTGTTAGAAAAAAATGATAAGAAGGTAAAAAAGAAGTTAATAAGAAATCAATGATAGTATGAAAAAGGAAAAAATTTCAACATAACAAGAAGATAATAGAAAAAGGAAATTGAGGTCATTTAACTACTAAACTGTAGACTGTTCTTTCTATGTAACTATGTTCTCACTCTATCCACTTTCTGTCTCCTATTTTTCCAACATACTTTGGACATTTTAAAATAAATTGCAACACACTTGAAAACAGATAAATTATAAGGGTTTACATCATATTTTCTTACCACAATGTTATAAAACTAGTAATTATAACAAAATGTGATAAAATATTTTGAAGTTAAAACACATTTCTGAAAGTTTGTGTAAATAGGAAAATAAAAGCTGAGTTTTTAGATTTCTTATAAATATCAAAGTAAATTATGTACCTCAAAACTCAAGCACAGGGGAGGAGTCAAGATGGCGGTGTGGGAACACGCAGAGTTAGCTTCTCCCCATGACTAGGGTGCCTGCCAGCCACTGGTAGGGGACTCTGACCCCCAAGGAGACAGGAGGAACCTCAGAGTGAACGAGTAGGATGTAGGCAGACCGATGGGGGAGAAGTGGAGCCCAGACAGGATTGGTGTCCCTTGGGCCGGGGAGCTTGCTGAGTTCCCAAGCCAATTCCCCCTCCCCTCAAAGCCCCATCCAGGCCGCATGGGTCCTGGGGACATAGGAGGGAGGCTGGGGAGATCAGGAGTGGCAGATAGGAGGGGCCCTCCAGGAGGATCAGGAGAGGAGCAGAGGGTGATTACCCTACTCACTTGGGCACAGGGAGCCTGCTGAGCTCCCAGGCTGGTCCCCTGCCCTCCAAGGCCCCCTTTTCCCCCTACTGTATTGGTCCTGGGGACATAGGAGAGAGGCCTGGGAGATCAGAGAGGCAGGCAGGAGGGACCCTCCCAGACCCCAGACCAGAGGAGCAGGAGAGGAGAGGAGGGCATTTGCTCTGCCCCTGCTGGGCTCCCAGGTGAGGTCCCCTACCCTCTGGGACCAGGGGTGGGTGGCACGCCTGGGTTCCTACTGTTCCTTGAGTATAAACCCCACCCCCCACAGCCCTCAGGACATTTTCCAGCCTTGTGGGTCCTGAGCATTGGCCCCATACACCACCCAAACCTCACCCTTGCTTAGGCCTCGCTCTCCACAGCCAAGGCCTTCCCTCCCCCACCATTTTTTTTTTCCTTTTCCCTCCTCCTCTTTTTTACTACAGGGTACTGATGTACATTCCAGTTGTTGATTCATATATATTTTTATTTTTACATTCTTTCTAATAAATCTGTTAGTTTCCTAGTCTAATTTTATTTTTACTTTGTTACTGTTCTTTTTTTTTTTTTTTTTTTGCTGCCCCACATGGCTTGTGGGATCTTGATTCATGACCTCAGGGTCAGGCGGAAGCTCTTGCAATGGGAGCTCTGAGTCTGAATCACTGGACTAACAGAGAACCTCAGACTCCAGGGAATATTCTTCAGAGTGAGGTCTCCCAGAGGTCCTCATCTCAGCACAAAGACCATCTCTACTCAATAGCCTACAAACTCTAGTGTTGGAAGCCTCAGGCCAAACAACCAGTAAAACAGAAACACAACCTACTCATTAAAAAAAAAAAATGAGATGGCAAAAAAATATGTCACAGTTGAAGGAGCAAGGTAAAAACCTACAAGACCAAGTAAATGAAAAGGAAATAGGCAATCTACCTGAAAAAGAATTCAGAGTAATGATAGCAAAGATGATTCAGAATCTCAGAAATAGAATGGAAGCACAGATTGAGAAAATACAAGAAGTGTTTAACAAAGACCTAGAAGAACTAAAGAACAAACAGAGATGAACAACACAATAACTGAAATGAAAAATACACTAGAATGAATCAGTAAAAGAATAGTGGAAGCAGAAGAACGAATAAGTGAGCTGGAAGGCAAAATGGTGGAAATAACTGCTGAGGAGAAAAATAAAGAAAAAAAGAATGAAAAGAATTGAAGACAATCTCAGAGACCACTGGGACAATACTAAATGCACCAACATTCAAATTATAGGCGTCCCAGAAGAAGAAGATAGAAAAACAAATGGTCTGAGAAAATATTTGAAGAGATTACAGTGGAAAACTGCCTTAACATGGGAAAGGAAAGAGTCACCCAAATCTGGGAAGCACAGAGAGTCCCAATACAGGATAAAACCTAGGAAAAATACACCAGTACACATATTCATCAAATTAACAAAAATTAAATGCAAAGAAAAATATTAAAAACAGCAAGAAAAAAACAAAAAAATAATATACAAAGGAATCCCCATAAGGTTATCAGCTGATTTTTCAGTGGAAACCCTGCAAGCCAGAAGGGAGTGGCAGGATATACTTAAAGTGATGAAAGAAAAAAACCTACAACCAAGATTACTGTACCCAGCAAGGATTTAATTCAGGTTTGATGGAGAAGTCAAAAGCTTTTCAGACAAACCAAAGCTAAGAGAATTCAGCACCATGAAAACAGTTTACAACAAATGCTAAAGAAACTTCCCTAAGCAGGAAACACAAAGAGAAGAAAAAGACCCACAAAAACAAACCGAAAACAATTAAGAAAATGGTAATAGGAACATACATATTGATAATAAATTGAAAGTAAATAAACTAAATGTCGCAACCAAAGGACACAGACTGGCTGAATGGATACAAAAAAAGACCCATATATATGCTGTCTACAAGAGACCCAATTCAGTCCTAGGGACACATACAGACTGAAAGTGAAGGGATGGAAATAGATATTCCATGCAAATGGAAATCAAAAGAAAGCTGGAGTAGCAATACTTGTATCAGATAAAATAGACTTTAAAATAAAGACTGTTCCAAGAGATAAGGAGGGACATTACATAATAATCAAAGGATCAGTCCAAAAAGAAGATATAACAATTATAAATGTTTATGCACCCAACATAGGAGCACTTCAATACATAAGGCAAATGCTAACAACCATGAAAGGAAAAATCGACAGTAACAAAATAATAGTAGGGGACTTTAACACCTCACTTACATCAATGGACAGATTATCCAGACAGAAAATTAATAAGGAAACACAAACTTTAAATGACATAATAGACCACATAGATCTAATTGATATTTATAGAACATTCCACCCAAAAGTGATGGAATACACTTTATTCTCAAGTGCTCATGGAACATTCTCCAGGATAGATCACATCTTGGGTCACAAATCAAGCCTCGGTAAATTTAAGAAAATTGAAACCTATTAAGCATTTTTTCTGACCACAACACTATGAGATTGGAAATCAATTACAGGAAAAAACCTGTAAAAAACACAAAAAAACATGGAAGTTAAACAGTGCGCTCCTAAATAACCAAGAGATCACTGAAGAAATCAAAGAAGAAATAAAAAATACATAGAAACAAATGACAAAACAAAATGACCCAAAACCTATGCATCACAGCAAAAGCAGTTCTAAGAGGGAAGTTTACAGCAATTCTATCTCACCTCAAGAAACAAGAAAAATCTCACATAAACAATCTAATGTTACTTTTAAGACAACTAAAGAAAGAAGAGCAAAGAAAACCCAAAGTCAGAAGAAGGAAAGAAATCATAAAGATCAGAGCAGAAATAAATGAAATAGAAATGAAGAAAACAATAGCAAAGATCAATAAAACTAAAAGCTGGTTCTTTGAGCAGATAAACAAAATTGATAAACCCTTAGACAGAATCATCAAGAAAAAGAGGGAGAGGACACAAATCAATAAAATTAGAAATGAAAAAGGAGAAATCACAACTGACACTGCAGAAATACAAAGGATTATAAGAGACTACTACAAACAACCATATGCCGAAGAAATGGACAAATTCTTTGAAAGGTACAATTTTCCAAGACTGAACCAGGAGGAATTAGAAAATATGAACAAACCTATCACAAGTAATGAAATTGAAACCATAATGAAAAATCTTCCAACAAAAAAATGTCCAGGACAGATGGCTTCTCAGGCGAATTCTATCAAACATTTAGAGAAGAGCACATTTAGAGAAGAGCAAACACCAATCCTTCTCAAACTCTTCCAAAAAATTGCCGAGGGAGAAACACTCCCAAATTCATTATACGAAGCCACAAGCACCCTGATACCAAAACCAGAAAAAGGTATCACAAAAAATGAAAACTACAGGCCAATATCACTGATGAGCAGAGATGTAAAAATCCTGAACAAAACACTAGCAAACAGAATCCAACAGCACATTAAAAGGATCACACACCATGATCAAGTGGGATTTATCCCAGGGATGCAAGGATTCTTCAATATATGCAAATCAATCAATGTGATACACCACATTAACAATTTAAGGAATAAAAACAATATGATCATCTCAGTAGATGCAGAAAAAGCTTCTGACAAAATTCAACACCAATTTATTATAAAAACCCTCCAGAAAGTGGGCATAGAGGGATCCTACCTCAACATAATAAAGTCCATATATGACAAACCCACAGCAAGCATCATACTCAATGGTGAAAAACTGAAAGCATTTCCACTAGGATCAAGAACAAGAGAAGGATGTCCACTCTTGCCACTCTCATTCAACATAGTTTTGGAAGTCCTAGCCATGGCAATCAGAGAAAAAAAAGAAATAAAAGGAATACAAATTGGAAAAATAAGGATTAAAACCGTCACTATTTGCTGATGACATGATGCTATACATAGAAAATCCTAAAGATACCACCAGAAAACTACTAGAACTAATCAATGAGTTTGATAAAGTTGCAGGATACAAAATTAATGCACAGAAATCTCTGGCATTCCTACACACCACCAACAAAAAATCAGAAAGAGAAATTAAGGAAACATTCCCATTTATCATTGCAGCAAAAAGAATAAAATACCTAGGAATAAACCTGCCTAAGGAGGCAAAAGACTTGTACTCAGAAAACTATAAAACACTGATGAAAGAAACCAAAGATGACAAAAAACAGATGGAGAAATATACCATGTTCTTGGATTGGAAGAATCAATATTGTGAAAATGACTATATAGCCTAAAGCAATCTACAGATTCAGTGTAATCCCTATCAAACTACCAATGCCATTCTTCACAGAGTTGGAACAAAAAATCTTACAATTCATATGGAAACACAAAAGACCCCGAATAGCCAAAGCAATCTTGAGAAAAAAAAAATGGAGTTGGAGGAATTAGGCTCCCTGACTTCAAACTATACCACAAAGCTACAGTAATCAAGACAGTAAGGTACTGGCACAAAAACAAATATAGATCAATGGTACAGGACAGAATGACCAGAGATAAATCCATGCACATATGGACACCTGTTTTATGACAAAGGAGGCAAGAACATACAATGGAGAAAAGACAGCCTCTTCAATAAGTGGTGCTGGGAAAACTGGAGAACTACATGTAAAAGAATGAAATTAGAACACTACCTAACACCATACACAAAAATAAACTCAAAATGGATTAGAGACCTAAGTGTAAGACTGGACACTATAAAACTCTTAGAGGAAAACATAGGAAGAATACTGTTTGACATAAATCACAGCAAGATCTTTTTTGACCCACCTCCTAGAGTAATGGAAATAAAATAAAAATAAACAAATTGGACCTAATGAAACTTAAAAGCCTTTCCACAGCAAAGGAAACCATAAACAAGAAGAAAAGACAACCTCAGAATGGGAGAAAATATTTGCCAACGAATCAATGGACAAAGGATTAATCTCCAAAATATATAAATAACTCATGTAGCTCAATAGTAAAAGAAACAACCAATTCAATCCCAAAATGGGCAGAAGACCTAAATAGACATTTCTCCAAAGAAGACATACAGATGGCCAAGAAGCCCATGAAAAGCTGATCAACATCACTAATTATTTGAGAGATGCAAATCAAAACTACAATGAGGTATCACCTCACACTGGTCAGAATAGCCGTCATCAAAAAATCTACAAAGAACAAATGCTGGAGAAGGTGTGGGGAAAAGGGAACCCTCTTGCACTGTTGGTGGGAATATAAGTTGATACAGCCACTATGGAGAACAGTATGGAGGTTCCTTAAAAAAACTAAAAATAGAACTACCATATGACCCAGCAGTCCCACTACTGGGCATATACCCAGAGAAAACCATAATTCAAAAAGACACATGCACCCCAATGTTCATTGCAGCACTATTTACAATATCCAGGTCATGGAAGCAACCTAAATGCCCATTGACAGATGAATGGATAAAGAAGATATGGTACATATATACAATGGAATATTACTCAGCCATAAAAAAGAATGAAATTGGGTCATTTGTAGAGACTTGGATGGATCTAAAGACTGTCATACAGAGTGAAGTAAGTCAGAAAGAGAAAAACAAATATCATATATTAACACATATATGTGGAACCTAGAAAAATGGTACAGATGAACCAGTTTGCAGGGCAGAAATACAGACACAGATTTAGAGAAAAAATGTATGGATACCAAGGGGTGAAAGTGGTGAGGGGGTGTGGTGGTGTGATGAATTGGGAGATTGGGATTGACATATACACTAATATGTATAAAATGGATTACTAATAAGAACTTGCTGTATAAAAAATAAAATAAAATTCAATATATATATATAATACAATTCGAAGAAATAAAGCAAAATCAAACACTAAAAATGTAAAACTTAGAATTTCTAGTGTCCAGTCAAAATTTATTCAGCATGTAAAAAAGCAGGAAAGTGGGATTAGTAAGCAAGAAAATTAAGATAATAGAAAGAAACAGAAATAAGAATCATTATGGAACTAGAACAGAAAGGAACCTTAAAACAATGATCTTTTAAATATGTTCTAAGATGCAGAGGAAATGATACACATAATGAGAAAAAGTAGAAGATATAGAAATAAACGAAATAAAAATTCTAGAGATTAAAAATACAATATCTGAAATTTTGAAAAGTAGATAAATCTGATCAGATAAAAGAAGATTAGATACTGTGGAAAAAATGAATCAAAAATAGAAAAATAATGAAAATAATAAAAAGATCCTTAGAGTACCCTTGGACAAAAGAGGGAGGTGCGCAGAAAAGTATCTGAAGAAATCTTGGCAGAAATTTTTTCAAATTAAATAAAATTTATAAAGGCACAGATTCAAGAAACTTGATGAAGCCCAAATGAAAGAAACATAAGGAAAATAGCATGCTCCAGTTACTGATATCCAGCCATAAAGATAAAATTCATAAAGGCAGCCAGAGCAAAAATTATATACAGGGAGCATAGATAGTCATAACATATTTCTCATAAAAATCAAACTGATGAGAAGAAAAATGAAATGCCATCTTAAGTTAATGAAAGAAAAAATAATTGTTAACCCAGAACACAATACTTACCAAAAATATTATTGAAAAATAAAGCTGAAGTAAGACTATTTGAGAGTAACCAAATCTGGGATAATTAATCATTACAGACATACATTAAGACAAGTTAAAGCAAATTCTTTAAAAAAGGAGACAAAATATCCCATATAAAATTTGTATTTCAAGAAGTGAGAGCATAAAAAATGGAAACATATAGGTGTATGTGTGCAAATATAAAAATTTTTTTCTCATTTTTAATCTCTTTAAAATATGATTGTTTAAAGGCAAACAATTATCATGTGTTTTTGAATTTATGACATACATAGTATTACCATCTATTACTGTGATAAGTAAACCTTAGAGTAATAAAAATGAAAACAAGGAATAATAGCAAATAAGGGAATAGCAGAAAAAATAAACAAACAGAAATAGACAATAGCAAGCAAGAATCTAGATTTAAGCTAATATCTAATATTTATATTAAATATAAATTGTCTAAAGACTCTAGTTAAAAAGATTTATGAGACTAAATGAAAAAGATACAACTATATGCTATTTATAGAAACCCATTTTAAATAAGGAAGATATTCTATTAAAAGTAATAGGATATAATAAGATCATCATAGATACAATCCAAGGAACGATGGAGAAGCTAAACTAACATCAGGCAAATAAAATTTCAGGACAGTAAATATTACAAGAATGAGTGATATATCATAATGACAAAGGATTTAGTTCAGCCAGAACAGTCAAAATCTTAAAATATACATGCACCTAAAATTTCAAAGTAAATGAAAAAAAAAGTGGACTGAAGAGAGAAATAAAGCCATAATTATAATTAGAGACGTTTAATACTCCTCTCACAATAATTGATAAAACCAAGTAGACAAAAAGAGTTAAGGGCAAATGATGATTTGATCAATACCAACTAACTTAAATGGCATTTATACAACACTCCAGCAAACAACAACTGATTACACATTTCTTTTATGTGTACATAGATCATGAAATAGACCATATATTGAGCCATAACTATATTTCAGTAAATAAGAAAGCATGAAAAAGAATACTCTTTTTACCACAGTGAAAATAAACCAGCAATCAACAAAAGATATTGAAAAATCCCCAAAGTTTTGGATATTAAATAGCATGCTTCTAAATAACAAATTGATGAATGATAGGATATTGGAATGCATTTTTAATAAAATCGAAAATGAAAACATAACATCAAAATGTATGGGAAGAAGTTAATGTTCTATTTAGAAGAAAACATATAGCATTAAATACTACTATATATAAAATAGATAACCAATTACTGTATAGCACACAGAACCATACTCAATATTTTGTAATAAGCCATAAGGGAAAAGCATCTGAAAAAGAAGATATATACACATACACACACACACACACACACACACACGCACACACATCCTATCCAAGAACATGGTATATCTTTCCATCTGTTTGTCTCATCTTCAATTTCTTTCATCAGCATCAGACTATACTACATTAAGGTAATCTACAGATTCATTGCAATTCCCATCAAATTACCAATGGCATTTTTTGCAGATCTAGAACAAAAAAAATCTTAAAATTTGCATGAAAACACTAAAGGCCCTGAATAGCCAAAGCAATCATGAGAAGCAAAAACGGAGCTGGAGGACTCAGGCTCCCTGACTTCAGACAATACTATAAATCTACAGTAATCAAAAGAGTAATGTACTGGCACAAAGACAGACTTATATATCAATGGAACAGGATAGAAAGCCCAGAAATAAATCCACACACCTAGGGTCAATTAGTCTACAACAAAGGAGGCAAGAATATACAGTGGAGAAAAGACAGTCTCTTCAATAAGTGATGCTGGGAAAACTCAAGAGCCACAAGTAAAAGATGAAATTAGAACATTCTGTAACACCATACACAAAAATGAACTTAAAATGTGTTAAAGACCTAAATATAACTTTGGATATTCTAAAACTCTGAAAGGAAAATATACACAGAACACTGTTTGACATAAATTGCAGCAATATCTTTTTGGATCCACCTCCTAGAGTAATGAAAATAAAAACAAAAATAAGCAAATGGGACCTAGTTAAATTTTAAAGCTTTTGCACAGCAAAGGAAACCATAAACAAAGACAACCCACAGAATGGGAGAAAACACTTGCAAATGAAACAACAAACAAGGGATTAATCTCCAAAATGTAAAAAAGTTCATGCAACTCAATATCAAAAAACCAAAAAACCCAATCAAAAAATGGACAGAAGATATAAATAGACATTTCTCCAAAGACACATACAGATGGACAGAAAGCACATGAAAAGATGCTCAACATCACTAATTATAAGAGAAATGCAAATCAAATCTACAATGAGGTATCACTTCACACCAGTCAGAATAGCCATCATCAAAAAAATCTGCAAATAATAAATGCTGGAGAGAGTGTGGAGGAAAAGGTTCTACACTGTTGGTGGGAATGTAAATTGGTATAACCACTCTGGAGAACAGTATGGAGGTTCCTTAAAAACTAAAAATACAGCTACCATATGATCAAGCAGTCCCACTCCTGGGCATATATCTGGAGAAAACCATACTTTGAAAAGATACATGCACCCCCATGTTCACAGCAGCACTATTTACAAGACATGGAAGCAACCTAAATGCACATTGATAGATGAATGGATAAAGAAGTTGTGGTACATATATAAAATGGAATATTACTCAACCATAAAAAAGAATGAAATAATGACATTTGCAGCAACATGGATGGAACTAGAGAGTCTCATACTAAGTGAAGTAGGTCAAAGACAAATATTATATGATACCACGTATATATGGAATCTAAAAAATGATACAAATGAACTTATTTACAAAACAAAAATAGACTCACAGACTCAGAAAACAAACTTATGGTTACCAAAGAGGAAAGGTGGTGGGGAGGGATAAATTAGGAGGTTAGGATTAACATATACACAATACTATATATAAAACAGATAATCAACAAGGACCTACTGTATACCACAGGGAACTCTACTCAATACTCTGTAAGAACCTATATGGGAAAAGAATCTGAAAAAGAATAGATATATGTATAACTGAATCACTTTGCTGTACACCTGAAACAAACACAACATTGTAAATCAACTATACTTCAATTAAAAAAGGAAAAGATATATAAGATCAGTGTCTTAATCATCTACTTCAAGACACTAAAATATAATAATCTAAACAAAAAGTAAATGTAGGAAAATAAAAAGAAAACCAAAATATCAATAAAAGGTAAATAGAGAAAAACTTTTGACAACAAATTAATACCCATTTGTGATAAAAATTTTCAGCAAGGTAAGAATAAAAGGGAATATCCTCAACTTGGTTTACCTATAGTTAACACCATTTCTATTGGTGAAAAGTAAACTATCTCTCCACTAAGATCAGTAACAAGCAAAGGATTTTTTTAACATTTAATATTGTACATAATTTTCTAACCAGTGCAATAAGAGAAGAAAAAGAAGTAAAAAGTTGATAGTTGGAAGAAAGAAATTAAACTCTCTTTATTTGTAGAGGGTGTTATCTTTTATGCAGAATGACACCAAGAAGCCTCAAAAATTTTATCTAAATTAATAAATAAATGCTGCAAGGTAGAAGTTTACTAAGGCAACAAAAAATAGATTTTTATATACCATAACAAAATATGTGAAATTGAAAAAAATACCATTTGCAATTGCATCAAAACATGAAATACTCAGAGATAAATTTAAAATGTGGCAAAGCTTTGTATATAAAAATTATATAACATTGTTGAGGATATTAAAGAGAACCTGAATGTGAAAATATATAATACATATCAGAAGATCCAATAATATTAAAATATCAATTATCAACAAATAATTCTATAGCTTCATTATAATTCCAATCAAAATTTCAAGAAATTCTTTTGTAAGGATTAGTAAGCTGATTCTACAGTGTATATGTGTTATGCAAAGAACTTATTATAGCCAAACTCTTTTGAAAATAAAGATCAAATTTAGAGGTCTAATATCTAAGTTCAAGACTTATAAAACTATAAAGATATAATTATACATCAAAATTGACAGAGTAGAGAGTTCAGAAATAGGCACACACATATGTGTTTAACTGTTTTTTTAACAAAACATATAAGGTGGTTGAATCATGAAACATTTATTTTTTGCTTTGGAACTGTTGGATACCCATGTGGAAAAATGAACCTGAGCCAATCCTTTCTTCATATAACTACAAAGTTTATCCCTAAAAGGATCATAGAATCAATAAAATTTAAACTTCTAAAATATAGGAAATTATTTTTGAATTCAATGGTTTGGAAGAATTTTCTTAGGATACATAAAACTTTAACCATGAAAAGACAAAGTTTAAAGAGTTTTACTCTTCAGAAGATACCAGTAAGAAAATGAGAAGAGAAGCCAGAGGCTGGAGAAAATATCCATAAAACATAAATCTGATGAAGGACTTGTAAATATTTTAAGCATATTTTTAGAAAAATGAAAACCACTCTGATTCTTTTGTCTTCTTTATCAAAAAAAATTTTTTTCATTTCAATCATAGAAATATCAGGATTTACATGCAAACTACTTCTCTCATATTTCCAAGCATACATAGACATGTGCCTACATGAAATATAGTTTAGAAACTTGTATTTCAGTGGCATTTTTTCATAAAGTGATTTGAACTCTAACCTTGTAAACAATGACTATTGTGGTTTGGTTACAAATAAGTATAAATAATAGTTACTCCAATTAAAGTTTCCAGATATATGAATGTCAATGACACTATTTCAATAGAAATCTCCCTTTATTCTGAGGAATGCATTCAGAAAACTAGCAACACTTTTACTTGTACACATTACATAACATTTTATTGTGTTTGTCTTGCATATTTTCAGTTTTAAAATTCTTACTGGTGTGGTTTTATTTGGCATTTATCTATGTCTTCTAACTAATATAGTAATTCAACTATCAATCCCTCTCCATGTATGTAATGGTGTAATGGGTACTGAAATCCTCCCATTTGAAGAACAAGAATGTGAATATTACATTGTCACTCATCAATATCAGAAGAACGACTTAAAAAAAAGATTTTAGACAATTACCCAACATTTCCTTTGCTTGACAACAAATGGGGTTTAAAAGTTATACTATATATACAAATATATATGTAGGAATTGATACATTTCAACTCTGAAGAAAGAAACATTTTGACAAGAGATAAAGGCATGCCTATAAAACTGTAGTAAGATCAGAATGTAATAAGTATAAAATGTTTAAATGCTATGAGATACAAAAGAAACAAATTAACTTCTGATTTGCAAGAAAATTAGGCAATTCTTTTCCAAGGAAGGGAGTATTTTCAAAAGAACAACGAGAGGTATTTTCTGCCAGAGTTAATAAGCATGGACAAAAGCAGAGGACGGGATGAATAAAAAAATAAAGATGTTGACTTGACTGAATAACACAATTTACATGAAGACACAATAAGAGCAAAAGGTGGAGAGGAAACTTCAGTTAGATTTTAGAGAATCTTGAATTCCATGGCTACTTGCTGTTAATATATTCTATATACCAAGAGAAAAATTTCAGGTTTCTTATTACAGAGGAGTGCTTTTAGGAACGAATTTTATGAAAATATATTTGCCAGTATTCAATGAAGGAGACTGAAAGTTAGAAACAATGATTTCAAAAAAATATTGCACTAGAACACATGGAATGAGTAAAGAAAAAACTAGAGCAAAGCATTGGATATAGAAATGAGAAGCCAATAGTAAGTAAACTGATGATAAATTTTGACTATGCATATGTGGAAGAAAGAGAGTGAATGTATAAGATTCTTTAAGATTTGCAACATGAGTGATCAACAATAGAAGATGAATTTACACAATTATAGAAACCAGTTTGACAATTTTAGTTGGGATTTAGAAAGATTATGAATGAATTTTCAATGTGTTTAGCTTGTGAAAATAGAGTAAATGTTATTTTAGCCAATTAAGTATAAGAGTATACTCCCTTGTGCGAGAGCACTGGAATCAAAACTAGCTGCTGAACAATCATCAACAGGATAACACTGGAACTCACCAAAAAAGATACCCCACATCAAAAGACAAAGGAGAAGCTGCAATGGGACAGTAGGAGGGGGGCAATCACAATGAAATCAAATCCAATAACTGCTGCATGGGTGACTCACAAACTGGAGAACAATGATATCACAGAAGCCCACCCACTGGAGTGAACGTTCTGAGCCCCATGACAGCCTCCCCAACCTGGGGGTCCAGCAATGGGAGGAGGAATTCCCAGAGAATCAGATTTTGCAGGCTAGCGAGATTTAACTGCAAGACTTTGACATGACTGGGGGAAACAGAGACTCCACTCTTGGAGGGCACACACAAAGTAGTGTGTGCATCAGGACCCAAGGGGAAGGAGCAGTGACCACATAGGAGACTGAGCCAGACCTATCCACTAGTGTTGGAGGGTCTCCTGCAGAGGCAGGAGGCAGCTGAGGCTCACTGTGGGGACAAGGACACTGGAAGAAGAAGTTCTGGGAAGAAGTCCTTGGCATGAGCCCTCCTGGAGTCCGCCATTAGCCCCACCAAGAGCTTGTAGCCTCCAGTGCTGGGTCACTTCAGGCCAAACAACCAACAGGGAGGGAACTCAGCCCCACCCATCAGCAGACAAGGAGATTAAAGTTTTACTGAGCTCTGCCAACAAGAGCAACGCCCAGCTCTACCCACCACCAGTCTCTACCATCAGGAAGCTTACACAAGCCTCTTAGATAGCCTCATCCACCAGAAGGCAGACAGCAGAAGCAAAAACAACTACAGTCCTGCAGCTTGTGGAACAAAAACCACATTGACAGAAAAATAGACAAAATGAAAACCAGAGGGCTATGTACCAGATGAAGGAACAAGATAAAACCCCAGAAAGACAATTAAATGAAAAAGAATTCAGAATAATTATAGTGAAGATGACCCAGGACCTCAGAAAAAAAAATGGAGGAAAGATCAAGAAGATGCAAGAAATGTTTAACAAAGACCTAGAAGAATTAAAGAACGAATACCTAGAAGAATTAAAAAACAAACAGAGATGAACAATTCAATAACTGAAATGAAAAATACATTAGAAGGAATCAATAGCAGAATAACTGAGTCAGAAGAACAGATAAGTGACCTGGAAGACAGAATGGCTGAATTCAGTGCCACAGAAGAAAAACGAATGAAAAGAAATGAAGACAGCCTAAGAGACCTCTGGGACAACATGAAACGCACCAATATTTGCATTATAGGGGTCCCAGAAGGAGGACAGAGAGAGAGAGGGGACACAAGAAAATATTTGAGGAGATTACAGTCAAAAACTTCCCTAACATGGGAAAGGAAATAGCCACCCAGGTCCAGGAATCGCAGAGAATCCCAGGCAGGATAAATCCAAGGAGAAACATGCCAAGACACATATTAATCAAACTGACAAAAATTAAAGACAAAGAAAAATCATTAAAAGCAACAAGGGAAAAATGAAAAATAACATACAAGGGAACTCCCATAAGGTTAACAGCTGATTTCTCAGCAGAAACTCTACAAGCCAGGAAGAAGTGGCATGTATTTAAAGCGATGAAAGGGAAGAACCTACAACCAAGATTACTCTACCTGGCTAGGATAGCATTCAGATTAGATGGAGAAGTTAAAAGCTTTACAGACAAGCAAAAGCCCAGAGAATTCAGCACCACCAAACCAGCTCTACAACAAATGCTAGAGAAACTTCTCTAAGTGGGAAACACAAGAGAAGAAAAGGACCTACAAAAACAAACCCAAAACAATTAAGAAAATGATAATAGGAGAGTGTATATCGATAATTACCTTAAATGTGAATGGATTAAATGCTG
Organism: Phocoena sinus; assembly: GCF_008692025.1. NCBI lineage: Eukaryota > Metazoa > Chordata > Mammalia > Artiodactyla > Phocoenidae > Phocoena > Phocoena sinus. The sequence continues at coordinate 91,394,869 of NC_045768.1, forward strand.
CAACCAAAAGACACTGGTTCACTGAATGGATAGAAAAACAAGACCAATATATATATACTGTCTACAAGAGACCCACTTCAGACCTAGGGATACATACAGACTGAAAGTGAGGGGATGGAAAAAGATATTCCATGCAAATGGAAATCAAAGGAACTGGAGTAGCAATACTCATATTAGATAAAATAGACTTTAAAATAAAGAATGTTACAAGAGACAAGGAAGGACACTACATAATGCCCAAGGGATCAATCCAAGAAGATAAACAATTATAAATATATACGCACCTACCGTAGGAGCACCTCAGTACATCAGGCAAATGCTAACAGCTAAAAAAGAGCAAATTGACAGTAGCACAATAATAGTGGGGGACTTTAAAACCTCACTTACACCAATGGACAGATCATCCAAATAGAAAATTAATAAGGAAATCACAAGCTTTAAATGACACATTAGACCAGACAGATTGAATTGATATTTATAGGACATTGCATCTGAAAAAAAGCAGATTACGCTTTCTTCTCAAGTGCACATCGAACATTCTCTAGGATAGATCATATCTTGGGTCACAAATCAAGGCTCAGTATATTTAAGAAAACTGAAGTCATATCAAGCATTTTTTCTAACCACAATGCTATGAGATTAGAAATAAATTACAGGGAAAAAAATGTAAAAAACACAAACACATGGAGGCTAAACAATACACTACTAAATAACCAAGAGGTCACTGATGAAATCAAAAAATACCTAGAGACAAATGACAACCAAAACACGATGATCCAAAACCTATGGGATGCAGCAAAAGCAGTTCTAAGAGGGAAGTTTATAGCAATACAATCCTACCTCAAGAAACAAGAAAAATAAACAATCTAACCTTAAACCTAAAGCAATTAGAAAAGAAGAACAAACAAAACACAAAGTTAGTAGAAGGAAAGAAATCATAAAGATCAGAGCAGAAATAAATGAAATAGAAACAAAGAAAACAATAGCAAACATCAATAAAATTAAAAGCTGATTCTTTGAGAAGATAAACAAAATTGATAAACCTTTAGCCAGACTCATCAAGATAAAGGAGGGAGAGGACTCAAATCAATAAAATTAGCAATGAAAAAGGAGAAGCTACAATAGACACTGCAGAAATACAAAGCATCCTAAGAAACTAGTACAGTCAACTCTGTGCCAATAAAACGGACAACCTGGAAGAAATGGACAAATTCTTAGAAAGGTATAACCTACCCAGACTGAATCAGGCAGAAATAGAAAATATGAGCAGACCAATCACAAGTAATGAAATTGAAACTGTGATTAAAAGTCTTCTAACATAAAAAAAAAAAAAAAAAGTCTTCTAACAAACAAAAGTCCAAGAACACATGGCTTCACAGGTGAATTCTATCAAACATTTAGAGAAGCACTAACACCTATCCTTCTCAAACTCTTCCAAAGTATAGCAGAGGAAGGAACACTTGTAAACTCATTCTACAAGGTGACCATCACTCTGATACCAAAACCAAAGATACTACAAAAAAAAAAAAAATCAGGGCTTCCCTGGTGGTGCAGTGGTTGAGAGTCCGCCTGCCGATGCAGGGGACACGAGTTTGTGCCCCAGTCCGGGAAGATCCCACATGCCACGGAGCGGCTGGGCCTGTGAGCCATGGCCACTGAGCCTGCGCGTCCGGAGCCTGTGCCCCGCAACGGGAGAGGCCACAACAGTGAGGCCCACGTAATGCAAAAAAAAAAAAAAAAAAAAAAAAAAAAAATCACAGACCACTATCATTGATGAATATAGATGCAAAAATCCTTAACAAAATACTAGCTAACAGAATGCAACAACACATTAAAAGGATCATACACCATGATCAATTGGGATTTATCCCAGGGCTGCAAGGATCCTTCAGTATGTGCAATTCAATCAATGGGATACACCATATTAACAAACTGAAGAATAAAAACCATATGATCATCTCAATAGATGCAGAAAAAGCTTCTGACAAAATTCAACACTCATTTTTGGTAAAAACTCTCCAGACACTGGGCATAGAAAGAACCTACCTCAACATAATAAAGGCCATATACGACAAACCCACAGTGAACATCATTCTCAATGGTGAAAAACTGAAAGCATTTCCTCTAAGATCAGGAACAAGACAAGGATGTCCACTCTTGCCACTATTATTCAACATAGTTTTGGAAGTCCTAGCTATGGAAATCAGAGAAGAAAAAGAAAATGAATACAAATTGGAAAAGAAGAAGTAAAACTGTCACTGTTTGCAGATGACATGATACTATATATAGATAATCCTAAAGATTCCACCGGAAAACTACTAGAGCTCATCAATGAATTTGGTAAAGTTTCAGGATACAAAATTAATGCACAGAAATCTCTTGCATTCCTATACACTAACAATGAAAGATAAGAAAGAGAAATTAAGGAAACAATCCCATTCACCTTTGTAACGAAAAGAATAAAACACCTGGGAATAAAGCTGCCTAAGGAGTTAAAAAACCTGTACTCAGAAAACTATAAGACACTGATGAAAGAAATCAAAGATGACACAAACAGATGGAGAGATATACCATGTTCTTGGATTGGAAGATTCAATATTATCCAAATGACTATACTACCTAAAGCAATCTACAGATTCAATGCAATACCTATCAAATTACCAGTGGCATTTTTTACAGAATTAGAACAAAAAAATCTTAAAATTTGTATGGAGACACAAAAGACCCTGAATAGCCAAAGCAATCTTAAGAGAAAAAAAGCAAAGCTGGAGGAATCAAACTCCCTGATGTCAGCCTATAGTACAAAGCTACAGTTATCAAAACAATATGGTACTGGCACAAAAACAGAAATATAGATCAATGGAACAGGATAGAAATCCCAGAGATAAAATCACACATACATGGTCACCTAATCTATGACAGAGGAGACAAGGATATACAATGGAGAAGATACAGTCTCTTCAATAAGTCGTGCTGGGAAAACTGGACAGCTACATGTAAAAGAATGAAATTAGAACACTCCCTAACACCATACACAAAAATATACTCAGAATGGATTAAAGACCTAAATGTAAGACCAGACACTATAAAACTCTTAGAGGAAAGCGTAGGAACAACACTGTTTGACATAAATCACAGCAAGAGCTTTTTTGACCCACCTCCTAGAGTAATGGAAATAAAACAAAAATAAACAAATGGGACCTAATGAAACTTAAAAGCTTTTGCACAGCAAAGGAAACTGTAAACAAGGAGATATACAGTTTTAGAAATTGACTGAGTCCCCGTGACAGTTGGCCAAAGTCTAGTGAAATTATTCATTAACACTGGCACCACACAGGTCTTTATCACCTGGAACTGTTTCATCAATGATAACCTAAGTATACTTATATCTGAAAACAGCATCTCAACTAAGGAATCTAGTTTTCGCATTTGTGGGGAAATCTAAATCTCAGTCCCCTCCTATATTCTCAGACATCGTTCAGGTTCTAATTTCACGCCTTCCTCTAAGGAGTCAGGATTGTATGGATGTTCCTTTCTTTTTTTCAATTTCATTGAAGCATAATTGACATACAACACTGTATAAGTTTAACAGTTACAGCATAATGACTTGAATACACATATTGCAAAGTGATTACCACAATAAGTTGACATCCATCACTTTATATATTCACAAATGTTTTTTCCTTGTGATGAGAACTTTTAGGTATACTCTCTTAACTTTCAAATATACCATACAGCAGTGTTAATTATAGCCATCATGTTGTGCATTATATCTCCAGTACTTCTTTATCTTATAACTGGAAGTTTGTACCTTTTGACAACTTTCACCCAATTCTTCCACCGTATGCCCCATCTCTGGCAACCACAAATCTGATCTCTTTTTCTATAAGTTTTGTTATAGATTTCATATACAAGTGAGATCCTACAGTACTTGTCTTGCTCTGTTTGACTTATTTCACTTAGCCTAATGCCCTCAAGTTCCATCCATGTTGTTGCAAATGTCAGGATTTCCTTGCTTTTTTTATGACTAAATAATATTTCATTCTCTATGTGTGTATGTATATATCTCACATTTACTTTATCCATTTATCTCAATGAACACTTAGGTTGTTTATGTGTTTTGGATATTGTAAATAATGGAACATGGGAGTGCAGGTATCTCCTTGACATAGTGATATTGTTTCTATCAGATATATACCCAGAAGCGAAATTGATGAGTTATATGGTAGTTCTATTTTTAGTTTTTTGAGAAACCACCATACTGTTTTCTATAGTGGCTGCATCAATTTACATTCCTACCAACAGTGCACAAGGGTTCCTTTTTCTCCACATTCTTGCCAGCATTTGCTGTCTCATCCCTTTGGTGATAGCAGGAGCCAAGAATACTCAATGGAGAAAAGACAGTATATACAATAAATGATGCTGGGAAAATCAGGAACTCACATGTAAAAGAATAAAACTAGACCTCTATCTTACATACTCACAGAAATTAACTCTAATGGATTAAAGACTTAAATGTAAAACCTGACACCTTAAAAATCCTAGAATAAAACACTGGGAAAAATCTCCTTGACAGGGTTTTGACAATGATTTTTTTTATATGACACCTAAAGCACAATCAATGAAATAAAAAATAAACCAGTGTAGGGGCTTCCCTGGTGGCACAGTGGTTGAGAGTCCACCTGCCAATGCAGGGGACATAGGTTCATGCCCCGGTCCGGGAAGATCCCACATGCCACGGAGCTGCTAGGTCCATGAGCCATGGCTGCTAAGCCTGCGTGTCCAGAGCCTGTGCTCCACAACTGGAGAGGCCGCAACAGTGAGAGGCCCGCGTACCGCAAAAAGAAACCAGCGTAATACATCAGACTAAAAATCTTCCGCATAGCAATAAATGATCAACAAAATGAAAAGGCAAAGTACAGAATGGGAGAAAATATTTGCAAATGATGTATCTGATAAGGGGTGAGTATCCAAAATATATAAATAACTCATACAACCTCAATAGCAAAATAATCCAATTTAAAAATGGTTGTTATTTTCAATGCTAATAGCACAACAGAATCACAAGCTCTCTGGAGAACCCCAGCAAAGCCAGTAAAAATAAAAGACACCTGATTATGTGTCATCCATTCTGTCTGCTTTCACCATTCATGCTTTTAGGCTGTAGATTTTTATTTATTTATTTTTTTGCCACACCGCGTGGCATGTGGGACCTTAGTTCCCCAACCAGGGATCAAACCCATGAGGAGTCTTAAACACTGACTGCCAGTGAAGTCCCTGCAGAACATTTTTTGAGAAACTGGTTTAAGTAAATCAAATACTTCATCTTGTTTCACTGGTATCTTCCTCTTTCCTTTAATTTATATCTTGTAAAAATTGCACTGCATTTCACAGGAGTCCTTAATCCTCACTCTTCTTCATTCTCAGTGACCTAATCTATTCTTTCTTAAAGCCTGAAGCTTTGATCATTATATTTTCTGAGCTTTTCATGTCAAATGCTTTGAAGATACACTGTCTTTTTGAAAACATCAATATATCCTCAGAATTAACATCAAATGCATTGGTTCTCAAAATTAAGGAAAAATAGACACACCTGGAAGGGCTTGTAAAAACATAGATTCCAGGTACCCACCCCTCCACTTCTAGAGGTAAGTAGGAAGGCAGCCCTCTCTTAACAAGCTAAAAGGCTCACACCAAGAACTTGCTCATGCTAGCACCCTGATCTTGAACTTGTAGCCTCCAAAACTGTGAGAAAAAATATTTTTGGTCTAAGCCCTCTAGTTTATGGAAATTTGTTATCGCAAACCAAGCTAAGACAGAGCCTTAAGAGTTTGCATTTCAAACAAGTCCCCAGGTGACAGCTGCTGAGCAAGTGGTCATAGGTGAGAACCTCTGAGTTAGTGCCCTTCTGCCTCATAGAAAGCAGCATCCCATACCCTTTCCAAGGATAGGCACCTTCGAGGTCCTTGATCTACAAATTATTCCCTTTTTCTTTTACATGTATTATTGTCTTTTCCTCCACCTCCTTGATACTTATTACTAAATATAATACAATTTTTATTACAATATTTTCTCTACATTATTGCTTGGTTTTGAGATGCCTTATTCATTTATTGTTCCTTGAATCTATATTCAACATTTCATTTCCTCACTGACATTTATCTCAATGATAGCAGAAATAATATGTTCTTACATGGAAGCCTTCTTCTAATCAAGTAACATTTTTTTCACTGTCTTTGAGTTTTTCATTACAAAATAGCTGAAACATCTATGCTTTTCCTTCCAATTAGATGAATTTAACCATTTTCACAACTTTTCAATCTCTGCCTTGAAGTCTTCTTATATCATCCCAGTCTTCCTCTAACTGCAATGCATGTACTGGTGAAGCTAATTCCTTGAGATTAAAAAAATGTGAGGAGGGAAACAGTGATTCTATAACAATTTGAATTGGAGGTACGGTGAATATTATATTAACTTCTAAGTGACATACATTTATGAGTTTGCATATTAAATGCTCTGAAAATTCCTGCAAGAGTTTTAAATGTGTTTAATTCAGTGTTTCCCAAATTTACTTAGATGTAGAATGCCTGTTTAAGGATATGTTGATAGCCTTAATGAATATTGGTGCAATGTGAAAATACTTTCTATGTAATTGCTTTGTTTTTAGCAAAAAGATAACTTTTATTTTTAATTTTCTACAGAGTGCCCAGTACCTTCATTTTTTTGCCACATCTATTATGGGTATAGTCATTCTTTGTTTATCTAATGACAGTAAAAAGAATCAGTATAGATGCGCAGTGAATTTGTGCTGATGAAAATCACCTTCATTGACAGATGCATATCTAAATCATTTTGGATACACAATCATTATGTCATCTGGCAATGTTTATTGCAGGGAACTAAGTTATATTACACAGGGATTATAATAACATAGCTAGAGTATGAGTTTGAATCTGTACACTAATCCTTACTTGTGTGATTTAAGGCAAATTATAAAAGTTGCAAGTCTCCCGAAAAGCATCAAAAGGTCAATTGTATGCCAACCCTTAGCACAGAGCATGGTAGATAATACATTCTCAACACATCACAGTTTAGCAATCAATTTTGTAATAGCTTCCAAAAGCATAAATAAGAAAAAAAAAGCTATTGTAACAGTTATGAAGCCCATCCATTAATCTACAATCTAGTCCTGTTAAAAAAAATAACCATCAGAATGCAGCAAAGATATTGCCATTAACTTCTATTTAGGAGTGTTATAAGAAACTGTGTTTGGAATCCTTCCATCTGTTTGCATAAGAATACCATTTAGTTCATGATTAACTACATTATATCATTTTATTTTTAGAATTTGCAAAAACTTTAAGTACAAGGATTTTTTGTGTTTCTTTTAAGTAATTGTTCTGTTTTTCATGCTATATTTTTGTGAATCTCATACATTGTAATATATCCCTTTTGAAATACCTATTAGCAAGGAACATATGACCCAGCAATCCTACTACTGGGCATATACCCTGAGAAAACTATAATTCAAAAAGAATCATGTACCACAATGTTCATTGCAGCACTATTTACAATAGCCAGGACATAGAAGCAATCTAAGTGTCCATTGACAGATGAATGGATAAAGAAGATGCACATATTTACAATGGAATATTACTCAGCCATAAAAGGAAATGAAATTGAGTTATTTGTAGCAAGGTGGATGGACCTAGAGTCTGTCATACAGAGTGAAGTAAGTCAGAAAGAGAAAAACAAATACCATATGCTAACATATATATGGAATCTAAAAAAAAAAAAAGTTTTGATGAACCTAGGGGCAGGACAGGAATAAAGATGAAGATGTAGATAGTGGACGTGAGGACAAGAGGAGGGGGAAGGGTAAGCTGGGCCGAAATGAGACAGTAGCATTGACATATATGCACTACCAAATGTAAACTAGACAGCTAGTTGGAAGCAGCTGCATCACACAGGGAGATCAGCTCAGTGCTTTGTGACCACCTAGAGGGTTGAGATATGTAATGTGGGAGGGAAACATAAGACGGAGGGGATATGGGGATATATGTATACATATAGCTGATTCACTTTGTTGTACAGCAGAAAGTGGCACAACATTGTAAAGCAATTATACTCCAATAAAGATGTTAAAAATTGTTAATATATTAAATGAACAAGTGATATTTTGTTGCTGATGAAATTTATTAACTTTAAAATATCAATATTCTCAGTATTGAATGGATATGGATACCTTAATAAAACAAAAGTAGCTTATAATCTTTAAAAAGTTTCAGCAAAAATCTATATTAAAAACAAAAATCTCTGTTGCTACAGGCAAAATTTAACCTTCATCAATCACAATCACCTATTTTTGCTTACTTTATGAAAAGTTTTTCGTGAATGGTGCTGTAGGAAGTCAGTTTTATGTCGGTTTTTGAAAGGAAAGGAACTTTTAAAGCAGGTAAATGAACAAAGATACTAATCTAGAACAAAGATTCTAATCTACTCAAAGATTCAGGGGTAGGCTCTTTGTTCTGCTTCTATCTAGATATATTATGTATATTATATATATATAATATATATATTATTCATTCCAGGAGTTATTTTAAAATACGCTCCAAAAAGGCATTTAAGAAAAACTTAATCTGTTTCTATATTTATTTTTCCCTTTTTTAGCCTCATTTAAGTTTTTTTAAAAACTATCATCCCTGAAAAGTTTGAGCTGATAATCTGACAGTTTGAGCTGATAATCTGACAACGTAAATACCACTGTTTTGTCCGGTTAAATTCTCCTGCAGTGTACAACTAGCAGTATCCAAAAATGAAACAATCAATTCGCTCACACACAATGCATCTTGGAATAGTATTTTCTTGTTAAAAGTCCAAATTCTGTAAAGGTTCTTAGTCCCAACATAAATTTTGGAGCAAAATCTGTGATGTAATAACTTCAAAGTAGAACAATGGGGCTCGAAGGAATTTTTGTTTCAATTCCTCTAAATTTCTTTAATCTGTCAAGGAATGAGGCCTGTAGAAATTGCAATGTGTGTGATCTTTGACATCTAAAATAATCATTGTCTCTCATTTTCAGTTAAGATGAAATTATCCTTCCTGACTCTCTGAAAAGGCCCTATTTAAATCAAACTTGTTTTTATGCTAATTGTATTATCATTGTTACTCAGTACAGCAATAATTATGTACCAGTTTTTAAAGGGGAATTTTTCTTCCCTGTTATTGATATTTTTATATTGTGAACAAAGATACATTAGTAACCCTAAGCCTCTTACTAACTTTTTCCTCACTCCACTACTGAGAAGGTATATCTTCTTGTCTGATTCATAAATTTGGACAGAATGACTAGGTTTGTGTGTGTGTGAGGGGGGAGGTGGGTTATTATCCTCAGTTTTCTACTCTCTCCCTGTATTGGAATTATATGTTCACACTTTGCCATGTGAGGTTTTAATGCTCCACATGCTTTATTTTATGTACTTTTCAGTCCCACTGATTTGTCTGTATTCACATGACTTGCTTTGGGCAAGAAAATATGGGCAGACTTACAGGCCAGTTTTGAGCCAGGGCTTTAAGAAGCATTGTTTGTTTCCAGTCCGTGCTTTAATGATCTGTCATGAAAAAAGCATGCTTAGCTAGCTGCTGGTACAAAGAGAATATAGAGACCCAGGAACAGACCTGAAACCTACTGCAGCCCGAAGCCAAACCAAGTTGGCCAGTACTCTGAAGCAGAGCCACTCTACTAATACATAGACCTGTAATAGAGAAAAACGTGTTGTTTGAGACTACTGAGCTTGGGAGTGTTTGTTACAAAGCATTGCTGGAGCATTGGTGAAGCAATTGAAGCAATACAACATGATTGTCTAAGCTTTACCCTGGAATGATAAATAACAATGTTCCAGTTACAGGCATATTCACCTGGTAAGTAAACAGTGATCTCTGCATTCAGATATATCCTGCCTGGATTCAGAAAGCATATTTTTGTTGACTTTCATTTCTTACTTTTCTATTTTCTGATTTGAATAATAGAGCATCTAGTAAACGATTGGAGTTGGCCTGACATCAAGCTTAAATGTTAGGTACAGTTTACACCCAAACATATTTTGAAAATATTTTTACATTTATGCACTGCATTATTGAAGTACATATTATAATATGTAGTAAATCATTCTGTTTTTTTTTTTTGTTGTTGTTGTTTATTTCGGTACGCGGGCCTCTCACTGTTGTGGCCTCTCCCGTTGTGGAGCACAGGCTCCGGACACGCAGGCTCAGCAGCCATGGCTCACGGGCCCAGCCGCTCTGCGGCATGTGGGATCTTCCACGGACCGGGGCACGAACCCGTGTCCCCTGCATCGGCAGGCGGACTCTCAACCACTGCGCCACCAGGGAAGCCCAATCATTCTGTTTTAACATTCATATTTAATAAATCATTGCATTCAACCCATTTATTTGATTTTTAAAAAATTTTTATTTTACACTGGAATATAGTTGACTAACAACGTTGTGTTAGTTTCACGTGTACAGCAAAGTGATTCAGGTATACATATATCATTTTTCAGATTCTTTCCCCATTTAGCTTATTACAAAATACTGAGTATAGTTCCCTGTGCTATATACAGTCAGTCCTTTTTATTTTGTATATAGTAGTGTGTATATGTTAATCATAAACTCCTAATTTATCCTTCCCCCACCTTTTCCATTTGGTAACCATAAGTTTGTTTTCTATGTCTGTGAGTCTGTTTCTGTTTTGTAAACAAATTCATTTGTATCATTTTTGTAAGATTCTACATACAAGTGATATCATATGATATTTGTCTTTCTCTGACTTACTTCATTTAGTATGATAATCTTTAGGTACATCCATGTTGCTGCAAATGGCATTACTTCATTCTTTTTTATGGCTGAGTAGTATTCCATTGTGTATATGTATCACATCTTTTTTTTGATGCTTACAAAAAAATTTTTAATTAATTTTTTAATGAAGTATAGTTTATTTTGTAGATTAATCCCCTGTCAGTTGTATTATTTGCAAATACTTTCTCCTGTTCTGTGAGTTGTCTTTTTGTTTTGTTGATGGTCTCCTTTGCTGTGCAAAAGCTTTTAAGTTGAATTAGGTCCCATTTGTTTATTTTTGTTTTTATTCTCCTTACTCTAGGATGTGGATCCCAAAAGATATTACTGTGATTTATGTCAAAGAGTGTTCTGCCTATGTTCTCTTCCAAAAGTTTTATAGTCTGTAGTCTTACGTTTAGGTCTTTGATACATTTTGAGTTTATTTTTGTATATGGTGCTAGAGAATGTTCTAATTTCATTCTTTCACATGTAGCTGTCCAGTTTTCCCAGTACCCCTTGTTGAAGAGACTGTCTTTCTCCATTGTATATCCTTGCCTCCTTTGTCATAGATTAACTGACCATAAGTGCCTGGGTGTATCTCTGGGCTTTCTATCCTGTTCCATTGATCTATATTTCTGTTTTTGTGCCAGTACCTTACTGTCTTGATTACTGTAGCTTTGTATTATAGTCTGAAGTCAGGGAGCCTGATTCCTCCAGCTCCATTTTTCTTTCTCAAGATTGCCTTGGCTATTCAGGGACTTTAACTTGTTTCAATCTTCTATAACATTAAACACAATTTAGAGCAATTATATGATCATAAACATATGCCTCTCTTTAGAAGAAATTAAAAACTGATTGACATGAATTTTAAAACACATTGAGAATGACCATTATAGCTAAACAAGTATATATTATACATTGTAGAATTAATATTAAGAAAATTATTCAAAGTGGCTCATAACTCTAAATAGTATAAAATTAAGGTGCTATGTGTTGTATGTGATACATAATGTAAAATATGATTCATTTAAAAATAAACTGTGGGCTTGATAATTTACCAAAGTTTAGGTAAACTTTCATTGACAATACAGTTTATTGCAATTTAACTAAAAAGGAAAAGTTTCTGTCCTACTGTCTAAATTCCATGTTTCTTTTTTTAATATCATTCTTATGAAGTGTCCTTGAATCATGACATAGGTAAATTAGGTAAATTTTGTATTTTTAAAACCCTAATGAGGAGACATAGTGATCTCATTCTGAACTTCTAGAAAATACCCAGTGAAAAACACTTTGTATAAAATTTGTTGGGTTCTGACATATTCTTGTAGTATTTAGTTTCATAACACAGTTGTGAGAAAATTCTTCATTAAAAATGGCATTTATCGGGGCTTCCCTGGTGGCGCAGTGGTTGAGAGTCCACCTGCCGATGCAGGGGACACAGGTTTGTGCCCCGGTCCGGGAAGATCCCACATGCCGCGGAGCGGCTGGGCCCGTGAACCATGGCCACTGAGCCTGTGCGTCTGGAGCCTGTGCTGCACAACAGGAGAGGCCACAACAGTGAGAGGCCCACGTACCGCAAAAATAAAAATAAAAATAGCATTGGCATTTATCTTCCTAAACTTGTTTACAATACCAGTAAGTATTTAAGTTGGTTCCATAAAACTATGTTTCCATAATTTATTATAATAAAATATATCTCATTTTATGTGGCATTTTTCTTTTTTCCATGAATTAACATAAAACATTGTATCAAATGACAGATGTTTCTAGAAATGGAAGCAAATTATATTAAAAGCCTTGAATGATGTTTGCAAAACTGTTGATTTGCCTATAAATCTCTTCTAAATATTTGAAAGTGTTTTAAGACAATAAAAAAATTGGAGAAAAACTAGGGAATGTAAAATAAGTAACAATTTTAGTAACTTACAAAATCTATCAAACTGACATACCATAAGACTGCTTAATCATACTGGTATATGAGTGAATAATTCCAAGTCACAGCCTGAATTGAGTATCATGTCATGATACCTACTGTGAGGTAGCTCAGGAAGAATTCAAATAAATTAGATGAATATATTCATAATCTGTATGAAGTAAATATGTGTACACACACACAAGTATTGTGTCTTATACTGGTGTTATGTGTGTCTATGTGTGTGTGCTTTCATAATCACCCTTCAACCAGTCATGTACATACAGCTTGCAGTCACACACAGTGGGAAGCATGAATTGGGTTTACAGTGAGGGTGAGGTGAGGTACATGCGAATGAAAGGAAGATATTGCAAAAACAATATTTTGATGGTTATAATTTATTTAAACAGTAGTTGATATTGACTTGTTTTCTTTACTAGTCCCTGTACTAAGCCCTTTGCATGAAATCATTAAAACCTCAAAACAATCCTTGGGAAATGAAATAAATAATATTTCCTTTTTAAATATAAACACACAAATTTATAGTGCAATTAGCCCATAAGAAATTAGTAAGCAGTAGATCTGAGCTTTAGACCCCTGTTCACCCCAAATCTTGTGCTAGTCAATCCTCTTTTCTAGATGTGTTTTCGTACCATGAACTTTTCAGAGTATGTGTGACTTCATATATGCTAACTCTTTTAGTCTTCACAGTAATTCTATGAAAGATGGCCATTTATTATCATCATAGCTCCTATAATATAAATAAAAATACACAGATTTAGAAACTTAAGACATCTGCTTCAGTTCACATGGAGAATAAGTGGCAAAGCAAAAATTTAATCAGACATTTTGACTTGGAAACCTATATCTTTAACCACTGGACCATACAAATGTCCATGTTGTAGATAATACTTGCATAGTCATAAATATAAAATTTGCTACATTAGGGAAATCAGTCAGAAAATGTGACCTCAAATTAAGTGTAATTTTTGATGTGGCTCACGGATGATGGTAAGAATGAAAGACATCTGAGAGTTTTCTATTTTCACCAATTATTCTAAGCTCTTTTTAATTTCAATACTGTGAAGTATGTTAAAAAAAACCCACAATTTTAATTGCAGAATTTAGGATTAGTTGAGGTCAGTTAAATTTCAATGTCTTGGGGCCAATCCTAAGCTTTCTGTCCTAAAATATACTAAGCTTTTTTTTTGGTTTTATATCTGTTTCGTTTTGTTTTGGTTTTATGATCATTATACATTACAGATTCCATCCAGGTTTGCTTCTGCTTCACACAATTTTTAAAAATTTATATTTCCTTGTCAAATCATTTACTTGAGATTTTAGAATGTGCTTATATCAAATTAAATATACTATTTTATAATGTTTACATCTGCATGCATTTCCCCTTTATTACTTAATTTTATTTATATTTTTGGCTGCACTGCGTGGCATGTGGGATCTTAGTCCCCCAACCAGGGATTGAACCTGTGATCCCTGCAGTGGAAGCGTGGAGACTTAACCACTGGACGGCCAGGGAAGTCCATCCCCTTTATTACTCTAAGTGAATATATTATTTTCTAATGCATTTTCATTATTTTTTCTGTTATCATGGTAATATTTTCAAAGATGCTACTCTTTGGTGTAAGGATCAATGTAATTTTTACTTTCAAATCCGTGAATTTATGCTTTCATTTATATTAATTTAACATATTAGTAATTCAATATTTTAGTACTTGATATGTTTGTAGTGTTTGTTTAATCACAATATATTTGAAGGGGAAAAAAAGCAAGATAAAACAAGTATATTACATTTCTTAGTGGCCCCTGAGGTTTGACCAAAAAACTTTTTTATTGCAGAATACGTTTAGTACTTCTTTACAAAAAATGAATTAAATTGGTAACTGAGGAAAGTATTTTCAGTTATATTTCATATTTATTTCATATTTCAGAAAAGATGTATCCTCTTATATACCATTTACTATTTTCTTTGGAAAATTTAGTATTCCATTGTATTATAATAACCTTCGTGCAATTTAAATGTAGATATATCATCTTATCGTATTCTATTATTATATTAAAACACTATCCTCTCTCTATATATATAACATAGATGTATATACACACATGTATATTGTATTCTACAAGAACCTTTTTGAAATGAAAACCAAGAGGACTGCCTATAACTGAATGACAAAAAATAAGCAACCCGATTCAAAAATGGGCAAAACCTTTCAATAAATTTCTATAAAGAAGATATACAAATGGCTAACAAGCACATTGGAAGATGCTCAATATCATTAATCATTAGGGAATGCAAATAAAAACCACAATGAGATATCACCTCAAACCCATTAGGATCACTACTATAAAACAAAACAAAACAAAACACAACAGCAAATAAGTACTGGTGAGGATGTGGAGAAACTGGAATCCTGTATAATGTTGATGGGAATGTTAAATAGTGTAGCTGCTGTGGGAAACTGTATGGCACTTCCGTAAAAACTTAAAAATAGAATTGCCATATGATTAAGCAATATCACCTCTGGGTATATACACAAAAAATTGAAAGCAGGGTCTCAAAGAGATATCTGTACACCCATGGTCATAGCAGCATTATTCCCAGTATCCAAGAGGTAGAAGCAAGCCAAGTGTTCATCAACAGAGATGTGTATAAAGAAAATATGGTGTACAAATACAATGGAATATTACTCACTTTTAAAAAGGTAGAAAATTCTGACACACAGTTACTACATGAATGAACCTTGAGGACCTTAAGCTAAATAAAATAAGCCACTCCCATAAAGACAAATACTACATGGTTCAAGTTATATGAGGTACCTTGAGTAGTTAAATTCAGTCAGAAAGTTGAGTGGTGGTTTTCAGGGGCAGGGGTAAGGGGAGAATGGGCAGGTATTTAGTATTTAATGGATACAGAGCTTCAGTTTTGCAAAACAAAAGAGTTTGGAGATGGCTGGTAGTAATGGTTACACAAAAAAGTGAGTATAGTTAATACCCCTGAACTGTACAATTAAAACGGTTAAAGATGGTAAATTTTGTTATATTTCACCAAAAATTCTAAAAATTGTTAAAAAAAGGACTTGTCAATCACTTATAACTATAGACATAATATATTTTATGTAATAGATAAGCTGTCCACAAATTTAGTATAGATAATCAGTAATGATCTCTGTGTATTGAAAATTCTTTTTTTTCTGAAGTAATAATTCGTTATATAAATAAAACTCTAAACATCTCCCCATAGGAAACGCAGAATGTTGAGCCTTAGAAAAAAGAAAAAAAGAAACAGAAATGCAGAATTAGATACATGACACAATGACAAAGAACTTGGTCACTACATTGCTTAGCTAAATAAGTATTAACTTTAAACAAATAAATAATATCAATATGTATATCTATATCTACCTGGCAAATATTTCCAACTCTCAAAAAAGTTTGTATATCACTATCAACTGCAGCATAACATAACTGAGATAAAAATAAGTGAGAATAAGGGTGAATATTTAACTAATGATTAATGAATAATATCCATAAAGATAAAATAATCACAAATTTTTATGCACCAAATATACCTTAAATTGAAATACAAAAAGGAAATTCTGAAACAATTCAGTAGAGATGTGAAAAATTCACAAAACTATAAGTTTTAAAATTCCTTGCTTTGAAACAGTAAGAAAATGTAGAATATATTTGAAGAGCACAATTAAAAGCTTGCACAAAAATGTAGACAGAACATTCTTTTCAAAAAACATTTACAAACCTAAATCACCTAAGTAGTCCTACCTCCTCAAATCTATTTGTCTGAAATTTAAAATAAAATGTCTAAATTTTATTGAATCAAAGAAAAAAATGAAATGGAAATACTACATCTAGTAAAAATAATAATATTCTTGGGAGGAGGGTAAAAAAGGGGAGGAGGGGTAGGGAGAGGACAAAGGACAATAAGGACCAAAGGGGTATTAACATGTTAGAAATTAAAAATACTCTATATTCCTCCACCTCTTTAATATTTTAGTTTAACTCCTAAGTCCTTATTAAATATAATAAGGTTAAAAAATAAGGCAGAAAGAGGAGGATAAGGAGAAGAATGAGGGGAGAGAGGATGAGAGGACAACTAAAAAGCATGGAGAGTAGAAAGTAAAGACTAAAAAGTTGCAGTGATTTACAGATGATAAAGTTTTCAGCACAGTAAATTCAAGAGAATCCAATGACAGCATATTTGAATTAATAAGTGAGTTTATCAGTTGTGGCAGAAGTCAGACAAACATACAAAAATCCATAACATTTCTATTTGCCAGAAATTAAAATCAGAAAATTTAATTTAAAAAGGATTATGTTAATGAAAGCACCCAAATAAATGATGCTTAGGGATATATCTAACAAAATATAAGATATTAACACACAGCACAAATAAGAGAAAGATAAAAAATTTGTGTGAGATTGAAAGGTACAAGTTGTTTAGATGTCAATTTCTACCAAACTCATTTATAAACTTAACAAAATTTTAATAAAATTTAACAAAAATGTATTTAATTAGGAATTTTAAATTTCATAAGGAATTATTAAGTTGCATGACTAATCAAAATAACTCTAAAAGAACAAATTAACACAGACATGCCCTATCTAATATCAAGACATATAAAGTATGGTAATTTAGAAGAATGACACTGTCACCAGAAAAGAATAAAAATCTTCACAGACTTAAACATATGCAATTTGTTCATATTTATACCAACAGACACACTAGGGAAATTAGATATTATCTTTACATTTTATGTATTGGCTTTTATTGTGAAAAGCACAATTGGAATTACAAAATACATACAAGACACATTAAAAGCCTAAAAGTGAAAAAAAATCAGAAATAACATAGAATAGGGCAGAAGACCTATATAGATATTTCTCCAAAGAAGACATACAGATGGCAAACAGGCACATGAAAAGCTGCTCAACATCGCTAATTAGCAGAGAAATGAAAATCCAAACTACAATGCAGTACCACCTCACACTGGTCAGAATGGCCATCATTAAAAAGTCTACAAATAACAAATGCTGGAGAGGGTATGGGGAAAAGGGAACCCTCCTACACTGTTGGTGGGAATGTAAGTTGGTGCAACCACTATGGAAAACAGTATGGAGGTTTCCCCCAAAATAAAAATATAGTTGCCATATGATCCAGCAATCCCATTCCTGGGCATATATCCAAGCAAAACTATAATTTTAAAAGATATATGCATCCTTATATTCATAGCAACACTATTTACAACAGCCAAGACATGGAAACAACCTAAGCATCCAACGACAGATGAATGGATAAAGAAGATGTGGTACATATATACAATGGAATACTACCCAGCCATAAAAAAAGAATGAAATAATGCCATTTGCAGCAATATGGATGGAACTAGAGATTATCATACTAAGTGAAGTAAGTTAGAAAGACAAATACCATATGATATCACTTATATGTGGAATCTAAACTATGATACAAATGAACTTATCTATGAAAGAGAAACAGACTCACAGGCATAGAGAACAGACTTTTGTAATTGCCAAGGGGGAGGAGGGGTAGGGGAGGGATGTATTGGGAGTTTGGGGTTAGCAGGTGTAAAATATTATATACAGAATGGATAAACAACAAGGTCCTACTGTATAGCACAGGGAACTATATTCAATATCCTCCTATAAAGCTTAATGGAAAAGAATATTAAAAAAGAATATATATAGGTTTAACTGAATCACTTTGCTGTATACCTGAAACTAACACAATATTGTAAATCAACTACACTTCAATTTAAAAACAGATGAGAGGCTTTCCTGGTGGCGCAGTGGTTGAGAGTCTGCCTGCCGATGCAGGGGACACGGGTTCGTGCCCCGGTCCGGGAAGATCCCGCATGCCGCAGAGCGGCTGGGCCCGTGAGCCATGGCTGCTGAGCCTGCGTGTCCGGAGCCTGTGCTCCACAACGGGAGAGGCCACAACAGTGAGAGGCCCGTGTACCGCTAAAAAAAAAAATAAAATAAAAAATAAAAATAAAAAATAAAAACAGATGAAAAAATAAATAACATGGAATATTAAATTTATGCCTAGTATAAGGTTGAATTAAACAACACTCAATAATAACAGCATATACAAATATAAGTAGATTTTTCAAATTCAACAAAATTATGGGTTTAGTGATAAAACATACCCTACATGTTTAAATATGTTTAAATATATAAAAAATTAAATATATATATAAAAAAATTAAATATAGAAAATACATAAAACAGTAAAATATGTTTAATATATGATATATATATTAAATGTTTAAATATGTGTTTAAATATATAAAACAGTAAAATACATAAAACAGTAATACATAAAACAGTAATAAACAGTATAAAACAGTAAATAAACAGTAATTTATAAAACAGTAAATAAACAGTAAAAAACAGTATAAATAATAATAAACAGTAATAAACAGTAATACATAAAACATAAAACAGTAATAACAGAAAATACATAAAACAGTAAAACATTGTCATCCAGTAATTATTTTAATGTATGTCAATATAAATGATAAACTGCAGATAAAAATTAACAAATGATTTTTAAAAATACATAAGAGAAACCAGAATGATAAAAAGATATGAACATTTAATCTAAGAATATTTTTAAAAAGTAAATTTGAAACATAATACAATAGCGCCATCTGAAGATGAATTGAATATTCATCAGAAGAGCAAACACTTATATATGACTATATAAATCTGCACTGGTTTTGTAGATAGACATTCAAATATATAGATTATATATACAGAGATACAGATAGATGATACAAAAATTCATATACAGATAAATATATGTATATAAGATATAGACACAGAGGTAGATAATAGGGAGGATAGGTAGGTAGGTAGATAGATAGATAGATAGATAGATAGGGATAGAACAAGAGATGAAAAAGACTAAAGTCCAAGGCATATAAATGGTTGCCTATGGAAGTTAAGAAAATGATTGGGATAGGGGAATTCCTTGATTATCAGTCATGTGTTATACATTTTATGAAAACAACAAATATATATGAAATATATAAACTTTTAAAACATTTATTGATTTTGAATATCCAAAGTACTATTAACTTTCTATACCTTTAAAATTTTAATTATAATAACAATTGCACTAATAAATAATAGTACCATCAGGCAAGGACCAGAGAAATCAGTAGTAAAAACAAAATAAAACTTCCTAATAAGATTAGTCAGTGGGAACAATCTTGAAATTTGGAAAAACCTTAACAAAACTAAAGAATGGGAGAATAACAATGGAGTCTAAGTAAAACAAAACTTGGTAGAACTGAATTGGTAGCTTTACAAGTTGGCCTTCCTCTCTAGCTACATTTTTTCCTTATTAATTCATGTAAATTACTCATTGATACTTCAAAATTGAAAATGTTTCCACACTCTATATAAGATATATCTGGTAACTAGTTTTCTATTTAGAGAACTGAAAATATTTCATAAAGTTTAAGAAAAAACTCAACCTAATGTTTTATTCTAATATTTACACATAGCCAGTAAATGTAGCTTGGTTTATAAAGGCATGCAATTATAATTCAATTATTATTCTCTTCAGTAAGATTTTCCTGAGCAAAGTATTTAAAATATTTTATGAAAATACATTACAGTTTTAGTTACTTTCTTCACATGAACACTTTGAAAATATACTTAGTTCCAGGCTTCTTAAAGCATTTTGATACAATATCTCTCCTTTCTTCAGTACATTACATAGCATCAGATTCACAAAGTATACACAAACAGTACTTTTAGAAAATATAACCAGTAGTTATTATAGAATATGAAATCAAATATTTTAATTTGCAATATTTGCTTAAAAGTTTGGTATTTTTTCCCAACATGGACTTAATGAGAAATCTAGAACTGTATTCTAATTCTACTCATTCAAAATATTTTAGCATTTTCATTTCATGTATTTCCTCCTCCAAAGCAGTGAGTCCAAGCTAAAATGAACTATAATAGATTTTATGTATTTGATTCTTGTACTAAATACTAATAAGTGGGATTCATTAGTTGCAATGCTTGTACAGTCTTCAGGAAATAGACAAAATATACATATGTATTAAGATTAGGTTTTTTAGAGAGAATGATGTTTGTGGATGACATCTGTATTCATCAGAGTTCTCCAGAGAAACAGGATATATTGATATACAAGAGGAGATTTATTATGGGAATTGGCTCATGTAATTCGGGAGGTTGAGATATCTGACTACCTGGGATTTGCAAGTTGGAGATCTAGGAAAGTTGGTGGTATAATTCAGTCAAAGTCAAAAGGGATGAAAACCAGGAGTTCTGATGTCCAAGGGCAGAAAAATGGATGTTGCATCTTAAGAGAGTGAGAATTGCCCCTTCTCTGCCTTTTAGTTCTATTTGGGCCCTCAATGGATTGGATGATGTCCGCATCCACCACCACATTGGTAAGGCAGATTTTCCTTATTCAATCTACTGATTTAAATGTTTATTTCTTCATGAGACTTCTTCATAGACACACCCAGAAATAATGTTTTACCAGCTATCTGGGCATCCCTTAGACCATTCAAGTTGATACATTAAATTAACCATCACAGTACCTCATAACATGTGTGTACCACAGTATATTACACAAAGTTGGTGTAACTGGCAATCACTGGAACAATAATTTGCTTCTATATCCATTGTTTTTAAACTGATAATTGATCATTACTTATATGCAAGCATTATGATAAAGTCAAGAGACACAGGTACAGATATTTTGAAAGACATGGCTCCATAAAACAAAGGCACCACAGGGTAAAGATCTTGGCACAGACATTTGACATGTTTTGTTAAGATGAAAATCATTCTTATGCATGTGACATCAGTGTAGCATGAGGATTTTAAATTCTAACACATTTTAAAATTATTTTTGAGGAAAATATTTCTAAAATGAGTACATCTTTCTTTTTTTCTTTTTTCATTATTATCAAAGTCATACACATCCATGTAAAATATCTAGAAAATACAGATCAATGAATTTTATAAATTTTATTAAAATGTTATTATAATAATTTGATAAACACAAATAAATAAGGTATAACATTATACTTCTGAACCTGTCATTTATGGTGTATGATGTGAATCCAATCTGGCTTTAACTTTAATCACATGTTGACCTCCAATTATGGATATTCTGTACTCAATATTGTTGATATATGTGATTTTTCATCCAACCTTGAGAGTGTCAGATAGGAAAATTCCAATGCAGCTATGTAAAGATGACAAATTGATGTATGTGCACAACTATTTCTCTCATGCTTCATTAGTCCTAGGATGAGGTGAGCACAGTAATTGTGTCCCATACTGCCCTCCTTGCACTACATCTATAGATTTACTTTGGAGATTCAAGAATCTCCACGTATGTGCTTATGTATTTCACCAGTTTAGGATTGTTTATTAAAGAAAAAGAAGAGACTTCTTCTCTACCAATGTATATTATTTTGTTTGGGATGATGAATTCCTGAAAGGGGTCCTTAACTTTTACTTAAAATAAATGTCTTCATAAGGCTTGTGATATAGCTCAGCATTTCACAAAGTGCATTCCTCAGACCACTAATTATCTTTGATATTAATAAATATTAAAGGGACTCCACATAGTCAGGATGTGCAAAACACTTAGAGTATTGTCTGCAGAACTCTTCATGGTTTTGGATATGATTCATTAATTTTGTCTTGTGAATCCGAGGGAGAGCTACATTTAAGATTTAATTTATTAATTTATACAGGTAAATTATGCAAATTGCATGTGAGAGTTAAAATGTTGAAAAAAAAAGCACAAAAACTCTTGTGAAATCCTGACACCAGTAGATTGTACAGAGGTTCTTCAATTTTCTCTCATAATAGTAACCTGTTTTGTCTGCATGATATCAGTTATATATTGTTTAATGTTGAATATAAAAACACATATGTGAGACAATGTATTCAAAGTAAATTTCCAAAAACAGAATTAATAGGGAAAGGGTATGTGTTCCAAAAGTATTGTACCGATTTAAATTCCCAACGCAAATATGTGGAAGAGCCTGAACCAAAACTAGGTTTTGTCTTGTTTTAATTTTTGTTAATCTCATCAGAGAAAAATATATTTTCTTATTTTATGTCTTTAATATTATCTGAGAATTAAGTTCTTTGAATAGAATAGAATGTTTCTTTCAATTCAGGGTGTTTTTTTTTTTTTAATTCACTATTCTTGTCTCTGCCAGTGTTTCTTTGAATGTGTCCACAGTCAGATGCAAAGCAAACAGACTTCCCTATATTTTTGTACTTTTTTAGTTTTTTTCTTTTTTTTAATCCATTATCATTTACATGCATTCCTTAAAGAATAAATATTGTTGACAGGAAGCCACTCTGGGCTTTAAGTTGCTTTTATTATAAATCTGTTACATTTATATTTAGAGTTAGTAATCAGAATGATATCTCTTTAAACATATTCAAATGTTTTGTTCTATCTTTCTATTTAAAAAAATATTATTGACAGAGAATAATATTCTTAACACTGAAAGTTGTCAAAATGCTGTCACTATTAATAATTTTTTAGAGACTTATAAGTGCTCACATTGTATATCATGCATTTTGTGTCTGCATTACGGACATGGACATTTTCCCTCTTTTATGTGAATCTACTTACTCCTAGATAATTAATTCTATATTTTTATTCTCATGGTAAACTGTAATCATGTTCTAAATTCACGTTAGATGTCTCCACTACAAAGGGCTTTCTGACTTTTATCCAATACCAATAATTAGCCTCTTTTTTCTTAATATTACTGTTGCACCTTCCATAATTATTCTGCATGGCAAATAACACACTGTTTTCTTATCCATTTATCTGTCTGACTCTCCAATTATATAGAGAGCTCCCAGAGGAGAGGAGCTATATTTTAATCATTATTGAATTGAAAATTGCATTAAAAATATAAAATACATTTAAAATGTTATAATAAAAATGTAAAACTAATAAAAATTAGAAAATTCTTGAGAATTTTAAAATGTGCTAAAATTTAATTGGGTGAATTAATTCTATTTTGATAAAATTTGATACTTTTATGTTTTGATAATATATTATGTTTTACAAAGGTGAAATTTGTACAAAGAAAATTTGGAGATGTTAAAGTCAGTATAAGAATATTAAAGTTGGACTTCCCTGGTGGCACAGTGGTTAAGAATCTGCCTGCCAATGCAGGGGACATGGGTTCGATCCCTGGTCTGGGAAGATCTCATATACCTTGGAGCAACTAAGCCCATGTGCCACAACTACTGAGCCTGTGCTCTACAGCCCATGAGCCACAACTACTGAGCCCATGTGCCACAACTACTGAAGCCCGTGCAACTAGAGCCTGTGCTCTGCAACAAGAGAAGCCACCACAGTGAGAAGCCCATACACTGCAATGAAGAGTAGCCCTGCTCACTGTAACTAGAGAAAGCTGCATGCAGCAACGGAGACCCAATGCAGCCAAAAATAAATAAATAGCTAAAAATAAATAAATAAAAATTTTAAAAAAAGAAAATTAAAGTTGATCCATTGTCTTAAAAGCACAGGTAAATATGATATTTGATGAGTCTTGACTTCTTTCTAAATCATCATTTAAATGTTTAAAAAGTGACATTTCCAGGTAATGGAACTACCTAGAAAAAAATAATATTTTAGCTTTAAATATTATACTATATTCTATAAAATGAAACACTTTAATGAAAAATAAAGAATTCTATTTTAGGTTTTTCAAGTGTCACATGATTTTTGATAGTTACTTGATAGATTCCAATCCAAATTCCTACTGATTTTAGAAATAGAAGATTTTTTAAATGGGGCAAATTTTTATTGATACTGGAAAGTAGTAGATAAAGCATGTTAACCATGAATTCAGGGAGCCTAGATTCAATTTTCAGATTAAACAAGTATGAGAATGGAAATTTAGAAATGTACATGATACACCAGTTGTTTAATTTCTTCTTCCATAAATGGAAATAAATGAAAGTACTCAACACAAATTAGTTATTTGATTATTAAATGTCTGAATCTCTTAAGTGATTAATCATACAAATAAAGATACCAAAACAATGGTTAATTTTGATAATGATAGAGATATTAGTGTTGCCTAGTGAAAAGTAATTAGAATTATTCAAATGACAGCAATATTAATACATGAATATTTGAAGTAGGAAATTTTGGAGATAATCAGTCCATGGAGTAGACTCATCAGAATTTTACTAGCACCCCTGTGAGGACTGATGATGGATGTAATATCATATTTCCTTCTTCTCAGCACTTACACTTGGTTGGACTGCTAAAATAGGAAAACAGCAGATCTGTCCATCCCCTAGTAACCCTTATTAATACCCAAAAAAAAGCAGGTCATGATGGCAGAGTAGAAGGATGTAGAGCTCACCTCCTCCTATTAACACGTCAAAAATACAATACATGTACGGCAACTCTCACTGAAAATAAACTGGAGGATGGCAGAAAGAATCTCTACAACCAAGGCTGTAGAGAAAGATCTACATGGAGTCAGGTAGGAAAAGAGAAGCAATCACGTCAGGACTTGTGCCCCTAGGATAGGACACAGAAGGGGTGCAGTGTATCACAAGCTTGGAGAACTTTTCTGAGGAGTGAGGGATTCCAACCACATGTGTACCCCAGCCCTAGGGTCTGACTCCAGAAAGATGAGTCCCCTTAGCTGGTTTAAAGCCAGTGGGACTTATAGGAAGGCTGTAAGAAACCAAAACTTCATTTGTGAAGAACATGCAAATGCTTACTTACTACTTATTCCCAGCAACAAGGTAGATGAAACAGACTGAAACTGTCTGGAAGTCTCACTGATGTGCCAGGATCATCCCAGCATGTGCTCTACCCATGCTGAGTGCCAGCTATGCCCCCTTTAGCTCCAGCACTAGGGCAAATGCTGCCATTATGGAGGAGTGCCCACTTGGGGGCACAGAGCCTCCTTGGACATGGCACTGCATCTGAAAGGGCAAGGGCAGCCATTGGTGACACTCACAGAGATGGTGGATTGGGAGCTATCTGGAGCTCTGAATGGTGAGCTGGAACTAGCCCAGTATGTGCCTGGGCTTGCACCAGGCACCCACTCCAGCCCCTCTTGCTTCAGTGGTGTTTCTGGGGCAAAGGTGCTGCTGCCAGGGAGAGCACACACTTTGAGGGAATGGAGCCAGCTTGGACCTGACCCTCAGGGCTTCTGCTCCAGCAACTTGGGACCTGCACCCATCCCTGATAGGTGGCTGATGGCCACTAAGTATAGGAGAAACCCAGGCTCACATCTGGCTCTGGGTCTAGCCCATTCATCTCCAGCTCTACCTCCCACCCACCCATGATAAAAACTCTCATCAAAGTTGCTATAGAGGAAACATATCTCAACAGAATAAAGGCCATTTATGACAAACCCACAGCCAATATCATACTCAATGGGGAAAAGCTGAAAGTGTTTTTCTAAAATCAGGAGTAAGACAAGGATGCCCACTCTTGACACTTCTACTTAATATAGTATTGGAAGTCCTAGCCACAGCAATCAAAAAAGAAAAGGAAATAAAAAGCATCCATATTAGAAGGAAAGAAGTAAAACTCACTAATTGCAGATGACATGATACTGTATATAGAAAACCATAAAGTCTCTACTCAAAAACTATTAGAAGTAATAAATGAATTCAGTAAAGTTACAGAATACAAGATTAATACATAAGAATCTTTTGCTTTTCCATACATTAATAATGAACAATCAGGAGGATACAGAAAGAAAACAATCTCATTTAAAATCACATCAAAAAAAAAATACATGGGAATAAACTTAACCAAGGAGAGAAAAGACCTATACTCTGTAAACTAATAAACACTGATAAAGGAAATGACAGATGATGTAAAGAAATGGAAAGAGATGCCTTGTTCATGGACTGCATGAATTAATATTGTTAAAATGTCCATATTACCCAACACAATCTACAGATTTAACGCTATCCCTATCAAAATACCCATGACATTTTTCACCAAACTAAACCAAATAATCCTAAAACTTATATGGAACCACAAAAGACCCCAAATCACCAAACGAATTTTGAGAAAAATGTACAAAGCTCAAGTGGCCATGTTCCCTGACTTCAGAATATATTACAAAGCTACAGTAATCAAAACAGCATGGCACTAGCACAAAAATAGGCAAGTAAATCAATGGAACAGAATAGAGAGCCAAGAAATAAACCCACGCACTTCTGGTCAGTTAATTTTTGACAAAGGAGGCAAAAATATACAATGGGGAAAGACAGTCTCTTCAATATGTGGTGCTGGGAAAACCAGACAGCTACATAGAAAAGAAAGAAATTAGAATATTTTTTCACACCATGTACAAAAATAAACTCAAAATGGATTAAAATCGTAAATCTAAGACCAGACACCATAAAACTTGTAGAAGAGAACGTAGGCAGAACACTTTTGACATAAATTGTAGCAATATGTTTCTGAATCTGTCTTCCGGAACAAAGGAAACTAAAGTAAAAATAATCAATTGGGAACTAATTAAACTTAAAAGCATAGGAAAACATCAACAAAACAAAAAGACAAACTACTGAATAGGAGAAAGTATTTGCAAATAATATGACTGATAACGAGTTAATATCAAAAATATATAAATACTACGCACAAGTCAATAACAACAACAAAAAAGCCAAGTAAGAAATGGGCCGAATAGATATTTTTCCAAAGACTACATACAGATGGCAGCAGGTACATGAAAAGATGCTCAACATTGCTAATCAGCAGAGAAATGCAATTGTAAACCACAAGATATGACCTCACACCTGTCAGAATGGCTATCATCAAAAAGTCTAGAAATAGCAAATATTGGTGAGCATGTGGAGAAAAGGGTACCCTTGTACCCTTTTGGTGGGCATGTAAATTGGAACAGCCACTATGAAAACAGTTTGGAGTTTCCTCAAAACAATAACAATAGAACTACCATGTGACCCAGCAATTCCACTCCTAGGTATATATCCAAAGATAACAAAAACACTAATTTGAAAAGTTACATTCACCCTAATGTTCACAGCAGCATTATTTACAATAGCCAAGATATGGAAGCAACTTAAGTGTCCATTAACAGATGATTGGATAAATAAGTGATAGACACACACACACACACACACACACACACACACACACTGTGGAATAATAGCCATAAATAAATTTTGCTGTTTGCAACAACATGGATGGACTTGGAGGGTATTATGCTTAGTGAATTAAGACAGCAGAGAAAGACCAATGCTGTTATCACTTATATGTAGAATCTAAAAAATGAAACCAATGAATGAGTATAAACAAACAATAAATTTACAGGTATAGAGAATAAATTAGTGGTTACCACTGGGCAGAGGAAAGGTTGGAGGGGACAAGATAGGGTAGGAGATTAAGAGGTACAAACTATTAAGTATAAAATAAATAAGATACAAGAATATATATATATATATATATATTTTTTTTTTTTTTTTTTTTTTTTGCGGTACACAGGCCTTTCATTTTTGTGGCCTCTCCTGTTGTGGAGCACAGGCTCCGGATGCACAGGCTCAGCGGTCGTGGCTCACGGGCCCAGCCGCTCTGCAGCATGTGGGATCTTCCCGGACCGGGGCACGAACCCGTGTCCCCTGCCTCGGCCTTCCCACCAGGGAAGCCCCACAAGAATATATTTTATAGCACAGGGAAAATAGCCAATATTTTATGATAACACTAAAAGGAGTATAATCTATAAAAATATTGGATCATTGCGCTGTACATCTAAAGCTAATATAATAAAGTATATCAACTATATTTCAATAAAAAAGGTGTGTTTATGTTATATAGTAGTTAGATTTTTTAGCAGTTAGTTCAAATACATCAGAAATACATCTACATGTGGAACAACTCCTACAGAACACCTACTGAATGCTGGCAGAAGACCTCAGACCTCCCAAAAGGCAAGAAACTCCCCACGTACCTGAATAGGGCAAAAGAAAAAAAAAAAAAGAGAGAGAGACAAAAGAATAGGGATGGGACCTGCACCAGTGGGAGGGAGCTGTGAAGCAGGAAACGTTTCCACACACTAGGAAGCCCCTTCACTGGTGGAGACGGGGTGGGGGGGGGTCGTGGGGGGGAAGCTTTGGAGCCATGGAGGACAGCAGAGCAACAGGGGTGAGAAGGGCAAAGCAGAGAGATTCCCACACAGAGGATCGGTGCCAACTAGCACTCACCAGCCCAAGTAGCTTGTCTGCTCACCCGCCGGGACGGGCGGGGGCTGGGAGCTGAGGCTTGGGCTTCGGAGGTCAGATCCCAAGGAAAGGACTGGGGTTGGCTGCATGAACACAGCCTGAAGGGGGCTAATGCCACACAGCTAGCTGGGACGGAGTCCGGGAAAAGGTCTGGACCTGCCAAAGAGGCAAGAGACCACTGTTTCAGGATGTGTAAGGAGACGGGATTCAGAGCACCGCCTAAATGAGCTCCAGAGACAGGCATGAGATGCGCTTATCAGCGCAGACACCAGAGAGGTACATGAAATGCTAAGGCTGCTGCTGCAGCCACCAAGAAGTCTGTCTGCAAGTACAGGTCACTATCCACACCTTCCCTCCCAGGAGCCTGTGCAGCCCGCCACTGCCAGGGGCCCGTGATCCGGGACAACTACCCTGGGAGAACAGACGGTGCACCTCAGGCTGTTGCAACGTTATGCCGGCCTCTGCCACTGCAGGCTCGCCCTGCATTCCGTACCCCTGCCTCCCCCCGGCCTGAGTGAGCCAGAGCCCCTAATCAGCTGCTGCTTTAACCCCATCCTGTCTAAGTGAAGAACAGACGCCCTCAGGCAACCTAAACGCAGAGGCAGGGCCAAATCCAAAGCTGAACCCCAGGAGCTGTGAGAACAAAGAAGAGAAAGGGAAATCTCTCCCAGCAACCTCAGGAGCAGCAGATTAAATCTCCACAGTCAACTTGATGTACCCAGCATCTCTGGAATACCTGAATAGACAAGGAATCATCCCAAGATAGGATGTGGACTTTGGAAGAACTGTAGACCTGGGGTTTGCTTTCTGCATCTAATATGTTTCTAGTTTTATGTTTATCTCAGTTTAGTATTTAGAGTTTATTATCATTGGTATATTTGTTTATTGATTCGGTTGCTCTCTTCCTTTTTTTTATATAGATATATATTTTTTATCTTTTTCTCTTTTTGTGATGGTGCATGTGTATGCTTCTTTCTGTGATTTTGTCTGTACAGCTTTGCTTTTACCATTTATCCTGGAGTTCTGCCTGTCCATTTTTTTTCTTTTCCTTTTTTTATAGTATAGTTTTTAGCGATTATTATCATTGGTGATATGTGTTTTCATTTGGTTGCTCTCTGCTTTCTTCTTTTTCCTTATCCTTTTTAAATTACTTTTTAATTATTTAAATTTTTATTTTAATAACTTTATTTCCTTCTTTCCTTCCTTCCTTCCTTCCATCATTCCATCCTTCCTTTTCTCTTTCTTTCTTTCCTTCTTTCCTCCTTTCTTTCTTTCTTTCTTTCTTTCCTTCTTTCCTTCTCTCTTTCTCTCTTATTTTCTGAGCTGTGTGGCTTACAGGGTCTTTGCGCTATGGCCAGGTTATCAGGCCTGTGCCTCTGAGTTGAGACAGCTGAGTTCAGGACACTGGTCCACCAGAGACCTCCCGGCTCCATGTAATATCAAAGAGTGAAAGCTCTCCCAGAGATCACCATCTCAATGCTAAGACCCAGCTCCACTCAACGATCAGCAAGCTACAGTGCTGGACACCCTATGACAAACAACCAGCAAGACAGGAACACAACCCCACCCATTAGCAGAGAGGCTGCCTAAAGTCATAATAAGGTCACAGACACACCAAAACACACCACTGGACGCAGTCCCACCCACCAGAAACACAAGATCCAGCCTCATCCACCAGAATACAGACACCAGTCCCTTCTACCAGGAAGCCTACACAACCCACTGAACCATCCTTAGGTACTGGGAGCAGACACCAAAAACAACAGGAACTAGAAACCTGCAGCCTGTGAAAAGGAGACCCCAAACACAGTAAGTTAAGCAAAATAAGAAGACAGAGAAACACACAGCAAATGAAGGAGCAAGGTAAAAACCCACGAGACCAAACAAATGAAGAGGGTATAGACAGTCTACCTGTAAAAGAATTCAGAGTAATGATAGTAAAGATGATCCAAAATCTTGGAAATAGAATGGAGAAAATACAAGAAACGTTTAACAAGGACCTAGAAGAACTAAAGAGCAAACAAACAATGATGAACAACACAAAAAATGAAATTAAAAATTCTCTAGAAGGAAGCAACATTAGAATAACTGAGGCAGAAGAACGGATAAGTGACCTGGAAGATAAAATAATGGAAATAACTACTGCAGAGCAGAATAAAGAAAAAAGAATGAAAAGAATTGAGGACAGTCTCAGAGACATCTGGGACAACATTAAACACACCAATGTTTGAATTGTAGGGGTCCCAGAAGAGGAAGAGAAAAAGAAAGGGACTGAGAAAATATTTGAAGAGATTATAGTTGAAACTTTCCCTAATATGGGAAAGGAATTAGTAAATCAAGTCCAGGAAGCACAGAGAGTCCCATACAGGATAAATCCAAGGAGAAACATGCCAAGACACATATTAAACAAACTATCAAAAAGTAAATACAAAGAAAAAATATTAAAAGCAGCATGGGAAAAATAACAAATGACATACAAGGGAATACCCATAAGGTTAACATCTGATCCTTCAGCAGAAACTCTGCAAGCCAGAAGGGAATGGCAGGACATATTTTAAGTGATGAAAGGGAAAAACTTACAACCAAGATTACTCTACCCAGCAAAGATCTCACTCAGATTCAACAGAGAAATTAAAACCTTTACAGACAAGCAAAACTAAGAGAATTCAGTACCACCAAACCAGCTTTACAACAAATGCTAAAGGAACTTCTCTAGGCAGGAAACACAAGAGAAGGAAAAGACTTACAATAACAAACCCAAAACAAGTAAGAAACTGGTAATAGGAACATACATATCAATAACTACCTTAAATGTAAATGGATTAAATGCTTCAACCAAAAGACAAAGACTGGCTGAATGGATACAAAAACAAGACCCTTATATATGCTGTCTACAAGAGACCCACTTCAGACCTAGGGACACATACAGACTGAAAGTGAGGGGATGGAAAAAGATATTCCATGCAAATGGAAATCAAAAGAAAGCTGGAGTAGCAATTCTCATATCAGACAAAATAGACTTTAAAATAAAACTATCAAGGGATCAATCCAAGAAGATGATATAACAATTGTAAATATTTATGCACCCAACATAGGAGCACCTCAATATATAAGGCAAATGTTAACAGCCATAAAGGGGAAATGGAC
This sequence comes from Phocoena sinus, assembly GCF_008692025.1. Lineage (NCBI taxonomy): Eukaryota > Metazoa > Chordata > Mammalia > Artiodactyla > Phocoenidae > Phocoena > Phocoena sinus. The sequence goes on from NC_045768.1 coordinate 91,427,087, forward strand.
AGTAACACAATAATAGTAGGGGGCATTAACACCCCACTTTCACCAATGGACAGATCATCCAAAATGAAAATACATAAGGAAACACATGCTTTAAATGATATATTAAACAAGATGGACTTAATTAATATTTAAATACATTAAACAAAATGGACTTAATTGATATTTATAGGACATTCCATCCAAAAACAACAGAATACACTTTCTTCTCAAGTGCTCATGGAACATGCTCCAGGATAGATCATATCTTGGGTTACAAATCAAGTCTTGGTATATTTTAAGAAAACTGAAATTGTATCAAGTATCGTTTCCAACTACAATGCTATGAGACTACATAAGAATTACAGGGAAAACAACTGTAAAATATACAAACACAGGGAGGCTAAACAATACACTACTAAATAACCAAGAGATCACTGAAGAAATCAAAGAAAATAAAAAAATACCTAGAAACAAATGACAATGAAAACACAATGACCCAAAACTTATGGGAGGCAGCAGAAGCAGTTCTAAGAGGGAAGTTTATAGCAATACAATCCTACCTCAAGAAACAAGAAACAACTCAAATAAACAACCTAACCTTACACCTAAAGCAATTAGAGAAAGAAGAACAAAAATGCCAAAGTTAGCAGAAGGAAAGAAATCATAAAGATCAGTTCAGAAATAAATGAAAAAGAAATGAAGGAAATGATAGCCAAGATCAATAAAACTAAAAGCTGTTTTTTTGAGAAGATAAACAAAATTGATAAACCATTAGCCAGAGTCATCAAGGAAAAAAGGGAGAATACTCAAATCAAAAGAATTAGAAGTGAAAAAGGTAAAGTAACAACTGACACTGCAGAAATACAAAGGATCATGAGAGATTACTATAAGCAACTATATGCCAATAAAATGGAAAACCTGGAAGAAATGGACAAATCCTTAGAAAAGCACAACCTTCCAAAACTGCACCAGGAAGATAAGAAAATATAAACAGACCAATCTCAAGCAGTGAAATTGAAACTGTGATTAAAAATCTTCCAACAAACAACAGCCCAGTACCAGATGGCTTCACAGGCGAATTCTATCAAACATTTAGAGAAAACCTAAACACCTATTCTTCTCAAACTGCTCCAAAATATAGCAGAGGGAGCAACACTCCCAAACTCATTCTATGAGGCCACCGTCACCCTAATACCAAAACCAGACAAAGATTTCACAAAAAAAGAAAACTACAGGCCAATAACACTGATGAATATAGATGCAAAAATCCTCAACACAATACTAGCAACCAGAATCCAACAGCATATTAAAAGGATCATACACCATAAGCAAGTGGGGTTTAGCCCAAGAACACAAGGATTCTTCAATATACTCAAACCAGTGTGATAAACCATATTAACAAATTGAAGAATAAAAACCATATGATCATCTCAATAGATGCAGAAAAAGCTTTCGACAAAATTCAACATCCATTTATGATAAAAACCCTCCAGAAAGTAGGCATAGAGGGAACTTACCTCAACATAATAAAGGCCATATATGACAAACCCACAGCCAACATCATGCTCAAAGGTGAAAAACAAACTATTTCCATGAAGATCAGGAACAAGACAAGTTTGCCCATTCTCACCACTATTATTCAACATAGTTTTGGAAGTTTTAGCTAGAGCAATCAGAGAAGAAAAAGAAATAAAACAATCCAACTCGGAAAAGAAGCAGTAAAATTGTCACTGTTTGCAGATGACATGATACTACACATAGAGAATCCTAAAGATGCTACCAGAAAACTACTAGAGCAAATCAATGAATTTGGTAAAGTAGCAGCATACAAAATTAATGCACAGAAATCCCTTGCATTCCTATACACTAATGATGAAATATCTGAAAGAGAAATTAAGGAAACACTCCCATTTACCACTGCAACAAAAAGAATAAAATACCTAGGAATAACCCTATGTAAGGAGACAAAAGACCTGTACACAAAAAACTATAAGAGGGCTGCCCTGGTGACACAGTGGTTGAGAGTCTGCCTGCCAATGCAGGGGACACGGGTTCGTGACCTGGTCTGGAAAGATCCCACATGCCGTGGAGTGGCTAGGCCCGTGAGCCATGGTCACTGAGTCTGCGCATCCGGAGCCTGTGCTCTGCAACAGGACAGGCCACAACAGAGAGGCCCGCATACCCCAAAAATAAAAAAAGTATGAGACACTGATGAAAGAAATTAAAGATGATACAAACAGATGGAGCGATATACCATGTTCTTGGACTGGAAGAATCAACATTGTGAAAATAACTATACTACCCATAGTACTCTACAAATTCAATGCAATCCCTATCAAACGACCAATGTCATTTTTCAAAGAAGTAGAACAAAAAATTTCATAATTTGTATGGAAACACAAAAAACCCCAAATAGCCAAAGCAATCTTGAGAAAGAAAAAGGGAGCTGCAGGAATCAGGCTCCCTGTCTTCAGACTATAGTGCAAAGCTACAGTAATCAAGACAGTATGGTACTGGCACAAAAACAGAAATCAAGATCAATGGAACAGGTTAGAAAGCCCAGAGATAAACCCAGGCACATATGTTCACCTTATTTTTGATAAAGGAGGCAAGAATGTACAATGGAGAAAAGACAGCCTCTTTGATAAATGGTGCTGGGAACACTGGACAGGTACATGTAAAAGAATGAAATTAGAACACTCCCTAACATCGTACACAAAAATAAACTCAAAATGGATTAAAGACCTAAATGCAAGGCCAGACACTGTAAAACTCTTAGAGGAAAACATAGAACACTCTATGATATAAATCACAGCAAAATCCTTTTTGACCCACCTTGTAGAGAAATGGAAATAAAAACAAAAATAAACAAATGGGACCTAGTGAAACTTAAAAGGCTTTGTACAGCAAAGGAAATCATAAACAAGATGAAAAGACAACCCTCAGAATATGAGAAAATATTTGCAAATGAAGCAACTGACAAAGGAGTAATCTCCAAAATGTACAAGTAGCTCATGGAGCTCAATATCAAGAAATCAAACAACCCAGTCCAAATTGGGTAGAAGACTTAGATAGACATTTCTCCAAAGAAGATATACAGATTGCCGACAAACACACAAAAGGATGCTCAACATCACTAATCATTAGAGAAATGCTACAATGAAGTATGAAAACTACAATGAAGTATCACCTCACACCAGTCAGAATGGCCATCATCAAAAAATCTACAAACAATAAATGCTGGAGCGGGTGTGGAAAAAAGGGAACCCTATTGCACTGTTGGTGGGAATGTAAATTGATACAGCCACTATGGAGAACAGTATGGAGGTTCCTTAAAAAAGTAAAAATAGAACTACCATACGACCCAGCAATCCCACTGCTGGGTATATACCCTGAGAAAACCATAATTCAAAAAGATTCATGTACCACAATATTCATTGCAGCTCTTTACAATAGCCAGGATATGGAAGCAACCTAAGTGTCCATCAACAGATGAATGGATAAGGAAGATGTGGCAATATATACAATGGAATATTACTCAGCCATAAAAGAAACGAAATTGAGTTATTTGTAGTGAGGTAGATGGACTTAGAGACTGTCATACAGAGTGAAGTAAGTCAGACAGAGAAAAAGAAATACCATACGCTAAAACGTATATATGGAATCTAAAAAAAAAAAAATTGTTTCTGAAGAACCTAAGGGCAGGACAGAAATAAAGATGCAGACGTAGAGAATGGACTTGAGGACACAGGGAGGGGGAAGTTGTAAGCTGGGACGAAGTGAGAGAGTGTCATGGACATATATGTAAATGTAAAACAGATAGCTAGTGGGAAGCAGCCACATAGCACAGGGACATCAGCTCTGTGCTTTGTGTCTACGCAGAGGGGTGGGATAGGCAGTGTGGGAGCAAAACTGAAGAGGGAGGAGATATGTGGATATATATGTATGTAGAGCTGATTCACTTTTTAAAAAAGCAGAAATTAACATACCATTGTAATCAGGCTCCCTGACTTCAGACTATACTACAAAGCAACAGTAATCAAGACAGTATGGTACTGGCACAAAAATAGAAAGATAGATCAGTGGAACAGGATAGAAAGCCCAGAGATAAACCCACGCACATATGGACACCTTATCTTTGATAAAGGAGGCAGGAATGTACAGTGGAGAAAGGACAGCCTCTTCAATAAATGGTGCTGGGAAAACTGGACAGGTACATGTAAAAGTATGAGATTAGATCACTCCCTAACACCATACACAAAAATAAGCTCAAAATGGATTAAAGACCTAAATGTAAGGCCAGAAACTATCAAACTCTTAGAGGAAAACGTAGGAAGAACACTCTATGACATAAATCACGGCAAGATCCTTTCTGACCCACCTCCTAGAGTAATGGAAATAAAAACAAAAATAAACAAATGGGACCTAATGAAACTTCAAAGCTTTTGCACAGCAAAGGAAACCATAATCAAGACCAAAAGACAACCCTCAGAATGGGAGAAAACATTTGCAAATGAAGCAACTGACAAAGGATTAATCTCCAAAATTTACAAGCAGCTCATGCAGCTCAATAACAAAAAAACAAACAACCCCATCCAAAAATGGGCAGAAGACCTAAACAGACATTTCTCCAAAGAAGATATACAGAATGCCAACAAACACATGAAAGAATGCTCAACATCATTAAGCATTAGAGAAATGCAAATCAAAACTACAATGAGATATCATCTCACACCAGTCAGAATGGCCATCATCAAAAAATCTAGAAACAATAAATGTTGGAGAGGGTGTGGAGAAAAGGGGACACTCTTGCACTGCTGGTGGGAATGTGAAATGGTTCAGCCACTATGGAGAACAGTATGGAGGTTCCTTAAAAAACTACAAATAGAATTACCATATGACCCAGCAATCCCATTACTGGGCATATACCCTGAGAAAACCAAAATTCAAAAAGAGTCATGTACCAAAATGTTCATTGCAGCTCTATTTACAATAGCCTGGAGATGGAAAGAACCTAAGCGCCCATCATCGGACGAATGGATAAAGAAGATGTGGCACATATACACAATGGAATATTACTCAGCCTTAAAAAGAAATGAAATTGAGTTATTTGTAATGAGATGGATAGACCTAGAGTCTGTCATACAGAGTGAAGTAAGTCAGAAAGACAAAGACAAATACCGTATGCTAACACATATATATGGAATTTAAGGGGAAAAAATGTCATGAAGAACCTAGGGATAAGACAGGAATAGAGGCGCAGACCTACTGGAGAACGGACTTGAGGATATGGGGAGGGGGAAGGGTGAATTTTGACAGGGCGAGAGAGAGTCATGGACATATACACACTAACAAACGTAGTAAAGTAGATAGCTAGGGGGAAGCAGCCGCAAGGCACAGGGATATTAGCTCGGGGCTTTGGGACAGCCTGGAGGGGTGGGAGGGGGAGAGTAGGAGGGAGGGAGACGCAAGAGGGAAGACACATGGGAGCACATGTATATGTATAGCTGATTCACTTTGTTATAAATCAGAAACTAACACACCATTGTAAAGCAATTATACCCCAATAAAGATGTTAAAAAAAAAAAAAAAAAAGAAGCAGAAACTAACATACCATTGTAAAGCAATTATACTCCAATAAAAATGTTAAAAAAAAAAAAAAAGGAGAAATGAGGCTTTGGAATGAAGGCCTGGAAGGATTAAAAAACTTAGATCCTCCCCCAGTGATTGTGAGGTTGACTGAGCAGAAGGAGACTGTGGTTTTGCCAAACAATTGGAGGCAGACAGTTCACAAGTGTAGCCACACACTTGGATGTTTGATTTTCTCCCTATAATCTTACAGCTGGCCTAGGCCTGGAGAAGTCAGTTTAAAGAATATGTCCAGAAGTAAGTGTAACTGGGCTGAGACTGTGAAAGAAAAACAGGCAAAACATTTTCTCAAGCACTAGGAAAAGAGAGGTTGGAATCAGAAGCCAAGGGATTTAAAATATAGAAACAGAAATGAGAAGATGATGGAAGGAAGTCGAAATGTGAATGGACTGGAAATCCCAGTAAAGAAGAGCAGGCATTGTGGGGACTTGGACCACAAAAGGGGGAAGTATGGTAAATGATCCTAAACTTCCTCTCCAGACTAATTTTATATTATTTAATTAAGTTTCATAATACCCATTGAGATTTTTCATTATATTTTATTATACATCCACAAGGAAAAAGTAATATATTTACATTGTTAGACATTCTCAGTCAAGAGCATGTTAAATATCTCAGTCCATGCAAACCTTATTTTATGTCACTTTGCCGTGTTTGGTTGTTGTCTACAATACAAATTGTAATTGCGTGCACAATTCTCATTCCACTGGGTGTTCACTCTTGTGTCTTTAGAAAATTAAACGTTTAAGTCACCAAATTGATGACTGTTTTAGTATTGAGCAGAATTCAATAACAGGGACTCCATGGTCTGTCAGTGAAAATGCTTTACCCTGCTTGTAGGGATGGATCTATTTGAGCCTATAATTAAATCTTATTTATCTATTTATCTTATAATTTATAATTAAATCTTATTCTGACATATTTACTTTTGACAATTTAAGAAGCCAATATTACCCATTATTATGTATACATTATTGATCTTTTGAATTTTAGTTTTCAACTCCATATCATGGATTTAAAAAATAGAATTTTATTCTAATAGAAAAGTTATCTTCTTTATTTCCTTTCAGCCAGCCTATTGTGAGGCTAAAAAATGGTCAAAATCAAATAAATATTATACAATGTAAATTATCATGAAATGTAATAGATTACCACCAATATTTATCAATATTTACAATATCTATCAATATTTAATATATACACCAAATTTGGATTTAAATATGTGTGGGTTTAAATATTTATATGTTTAAATTTCAGCACCATTTCTTATTTATGAACTGTGTCATCTAGAGCAACTACTCATATCTCTAAACTCTATTTCCTCATATGTAAGTTGCATGTAATAATACAGGCCTCAGAGACTTTTCTGGTGGTGCAGTGGATAAGACTCCATGCTCCCAATGCAGGGGGTCTGGGTTCAATCCCTGGTCAGGGAACTAGATCCCATGTGCATGCCGCAACTAAGAGTTCACGTGCCACAACTAAGGAGCCCACGTGCTGCAACAAAGGAGCCGGCCTGCCACAACTAAGGAGGCCATCTGCTGCAACTAAGAACTGGTGCAGCCAAATAAATAAATATTAAAAAAAATAATATAGGCCTCAAAGAATAGTGGTATTTATTTGTCAGTTATTAGTAATAAATTGATTATTATTGACGTGGAACTTCTTAGACAATATATTTTATAAGAAAGATTGATATATAATATCTTTATAAACGTTACATGATTGAGCTGAGAATTCTGAAGATGGAATATACTATATTCATCTTTAGTTTGCATTTTTATGTAACAATGTGTATTTGTCATACTTATATGAATCATTTTTTTTTCATGTTAAACTGAGAACTTCAAACAATGCCTAAGGAAAACCACTCTAAGAACACAGTGATGGATTTCTTGAAGTGTTTTGTTCCCCATCAGAGGAAGAAACAAAGTGAGACCCAAGAAGATATAAGAAATAAGTAATCTGTTTAAGAACAAAAAAATGGCACTATGTTGGAACATAATGTGCCAGAAAAAATGGATTTGAAATGATACAGATTCTAGGCATACACAGTAAAGAGGAAAAAAAATAGATGTGCCATAATGGAAGAGAAAGATTACAGAAAAGGCAGTTCAGGAAGCACATTTCTATGTTGTTATCCTATTTTCCTTTCCCTCTTTTAGAAGTAATAACTCTCCCAATTAATTTCCATCTATGCACATATTCACTGTGTATTATTTAGAAGAGAATCAGTTCCATATTTTAAAAAGGGATGAGATTATAAAAGGAGGAAAGTGTAATGAGGTAGAAAACTGAAGGGAAAAAAACACGAAATAAGATTAGATAAAGAGAAATGAAAAAGAAACCATATAGTTGTATTTTAATACGTTAACCAAATAATTTTGCTGCAAAAACCAAAAACTGGCTAGGCCAAAATTTAACAAAGGGCCGTTTTATGTAAAATGTTTCTTCACAAGTCAAAGTTTATGAAATTCTGAGATCGTTCAGTAGATTAGATATATCTGCAAATCACTATCAATCAAGCTGAAACCTCTGCAGTATGTACTTTTATGAATATTATTTTTTAAAAAGCAAATTCACCCCTATGAAACAAGACTAGCTCTTTTCTTCTCTTTGCTTAATAAAATTAACAAATAAATACACATATATAGGGGGAAAAAACATGTAAAGTGTGTTCACTGCATGACCCAGTTGTGCACACAGTTGAATGTCTTTCCTGTGTCTTTCTTGTGTTTTCCTGGAGAAAATACTTCAGTGCTTCCTTTGTCTTGTTTTCTGTAACTATTTTTAAATTTTCCCCAAATGATCCAGAGATCTATTCTCCTTCTAGAATTAGACTTTTTCCCAACCATAATATTTTCTTGCAGATGGTTCTTCTGTTACACTTTGAACTGGTTGTTCTCCACTCATGCAGCAGTCTTCTTCCTTGAACTTCCATTCATCTTCAACTTAGGACTTCCTCCACTACATCCCATCCCTTGTTTCCTGATCTTCATGCTTTCCTGTTTTTAACTCAGTAATATTGTTGGAGTCCATCCCTCAGTAATTATCTTGGGTCTTGGTGTTGAATCTTTCTTGGATTCTTTATCAAATTGACTGGGTAATGGCCAGGATGCCTTAAGCAGTCACTCTGGGTGGTAACTTCTCTGACCAGCTGTAACAGTTATTACTCTTTCATTGTATTTCTGCTTCCTGAACATGTATTCAAACATATCATCTATGATTTTCTTCTCTTTCAAAGAGCTGGAGGGCTGGAGTTGGGTATTTCTCTTCTGCCAGTGAGGTTAGGCTTAGATAAATTCCAAACTGTTTGGCTCTGGTAAAAGTTTCCCTTGAGGGTGCACTTTGTTAAGAACAGGGACATGTGAGCATATTTCAGAATAGTGACTTTTCCCCTCCCCCTGCCAGAAGTATGAGAGAATTTTTCCTCTATTCCTCACAGTAAGAATCTAATGGGACTCCTAGAGGTAAAAAGTATAAAAGATTGGGGCCACATGGAGATTTTAACTCTCAAGCTAGTGCACACTGAGCCTCTAGCACTCTGTCAATACAGTTTGTGTTCCTACTGGGATTGGCACCAGTGATGGGATTCTGTTCCACTTCTGGGTTTATACTCCCAATAAGCTGTGATTCTCTGTATTCTCCTGTTTCTCCAGATTTAGGGGCAGCAGTTTGCCTTGTGGCTTTAGCTCCCTGATGACTCTAAAAAGAGTTGCTGCTTTTCAGTTTATTCATCACTTTTCCTGTTGTGAGGAAGCAAGTAACAACTTTCAGGCTCCTTACAATTTGGACTAAAACCCAGAAGTACAATCAACACAATATACAAAAATCCTTTTACGAATTTTTCTCTTAGATTGTCAGTTCATCTCTTAGATAAGTCAATAACAGTTATTTCCTATGTGACTTTTAAATCTTTTCAGTGTTAAAATGCATGTTTCATTTTATCCTTTCTCCAAAAGTCACATCTAGATAATTGTTCAATTTTGCTGACTTTTCACCAAATCAGTATTCTTAATCATTGTATTTAGGAACTGGGTCCAGAATAATTCTCTCACTGATGATGGCATTTATTAATCCATTTGGGAATTTTGTTCTAGACCTTGCTAAGTGTAAAGACTTGGGCGAGGTACTGAATATCTACACAAAGAGGAGTAAGATGTGATTTCCACTTTCAAGGTTGTAACAGTCTATCGATAAATTGCCAAGATACACTTGGAATGCGCAAAGTGATAAAATGGCAATGCATTAGTTTCCTGTGGTTCCTATAAAAACATCAGAAACCGGTGCCTTAAATCTATAGAAATTTATTGTCTCACAGTTTTAGAGGCCAAAAGTCCTAAATCAACGTGTTGGCAGGGCTACATTCCCTCCCAAAGCTAGAGCGGAGCGTCTATTTTTGCCACTTCCAACTTCTGGTGACTCCACGTGTTCCTTGGCTTGTGGCTATACTGCTCCAGTCTCTCTGGGTCACACAGCTTCTTCCTCCTGTGTTTGTGTTTCTCCTTTTCTGTCTGTCTCAAAACTGTTTCTCCCTCATAAAGATAAATGTGATTGCATTTAGGGCCCTCCTGGTTAATCCAAGATAAGTTTTTCCTCTCAAGTTTCTTAACTTAATCACATCTTTTGCCATACTAGGAATAATTCAGACATTCTGAATATAAGGGCATGGACCTATATTTTGGGGGCCATGATTCAATTCATTATGGCCAATAAAACACCAAAATCTATAGAAATGGAGAAAGAAGTCAGGGAACCCCCTGCTTTTAAGGTAGGTATATTTAACCTGGCAGAGAGAGAGTTTTAATGTTTTTTTGTTTTTAAAGACAAAGAAAATCCATGCTGAGTGATTACTTCTGTGTCTCTCATAATCCTAATCATGAATACATGTTATTTAAACATCACAAAATCTTAATCAGCATATGATTATACCAAGTGATTTATAGCTGAGTTCAAGAATTTCAAGGACATTATAGGATTATTCTAATTTCTCTAGTCATAATGCTCATATGTTATAAAGTCAGGACTTCCACCCACATTTGTCTGACCCAAAGCTCATGAGCTTTTAAGAAAAAAGAATATGATAATAATAATATTCATATAATCAGTGTTAACTAGAAGAATATGTTTTCTTTTATCTTCAGAGTATGATGTGTTTACTCTAAGTTTGTTTTCATTAACTCAGAATTTGAGGGCAGCACTTTTTGGATTATTCTACTAGCTCCCCAGTTATTATTAGAACTGCTACTACACTCAACTGGTGAGCCAGTAAAAGCCGGCTTTAAAAGCAAGAAGCTTTATGCCATGTGCCTATGGGGCTTGCTGTCAGAGCAGTCCTGACACATCCCATAGAAGCAGAGAAAATGGAACCTCTGAGCCAGAGGTAACAGCAGAACTGATGAAATGAGCAGCTGTGCTCACAGGCTTCAGTAGCATCATCATTTCTTCCTATTTATTGTTATATTCTTACTGAGGATAAGAAAAGACTTTTTGAGGTAGGCTTGCCATCAATCAGTTCCAGAATGCTTGGAGGTGAGGGAAGCTTGGCTTATACATGAAGAGCAAAGAATCTACATTCCATAAAGCTGAGCATCACATAGGCTGTTTTGCCTTAATTCATAAATGAAGATCAAAGTAGAGAAGAGATTTAGTGGCACAATTTGATAGATCCTTTTTTTTTTTTTTTTTTTGCAGTACGCGGGCCTCTTACTGCTGTGGTCTCTCCAGACGCACAGGCTCAGCGGCCATGGCTCATGGGCCCAGCCGCTCCGCGGCATGTGGGATCTTCCCGGACCGGGGCACGAACCCACGTCCCCTGCATTAGCAGGCAGACTCTCAATCACTGCGCCACCAGGGAAGCCCAGATCCTTGTTTTTTGAAAAATAAATCATATGACAAACTAATAATAGAAGACAAGAGACTTGAAAACTTAAAGAAAACTGGGCTGTTTATCTCCAGTTATAACATTGTTTGATGAAATTATTTTGAGGTTTTAGTAAGCTCTAGGCTTTGAGAGATCAAGCTATAATCCTGATAGATTGACCCTTTCTAATTTGTAGTTTTGTTTTCTTGTTCTTCATTTTGTGATGGCATGAGTACTTCTAAGCCACTAGTTGATAAAATGAAAAGACAAAGAAAAACAAATAATTTTAATAAAGTGAACCTTGATCTAAATTTTGTACACTTATTAAAAATAGAGAAAGTTTAATTTATGGCCCAAGAGCTATCAAAGATGGTCATTCTTTTCATGGCTTTGTTTATCCTCATTTTGTAGCTTTAGTGTTTGGAATATAATAATTCCTTAATAAAGAAAAATGTGGTGAGTCTAAATACATTGCATTTATAGGATCTTCAATGTTAACGGGCAGGCTCAAGATCTTTTACGTATACTTGGCCTCTCCTCTTCTCCAAATTTCAGCCTAAGCAGAGGCACAGCTTGTTAAAGGGAATTTATTTTGGCTGCCCCTGCTCACAGCTGATCCTCATTAGGGAAAACAAACCTCACTTTAAAAAGAACTATTGAGGGCTAAGGAAGAGGTCAACATAAATTAGTTCACAAAGTTAGACTTCAATTGTTACCTAGTAGGGGGGAAGGAAGTCATATAAATAGAGACATCAATTTGAAAGAAAAGGCCTAAGGCCTGTTTTGTTCAAAGTTAAGCCTTTAAGTGAGTTTCTCTCTGTCTCTCCTGCTTTCTTTTTTCTCCCTCACAGATGTTTACCTGCCTGTGAAAGAGCACAGAGATCCTTTTTGAAGTCTGTTTTCATGCAACATCTGTGAGCATTTTGGCTTTAGGTCTTACTTCAAAGCTTTTGTACCTAATGATACCACAGAAAGATGATTCAACAGTAACAGCACACCCTCCCAGGAAGACATTTCAGTGTGATATAATTTTTGATGTCTAATAGCAGCATAAATTTTCAAAAGGCAAACAAGGTATGTTAGGTGCATGTGAGGAAAGAATCAACTTCCCTGTGCCAAAGAATGATACCAAAATGGTAAAATGAGCTTCTGACACTATCTTTTCAGCAAATCTCTACTAGAATTTTTCTTAGCTCTAAAAAATAACACATTTGAAGTGAGCAAAAACTCTCCCTGATCCTCTTTTCTTACTGAAATAGAAAAGAATGCATATGCCAAAACAATGTCCATATACCAGAACCTGAGGCTCTATCTGTTCTAACAAAGTTACCACATCCATCATGGCAACTTCAATCAGGGCAACTACTGGGCTGAGCTTGCAGCGGTCTACAGTCACCTTCCAGGATCCATCTGGTTTTTGCAAGATCATTGCTAGGTAACTTAACTGGGGATGTGATAAGGACCACCATCCTTGCATCTGTTAGAAACCCATGGCTGATATAAATCTCCTAAACTCTATAAATACATATATGATACAATTTTTATTTATATAGTTTTACTTTCTCATAACAGGAACAGTTTCAGAGGCTTCCATGTGGCTTTCCCTATTTTGGTAGTTATCTACAACCAAGGACCCAATCTGAAAGTTGTACTAACTTCCAAGTATGTTAATACCAATTAAACATTCAGGGTCCAGGGAAATGACAATCAGGTGGTCTATGTAAGTGATTTATTACCTGTCTCCCATATGCCCCCATACATATAGGAAGGCCACAATAATGTTTCAAAGTATTCGTAGTTCAATATCACAGAAACACTTAACCTATACCAACAGTGCTAAAAATGTGAGTAATCCCCATCTCCCAATTTATAGCCAAGTGAGTAAATGGCCATAGTTTTCTTGAGGAAAAATGCAGCAAATCATTGCTTTGTATACATACTATGGTATTGCAATTTTTCCACTTGGAACCACTGTTTAGTGGGCTCTGATTCTGAACAATGGTCCCCAGTCTGAAACCTATACAAGGAATCATGACATATTTATTAGGGTGGCTATCCTCAGACGCCCAATCACCAAACCTTGATTTCTTCTGCTGGTTCAAGCTGAGTAGTGACTTTGTCAGCCACCAATCTATTTTGCCCCTAGGGAGGTCATATTCTATTAACCATCCTTGTAAGTCCCTGTGTATCTGGTTCCCAGGGCTATTACTCCAACTTTGCTAGTGATCACAACATATGTGATTAAGTACCACCTGGTCACTGACAGTTAACTGCTGCCACCTAGACTCTACTATTTTAAAGTCCATTCATGGACATTGTTTTCAGCTAGATAAATTCTGTAACAGTATTTTCTATCTCCAGCCCTAAAATGAAAAGTAGAGACACTACTGAACTTTTTTTTTTCGCTGTACACGGGCCTCTCACTGTTGTGGCCTCTCCCGTTGCGGAGCACAGGCTCCGGACGCACAGGCCCAGCAGCCATGGCTCACGGGCCCAGCAGCTCCGCGGCATGTGGGATCCTCCCGGACCGGGGCACGAACCCGCGTCCCCTGCATCGGCAGGCGGACTCTCAACCACTGCGCCACCAGGGAAGCCCCTGAACTTTTTAATGATGCTTCCTGTCTCACCAGACCATTCATATGGCCTTGATAAATTTTGTGTCCTTTGGGCCTTCCCAGGGAACATAACCATCATGCTTATCTTCTGACTGTACATATTACATCCATTCTAGCATGTCTACTTCTCTGAACTTTTTAATTTCTTTATCCATCATCTGACATTGCAGTTCATGCATTTCAATTTTGCTCAGCTTGGCCACTGTGTGTACCATGCCACTGGGAGCCACCTTATTAGTTTGTACAATCTCCTGAGGTTCTTTCCAGGACACTAAATCCTTTATCTCCAAAGAATATTCTCAGGTAAATAAATTCTTCCCTTTCGAATTCTATGTTCCAGTCCCTTTGATAAAGAATCTTCTAACACAGTGCCACTCATACATCCCAGATGGCTACTGATACATGTCAGATAGATTTGCAGCATCTTTAAATTACACTACTTTGTTTATGAAGCCAAGTGCATCCTCAGTTGCTTGATATTGTGACTTAAAACCTAGGTATAAGCCAAGTGGCCAGGAGGGAAAGTGAGGGCAGATCTTGAGTGGTATATCTACTGCCTTTCAGGATTATTGAGATGACTGCTCTTAGCAAAAAGGAATGGAACACTTCTGCAGGCTTAGAAGGTTCAGAAGAGTCAGCGGAATCAAAATCTTCAGGAGCAATCATCCGCATGTCTAGATTCTGTGTGTTAAAACTTCAGATTTTCCCAATGGGGGCAATGCCCTTGGTATAACAAATCTGCCAAGTTTAACCTCCTTTGAAGTTAGTCGCACAGACTAATAAATCTCAGGCCTCATGTTTGGCTTTCTCTGCACTCCTGCTGCAAAACAAGGGCTTCTTTGCCTCTACCAAGGAGTCCCTTTGGCTTTCACATCTCATTTTTAATTCATTCTTATTTTCTTTATCATTCTATTATCATTCTGTAGAGAAATTATAGCCCATAAGAGTGTGACAGAGAGGGGACTGGAATTATAGAAATTGAGGAAGGTATTAATGGTCTCCTTGCTCCTGGATGAATTCATGTCCATGTTCATAAGAGTGCACTCTCACTTGTGAATCCCATCATATCACTTCCTTTCCCAAATCTCTTCAGGATAAACCATATATATATATAACAAGACTGTATTATCTATTCCCCACCGAAATAGTAAACTCATTTCCTGTTGCTCCCTTTTGTGGCATTTTAAATTCTCAAAAAATATGTAAATATAGAGAAGATCAATAATTATCAACATATGTCCAATCGTGTTTTGGCTCTGCCCAAAACACGATTACTTTAAGGTTACTTTAGGATTACTTCAGAGTTACTTTAACCCCTGAATAGTATAGATGAAAATCCTAAACATAACATTTTATCGGGGAAAAAATAGCATAAGGACTAAAAAAATAGCATAAGGACTAAAAAAATACAAAATAAGACAAAAGCTTTTCCAGCTATCCACCCACAAATTTAACAATAAACCCTTTATATTAAAAAATCTAGTCTGTGTATATATCTGCATGATGTATCATAATTTATTTCCACAGTTGTTTTATTGAAATCAGAATCCCAACAGGGCTCAGAATATTGATAGCTTGGTTGATTATTCTCTTGTCTTTAAATCTATAGGTTGTCCCTCTCTCTTTTCTCCATGAAGTTTATTCTTCCTTGTGGGTGGTCATTTGCCTTGTAGAGTTAAAAAAATTTTGCATTTTTCTGTGTGTATTCCTGTTTTATTTTTATCTTTTTTCCTGTTTTATTTTTAACATATTTCTCCGATTTTCATGTTTTTCTTTTTTAACAAATTAGTGATTGGGAACTAGTTTTGATTCAGATTTGATTGGTAAGAGTTCTTCATAGTTGATGTGCTACACTTCTTATTTCTTCACATTAGGGAGCACATAATATCTGGTTGTCTCAAGTTTTATGTTGTTAAAATTAATCACTAGGTTCATTCACTTAAAATCCCCCTCGATGTGTTACGATTCTTAAACACTAATACATTTAGATGTACTGTTTCCTCTATGGTTTTGAGTGCCCACAGCATACTTTACTTATATAGCATTATAATAATTATTTTAAAGAAATAAAGCAATTAACAAGGATTAATGTGCAAGAATGCTTATTATAGAATGTTTGGGGATAGAAGAAATTAGAAACACATTTAATATCAAGTAATAAAGGCACAGATAAATTATGTGGTACTTGCATAAGATGGAATGTTTTGTAGGTATTAACATGCTTTCAAAAAATATTTAATAACATGGAAAATGTTCTTAATGTAATGCTACATCAAAAAGTGCTGAAGACACAGATTGTTCCTTAAAAAATACAAAAGCTTATCAAATGTAATTTCAAGAGCAAAGAAATAATATGCAATTTTAACTTCCTAGTGTTTCTGATCGTCTGTAAATATACTAAATTTTAATTTAGGATAATGGATAATAAGAACCAATATTACTAAATATCAACAAACTGATTTGTAATTATATATGGCTGAATAAAGTTGTTTCTTTTGCCCTTTTCTCAGTAATTTGGTGCCAACAACAAAAGTAAAAGTTAATGAAAAATATTTTAAGTGCATCTTCAGTAAGAATAAAAAATATTTTTTAGCTCTCAAAAGAAGATTTTGTTAGCATAAGGAAATAAGACCAAACTGAGGAAGAACTGTGAGATCATAAGATTAACAATACAGATCTCAATAACACAAAACAAAGTTCTAAAATTAGGTGACTATCCTTGTGTTTCCTGAATTAAAGTTTGGGAAAAGGAGCAGGTTTCTTCAGGAGAATTAATGAGTGCTAAGAAAACACATCGAAACCAAATTGTATGGATAAGGTTTTCTCATATAGAATTGCTGGCATAGCAACCAAGTGAGGACAACTCGAAATCCCCATTGTGGGGCCTTTAGGGACTTTCCACCCCCTCACTTGTTCCCGTAAACCAATTCTTCTCCCTATCGTGCGCCACTCCTTCTCCCTAGCGAAACCAATTCTTGGAGTTTTTCAGTTGACGGGGACTTGCCAGACAGCGGGTAATTTTCCAGTTGCCCGTAACAGGTATACGCCCTAACCGCCACAATGAACAGACAACTATAACGGCCAGAAGGTGGGACAAAAGTTCCTAAGCCAATGAATTCAAAAGTCACCACATTTACCCAATCATTGTGAGAATATACCCGCCCTATGAGTAAATAAACCTATAAAAAGTATGTGATTCCGCTTTTAGGGGTTCCCCATCGGCCTCCTGCGTGAGGTTCAGGGAACCCCGGTGCATCGGCTCCTAATAAACCTCTTGCGTGTTGCAGCGGCTCTCGACTCTTGGCGGTTCTTGGGCGAGTTGGAATCCCTCGTAGACCGTTTGGGTCTAACATTTGGGGGCTCGTCCGGGATCCCCTCTCGCCCCCGGGTCACAAGAACATCGGGAGTCGGAGGTATCAGGTAGGCTCGAGCCCAATTGTCTGTTTGTTTGTCGTTTGTTTGTTGCTAGCCGCCATTAGGAAAAAGCCGTGCGAACCGGCTTGCTGTGGAATCTGTATTGGACTCCTGGCTAGGCAGACGTGCCGAAAGCTGGTGTCCACGGGCCCCGGGGGACGCCCTGGTGGTCCATCTGGAAGGAGAAACAAATTTTGTCTCCCCTTCATCTGGTTCTGGCAGGTTATATAAGCTGCCATCTGAATTTGAGTTGGTTTCGGGTTTAAGTTCGCGGCGGCTGGTTCTGGCAGGTTATATAAGCTGCCATCTGAATTTGAGTTGGTTTCGGGTTTAAGTTCGCGGCGGCAATATCAATGTGTGTCTTTTGAAATTTTATTGTTTTTCTGTACTATTATCTTTCTTTTGACGGACGACAATGGGACAAACTATGACGACTCCTCTTTCTCTTACCCTAAGCCACTGGACCGAAGTTAGGGCTAGGGCCCACAACCTTTCGGTAGAAGTAAGGAAAGGAAAATGGCAAACGCTGTGTACCTCTGAGTGGCCTACATTTCAGACAGGGTGGCCACCCGAAGGATCTTTTTTGTTAGATAAGGTTGGGCTAGTCAAGTCTAGGGTCTTTAACACAGGACCCCACGGACACCCAGACCAGATACCATATATCTTGGTCTGGGAAGATCTAGTTCTCTCCCCGCCTCCGTGGGTCCGGCCCTTTGTTTCCTCAACAGGCACGTCTGCATGCGCTCCAGCACAATCGGAGATATTGGCCCTGAAGAAAACCCCAGACACGGAAAAGTCATCTGCTGCCCCGGACCCGCCAAAGGCGATATATCCTGACCTGCAGTCTGATTTGCTTCTTCTAGATTCCCCACCTCCTTATCCTCCGGCCCTAAATCCCATGTCGCCCCTAGGACCCCCAGCTTCACAACCCTCCGCACCAGTAGGGCCACCTGTTATGGCGGAAAGGGGGGGTCCCTCGGCGGGCACCAGAAGCCGGAGGGCTGTTTCCCCGGATCCTACTGCTTTACCCCTTAGAGAATATGGCCCCCCCGATAACCACGGGAATAGGCCCCTTCAATACTGGCCCTTTTCCTCTGCAGATCTTTATAATTGGAAGATGCATAACCCTACTTTCTCTGAAAACCCACAGGCTCTTACTGCTCTAATAGAGTCTCTTGTCTTCTCCCACCAACCCACCTGGGATGATTGTCAACAGCTCCTCCAGACTCTCCTCACAACTGAGAAGAGGCAACGGGTTCTCCTGGAGGCTAGAAAGAATGTGTTAGGCGCCAATGGACAACCTACCCAGTTGCCTAATGAGATTGATGCCGGTTTTCCACTCGTCAGGCCGAATTGGGACTTTAATACCCTGGAAGGTAAGGAGCACCTGAAAATGTATCGCCAGGCTCTGGTGGCGGGTCTCCATGGAGCGGCCAGGCGCCCCACGAATTTGGCTAAGGTAAGAGAGGTAACTCAGGGGCCCCAGGAATCGCCAACCGTGTTCCTAGAACGCTTAATGGAGGCTTTTAGACGATTCACTCCTTATGATCCAACCTCTGAGGAACATAAGGCCACCATAGCAATGGCCTTTATTGACCAGGCGGCCCCTGATATTAGAAAGAAGTTACAAAGGCTGGATGGCCTACAAGGTTTCTCCCTTCAGGACTTAGTAAAAGAGGCAGATAAGGTATATAATAAGAGGGAGACAGAAGAAGAAAGAGAAGAAAGAAAGCAGAAGGAACAAGAGGCTCGTGAGGTAAGATGAGATAAGAGGCAAGAAAGACATTTGAGTAAGATACTGGCCACTGTAGTCAGAGGAGGAAACAGTAGAGACAGAAATAGACAGGAAGGGCGAACAACGGATAGAAGGCGGCCATTAGACAAGGACCAATGTGCCTACTGTAAAGAAAAAGGTCATTGGGCAAGAGAATGCCCTAAAAAAAGGAACGGGGGAAGGATCACTAAGCCTTTTCATCTGTACGTGGCCGAGAATAAAGGTATTGCAAAGGGAGTACTAACTCAGAAACTGGGCCCCTGGAATCGCCCGGTTGCGTACCTATCAAAGAAATTGGATCCTGTGGCAGCAGGATGGCCCGCCTGTTTAAAAATAATCGCCGCGGTGGCCGCTTTGGTCAAAGATGCTGACAAACTGACTTTGGGGCAGAACCTAACGATAACAGCCCCCCATGCATTAGAAAGTGTAATTCGCCAGCCACCCGACAGATGGCTAACAAATGCCAGGATGACTCATTACCAAGCCCTGCTGTTAAACTCAGATCGTATTAAGTTTACCTCAGCCACAGGACTCAACCCGGCCACCTTGCTACCCGACCCTGACCTGGAAAGCACTACCGTCATCCATGATTGTCAGGAAGTACTGGCTGCAGCACACGGTAGCAGACCAGACTTGATGGATCAGCCCCTCCCCAACGCCGACGTTACCTGGTTTACTGACGGAAGCAGTTTCCTAGAGGAAGGTAAGCGTCGGGCGGGAGCAGCCGTGGTAGACGGAAAAGAGGTCATCTGGGCAGCCGCATTACCGCAAGGGACATCGGCCCAACGGGCTGAACTAATCGCCATGACTAGAGCATTGGAACTAGCAGAAAATAAAAAGGTAAACATCTATACGGACAGTAGATACGCATTTGCTACCGCCCATGTCCATGGGGCCATTTACCAACAAAGAGGGTTGCTCACCTCGGCGGGCAAAGAAATTAAAAACAAAGAAGAAATAGTGGCACTGCTAGCTGCCCTCATGCTCCCCACTAAAGTCAGCATCATTCATTGCCCCGGACACCAGAAGGACAATACCCCGGTGACAAGAGGCAACAACATGGCAAATAGGGTGGCACGAGAAGTGGCTCTATGGGAAATCATACTAGAACTATCAGATGAGAGTCCTGGGAAACCAAATGATAGGGGAACAAGTACCCCAGCCATAACTAAAGGAACATTATCTCCTCAACAAGCAAAATCCATGCTACAACAGATTCACAGATGGACACACTTGGGAACCAAAAAGATAATGTCCCTACTACACAAGACAGGTTATGATACCCCTGGACTAACTAAATTAGCTGAGCAGATTGCACGAGAGTGCATTCCATGCCAACAGGTAAACTCCCATAAAGGAAAACTTGAGGTCGGAAAAAGGCTCAGAGGAGACCGCCCAGGAGCCTACTGGGAGGTCGACTTCACTGAAATACGCCCTGGAAGGTACGGTAACAGGTATCTTCTAGTTTTTATAGATACCTTCTCAGGATGGGTAGAAGCTTTCCCGACGAAGAAGGAGACAGCTACTGTGGTGGCCAAAAAGATCTTAGAAGAAATCTTCCCCCGGTTCGGGGCACCAAAGGTAATAGGATCAGATAATGGTCCCGCCTTCGTCGCCCAGGTAAGTCAGGGTGTGGCCAAATACCTGGGGACTGATTGGAAATTACATTGTGCCTATAGACCCCAGAGTTCAGGATAGGTAGAGAGAATGAATAGAACTCTAAAAGAGACCCTAACTAAATTGTCCATAGAGACTGGCGGTACAGATTGGACGGTGCTCCTTCCCTTAGCCCTGTTCCGGGCTAGAAATACCCCCTCCCGCTATTATCTTACTCCATTTGAAATACTATACGGGGCCCCACCTCCTCTTTTTACGCTAAGGGAGAAATTAAGTCCTGACTGCCATAATAACACTGACTTATATGCTAGGCTGTTGGGACTCCAGTTGGTCCAAAAGGAGGTGTGGTCCCAGCTGGCAGAGGCTTACCGACCAGGAACACCAGCAGAGGCTCATCCCTTCCAATTCGGAGATTCCGTGTACGTCCGTCGGCACCGAACCCAGACTCTAGAGCCTCGGTGGAAAGGACCATACATCGTCCTGCTCACCACCCCCACGGCTATAAAGGTAGATGGCATCGCTGCGTGGATCCACGCTTCACACGTGAAGGCCGCACCAGCATCTGCAACATCGGAATGGCGAGCCCAAAAGACCAGCAACCCGCTCAAGCTCAAGCTTCTGCGATCATCAGATTTATAACTTTAACTCTGTTACCCCTACTGACTGTGAGTAATTTTAGTCCTCACCTGCCCCAGCATTTAACCTGGCAGGTAATTTCCCAAACTGGAGATGTAATATGGTCTGTTAGCCATACTGCTGCTCCTTGGACCTGGTGGCCAGACCTTTTCCCCGATGTTTGTAAATTAGCCATAGGAGCTCCCAATTGGGACACAGCACACTCCCATGATCGTCAAAACGCCCCATCCATACCCGGTCGGGCCGGCCAATACGGCTGCCAAAACTCGGGTACGCGACAGAAACTTAGCAACCCTACCTTTTATGTATGCCCGGGATTTCATCGCCATAGGTCCCTAAATTATCAATGTGGGGGAAAGGAACATTTTTATTGTAAAAGCTGGGGGTGTGAAACCACAGGAGACACCTATTGAAAGCCCACCTCTGGCTGGGACTTTATTAAGGTGACAGCCAATTATACACACCCAACCAACCCCTTAACTTATAGGCCTGAATGTACTAAATGGTGCCATCCCCTTAAGATCTCTTTTAGTGAACCAGGAAAAAAGGATAAAAACTGGATAAATGGCCATTCATGGGGAATCAGGTTTTATAAAGAAGGATATAATGATGGATTACTAATGACCATCAAACTAAAAATTGAAACCCCTACTCCAGTTCCTATAAGCCCCAACCCTGAGATAGGGCACTCTTCGCTACCTTTGGCCCCTCCCACAGCGTTACCAGAGATAAGAAACCAAACTTCTGAGCCAAAAGGAATAACAATCAAGCCCAAGACCCCCCCGGGACCGAATGCTCTCATTGGTCCAGGCGGCTTTTGAGGTTTTAAATGCCACAAACCCGGAGGCTACCAAATCATGTTGGCTTTGCTATGCTGCTCCTCCCCCTTATTATGATGCTATAGGATATAATTCTAATTATAATAATGTTAACACTCCAGATCAATGTCGATGGAAACAAGAAGGAAATAGTAAATTGACCCTGGCCTCAGTATTAGGAAACGGTACACGTGTAGGAACGCCCCCCTCGTCCCACCGACATCTTTGTGCCAATTTAAGCCTCCCACAGGGCTCAGGGTATCTCCTCCCTCCTCCGGATGGATGGTGGGCATGTAACACAGGATTGACCCCCTGCATTTCTTTAGAGGTCCTTAAAGCTTCAACCTATTTTTGTGTGTTAGTTCAGCTGGTCCCCAGACTCATTTATCATTCAGATTCATCCTTTCTAGATGAATATGAGGGCAGAGGAAGGTTTAAGAGGGAACCCATAACACTCACCCTGGCTGTACTCCTAGGACTAGGAATGGCAGCCGGGGTAAGAACAGGTGCAACAGCCCTCATTCAACAACCCCACTATTATGATGCCTTAAGACAAGCTGTAGATGTTGACCTCCGGGCGTTAGAAAGTTCCATAACTCAGTTAAAAGAATCCCTCACCTCGCTTTCAGAGGTGGTAATGCAAAACAGGAGGGGATTAGATCTGCTGTTCCTTAAGGAGGGCGAACTATGTGCTGCACTAAAAGAAGAATGCTGTTTTTATATTGATCATTCTGGGGCTATTACCAAAACTATGGACAAACTTAGGGAGCGCCTGGACAAAAGACAACAGGAAAGGAAAAATCAAAAAGGATGGTTTCAATCGTGGTTTGATAAATCTCCCTGGCTTACTACTTTAGTTTCCACCTTGTTAGGGCCCCTCATTATTTTATTGTTGCTCTTAACTTTTGGACCATGCATTCTGAATCGCCTGATAGCCTTTATTAGAGAACGCATTAGTACGGTACAAGTTTTAATGCTAAGGCAACAATACCAAAACTCGCAAAAAGAAACTGAAATTCCATGATTGAAATTAGTTACAAAAAAAAAGGGGGGGAATGTGGGGCCTTTAGGGACTTTCCACCCCCTCACTTGTTCCCGTAAACCAATTCTTCTCCCTATCGTGCGCCACTCCTTCTCCCTATCGAAACCAATTCTTCTCCCTATCGTGCGCCACTCCTTCTCCCTAGCGAAACCAATTCTTGGAGTTTTTCAGTTGACGGGGACTTGCCAGACAGCGGGTAATTTTCCAGTTGCCCGTAACAGGTATACGCCCTAACCGCCACAATGAACAGACAACTATAACGGCCAGAAGGTGGGACAAAAGTTCCTAAGCCAATGAATTCAAAAGTCACCACATTTACCCAATCATTGTGAGAATATACCCGCCCTATGAGTAAATAAACCTATAAAAAGTATGTGATTCCGCTTTTAGGGGTTCCCCATCGGCCTCCTGCGTGAGGTTCAGGGAACCCCGGTGCATCGGCTCCTAATAAACCTCTTGCGTGTTGCAGCGGCTCTCGACTCTTGGCGGTTCTTGGGCGAGTTGGAATCCCTCGTAGACCGTTTGGGTCTAACACCATAAGAATGACAAATAAATTATGAAGAATCCAGAATATGTGCTATGAAGGTATTTTGAAAAAGTTATAAATCTATAAACATGAAAAAGTCTCTAAATCTTACCATCAAATAGAAAGCAAAATCCAAAACAATTCAGAATATTAGTCCAATGTTTATATTTCCATCAATTTGAATAGTTTACATTTAACAAATTTCATGAATTAAACGTATAGACAAAACATTCATATTATTTTTATTTTAAATTTTGTTTTGTTGAACACTGGTTAGTTTGAGCATTTCATTGTATTTATCACATTTTTTACATTTGCTTTTCTGAATTTCTTCTTCCTGGCATTTATTCAATATAATATTTACCTTTATTTTTTAATGAAATCTCTTGCCCCTATATTGATTATTTTGCATTGCAGAAGTTATTTCTCTATTTTGAGATTTGTTTAAACTTTTTGAAGCTTTTGGTGTTTAACCAAGTCATTATGTCTGCTTTTATTGTGTAGCTCAGTTTGTTATCTCCTGTATTATTTCAGTAATTTTATGCTCTATATATTTAAGTCCTTATTCCATCTGAATTTTATTTTGATTTGTATTTTAAAATCTATATAAGGAGACCAACCATCTGCTAACTAAAATGTACATATGTATTTTGCATTATCATATCATGATATTTGTGACCTACAGAAATCTCTGAATAAAGTATACTACTGTAGTTGAGGGGAGGGGCCGGGGGGACAGCGTGTCCTTAAAGAGAATAACTTACCATCAAGAAAGAGTAGGTCCTTCGAGAGAAAACAGAAACTTAAAAGAAAATGTTAACTTGCTGGACAAGAGAAAACACATTTCAAGTTTGTCCTTAACCACTATTCTACAAAAGGCCAAGCACTTGAGAGTATTCACTTTTGACAGTAGGGGATAGAGTGTATTAAATAATTTTGATACTCACTAGGCTGATCCCATGAAGATGGGCGGCTGCTTTGGTTGCTTTGGAAAACCATAAATATCTATTTAAAACTCAGTTTGTGAACATCTGTGGTTAAGTTAATCAAATATTTTATCAACGTTTCTTCATGCATTCTTAGTTCCATGAGGTGAAAACGTGCTTCATTTTTCCCCCCTCAGTCCACCATTCACCAGAGGAAAGTTCTCCTTCGTTTGCAGCATTATGTTTTTATCAGATCAAATGTTGGGCAATTATCAGCTTCATCTTGACTTGTGTCTTCAGAAATGTTGAAAGGGATCTGAAACTAGTAACTGATAAATAACTATGTCACTTTCTGGATTTAAAAAAAAATCTTGTAATTTGTAAAAGTGACTGTTTCATGAAGTTACAATTTTCTGTAGATTGGATTTTATTTTCCACCTTCTTTCACTTAACTATTCTCTCGTCACACCTAGTTTCTATTATTTTCTTCTGAATTCTGAGAAAAATTGAGTATGTATGTATGCCGAGTATGTATTTCATTGCATTGATTTTCTAAGGAATATAACTTGCTGCTTACTGCTATCACAATGATTTTAAATTTGATAATTCTGTTTTTAATCAGGAATAATAATTTCTTTATAATCTCTAGAATAATAAAGAGGCAATGATAGCTTTGAATCAGGTCAAAAATGGAGTGATGGCTAGACTCTGGGTTTCCAGGGTTCTAGGCATGTCCCAACCACATCTGGGGCTTCCCATGTCTAGAGGTGCCTCAAGCAAGGAGGGCTTAGCTCACACTTGGAAGACCCCTATTTACTTTGTCATGTTCTCCAGGGTGGGAGTCAGCTTGCTGAATGCCTTCCTGTTTGCACCAGAGAAAACATAAGAACCCAAGTTTTTGCCTATCCCCATCTCTGCATCAGGTCCAAGCCCTTTTCCTAGAGATACGGTAACCATTCTTTATTCCATAACCCTCATTTGAAGCCACTTTTGACCTGCAATGAAGATGAATAAAGAAAAGCTGGACCATTGTTCTACATCATGGACCACAGCTCAGATTTGGACTATTCTTGCACATGGACCAGTAAAATGTATAGGACCTTAAGCCCATGTTCTTTATTTGCATCAAATGATGACCAGTAGACTGATTTTCCATCACTTTTCTTGTAGCAGGAGATGAATTAAATAAATAGGTAAAAAAAGAAAAGGAGAGAAAAAAAGGTAAAGATAAGAGGAAGACCATGTCTCACTCCCCCTTTTCTTGTTGCCCTAGATTCCATCCTTCCAAGCAAGGAATCATAACATTTATATATATATATATATATATATATATATATATATATATATATATAACATATACATGCACATATATATACACACGTTATTTATGTTTTGTGCAAATAAACATTCTGCACACTATATAAAAGACAAAAATTGATCAGTTACAATTAAAGTTCCCACTACTCAGCACTGTGCAAAGAGAAAATTGGAAAAATCAGTTTGAGATTAGTTCTCACTTTGATGCAATGGTCTCAGCAGAGGTGGATCTAGAGGAAGTGTAAGGTGGCAGGTCTTCTATGATGAATGGCTTATTAGAGGAGAGTATGAATTGGTAATAAAAAACATGGGATTTCAGTTCACAAGATTGATATAATTTGTGAGGTGAAAATAGCTAAGAATTTTTCAAAAATAATGACAGACACCAAACCATAGATCAAGGACTCAGAGGAGTCCAAGTGGGATAAATAATAAAAAAACTTTCACCTGGCATGTTGTGTTCAAACTACAGAAAATCAAAGAAAAAATCTTGAAACACACACACAGAAAAACAACACCTTACCTATGAAGAAAGAAGTATAAGATTTATAGCAGACTTCTTGTCATCAACAATGCAAGCAAAAAGAGAGTGGAGCAAAATATTTAAAATGTTGAAATAAAGGAATCACCAAGCTAGAATTCTGTATTAAGGAAAATTGTTCCTCAAAAATGAAGGAGAAATAAAGACTTTCTCAAATGAACAAAAATGAGGAATTTTTCACCAGTAGATGTGCCTTTCAAAAAATGTTTAAAGAAGTTTAATTTTTTTAAAGTTCAGAGAAAGAAAATGATGCAGGTTAGAAACTGTGATCTATGTAAAGAAATGAAGGGCATTAGAGAGGGAACACATAAAGGTAAAATAAACCCTTTTATTTTTCTTACTTGATTTAATATATAAGTGTTCAAACTAACAACAGCAACAATATACTGGATGAGTATAGCTTATTGATAAGTGAAATGAGTGACATCAATGTTAGAAGGGATGAATATGAAATATTTTAAGGTACCTACACACTCATAAAATAATATAGACCTATTTAGAAGTGGACTTATAAATACATGTTGTAAATACATGTTGCCATCCTTAGGGCAACCACTAAAATCATTTTTTAAAAAGAAGTATAACTGATTTGTTAAGAAATGAGAGAAAATAGAATCATATAAAATGCCTAATTAAATCAGATAAGGCAGAAAAGGGGTAGAATATTAAAAAAATAAGAAATAAGAAGTGCAATGAATAGGGAACAGTACAGAAAGGGGAGAGATTAATCCAACTATACACATAATCACTTTAAATGTGAATGGATTAAATGCAACTATTAAAAACAGAAAATGACAGAGGGGATAAAAAAACAACTGACTATATGTTGTCTGCAAGAAACCCACTTTAAAAAGAAAGACATAGATTATAAGTAAAGTGATGAAGAAAACTATACCACACTAACACTAATGAAGGGAAAGCTGGAGTAGCTATATTAATGTCAGGCAAAGCAGACTTCAAACAAGGAAAATTATCAGGGATAGAGAGAGGCATTACATAACGATAAGGGGGTCAATTTTCTAAGAAGACTTAATCCTTAATGTGTACGTGCATAACAGCAAAGTACCAAAATAAGTGAGGCAAAAACAGATAGAATGGCAAGATGAAATAAACAACTCTATTATTATAGTTGGAGACCTCAACAGACCTCTATCAGTAATTGACAGATTCTGCTTACACAAAATCAGTGAGCATACAGTTGAACGGAACCACCATCATTATCAACTGTATCTAATTGACATTTATAAAATACTTATCCAACAGCAGTAGAATACAGTCATCCCTTGGTATCTGAGGGGGATTGGTCCCAGGAGCCCCTGCATATACCAAAATCTGCTGATGCTCAAGTCCCTCATATAAAATGTAGTAGTAAAATGAATGGAAATTTCAATCCAAGTTGATTGAATCCACAGATGCGAAACCCAAGAATTTAAAGGGCTGACTATATATTTCTTAAAAACAATCCAGGTATAAGTGGACCTGCCCAGTTCAAACCCGTGTTATTTAAGAGTCAACTGCACATTCCTCTCAAGCTCACATGGAACATTCACCAAGATACATCACATTCAGGGACATGAAACACACCTCAAACACATTTTAAAAGAATTGAAATCATCCAAAGTATGCTCTCAGAACACAATGGAAATAAACTAGAAATCAATAACAAAGTGGCTAGAGAATCCCAAAGTATTTGGAGATTAAACAAACAACACACTTGTAAATAACACATGGGTCAAAAAAGAAATGCCAAGAGATATTAAAAATAATTTGAACTTAGTGAAAATTGAAATAAAACCTATCAAAATTTATGAGATGCAGTGAAAGCAATGCTTAGAGGGAAATTTATAGCATTGAATGCACATGTTTTAGAAAAATAAAGATCTAAAACCAAAAATGTAAGCTTTCACCTTAGGATACTAGAGAAAGAAGAGCAGTATAAACCAAAAGAAAGAAGAAGTAACAAACTTAAAGCAGATATTAATGAATCTTAAAATAAAAAATAGAGAAATATCAATAGAGACAATGAGAAAATTAATGAAACAAAAAGGTGGTTCTTTGAAAACATTAATATAATCAATAAACTTCTAGCCAGGCTAAGAATAAATATAAAGACATAAGTTGCCAACACCAGAAATGAAAGAGGGACCATCATTTTAAAATATAGTAGACTATTATGAAAAACTGTATGATCCCAAATTTGACAATTTGAATGAAATGGACTAATGCTTGAAAGACACATCATACCAAAATGGACACAAGGAGAAATAGATCATCTTAATAGGCCCATATCTATTACAGAAATTCAAACAATAATTATCCTTCCAGAAGAGAAAGCACCAGGCCCAGATTTTTTCACTGGTGAACTCTACCAATCATTTAAGAAAGAAATGATCCCATATCTCTTTATCTCTTTTCATTTAAGAAAGAAATGATCCCATATATATATATATCTCCAGAAAAGAGAAACAGAGGGCACACTTCCTCACTCATTCTTCGAGACCAGAATTACCCCCATAACAAAACCAGAAAAAGACAAGAAAACTACAGTCCGATATATCTCATGGGTAGCTGCAAAAATCCTAACCAAAATTATAGCTCACTGCATCCAAAGATATATAGAAAGAATGTACTCCATAACCAACTAGGATTATCCCAGGTATTCAAAGCTGTCTAAACATTCAATAATCAGTGTAATCCATTGCATCAAAAGGCTAAAGAAGAAAATTTTGCAGCAGTATTACCTCAGACATGTTACCTTGCATTCTCGTGTCTCGTTTATCACATTTGTAAAGTATGGTTTATAATAGGACACACCTCAAACAAGGCAGGCCGTGAGGAGTAACTGCTGATTCCTTTTTCTCATTCATTTTAGGAGACCAACAAGCACTAGTCTGAGTCTAACAGGGGAATCAGACATGGCTGTCATAGAGTTCAGGAAATGATGGTACAGAGATACAAATACAGGCCTGGAATACAGTAGGTAATTGCTAAGTGTTTGTTGAAGGAGTGACAAAATGAACACAATACTATGGGGACTCAGATGAGGGGCAGCTAACTCTTTCTGGTAGTTTCATGAAAGACTTCTTGGCAAAAGTGATTTTTGAGCAGGTCTTGAAGGATGCATAGGAAGCTATCCAAAGGAGGAGATGTATATACCAAATTTCATAGTCAAAGAGCAAGGGGAGTCCCAAGTGACAGCAAGAGAGACAGTGAGGCCAGGAAGAAATGTAATGCCCCTCCCTCCCTCCTTCCTTCCTTCCTTTAGGTTTATGGCTGGTATAGATTTAGGGCTTTATAGTTGTTGAGATTATCTGGTCTGGGAAACTTGCATTGT
Source organism: Phocoena sinus (assembly GCF_008692025.1). Classification (NCBI taxonomy): domain Eukaryota; kingdom Metazoa; phylum Chordata; class Mammalia; order Artiodactyla; family Phocoenidae; genus Phocoena; species Phocoena sinus. The sequence goes on from NC_045768.1 coordinate 91,457,138, forward strand.
ATCTGTTTTTGTAATATAATTTTCTTCCCATTGTGTAACATAGCAAGACTTCAGGTACTCAATCTAAACGTTTTGTCTTTGGGCTGAGCTGACATTCTGTTTCAGAAATACCACTCTAATATTTAGGTGTTATATAGTTATGAGCACTGTTTACTACTGTCTGCTCTCATTTGCCAGGTCTAAGTTCTACCAGTTGTTACATATTTAGAAAATCACAAGATAAAAATACTAATTTTGATGCAAAATTTTGGCCAAGTGTAGACAACAGTATCCATTTGATATGACTTAAAAATCTTCTGCTTTTACTTTTATTTTCTTTTGCCTTTATTTTGACTGTGTAAATATTTCTAAAATTTTGATATTTTTACAAAGAAAAAATACATGCATAGTTCCATCCATTTTGTAAGTAGACTTTTAATTTTGTGTTTATTTCCAAGACTTCTTCTTTGAACACCACCATTTTGTCATGAACTATCCAAACTATGTGCTATGTGAATTAAAAATTTTTTTGATTATATATTTATTAGTAAACTTTATTTTTTAGAACAGTTTTAGATTTACAGAAAAATTGTGAAGCTGGTACAGAAAGTTCCCAAATAGTTCATATTCAGTAGCCTCTATCAAAGCATCATACATTAATATGGTACACTTGTCACAATTAATGAACCCAAATTGTTAATTATTAAATAATTATTAACAAGTTCCAAACTTTATTCAGATTTGCTTAATTTTTACTTAATGTCTTTTCTCTCTTCCAGGAACTCACTGAGGATACCACATTACATTTAGTTGTAATGTCATCTTAGACTCCTCTTAGCTGTGACAGATTATCTACTTTTATTGACTTTTGATGACCTTGAAAGTTTATTTTTTAATTTTTAAAAATTTTATTGAAGTGTAGTTGATTTACAATGTCATGTTAGTTTCAGGTATACAGAACAGTGATTCAGTTTACATATATATATATAAACTGAAGTTTATATATATATATATATATTTCAGATTCTTTGGCCATATAGGTTATTACAAAATATTGAGTATAGTTCCCTGTGCTATACACTAGGTCTTTGTTGGTTATCTATTTTATATATAACTATGTATATGTTAACCCCAACCTCCTAATTTATTCCTCTTCCTCACCTTTACCCTTTGGTAACCATAAATTTGTTTTCTATGTCTATGGGTCTATTTCTCATTTGTAAATAAGCTCAATTGTATCTTTGTTTTTCAGATTCTGTGGGAAGCCGTTTTTCTGCCATGTCGCAGATAACGGCTATTAGGGAGTAGCCCAAAGGCTATGTGCCACACATGCGCCACGACGAGCCAATATGCTAATGAAGGATCAGAATTGCAACCAATAAATTGTGAACAGCACATATCTTGTTGAGTTAACCAGCCAACCACAGGTTGCCACGGGTTATAGTGCATTATAAAAAGCCAGTGTGAACAAGGCTCGGGGTCTTCCTTCCATCCTCCCGAAACCAAGCTGTACTCCAATAAAGTGTGATGCGAGAAGAATCTAGCGTGTGGTGATTTGTCATTCTGCTGGTCAGAAGCGGCTCGCCGCAAGTGGTGCCGAAACCCGGGAACTTCGCGCCCCGCATGGAGGACCGATTCAGAACTCGACACACGGAGTGGACCGTCGGTGAGTAGTCCAGGTATGTTTTGATCCAATACCGCTCAAGATTTTTATTGTCGCTTTCGTCCTTTTGTGGTTCTCGCATTTTTTGTCTGCGTGTAGCTGCGGGTCCATCAGCCTGACCGAGTGTGTCTCCCCTGGCCATTAGATAGATCAGAGACTTTCCCACTTTCTAAGTTGTTTGTTTAGGAGAATGAACTATGGGGAACAGTTTATCTACGGAACCGTCTGCTGGATTTCATGAACCCATTCAAGCTCTTTTGAACAGCCGAGGACTTAAGCTTTCGCACAAAACTATTAGTAAGTTATTGCAGGATATTGATGGTGCCGCTCCATGGTTTGCGGTATCCGGAAGCCTGACTGTTCCATCTTGGGAAAAATTGGGGAAAGACTTAGCTGATCATCATAAAATGGGGGAACTCTCTCGAGGCACGTTTCCGTTATAGAGAATGATACATTCGTGCTTAAGAGAAGGGAAATGCGAAGATATTGTACAGATGGGCCATAAAGCTCTTAGCATACATCAAGATAGTGCGTCAGAAAGTGAAAATATAGGGACTACAGTAGATAGGCCTAAGAATCCTAGGAAAGAGAGAAAAAAACAAATAGAAAAATCGGATGCAACGCGAGGATTGTATCCACTTTTAGATGAATTTAAAGCGCTTTATTTGTCTCAGGATGAGTTGAATCCCAAGGAGGAGGCGGATCTGGAAGAAGCAGCTGCCAAATATGAAAGAGGACGATATGGCAGTTCCCCATGTGCTCGTCCGCCATTTTGTGCCTCTGCGGGTGCTCGTCCGCCATTTTGTGCTTCTGCTAAATCAAAAGCTTTACCATATCTTCAGACTTCAAAGTGTACATTCATACCCAGAGAAGTCTGGTCTCAGGTACCCACAGCTCAGGTACCCACAGCTTTTCCGGTGTTTGAAGACCCAGCCACACGTCAAAGATATTATGAGATGGTGGATCATAAAATACTTAAGGATCTTGCAGAGGCTGCCAGGGGATATGGGGTTACTGCTAATTATACCTTGATGCTATTGCAGCGCCTTACCCGAAATGCATTGACGCCCACAGATTGGCATGATATTGCTCGTGCTTGCCTGTCCATGGGGCAATATTTAGATTGGAAATCAATTGTGGCTGACTTGGCGTACAGCCAGGCGAGAGAAAATGCCGCCAATGGGCAACCTGCCTAAAATGCCGAGATGCTGCTAGGACAGGGCCAATGGTTAAATAATCAGACAGTATTTCCGGTAGAGGTTTATAACCAAATAAACCAGATTGGCATGCAAGCGTGGCGTGCCCTCCCAAATAAAGGAGAAGTTACAAGGAATTTGACTAAGATTATACAGGGAAACACCGAGCCATTTTCTGATTTTGTAGCTAGGATGATGGAAGCTGCGGGCAGGATTTTTGGAAGTGTAAATGATGCTTTGCCTCTAGTAAAACAGTTACTTTATGAACAAAGCACAAAGGAGTGCCGCAGGACAATAACGCCTATTAAAGGAAAGTCTTTAAAAGCATGGATAAAGATGTATAAAAAAATTGGAGGGCCTTTATCTAATGCTGGGTTAACGGCAACAGTAATGGCTGCCACCAATAATGCAAAGCCCTCTAGAAAATCAGGGGTTTGTTTCCAGTGTGGGAGGCCTGGTCACATTAAGAGACAATGTAAAGAAATGAGCAAAAAACCAAATATGCCACCTCAAAAGATTCCAGGAACCTGTCCTAGATGTAAAAAAGGGAAGCATTGGGCAAATGAATGTAGATCCGTTAAGGATATTAATGGACAACCCATCCCGTCCGCTACAGCGTTTGCAGACTCAAGGAATGCTTATGCCTCCAGTTCAAAAAACGGGATGAAGGGCCCCCGGTCTCAGGGCCCGAAAATTTTTGGGGCCCACGAGAATGTGAGTTTCCAACCACCCAAACCCCGAGGCGAACCACATCAAGATCCGCAGGGTTGGACCTCCGTGCCGCCTCCAGAATGGTACTAACAATGACTATGGGTGTACAGCCCGTGGAGACCGATATGAAAGGACCACTACCTAAAGGGACGGTCGGATTGGTGTTGGGCCGATCCTCCTCTGCTCTAAAAGGGCTCATAGTCTTACCCGGGGTAATTGATTCTGATTATACTGGAATAATTAAGGTTATGTGCCAATCCCCAAAAGGAGTAGCTGTTATAAATCCCGGTGATCAAATTGCCCAATTGTTGGTGTTGCCATCTCTTCATGAAAAATACCCTGCTCGCTCCAAGGACCGAAGAGATCACGGATTTGGATCTACTGGGGTTGATCTGGCCTGTTTATCATTGTCTCTTGATGATCGTCCTATGATAGATTTAATTATAGAAGGAAAGGTATTTTCCAGTCTGGTTGATACCGGAGCCAATCACAGTATTATTACTGCCACCTACTGGCCAAAATCCTGGCCTTTACAGACCTCCTCTCAGACCTTACAGGGTTTAAGATACGCCAAAGCACCCCAAATTAGCTCTAAAACACTGACCTGGATTTTTGAAGATCAGAAAGAAAAGTTTCAACCCTTTATGGTTGAAGGATTGCCACTTAATCTATGGGGAAGGGATGTACAAAGCCAGATGAAATTGAAACTTACTAATGATTATTCCGAGGCTGCACAGCAAATGATGCTCAAGTCTGGTTTTATACCAGGCAGAGGGATAAAAAAAAATTTACAAGGTACTGCTGCTCCTATAGAAGCTCAGGGAAACCCCTGTCGCAGGGGGCTGGGTTTTTCTCAGGGGTCACTGAGTTAATGATTCCTATTACATGGAAGACCACAATGCCCGTGTGGATCCCTCAGTGGCCGTTGTCTAAAGAAAAGTTGGAGGCAGCATCACAATTAGTAGAGAAACAATTACAATTGGGACACCTAGAACCCTCTCAGTCACCCTGAAATACTTCTATTTTTGTTATTAAAAAAAAATCAGGGAAATGGCGCTTGCTCCATGATCTAAGAGCAATAAATCAACAAATACAGGTCATGGGACCCATACAACGCGGCCTACCGGCTTTGACAGCCATCCCACAGGGGTGGCCCATTATTGCCATTGATATAAAAGATTGCTTTTTTTCCATTCCATCGAATAACAAAGACAAAGAGAGGTTTGCCTTTACATTACCCTCAATTAATCATGAAAGGCCTGATAAGAGGTATCAATGGGTCGTGCTTCCTCAGGGTATGGCCAATAACCCCACCATGTGTCAACTTTATGTTGACACTGCCTTACAGCCAGTACGGGATAAGTTCCCGGATGTTAAAATTATTCATTACATGGATGATATTTTGCTGTCAGCCCCTAGCATGACACTGCTTGAGCAGGTCTTGGGAGATTTATCTATGAGTTTAGAGAATAGAAGTTTATATTTGGCCCCTGAAAAAATTCAAAAGGGAGATGCCATTAACTTTTTAGGAGCTGTTATAAACAAAACCAAAATAGTGCCTCAAAAAATTAAAATTAGAACCAACCGTTTGGTAACTTTGAATGATTTTCAGAAATTGCTTGGGGATATTAATTGGCTTCAACCGTATTTGAGTCTGACTCGCTTTGAATTACAACCTTTGTTTGCTGTATTGGAAGGTAATCCTGATCTTAATTCCCCGCGTCAGATGACCCCCGAGGCCCAAACAGCTCTTCAGAAGGTGGAACAGGCTCTTATGAAAGCACAATTACAGCGTTATGACAGTACCTTGCCTATTTGGATGTGTGTTCTTCCAACCTTAGGATTTCCAACAGGTGTTCTTTGGCAAGATGGGCCCTTGCTTTGGATCCATACCAAGTCCCTGGGGATGAAAACGCTGTCTCACTATCCATCTATGGTTGCTGAGGTTGCCTTCTTGGGTATTAAACAATGTGTTTCCGCCTTTACAATGTTGCCGAAAAAACTTGTAGTTCCCTATACTAAGGATCAAATAGAAATATTAACTGCTACCACCTCTGAATGGTCTATACTTATTTATACCTTTTCTGGAACTATTGATAACCATTTGCCCAAGAATGAAATTTTAAAATTCATTATCCAACAACCTGTCATTTTTCCAAGGGTCACTGTAGAGCGACCACTAAATGATGCCCTGACCATTTATACGGACGGATCAAAATCCAGAAAAGGGGCTTATATGGTTCAGGGTCAGCATCCTGTCGTTATAGACTATCGACCTGATGCTCCTCAAGTGGTGGAATGTCATGTGGTTTTGGAAGTTTTTCAACGATTTCAAGAACCCTTTAATTTGATCTCTGATTCATTGTACATGGTTAATGCAATGAAACATCTCAAAATGACCCCCCATATTCGATCATCCAACACAGTGGCATCCTTATTGGCCGGGATAAGGTTTCAGATATTGCGCCGCCAACACCCCTTTTATGTTACCCATATACGGGCTCATTCCCTGTTGCCTGGTCCAATGACAAAAGCCAATGAACAAGTTGATATGGCAACACGTGTTTTCTTATCCTTGGATCAAAGGCAACAAGCACAAAAATTTCATGAGCTATATCATGTATCATCTGCAGTGTTGAAAAAGAAGTTTTTCATTACTAGAGCCGAGGCCAGACATATTGTTAAATCTTGTTCCACTTGTGCCCAATTTTTGCCGGCCCAAAAGACTGGTATAAATCCCAGAGGTTTGTCCCCAAACGAGCTGTGGCAAATAGATGTCACTCATGTTCCCTCCTTTGGGAAGCTCCAGTATGTTCATGTGTCTGTGGATACCTATTCCGGGGTGGTACATGCTACCCCTCTCTCTGGAGAACGGGTTCAACATGTTATTACTCATTGCCTTGAAGCCTGGGCAGCCTGGGGCAAGCCTGCTAAACTAAAGACAGATAACGGCCCAACTTATAGTTCCAAGAGCTTTGTTCTCTTTTGTCAAAAAATGCAAATAGAACATGTTACAGGCCTGCCTTACAATCCACAAGGCCAAGATATAATAGAGCGAACTAATCGCACACTTAAAAAATTACTTTTAAAACAAAAAGGGGGAATAACAGAGAATTGCACCCCGAAGCAGAAATTGTCGCTTGCCTTATTTACTCTTAATTTTGTCAATTTACATGATGAGAAAGAAACTTCTGCTGAACGCCATACTATACATGAACAAAAGGAACATGGTATAGTGATGTGGAAAGATGTCTTGACCAATCGATGGAAAGGCCCGGATCGCGTTGTTACGCGGTCCAGGGGATCTCTTTGTGTTTTTCCGCAGGATCAAGATCCAATTTGGGTCCCAACAAGATTAACAAGAGTCGTGGAAGAGGATCCCAAGGGCGATGATGCTGGGCTGGATGGTGTTGACGGGCCTTTCCCTACTCAAGGTGGAGGACAAGATGTTTTGGGGAATTAGCCGGTCCTGGCCAGTTCCTCTACCGGTCCATTCCCATAGCAGAATGCTTCCAATATTTTATTCCACCAGTTGTGAGATGAATACAGCCTGCACTGTATCGTTAGACGATGAATGGGTGCAATATAATGCTACAAATTTTGTTTTAAATAATACCCTTTGTTTTAGTTGGAATGCCTCTGTGGACTGCATTCATTTAGCTCGAAAAACCTTGACTGCCTGGAATAACCCGCTTACGGGAAATCAGGTTCCTCTGTCTATGTTAAATGAAGCCTTGACCAAAATATCACAGGGTCAACATTCTGGCTCTGGTACAGGGAACTCTAGCCAAGATGCAGTGAATGTTACCACCTTACTTTTGAGACATGAGGGCGTGGTCCCCCTACCGAACAATACAAAAAATTGCACTGAGTCTAACCGGACCAGGATTGCTCCTTACTGCGCTGCCATTGTCAATACACCTCCAATTTTTACCCCTTGCCAGGAACAAACTTATGCTACGTGTCAGCTTACCTCTGGATTTCAGTTTTTCCCAGGTTTAAAGTCTTATGTAGGGAGAAAAGAGACAGATGATAATAAGACGGTCTGGTACTATGAAGGGTGGCCTTTCTTTTCTTGGCTATTGAGAAATCAAGTAGAGGCAAGTACAGACATTTCCCCTTTTGCTATGTTACAAGATAGTAATGGCACCCTTTTTAATGTTAGTGGCGTGGCAAAAACGTCCAATGGGACACGATACAAGCTTAATGTGACCTCTTATGCATCTGGGTTATATAATTATTCCAGAGCAGCAGCTTCGGTTTGTGTACAGTCGCCATTTATGTTTTTATTAACTAATGATAGTCAGGACTGTGGTAATGACAGTGTATGCTGGCTATCACAATGTTGGAATGGCTCTGTGGCGCAGACTGCCTTATTGGTCAGGGTACCTACCTTTGTGCCCATCCCAGTCCAGGCAGACCCCAATAATTTTCCTCTTTTGAATTTACTGCACGAAAAGCGAGACTTTGGCGTAACAGCTGCCACAGTCACCGCGGTCGCGATATCTGCTGCTGCAGCGGTCACCGCTGGAGTGACCATGGCTAATCAAGTACAAACTGCACAGGCGGTAAATACTATAGTCTCCCAAACCTCCCGGATCTTGGAGGATCAAAATAAATTTAATAATCATCTGATGAATGGGATTTTATCACTTAATCAGCGAGTAGACTTACTGGAAGAAACCGTGGAGGATGTTTACAGCATCCTACAAGTAGGATGTGTACAAAAGCTGGAACATTTCTGTATCACGCCTCTTCCTGTTTCAGATGCCCTGAACCGGAGCAGGGAGATTGGCAATTTCCTGAGAGGCAATTGGTCCCGAGAGGCTGAAGTGATGCTGTTAAACCAGAAGATACAGATTAAGACTTTAAATGCTACTAGGCTATACCCCGTTACGCTTGGGGACTTTACTACCTGGCTGTCCTCTACCTTTACCTTCTTTAAGGAGTGGGTCGGTGTAGGGATGTTTGCAGTGTGTTGCATGGCAGGACTTGTGGTATGCCTGTGGTTGATATGTCGTTTGCGAACTCGGACAAAGCGAGATAAGATGTTGTTCACGCAGGCATTGGTGGCCATTAGTAAAGGCGACTCCCCTGGCGCCTGGATCTCCACCTTGAACGACCCGTAGTGATTGCCCTTGCACAAAACGGTTTATGACCATTGCACTTTTGATGGGAATCACGAGGAACATCAGCCCCTGCACTCCGCGGTCTGTATGGACATTGCACGACGGGGAGGGTGATGAGCCAGCTTCTCGAACCAACTCTTGCTCAGCGAGCATCCCATGGGGTGAACGCTTATGCGGGCATTGTTCGAGTTCAGCTCCTGGGTCTAAGAAAACAAAAAGGGGGAGATGTGGGAAGCCGTTTTTCTGCCATGTCGCAGATAACGGCTATTAGGGAGTAGCCCAAAGGCTATGTGCCACACATGCGCCACGACGAGCCAATATGCTAATGAAGGATCAGAATTGCAACCAATAAATTGTGAACAGCACATATCTTGTTGAGTTAACCAGCCAACCACAGGTTGCCACGGGTTATAGTGCATTATAAAAAGCCAGTGTGAACAAGGCTCGGGGTCTTCCTTTCATCCGCCCGAAACCAAGCTGTACTCCAATAAAGTGTGATGCGAGAAGAATCTAGCGTGTGGTGATTCGTCATTCTGCTGGTCAAAAGCGGCTCGCCGCAAGATTCCACATATAAGCAATATAATATGATAACTGTCTTTCTCTGTCTGGCTTACTTCACTAAGTATGATGATATTTAATCCATCCATGTTGCTGCAAATGGTGTTATTTCATTCTTTTTATGGCTGAGTAATATTCCATTGTATATATACCATATCTTCTTTATCCATTCATCTGTCAGTGGACATTAGATTGCTCCCATGTCTTGATTACTGTAAATAGTTCTACAATGAACATCGGGGTGCTTGTTTCTTTTTGAATTATAGTTTTCTCTGGATATATGCCCAGGAGTGAGATTGCAGGCTCATATGGTAACTCTATTTTTAGTTTTTTTAAGAAACCTCCATACAATTCTCCATAGTGGCTGTACCAATTTACATTCCAAACAAGAGTGTAGAATGGTTCCTTCTTCTCCATACCCTCTCCAGCATTTATTGTTTGTAGAATTTTTGATGATGGCCATCCTGACTGGTGTGAGGTGATACCTCATTGTAGTTTTGATTTGCATTTCTCTGATAATTAGCAATGCTGAACATTTTTTTCATGCACTTTTTGGTCATCTGTATGTCTTCTTTGGAGAAATTTTTATTTAGGTCATCTGCCCATTTTTTGATTGTTTTTTTTTTTTCTTTTTTGATATTGAGCTATGTGAGCTGTTTGTATAATTTGGAGACCTTGACAGATTTGAAAACTGTTCAGGTATTTTGTATAATGTTCCTAAATTGAGAGTTGACTGATGTTTTCTCATTAGACTGGAGTTTGGGATTTGGGGGAAGGAAAACTATAGAAGTAAAGTGACACTTTCATGTCATATCAAAGGTACATATTATGAACATGACAGCACTGTTGATGTTGACCTTGACCACCTGGCTGAGGTAGTGTTTGTCCAGTTTTTCCACTATAAAGTTTTTACTATTGAAAAACTTTTATTTTAACTGCCTCCTTTCCTTGCTTATCTGTAAACTGCCACTCCAATTACATTCTTACTTTTCAAAAATAACACATATAAAACATGGAGAATACAAATGTATCAAGAAAACTGAAATTACTAAAAACCTCCCCACAAACAATACATCAAAGTAGTCTCAATTTTTTTTTCTGAACATAAACAGCTAAGATTAAGTTATCAGCTTTTTAGGGTGATTACTATCATAATAGTAGTCATGGGAAATTCCCCATATCTAATGGAATGTTTGGTTTAAAAATAATTAATCCATGTTGTGAAATCTAAGAAATTTGCTCCAAATGGAAAAAAAAGCTCATCTTTTTGCCCCCTTCAACACATCTGCATTTTAGCAATAGTAATAGCTACCATGAATTTCAATGAATCTTACATACCAGGTATCATGTTAAGTACAATGCACATATTATCTTCTATAATACTCAGAGCCATCCTTTAATTATTTCTCTCATTTCACAAAGGAAACACCTGAGTTTTGTAGAGATAGAATACATTGTCTCATATCATAGTAAGTATGCAGCAGAAAACTGAGTAAAACAGAGCAAAAAACTAATTTCTTTACCACTCTTTCATATGACATCTTGCATTTTGGTCCTCTGTTCACCACTAGTACATTTAGAAACTACAACTGAACTGTATTGCTGATTATTTTAGTCATATAGAGTAGGTCGACCGATAGTGCCCTGAAATGTAGCAACTGTAGGTACAATTATTGTATGTGAACTTTACAGTTCAGAGATTACATATATACTCTTATACCTTGAATACTTAAAAACTTCTGTCAGGGTCACTGGCTAGCTCTAAAGGGGAAACCCAAATTAAAGAAGTGTTAGATTATTTTCTGTCTCTATGCTAGAATGAAGTTCTATGAGGGCAGGGAGTTTATTTTATTAAGAGATCTATTCCTAAATCCTAGAAAAGTTCCTGGCATGAAGATACAACATTAAACATTGCCAAATATTTGTGGGGAAGTATAAACTTAATATAGAGTTATTTTTCAATGTAATGCTACCAGATTTTGCTCCTATTTGTATAGATGAACAAAACCACAGCAACAAAATACTGCCTTCACAGAGCTTAAATTTCAGTAACTCATAATCATTCCTTCTCATTTCGCTGAGGATCCTTTCAATTTATTCATTTCTAGTGATATTTTAATGGAATTGGTTGATCTCAATAAAGTATAGTCTTAATTATGTTGAGCTCTTAAGAATACAATGGTCACTTCATTTCATAGTTGTGAATATCTTCACAACAAAAAAGAGTATTTAACATATTTTAATCCTGGTTGGAATAAATTAAATGAAATGTGCAATACAAAATCATTTACAAAGCTCTTTTAGGAACTAAAATTTTGTTTCCATTTTGGTTTTATTCAGCTAAGAAAGTTAATTTTCTGTTCTGAAGTGCTGTGTGAAACAGGTTATAAATGAACTGAATTTCATAAGCCAAATGAACCTGCAATTCTTGTCCAAGTTTAAATAAAAATGTGGTATATAATACACATGCAATTAAAATAGTGAAATCGTGCAGGGCATATATTATCGGCTCTATATCTAAATACATATATCATACAAAATTGCAATCCAGAAGTACAGTGTACTTATAGACGGAATTATGTCTCCCCTAAATCCACACATTGATGTCCTAACATCCAATGTGCCTGCATTTGGAACTAGGGACTTTACGTAGGTAATTAAAGTTAAATGAGATCATAAGGATGGGGCCCTAATCCAATAAGACTGGTGTTCTTACTAGAAGAAGAGAAACCAAATAAAAGGTCATATGAAGACACAGAAGGCAGGAAGCCAAGGAGAGAGGTCTCAGGGAGAAGCCAAACTTGCCATCACCTTGACCTCTAGCCTCCAGAACTGTGAGAAAATACATTTCTGTTGTTTAAGTCATCCACTCTGTGGCATTTTGTTATGACATCCCTAGTTGCCTAATACCACTGCCTAAACCCTAAAGACACAAGGAAAAAATCTCCTAAGGAAAACTTGATAGTGTGTGTAGAAAGCTTTTTTCATATATTTAATAGTTTTAGGGTTTATGTGTGCATGTGTGTTTGTGCGTGTGCTTGAAAATACAGCTCATGCAATATATATTTATATGTATATACACACACATATACCCCAAGCAACTTAAAATCGGCAATATGTATGTTTTTTATTTTGTATATTTAAGAATGAATAAATATTACTTTATAGGTGTTATACAAATAAGCCAAAGATGTCCCCTGTTTACTGTGGCCCCCATGTTTTTACTTCATCACAGCAGTCTAGACTGTTAGCTCAAAAGCCTACTGGTGCTAAACTCAAATTCTTACACATCCAATTGCTTTAAATATAGCCCCAATAGGCCTATTTTTAGTCATTTAGAAGCCAGTCTTCTCTGCAAACCCCAAGAAACTGCACCCAACATCTACTAGCCATAAATAAGGTAAACCATGGCCCTTTAAAGATCCCAAGTCCCTGCTGGCTTTGAAAGCTCTCTGACCCAGGCATCACCTAGATACTTAAGCCTCCTCTCCAGCTCTCTTCCCCAGTCATTTATTTGTCCTCTTCCCTTTATGGATGGTGGACCTAGGCTGCTGTGTCTAAGAGGTCTCCTGCTGTGAGGGATCTCCCCTCACATGCATCCTGTCCAAGTGCTGCCCACAGTGCAGCTCCTTGTGTGCTACTGCCACCCCCTAGCATATGTCTTGTCCTTGATTAGCCACCCAAATCCTTTAATTCAATGCAACGCGTATGAGTATCTTAAATATGGATAGGCTTGTAGTCAAACTTAGAAATACATATGAATCAAATAGAAAGCAAACATTTATTAGAAGTGGCAAAGCTCTTACAAAGTACAACTATCTCATAAGGGTGTTGGGAGGAGTAATTAATGTAAAATAGTTAGAATAAAGCTCGAAACACAGCAAGTACCTAATGATATTAAGCAAATATTAATAATCTTGTCAATCTAGACTCAAAAATGTAGATCTAATTTATTCATCGTTTTTTGCTCTGCTAACTTTTTATTATCATTTTATAACTTATTCAGCAAACATATTTGAGTACTTTCATTGTGCCAGGTCACTACATGGTAGGAATTTTCCATAATTGTTCCTCTTAATTTAAATAGAGTATTTCACATGGAACTTTTTTATTATATAAAGAGAATTTCCTGTCCAGATTAGTCAATTTTAATCATCAATCATTTAAGAGATTGTTCTATAATCACTGAAAAAAGCTGACTAAATACATGTAGATTAATGAGTTTAAAGCCATTAGAGTTATAATGTAAGAGAAGATGATTGTAGGACAACTTATAAAAGCCTATGCTTTCCTTCCATATTATTTCCTTTTGTGATCATGTTTACTATTTCCTTTTGGTTTGAGGTTTCTAGGGTACTGAATACACTGGTTTCTTTGATTCTTCAATTTTTATCAAAACTTATCTATTATGTCTATTTATCTATAATGTATTAAAAAACATCAAACCCAAAATGTATAAGAATTTTCATATGTTAAATTCCTTTGGAAATGAGAGTCAATGTAAAAGACACATGGATTCCAAGTTGTGTCAGCACCTTGTGTCCAGGAATGTGTTAAACTTTATCTCAATTAACAGAGATGTTTATTAAAAAATCAATAGCAGTTAACACTGCTGTATGATATGTCAGAGAGTTGCTAAAAGAGTAAATTCTAAGAGTTCTTATCACAATGAGAATAGTTTTTCTTATTTCTTTTCTTTTTATTGTAGCTATATGAGATGATGGATATCAGCTGAAACCACTGTGATAATCATTTCAGAATACATGTAACTCAGACCATCATGCTGTGTGCCTTAAACTTATACAGTAATATATGTCAATTATTTCTTAATAAAACTCGAAAAGAAAATAAGTGGTGGTTTTAAAAATTTACCAAAGTGAAACTTACTAATGGGAAATCAGAACAGCAAAATAATAAAATAAAAGTTCCCACATGGCAGTGTGAATTTTCTCTTTGCTACCTCTCTTCAAATATCAATATTTAAGCCTTTGAAGAGAAGCTTTAAAAACAACTTAAGTGTGTTTAAAAACATAGAACTATTGTGGTAGAAAGTCCTTTGTATTTTGATTACATCAGGTTCAGACTGAAAAACCAATAATTAAAGATTAGATAATTAGGAGGTTAAAAATCTTCAGGTTTGGGGGGCTTTTACTGAATTGCAATGCTTAAAAAGGAAGTTTGCAAATAAGAAGATGCTGAAGTGTACCAGTATGAAAGTAAAGTAAGGAACAATCTATATGACCTTGAACTTGGTGACACATTTTTAGACACAATACCAAAAGCACATTCCATGAAAGAAAAACTTGGTAGGTTGGATTTTTAAAATTAAAAATTTCTAAGCTCTGAAGTAAATTTTTAAAGGAATAGAAAGACAAGCCATAGATTGGGATAAGCTATTTGGAAAACCCATGTCTGATAAAGGTATTGTATGCAAAATACAGAAAGAAATTTTAAAACTCAACAATAAAAAAAAAATTAAGGCAAAATATCTGGATACCTCACCAAAAAGGACATATGGATGGCAAATAAACAGGAATATGCTGAAAATTATTTGTCATTAGGGAACTGCAAATTAAAACAACAAAGAGGTATCATTACACAACCATTAGAAAGATTTTAAATCAAAATTTTAACAATACCAATTGCTGACATGGATGCAGAGCAACAGGAACTCTCATTCACTGACGGCAAGAATGCAAAATGTTCAGCCACTTTGGAAGAGAGTTGGTAATTGCTTACAAAGCTAAACATACTCTTAGCACACAATCCAGCAGCCATGCTCCTAGATGTTAACTCAACTTATTTTAAAACATATTCACAAAACCCCTGCAGACTTCAGGTTTTTGATCTACATGAAAGAAGCTTGGAAGTCACCACTCTGTCCTAACAACCAGTAAAACGCTGAACAGACTGGAAAATCAACAACTCTTCTTGAATTCATAACGGAGGGGGAGGACACAGTGCAAACAGCTGTCTCCAGGACTGGAAACTCAGACAAGTGAATACAGAGAGTCATGACTTACCTGAGCAGAGTCTGGCGGGCAGAAACTGGCAAGGGAACCAGTGCCGGAGCAGGAAAACCTGAACTGGAATTGTCTAATTGCTGGAGGCTCAGTGTGGACAATCCTGACGGTTAAAAACTCCAGGGGAGCCCAGTCATAGTGCGGCTCCCACACTTTAGTGAGTTTTACCTCCAGGAGCTCAACTGGATTCTCACAGTAAGTGTCAGAGAAAAATCCCCTTGTGCTGTCAGCAGCAGGAAGGGAAGAGGAACCATTTTGAAATATGCTAGAGAGCAGGCTGTTCTACTTAACAAGGCCAGCGCTCAGGAGAAATTAATTAACCGGAGTCTAATTGGCTGCGATATTAGCAGAGCCTAGCTCACCTGGGAGAAGGGAAATACCCAACTCTAGTCAGCTGTAGCCTTCCACATAGGAGAGGGGGAATACACAGCTCTAGCCCACTTGAGCCATCCTCACTCACCTAAGGAGAGAGACAAAAACTGAAAAACACTCGTGAAGTTCCAGAGGCACTGGCCCACTAAACAACTGAGAGCTAGTTATTAGAGATTACAGAATTATAGGTATAGAATTATAGAACACTTCCCCTCTCCCCACACCTTACCACCACATTACTAACGGCCTGTTTACAGCAGTTCTTTGTTCAAATCTGGCTGTCAAGAAAAATTACAAGACATAGTAAAAGGCAAAGAAAACAAAAGAGATAGAAGGAACCACACATCGCAGGGATTGGGAATGATCATACCAGGATTTTGAAAGAACTATAATTAATATGTTAAGAGCTTTAATGGATAAACAGCATGCAAAAACAGATGGATAATGTCAGCAGAGAGATGGAAATCCTAAGAAAGAACCCAAAAGAAACACTAGAAATGCAAAACACTGCAACAGAGATGGGAAGAAGGCCTTTGATGGGATTATCGGTAGACTAGAATGACAGAAGAAAGAATCTCTAGAATATCCAAGGTCTGTGGGACAACTACAAAAGGTGTAACATACACGTATAAGAATACCACAAGGCAACAATAGAAAATAACAGAAGAAATATTTTAAACAATAATGACTGCGAATTTCCCCCAAATTAGTGTCAGTCACCAAATCACAGATCCAGGAAGCTCAGAGAACATCCAACAGAATAAATATCAAAAGATTACATGTAGGCGTATCATTTTCAAACTATAGAAAATCAAAGATAAAGATCCTAAAAGACACCTTCATGCAAATATTTATAGCAGCTTTACTCATAATTGTCAAAAATCAGAAGCAACAAAAATCTCCTTTTAACAGGTGTGAATAAACAGTTGTGGTACATCCCAACAATGAGATGTCATTCCATGAGAAAAAGAAATGTGGTACCAAACATGAAAAGATATGGATAAATTATAAATGCATATTGCTAAGTGAAAGGAGCCAGTCTGAAAAGAATCATGAAAAATTGTACGACACTCTGGAAAAGGCAAATCTATAGAGATAATTTTAAGAAGTCAGTGGTTGCCAGGTGTTTGGGGACTGAGAAGTGTTAAATAGGTGAAGTACAGAGGATTGTTTAGGGTAGTGAAACTACCCTGTATGATACTGTAGTGGTGGATACATGATACTGTGCATCTGTTAAAACCCACAGAAATTTACAGCACGAAGAGTGAACCTTAATATACATAATTTTTAAAAAAATTCATTTAGATATTCTGGAGAATCCACAATGGAACACAGAATGTGACAAAACATCTAACTGTATTACAAGTATGAAATAACTTCACTTATGAAGTTTTGGGGAAAATGGTGTTGACCTAAGCAACTGTGGAACTGAGTGGAGGCTGTAAAATGAAAGCCAAAGTAAACTATATAAAAGCGCTGTAAAAAATTAATGAACAAAAAAAAAAAAATTAATGAACAGATACTTTGCTAAGAAAAAATAACTCAGATAATATATTTACTTGAATTAAAGCATAATATCATTGATATTCCCAGTCTCTGACTAAATTGGCACTGAATGACTCACCCTGGATTGTCACATCTGTTGCCTTTGAAGTCTGTGAAACACCAGTGTCTCAAGCACATGTTTAAGGCTTTACTTGAGATTTCACATACACTGATCTCAGGGACAAATTTACCTAAAATGGGATTTTTAAAAATGTATAAATGTATTAAAGTCATGTAGGATCTTTACTTTGGTGCTGCCTGCACTCAAGTTGCAGATTCCCTTAAGACTCTAAATGTACACTTACCACAGCTGATGGGTTCAAGCAGACGTGTTGGTTGCAGAAGCTCAGAGACGAGAGAAGTTGAAGAAACCTGCAGAGATCTCCTGGAACCCAGCTCCTATTCACTAAAACCAATGACAAATGTAAAGCAAATAGGAGGTGACAAAGGTTGCAAAGACATTCATTGTTTATGTTTTCTCTAGTGTGTGCTGATTGCCAGGAGTCCGTTCCCTCTGTCATCCATTCCCCAATACGGCATTAGTTAGAAATTTTATCAGTAAATGTTTTCACTCTCAATATTCAACCTGTTCTAGTAGACCGTTAAAGACAGTTTTTAGATTCACAGCTTGTCATCATATGTCTATACCTGTGGCAAGGAATATGGAATAAGATGCTCTCAGCGCTTCTTGCACATTAAACTAAGGTGACAAATGCTGTGTATCAGAATGATCAGGTACATAAAATTCAGAGACCCAACTGGCATGCTGTAGATATTTGGATTTTATTTTTTAAATGTTCATGATAAAGGGTTATAAGTTCAATATTATAAAGTCAGGTATACATTATAATGAAATGAACTACATGAATTAGCAATATGCACAATACAACTTATTCTTTGATCCTGATTTTTAGAATTCATGTTATGTTTATCAATTTATACATTAGAGTTTTTCTATTTAAATACAGTTAAACAGAGCTATAATAAAAAGCATGATGTTTTATAATTGGGATGAGCTTTCTCAATAGGCAGAGGGAAGGAATGTGACTGACATCTTTATTTCCTTCTATGTGTAAAGGAAAATCACTTTATTTTGACATGCCTCAGTTAAAATCAGCATTATAAAATATTCATTGTAATCCCTAATTTTCATACTGATAGTCCAGATTTAACAGAAGTTATAAAAATTGCACTGATATAGATTTATGGTACTCCAAATAAACATCAAATATGGGCTGTGAGCTAAAAGAGCCTATGTCATACTGCTTAGGTCAGCTTCAGAAAGACATAGTAGATTTCCAGAATTCTTCAGCACTATAAAATATGCATTGTAATCCCTAATTACAATGCAGATATAAGTCTGTCGATGCCCTTTCACATAAAACTCCTTTAATCGCTGCTTCAGATATTGGCAAATCATGATTTACAATTAATGAAAATTTAAAATTACACAATTCAAGCAGGATGGATTAAATTATGATGTGATAATTTACAATCACAAAATCTCACTGGATTAACACAGTCACAATTTATTTCTTGCCAATTAAGCATATCTATTGTGGTACTGCAGGGGCTTTCTGCTTATAACTGTCACTCAGGAATCTAGGGTGATACAGACTCATTCTGGACATGTAATTCTACAACCATTGCAGTACGCAAAAGGTTAGATGGCAAGTTGCACCTGTATTTCAATTTTTCTAATTGGAAATCCATATAATACTCTGTTCACATTTCACTGGCCAAAACAAATCACATGGCAATTCTTAATTTAAAGATAATGGAAGAGGAATAAACCTGGGATGATTCCAACACCAATCATAAGTGCTGCAATTATTGAGGAGGCCTCCCAGTGCACTTCACAGGCATACCTATGTTAAATTTATCCTAGCCATTAGCTTCAGCTGAGTGCCCAAAGAAAATCTGGAGCTCTTGGCAATCAAACTACTACATGGTAAAGATTACAGTCAGCAAATTACCCAGGGCTGGCCCATGACTGTTCCTGTAGGTAAAGTTTTCTTGGAATCAGCCATGCCCACTCCTTTATGTATTGTTTATGGCTGCCTTTATACAACAAGAGAAGAATTATGTAGTTACAAAAAACTCTGTATGGTCTGAAAAGTCTAAAATATTTACTCTTTGGAGTTTTAAAGAAAAATTTGCTGGCTACCAGTGTAAGTGCATACATGACAGGTGATAAAGATTTTATTTTTGTTTCTTCCTCATTTTTTCTTTCAGTAGTGCTTGTTTCTGATGTAATACTGTACGTGTGAAAATTCAAGGAGGTCCCCACAGGAGTCTACATTATTGATTAATGAGTGTGAAAAGCATCAATCCATATTTACCGCCAGAAATTACTGAGAAAGGTTGAGTTTGTAACTGTGAAATGATAAATATGAAGTTATGCATGCCTTTTGGTAAACACAGTATTTTTATATATCTTTTGTGTAATTTTAATTAAAAATATTTCATTAATAGTTACTTTTTCATTTTTTTCTATTGTGGCAAAATCCACAATTCTTATCACTTCAGCTCTGTGGCATTAAGCGCATCCACATTGCTGTGCAACCATCACCACCATCCATCTCTAGAACCTCTCCATGCTCCCCAACTGAAATTCTATACCCATTAGATACCAAATCCCAATTTCCTCCTCCCCACAGCCCCAAGTAACAGTATCTGTCTCCATGAAGCTAAGCACCCTAGCTATTCCCACACAAGTGGGATGTTGCAACATTTATCCTTCTGTAACTGGCCTACTTCTAGCATAACATCTTTAAGGTTCATCCTTGCTGTAGCACATGCCAGGATTTCCTTCTCTTTCAAGTCTGAACAATAGTCAACAGTATGCATAAACTACATTCTGTTTATCCTTTCTTCCTTGGATAGACACCTAGGTTACCCCCACCTCCTGGCTACTGTTAAAAATGCTGCCAGAACATAGGTGTACAAGTGGCTGTTCAAGTCCCTACTCCAACCTCTTTTGGGTATATACCCAGAAGTGGAACTGCTGGATGACATGGCAATTGGTGTACAATTTTTGAGGACTAGACAGTCCTCCAGAGCCACTGTACCATTTCATAGTCCCATCAGCAAAGCACAAGGACTCCAATTTCTGCATATCTTTGCCAACACCTGCCATTGTGTTTTGTTTCAACAACAGCCATCCCAAAGTGTGTGAGGTGACATGCCATCCTGCTCTCAGTCTGAATTTCCCTAAAGATTAGTGATATTTAAAATCCTCTCATATGCTCATGCACTACCCATACATCCTCTTTGGAGAAATGTCCACTCAATTCCCTTATATTTAATTGGACTGCCCTGTATTTTTATTGCTGAAGTGTAGGACATCTTTTGGTATTCTGGGTATCAATCCCTTATGCAGTATATGATTTGCAAATATTTTCTCCCATTCTGTAGATTACATCTTCACTCTGTTGATAGTGTCCTTGGATGCACAAAAGTTTTAAATTTTGATGAAGTCCAACTTATCTATTTTTTCTCTTGCTGCCTGAGCTTTCGGTGTCATATCCAATAAAGCATGATCGAATCCAATGTCATGAAATTTTGCCATGTTTTCTTCTAAGAGTTTGATAGTTTTAGCTTTTACATTTAGGTCTTTGATCCATTTTCAGTTAACTTTTATATATGTTAAGAGCATAACATCCTTTCTTAATGCATGTAGATCATCTACTTCTCCCAAAACCACTTGTTGAAAAGATGTTTCTTTCCCCATTGAATAGTCTTGGCATCCTTGTCAAAAACCAGTTGACTACTTGAGGTCCCTTTAAATTCCATGTTAACATTAGGATGGGTTTTTCTATTTCTGCAAAAAAAAAAAATCATTGTGATTTTAATCGATATTGCATTGAATCTGTAGTTTACTCTGGGTAGTGTTGACATTTTAACAATATTGAATATCCCAATCAATGAATATGGGACATCTCGCCATTTATTTGTGTCTTTTTAAAATTTGTTTCTTTAATTTCAGTGTAAATATTTTTTCTACTTGGTTAAGTTTATTCCTAAGTATTTTATTCTTTTTGACGCTATTGTAAATTGAATGGTTTTCTTAATTTCCTTTTTGATTGTTCATCGTTAGCATACAGAAATGCAACTAATTTTTGTTGTTGATTTTGTATCCTACAACTTTGCTGAGTTCATTTATTAGTTCCGTTTTTTCTCTTTTTGGGGGTGTAATTGTTTTGGTTTTCTACATATAATGTCATGTCATCTGTGAACAGAGATAAGATTAATTCTTCCTTTCTGATTTGGAACGTTTAACTTTCTTTTTCTTGTCTAACTGCCCAGGTTGACTTCCAGGACTATGTTGAATATAAGTGTTGAAAAAGAACATTCTTGTTTTGTTCTTGATATTAAGAGAAAAAGTTTTCAATCTTTTATCATTGAGTATGAAGTTAGCTATGAGTTTTTCATATATGGCCTTTATTATGTTGAGGTGATTTCCTTCTATTCCTAGTTTTTAGAGTGTCTTTATCATGAAATGTGTTAAATTTTGTCAAATGCTCTTTCTTAATCCATTGAGATGATCATGTGTTTTGTTCTGGTTTGGTTTGTTTTTCCTGCTAATGTGATGTATGAATATTACATTGATTGATTTTCATATGCTGAACCACCCTTGCATTCCAGGAATAAATCCCAATTGGTCATGGTGTAAGTAAACAGAATGTTTATGGGGAAATTTAACAAATATTTTTAAATTATAAAAATTTTCAAATATTTACAAAAGAAGAAAGGTCAATAAATCTTATGAATTCATCATTTAGCTTAAAAAAAAAAAGTTTCAAATCTATCCCCTAATATTTGTTCTTTAAACCAAACAACTTTAAAGTTAATATGAATCTCAAAAATAATAATAAAAATATTTCTTACATAAACACAATCACATTAGCACTTGTTACAAATTTAATTATTTATTAATGTCATGTAATAATATTCAATTCATAATCAATTTCCTTTACCTTCTAAAAAATGTATTTTCACAGTTTTTGATCATATCAGAATTTTTAAAAATCACGCAAAATCCTCCATTCTAATTTTTTTCAATTCTATTAAAATTTTAAAGAAATGTAGGCAATTATTCTATAGTACACTCCAAATTTTGGATTTTATTGATTGCTTCCTTATGAGGTAGTTTAACTTTTTCCCTATTCTCCATATTTTCTCAATATTTTAGTTAGATATAAAGGTTTTAATATATTAAACTTCAAAAATTTTGTCAAGAATACTGTGTAGGGCTTCCCTGGTGGCACAGTGGTTGAGAATCTGCCTGCCAATGCAGGGGACACGGGTTCGAGCCCTGGTCTGGGAAGATCCCACATGCTGCGGAGCAACTAGGCCTGTGAGCCACAGCTACTGAGTCTGCGCGTCTGGAGCCTGTGCTCCACAGCAAGAGAGGCGGCGATAGTGAGAGGTGCACACACCGCGATGAAGAGTAGCCCCTGCTTGCCGCAACTGGAGAAAGCCCTCGCACAGAAATGAAGACTCAACACAGCCATAAATAAATATTAAAAAAAAAATACTGTGTACATAATTTTGGGTGATTCAATTGCATAACATGGAGAAGCATAGTATGTTTGTTTGTCTCAGGACTAGTGATTCTAATCAGGAATAAGTCTAGATTAGTTAAGGCCTGAAGCTTTTACACTTTGAAGTCTCTTCTTTAACAAAAAGGCTACAGAATTACAAAAAAAGTGACAAATGTAAATGTTTAGTTAGAATAGTAAAGAAATTACAGACACAAAAATTAAAATTCATAAAACCTAACTAATTTCTTCAAACATCATACACTGTTCTGGCCCCTCCCAGAGCTTGGAAGTGACATATGCAAATAAGGGAACCTGAAGCTGAAGCTTAATTACCTTTATGGTAACCTGCTTCTGATACTAAGATTGATTACTGCATTCCAGTCATGACATAACTTCTTCTTTATAATTCTTCCCATTAGCATTCCACCTTAGTACAATGGTAACAGCCATTATGACTGCTGCCTAAATCCATTATTTCAATATAGATTGCAAAAAGTTATTTAAATTTGATTTCTTCTCCATTTTTGAGATAGAATTCATTTTTAAGAACAGTGACCCTCAGAGCTATTTGACTATCTAAAATACAGTTCCTACCATAAAGATAGTAAAATGTGTATTTCCTTACCATTATCTATTTTGAGAGTAATGAGTTGATGTTTAAGCAAACTCTAATGATTTTATCATTTTGATATGTTACTTTTTTCTTCTTTTTATCACTATCTCTATGAAACAGCGCAGTGGGCGCCTTGGGCCGGCGCCTTTGGGGCGCCCTTTCGTGCGCTTGGCTTGCGGGGGACCGTCCTCCAGGCGACCCGGCCCTCGCGCGGGCTCCGTGTGTGTCAGTTTGTGGAAAGTGTGTCGCGGCCGGGGTCGGGGTCGGGACGCTGGGACCGCCTTGGAGCCGATGTTGACTCCTGGGCCCGGTTCTCCGCAGTTATCTGAGGTCCGAGGGTTTCCAGCCAGCGACCGCGCACTGGCGCTTTCTATTTTTGCCCTTCCTGTGCCGGGAGGCGCGGCTGAGCCTGGGCTCTGGCTTTTCCGGTTGGGTAACTCCGGGTGGCCCTGGTGGGCGGCCTGAGCAGTGGGCAGGGCGGAGAGACATCCCAGGGGAGGGAAACTGAAAGTGGGGAGAATCTTCAGAAGTCCAGCGGATCCACTTGCCTCGCCTCCCCGCCCCTCTTACTGCACTTGTCATGCACGGGTTGGCTGGCCGGCGCATTTTTCAAAATGTAATCATTTGTTTATCCCTAGTAGCCGTGAAGCATAATTCACTTGTAGTGCACAGTTGTAGGAGTTTTGACAGATGATCGCTGTCAGGAGGCAGAGCAATCCTGTCATGCCATTTGCTGCCCTTTGGCGCCAGCGCGCCTCTAGCTTCTTGGCCGTTAATCTCCTGTCTGTCCCTAAGGTTTTGGCTTTTCCAGAAAGCCAGATAAATGGAACAACAGCATGTAGCTTTTTGATTCTGGCTGCTTTAGCTCAGCAAAACCTATGCGAGATCCATCCCGGGTTTGTTTTTTTTTGTTGTTGTTTTAAACATTGATTTAATTAGTTATTTACTTGGCTGTGTCAGGTCTTAGTTGCGGCACATGGGATCTTCATTGGCGCGTGCAGTATGTTTTAGTTGCAGCGTGCGGGATCTAGTTCCCTGAGCAGGGATGGACCCCGGGCCCCCTGCATTGGGAGCGCGGAGTCTTAGCCACTGGACCACCAGGGAAGTCCGTCATCCCTGTTGTTGCGGGTATGAGAAGCCACTCCTTTTTCTGGCTGTGTTGTATTCCATGTTCCGTTTGTCCATTCGCCTGCGGGTGGCAGGACTTGTGGGATGTTTCCAGTTTTGAGGGGGTCAGGAATAAAGCTGCTGTAAACATCCCAGGGCAGGTTTCCATGTGAACTTGGGTTTTTACCTCACTTGAGAAAATACTCAGGAGTGGGACTGGGATCTGTGCTAAGTGTATGTTTAACAACCCTTCTGCATCTTAGAAATTCGTATTTTTGAGTATTGGAAGAGTTTAGAAATGCACTGTGACCCAGCACCCAGGCACTTGAAATGAAGTTGAAAGTTCATCTGGAGATGGTCACGTTGTCCCCATCTCTGTCTTTTATTCGAGGCAGAGCAAGGCCACAGATTTGTAACCCTTGTAAGGAAGGCCTCGTGTGTCCAGGCCCTGGCAGGACCCGGCTTTCTAGTGGTGGGCGGTTCTGAAGTGGAGAGAGCATCTTTCCCTTGCTGGCCGGACCTCGCTTGGCAGGTTGCGGAGTGTGCTGCCTGCCTGGCCGGGCGCTCTTTCTGCCGGTCAGCAGCTGTTCCTGGTGTGTCTGTCCTACTACCAGGCAGGCGGTCAGGGGCCCTAGTGAAGTGCTCAGCGAGCCGCAGCCTTCCCAAAGCTTTGCGGGTAATGTCTGCTACCCTCCCATTTCCCTGCTGAGGAATTTTGCTTTCTCATGGGAAGAGAGGGGGCAGTACTTTATAAGAGTTCATATTTTGTGATGACTCGATGCTGAATACGTTAAGAAAATGGGCTCCTTCCAGAAGCTTAACGTCTTAGAAGGTCAGATTACTCATGTGACCGCACGTTTGAAATGAGTGAGCTTGTTTGTTCATTGATTCATTCATTCTGCAAGCACCTCCTGGATATTTAGAGTGAGTGTTCCAGGGGGCGCGGAGGACAGTTGACAGTATTCTTTTTTTTTTTGATTTTTGAATTTAATTTATTTTTTTATACATCACGTTCTTATTAGTCATCAGTTTTATACACATCAGTGTATACATGTCAATCCGACTCGCCCAGTTCAGCACACCACCATCCCCACCCCACCCCACCCCCTACGGCTTTCCCCACTTGGTGTCCATACGTTTGTTCTCTACATCTGTGTCTGTATTTCTGCCCTGCAAACCGGTTCATCTGTACCATTTTTCTAAGTTCCACATACATGCGTTAATGTACGATATTTGTTTTTCTCTTTCTGACTTACTTCACTCTGTATGACAGTCTCTAGATCCATCCACGTCTCAACAAATGACTCAATTTCGTTCCTTTTTATGGCTGAGTAATATTCCATTGTGTATATGTACCACCACTTCTTTATCTATTCGTCTGTCGATGGGTATTTAGGTTGCTTCCATGACCTGGCTATTGTAAATAGTGCTGCAGTGAACATTGGGGTGCGTGTGTCTTTTTGAATTATGGTTTTCTCTGGGTATATGCCCAGTAGTGGGATTGCTGGATCATATGGTAATTCTATTTTTGGTTTTTTAAGGAACCTCCATACTGTTCTCCATAGTGGCTGTATCAATTTACATTCCCACCAGCAGTGCAAGAGGGTTCAAGAAGCTAACCTTTTAGCTTCTTTTTGTTCGTTAATTGTAGTTAAGCTTCGTCTTGCCTCAGGGCCTTTGTATTTGTTTTTCCCATGTTTTGGAAATATTATTTCCAGAAAAATTGTCCATAAATGATTCCTTTCTATTCTTTGGCACTCATCTCTTAAAGATATTTTTTCCTTGATTGTCCTACCGGCCTAACTTAGTCCCAATTTATCAGATTACCTTACTTCTTTCACAGAATAATCATAAAAACAAATATTATCTTTGGTGTCTCTTTGTATTTAGATGAACTTCTTCCCAAAGAACTCAAGCCCCACTGTGACAGAGGTTGTTACCTTTCTTATTCCTTATTCTGTGTCTTAGAACTGTGTCTGGCATGTAGTAATCACTCGAGGTCTGTTGACTGTGTAAAGAATATGTGAGTAGATGAACAGATTTGGAGTTATTTAAGGTCGCTCTTAATGATGGCTGGTGTTGGTGATTAAATTAAAATTGTAGGTTTTAGAGTTGGAAGTGATCTTGCTGAGTCTCAGAGCTACTGCAAAACTCTCCCTACTGTAGCATCCCTGACAGATGATCAAGTCTGAGCTTGAATGACTGTATATGAAAGACCCTAACCAGGGCAACCTCGTAGCTTTCTTCAAGCAGATCACAGCCTTCCATGGGAGTTTGCTCCCTATTAGTCAGCTGTAATTAGGAGAAAACGGTTTGATTTACCCAGAATCATCTTCTCTCAGTCTCCTTGTTCTAGTTCCTAGAGAATAGACAGGACATAGTTTCCTCTAAATTGCATCCTTTGGGTTTGCACTCCTGCTTGTAACAAAATAAGCACCATGCTATGGCAAAATTCCCCTTGATTGTCTGCCACTTGTTGCTACATTCCTTCTTAGTGTTTAGAAATAATTTGTCTTAATATTCCACATTATAATTGATGGAGTACAGAAGTAAAAGAGATCTCGGTGTTATGTCAGAAGCAATCAGACAGATATTTTAACTTACCCTTTTAATGTATTTAATGCTGACACTGTGAGGAATTGAGCAGTTTAGTCACCGCGTTATTGCCATTGCTGAAAAAATGTCTTTATGGTGAAATTTATGGTCACTTTGAAAGCATTAGCTGATGGGGGAATTGTCAGCTACATCTTAGAGCGCTGAGCATTTCTCAAAAAGTTGTGATACGAAACACCCCTGCCTTTTCTTGTATTTCTGTGACATTCACCTACTTCACAAAAAGCATTCGTCATATTCCTGAAATAATGATGGGCTTAGTTGAGATTCTTTTGGGTCCTAAGGGACCAACATGTGTGCATAATAGTGTCGAGTTACACAGAGCCTGGATGTTTGGCTCCAGACTGAAAGCCCCATGGAGTCGTTTTTTCACATCTGTTCACCAATGTGTATGAATGGGAGAAAACCAAAGTTCTGGTTTGTTTGATCAAGGGGAGCCACACTCCTTTTACTTTTGCTGTGACAAACAAGTAAAGAGGTGTAAAATATCTGATAAGAGCCTCTTAAGGTTTGGTAGAATGCTTAAGTGGGATGTAGAGAATATAAAACAAACAGAAAAGCAAGTGAGTACTGCTGGCAAACTTTTTCAAGGACAGCTAACAAATAGTAGTAACAACAATAGTAAGATTGATTTTCAAAGACTTAAGAGTGGCATGGATTCCTAACCACTCTGCATGTATTAACTCCACGCCACAGCCCTGTAAAATGGGTGAGGTTATTAAGCCCTTGATTTTCAAAGAGGAAGTGGAACACAAAGAAGTACCACTCCTGAACTCCCACCACTAATAAGTGGTGGAGCTGGGGAAAAAAGATCCAGGCAAATTAATTTTAGAGTTAGTGCTCTTCACCCGTAGGTTATATCCCACAGGTAATATTTGCACATTTTGAAATCACTTTACAAATACTATTTTTACCCCTAAAGTACACAGGGAATACCCAGGGAAATTGGCATTCTAATTATTTTTATATCTTTGCCAATAATCTGTTAACTTTTGGCAGTTCAGTATCCTTCCCCAACTTCTTAAAAATTCAGCCTACAATCCGAAAAAATAAGGGCTAGTGAAAATAAATGTCTTGTAAATCCAGTTCAAGAGAGCAACTAAAAACTAAGGCCCCCCAAGGATGGAAAAGAGAAAGCAAAAGAAAAGAAGAGACAAGAAGCCCAAACCCTATGATTAAGCTCCACGTTGTTAGGTAAAGGGGCATTTAATTAATGCTTCTTTAATCCCGTGTGCACAGTCATGGTTCTACAGAAGCCAAGGAGTCTCCCTTTCATCACTGATTCATGGTATGCACCTGGCAGGGTCACTTCCTTCTTTCAGCCTCAAAGGTTTTCATGAAGACACTGAGGGAAATGGAACAAGGTTAGCTCTCACAAGCCAGCTCTCAAGTTCTCTCATGTTACCTGTGAGCCTAGGTAAGTGCCGAATGTCTTTAACATGACAGATTATATTTTTTCTTAACCATTTCTCTTCTCCTGATTTTTACGTAATTTCTAATACATAGTAGAATAGTAGAAAAGAAAACATACCACACTGAAAAGTAACCGACACACTAACTTTCCATTCTCATTTCACTGCCAATTCAGCCAGACGCCTTCTGTAGAATTCTGATGCAGACCATGAAAACACACTGTAAGTGTTCCAAAGTCTTTTCCATATTTGGTAGTCCTGTGATTTCCATTGGCAGAACTATCTTGGACTGTCATCTGA
The DNA here is from genome assembly GCF_008692025.1 of Phocoena sinus. Lineage (NCBI taxonomy): Eukaryota > Metazoa > Chordata > Mammalia > Artiodactyla > Phocoenidae > Phocoena > Phocoena sinus. The sequence continues at coordinate 91,485,905 of NC_045768.1, forward strand.
AAATCTATCAAAAAGAAATTAAGTAATAGGAATTCATATCAATGATATTGGAGAAAGAAATCCTTGAACTTATCTTACTGCGTGAACCTTCATCCATGTACAAAATCAACAAGAAAGTTTAAACTTTAAAGGCAACATATTTCCATGAATATAAGGGAGAACATAACACAAATAATATACAATGCTAACATTATGTACATATATACAAGTGGTCTTGAAATATATTCCCAGATATTAATTGGATTAAAGTTTGGGGCATTAAAGCATATTTTCTCCTAGAGACCATTATTCTTTAAGGCACATATAGACACACATATCTGCCCTGCTGGCCTCTCACAGTTTCAGTAGATTCCACTCATGTCCCCAGTTCATTTCCCCATATATTTATTCTCAGATTAGTGATTTTTGAATAGGTGTTCCTCTCTTTAGAAATAGCTGTGCCATGACCGCAGAGTACTCAGATTTCTTTTTGGCATTTGGTGGCAGATGATGGGGAAAGTGACGAGCTGTATGACAGGAGAAGTACAAGGTGAACCTTAGAGTAACTAAGACTTTATGTGTAGTTCTTAATCCCAAAAGGAAAAGAGAAGAATAGCAGCGGAAGTCATTGGAATAAAGGACCTCTGAGATGAATCAGCATTAGGATAATTCATTGGTTACTGACTGTCCAGTCAGTTTAGGTTATAAGGTAATCCTGAGTGGCTGCATCACTTTATGAAAGGTTGTACCTAACTATAGCTTTCTTTTGCTGGAATTAGTTTATATGGCAATAATATGCATAGAGAATGGCAATAGTGAATTCATGTCTTCCCCAAATTGAAGACACTCGTTAAGGTACAAGTTTACCCAAGCCTGCAAATGATTTATCCATACTATACTAACTGAGACTGTGTCTTACCATTCTTGTTTGTTAAAGGAGATAACAAGGCTAACTTTGAGTAATAGCAGGATACTTAGAAAATACTTTCAGGTTAAGTTTTGTAAACAAAGTTCAGTGTTTACTCACCAAAAGCAAATCAGCTCATTTAGTGTTGCAGGAAATGCCTTCATACTTTTTCATTGCCACTAAAGGAATTTAAAACACCTGTTGGATATATTCCCTCCTAGAATGCCATTTGTACACTTATTCCTAATAGGGCCTGTTATTTTAAATGCAAACTCGTATTATAAGGCTCAGAATTGATACTCAGTATTTTTAGTGATCACATGGTTTAGGGTTCTCAGATTTGGGCTCAGACTTGCATTTCAAGCATTGCAATGTGGGCCTGTTAAATGATTTCCTTGCAACCAGGAAAAATCTTTTGTCTGAATCTAAAGTCCAATTAAAGAAATGTGATAGTGGTGATAGTGGTTGATGAAGCCGACTAGCATAGCAGCTAGGGCAATTATAGACAAGTTACATTTAACCTCTCTGTGCCTCAGTGTCTTCCTCTGAAACTGAGTTTCTTCATCAATGGGGATAGATACTGGTACCAATCTCACAGAGTTATTGTAAGAAATGAAGGAGTTCACAAATTTCCTAAAGGCTTAATGTTTGGCTTGTCATTACTAAATGCTGGTAATTATTAGTAAAACAATATCCCTCTATTATTTATTATATCAAAATAATAATGATAAGAGCCTGTTATTTTAGTAGTTCGATTTTTTGGTCATATAGTTTAGACTAACTCATATTGTTTAAATGTGAAACCAAGAAGAAGAACAGTTTTGTTTTGTTTTTCTTAACCTGGTCAAGGAACCCAAATCACCTAATTCAGAAATGTTTCTAACTTGGCATCTGCTTTTAATCTGTCACAGCCAGAGAAAGTTTAATGTCTCAGAAAGTGACAGCCTTCTATTTGTGTAGCATAAAAAAGAAGATACATGCTAGATAACATATATACCCCTTATCATAGTCATGCCACATGTAATGCAACACTATTCCTGCTGGGTTCAAGCATTGTGATCCAGAGCCTGCCATTGCCTATTATCAGGAGCAGGAAAGCGTAAGAACCGTATGTGTTTGCCCTTAAGTTGGTCTACAACATGGATACTGTCAATCAGCCTCTGATAGTACCCTCCCCGTGGACAACCTTCTGTGCCCTTTTGAGCAGGCTCAGATGGAGTCTACCATCAGTGTGGTGGGACTTCACTTCGCTTCAAGTGTGTCCAAGTTGAAGGGTGGAATTAACAAATACTAACCAAATTTGTGGCTGCCCAAACTAGGAAAATAGTTAAAGAATCAGGACATGAAGAATCAGGCAAATACTCATTTGGTGTCAACCCAATAAAAAAGCTTCATGGTGAGAAAAAAGTTGCCAAAGATGAAAGCCCAGAATAGTGCTACCTTAGCCTAACCACAGTGTCAAAGCAGATGACACACATACACACAAACGCAAAAGGAAGCCCTCTTCACACTAATGCCCCCAAATCCTTTATGGGGTTTCAGATTGAGCAGATTAGGTAGGTTGATGGTTGTCATTTACGGGCTGGGTCCACCTAACAACAAGACTGGTTACTAACAGAATATCTCTGTTTTGTCATTTAATAGACATCCCCAACTTAATATACCTTGCAATCAAATACACACATAGTCGCTCATGCTTTTCCTGTAGACTTTCCAAAACAGAAAGCACAGCTCCATTCTTCCTGGTGCTCAGTTACAAAATGTGATTCATCTTTGACGTTTTTCTTTCTCTCTCCTTTCACATCCAATACACAAGCAAAATGTGTCAGCCCTATCTTTGAGATAGAACCAGAATTTGACAGTTTCTCAATTTTTCCACTGTTACCACTCAGGATTAAGATTTCATTGTCTGTCATCTTATTATCTCTCTGAACTGTGTCCTTAACACAGTGGCCAGAGAACACTTTGAGAATCTAAGTCAGAAGAATTATGTGACTTCAGTGTCTTCCCCTTCATCATAGTTGAAGCTGAAGTTCTTAAAATGCTGGAAAGTTGCCACATGATTACCCTCCACATTATATATTTGATCTCATCTCCTCCACCTCTACTCCTTGCTCACTCTTTTGCAAACACCTTACACTCTTTAGTCCTTGATGTTCAACAAGTATAGTAGGAAGACATTTTCACTTGCTGTTCCCTTTACCTGAATTGCTGTTGTCTTTACTATCTACAGTACTCATCCACTCACTTTTTTAGGTCTTTTCTCAAATATCACCGTCTCCATTATGAGGCCTTGCTTGCATTCCCTGTAATAACCTACAGCCCCACTAATACACCCTACCTCATTAGAAGCCTCCCTTCTGCTGTAGAATCTGTTGAATGAATGAATGGAGTGAGCTATGTCTAGTTTCCATAAAATTAAACATCAACCGTGAACACTTGTTGAGAGACAGATTCAGGGTATAAAGAATAAAAGAAGTGTAAATTCAGGCCTTAGCATTCACCATCCATCCCCTCAGGGTTCTGCTATGGTGTATCTTTGAATAAAGAGCACAATTTGATAAGACTAATTAATAGCTTAAATTCGTTAGAATCCCAAACCTTTTATAGTAGAAATGTGATAAAAATTGTGTCAGAGATTCTCAACAAAATGTTAGTGAATTGAAGCCACAAAAGTATAAAAACAATTATATACCATGACCAAATGGGATTTGTGTCAGGTACGTAAGGCTGGTTCAACATTTGAAAATTAATTAATATAATCCAACCAAGACAAATAAAGGAAAAAAACATATAAATACATGCAGAAGAAGCATTTGACAAAATCCAGCATGAACTCATGAGAAAAACTCTCAGTAAACTAGGAATAGAGAGGACTTTCTTAACTTGATAAATACGATCTACAAAAAAACCAATAGCTAACATCATACTTACTGGAGAGAAACTCAATGCTTTCCCACTAAGATTAAGCACAAGGCAAGGATGTCCTCCTTTATTATAACTTTTCAATATTGTGCTGCAAGTCCTTGCTAATGCAATAAGGCAAGAAAAGGAAATAAAAGGTGTACATATTGAGAACGAAGACATAAACCTGTCTTTGTTCACAGGTGACATGATCATCTGTGTAGAAAATCTTAAAGAGTTGACCCAAAACTCCTGTAACTAATAAGTGATTATAGCAAGGTTGCAGGATCCAAGGTTAATATACAAAAGGCAGTTGCTTTCCTATATACCAATAATGAACAAGTGGAATAGGTTTAAAACAAACCGACACTATTTATATTAGCATTGCCAAAAATGTAATACTTCTGTATAAATCTAATAAAATATGTACAACCTCTATAGGAGGAAAACTACAAAACCGTGATGAATGAAGTCAAAGAATAACTAAATAAATGGAGAGTTATTGCATGTTCATGAATAGGAAGACTCGGTATTATCAAAATGTCAGTTCTTTCTGACTTAATCTTTAGAAAGTGCGATCCCAATAAAAATCCCAGCAAGTTATTTTATGGATCTTGGCAAACTGATTCTAAAGTCCATATGAAGAGGCAAGAGACCCAGAATAGCTATCACCTCATTGAAGGACACAGTTGAAGGAATGACACTACTCAGCTTGAAGACTTATTATGAAGGTGCAGTAATCAAGACAGGGAGGTATTGGTGAAACAACAAATAGATCAATGGAACAGAATAAAGAGCCCCAAAATAGACCCACATAAATACAATCAACTGATCTTTGGCAAGAGAACAAAGACAATACAATGGAGCAAAGATAGTCTTTTCATCAAATAGTGCTGAAACAACTAGATGTCCACAGTTAAAAAAAAAAATCGAGACACAGACTTTATATCCTTCATAAAAATTAACTCAAAATGAACCACAGACCTAAATGTAAAACACAAAACTGTAAAACTCCCAGAAGATAGCATAGGAGAAAACCTAGATGACCTTGGGTATGGCAATGACTTTTAAAATATAACACCAAAGGCACACTCCATGAAAGAAGGAATTGATAAGGTAGACTTCACTAAAATAGAAATTTTCTGCTCTGTGAAAATCACTATCAAGATAATGAAAAGACAAGCCACAGAGTGGGAGAAAGCATTTGTAAAAGACGCATCTTGTTAGGGTAAAGTGGCAACTTGCAAGCTTCTTACATGTGCAACTGGTGTGATTTATTTTGGTATGTAGTGTGAGGTACAGACTTTAGTTTTAAATGGGTGTGTAGTTTTCTAGGCATCAATTTTAAAGATTATAACTTGACTTTATCACAATCAAACTTCCCAGACATACTAAGAACTATTTGTAGATATTCTTTTCTGTTTAATTTGTATATGTGTTCATTCATGTAGTAGTGCTACAATGTTTGAATTGTAGTGGCTTTATAGTTAAGTTATATAGCTGCCTGCTAATTAACAAATACTCAACTTCTAATAAAATTTAGGACTTGTACCTGAATGCCTCCAGACTATGTTCTTCATTCAGACTCTTTACTATTCACTCAATATAAATTCAGAGCTGATATACATTAAGACTGAACTAAAGAGGCTAACATTTTTTAGTTTTCATCTATATTCCTCGATTCAAAATATGAGAAAGTAATACAATGCAACATTTTTTAAAACCTCTAATGACTCACATTTTCTATCTCTAATTAAAACAGAATACCCTGTGGAATATCTTTGCATCATTTACCCGGTTTCATTAATTCTGGCTGCTGAAGTTAATTTAAATTCACTCTGATAAAATGAGAGCTCAGTATAAGGATTTAGCATCTCAGTGAGACTTACAAATAGTCATCTGCTAGGTGGTAAACAGTAAACAGTCTTGTTTATTGCAAATAATCTTAGCCAATAAATGTTATTTATGCTCCATTTAAGAATAAAGATGTTGGGGGGGACCTTGAAGATGGCGGAAGAGTAAGACGCGGAGATCGCCTTCCTCCCCACGGATACACCAGAAATACATCCACACGTGGAACAACTCCTACAGAACTCCTACTGAAGGCTGGCAGAAGACCTCAGACCTCCCAAAAGGCAAGAAACTCCCCACGTACCTGGGTAGGGCAAAAGAAAAAAAGAAAAAACAGAGACAAAAGAATAAGGACGGCACCTGCACCAGTGGGAGGGAGCTGTGAAGGAGGAAAAGTTTCCACACACTAGGAAGCCCCTCCGCGGGCGGAGACTGCGGGAGGCGGAGGGGGGAGTTTCGGGACCGCGGAGTAGTGCACAGCAACGGGTGCGGAGGGCAAAGCGGGGAGATTCCTGCACAGACGATCGGTGCCGACCAACCCGAGAGGCTTGTCTGCTCACCCGCCGGGGCGGGCGGGGCTGCGAGCTGAGGCTCGGGTTTTGGTTTTGGACGGAGCTCAGGGAGAGGACTGGGGTTGGCGGCTTGAACATAGCCTGAAGGGGTTAGTGCACCACGACTAGCCGGGAGGGAGTTCGGGGAAAAGCCTGCACCTGCCGAAGAGGCAAGAGACTTTTTCTTCCCTCTTTGTTTCCTGGTGCGCGAGGAGAGGGGTTTAAGAGCGCTGCTTAAAGTATCTCCAAAGACGGGCGCGAGCCGCGGCTAAAAGCGCGAAGCCCAGAGACGGGCGCGAGACGCGGCTAAAAGCGCGAACCCCAGAGACGGGCGCGAGCCGCGGCTGAAAGCGCAAACCCCAGAGACGGGCGCGAGCCGCGGCTGAAACCGCGGACCCCAGAGACGGGCGGGAGACGCTAGGGCTGCTGCTGCCGCCACCAGGGGGCCTGTGTGCGAGCGCAGGTCACTCTCCACACCCCTCTTCCGCGGAGCCTGTGCAGCCCGCCACTGCCGGGTTCCCGGGATCCAGGGACAACTTCCCCGGGACAACGCACGGCGGGCCTCAGGCTGGTGCAACGTCACACCGGCCTCTGCCGCAACGTCACGCCGCCTCTGCCGCCGCAGGCCCGCCCCGCACGCAGTGCCCCTCCTTCCCCCAACCCCCAACCCCCGGCCTGAGTGAGCCGGAGGCCCCGAATCAGCGGCTCCTTTAACCCCGTCCTGTCTGAGCGAAAAAACAGACGCCCTCCAGCGACCTACACGCAGAGGCAGGGCCAAATCCAAAGCTGAGCTCCTGTGAGCTGTGAGAACAAAGAAGAGAAAGGGAAATCTCTCCCAGCAGCCACAGAAGTAGCGGATTAAAGCTCCACAATCAACTTGATATACCCTGCATCTGTGGAATACCTGAATAGACAAGGAATGATCCCAAATTGAAGAGGTGGAATTTAGGAGAGAGATCTATGATTTTTTCCCCTTTTCCTCTTTTTGTGAATGTGTACGTGTATGCTTCTGTGTGAGATCTTGTCTGTATACTCTTGCTTCCACCATTTGTCCTAGGGCTCTATCCGTCCATGATTTTTTTTTTAAATTCTTTTTCTTAATAATTAAGTTTAATTGTAATAACTTTATTATACTTTACCTTCGTTCTTTCTTTCTTTCTTTCCTTCCTTCCCTCCTTTAGACAACGAATCACCCCAAATTGAGGAGGTGGTCTCTGGGAGCAGGATTTATGATTTTTCCCCCTTTACCTCTTTTTGTGAAGGTGTATGTGTATGCTTCTGTGTAAGATTTTCTCTGTATAGCTTTGCTTCCAACATTTGTCCTAAGGTTCTATCCGTCCCTTTTTTTTTTTTTCTAAATATTTTTTAATTCAATAACTATATTATACTTTATTTTATTTTTACTGTATCATCTTTCTGTCTTTTTTCCTTCTTTCCCTCCTTCCTTCCTTCCTCCCTCCCTCCCTCCCTCCCTCCCTCCTTTCTTTCCTTCTTTGCTTCTTTCTTCCTTCCTTCCCTTCCTCCTTTCCTTCTTTCTTTACTCATACTTCTACTAATTCTCTCTACTTTTTCTCCCTTTTATTCTGAGCCGTGTGGATGAAAGGCTCTTGGTGCTCCAGCCAGGAGTCAGGGCTCTGCCTCTGAGGTAGGAGAGCCAACTTCAGGACACTGGTCAACAAGAGACCTCCCAGCTCCACATAATATTAAACGGTGGAAATCTCCCAGAGACCTCCATCTTAACACCAGCACCCAGCTTCACTCAACGACCAGCAAGCCACAGTGCTGGACAACCTATGCCAAACAACTAGCAAAACAGGAACACAACCCCACCCATTAGCAGAGAGGCTGCCTAAAATCATAATAAGGCCACAGACACCCCAAAACACACCACCAGACGTGAACCTGCCCACTAGAGAGACAAGATCCAGCCTCATCCAGCACAACGCAGGCACTAGTCCCCTCCACCAGGAAGCCTACACAACCCACTGAAACAACCTTAGCCACTGGAGACAGACATCAAAAACAACGGGAACTACGAAAGTGCAGGCTGCAAAAAGGAGACCCTAAACACAGTAAGATAAGCAAAATGAGAAGACAGAAAAACACACAGCAGATGAAGGAGCAAGATAAAAACCCACCAGACCTAACAAATGAAGAGGAAATAGGCAATCTACCTGAAAAAGAATTCAGAATAATGATAGTAAGGATGATCCGAAATCTTGGAAGTAGAATGGACAAAATGCAAGAAACAGTTAACAAGGACCTACAAGAACTAAAGATGAAACAAGCAACGATGAACAATGCAATAAATGAAATTAAAACCACTCTAGATAGGATCGATAGCAGAATAACTGAGGCAGAAGAACGGATTAGTGACCTGGAAGATAAAGTAGTGGAAATAACTACTGCAGAGCAGAATAAAGAAAAAAGAATGAAAAGAACTGAGGACAGTCTCAGAGACCTCTGGGACAACATGAAACGCACCAACATTCGAATTATAGGGGTTCCAGAAGAAGAAGAAAGAAAGAAAGGGACTGAGAAAATATTTGAAGAGATTATAGTTGAAAACTTCCCTAATATGGGAAAGGAAATAGTTAATGAAGTCCAGGAAGCACAGAGAGTCCCATACAGCATAAATACAAGGAGAAACACGCCAAGACACATATTAATCAAACTGTCAAAAATTAAATACAAAGAAAGCATTTTAAAAGCAGCAAGGGAAACACAACAAATAACACACAAGGGAATCCCCATAAGGTTAACAGCTGATCTCTCAGCAGAAACCCTACAAGCCAGAAGGGAGTGGCAGGACATACTGAAAGTGATGAAGGAGAAAAGCCTGCAACCAAGACTACTCTACCCAGCAAGGATCTCATTCACATTTGATGGAGAAATTAAAACCTTTACAGACAAGCAAAAGCTGAGAGAGTTCAGCACCACCAAACCAGCTTTACAACAAATGCTAAAGGAACTTCTCTAGACACGAAACACAAGAGAAGGAAACGACCTATAGTAGCGAACCCAAAACAATATAGAAAATGGAAATAGGAACATACATATCGATAATTACCTTAAATGTAAATGGACTAAATGCTCCCACCAAAAGACACAGATTGGCTGAATGGATACAAAAACAAGACCCTTATATATGCTGTCTACAAGAGACCCACTTCAGACCTAGAGACACATACAGACTGAAAGTAAGGGGATGGAAAAAGATATTCCATGCAAATGGAAACCAAAAGAAAGCTGGAGTAGCAATTCTCATATCAGACAAAATAGACTTTAAAATAAGGACTATTAAAAGGGACAAAGAAGGACACTACATAATGATCAAGGGATCGATCCAAGAAGAAGATATAACAATTGTAAATATTTATGCACCCAACATAGGAGCACCTCAATACATAAGGCAAATACTAACAACCATAAAAGGGGAGATCAACAGTAACACATTCATAGTAGGGGACTTTAACACCCCACTTTCACCCATGGACAGATCATCCAAAATGAAAATAAATAAGGAAACACAAGCTTTAAATGATACATTAAACAAGATGGACTTAATTGATATTTATAGGACACTCCATCCAAAAACAACAGAATACACATTTTTCTCAAGTGCTCATGGAACATTCTCCAGGATAGATCATATCTTGGGTCACAAATCAAGCCTTGGTAAATTTAAGAAAACTGAAATTGTATCAAGTATCTTTTCTGACCACAACGCCATGAGACTAGATATCAATTACAGGAAAAGATCTGTAAAAAATACAAACACATGGAGGCTAAACAATACACTACTTAATAATGAAGTGATCACTGAAGAAATCAAAGAGGAAATAAAAAAATACCTAGAAACAAATGACAATGGAGACACAACGACCCAAAACCTATGGGATGCAGCAAAAGCAGTTCTAAGGGGGAAGTTTATAGCAATACAAGCCCACCTTAAGAAGCAGGAAACATCTCGAATAAACAACCTAACCTTGCACCTCAAGCAATTAGAGAAAGAAGAACAAAAAAACCCCAAAGCTAGCAGAAGGAAAGAAATCATAAAAATCAGATCAGAAATAAATGAAAAAGAAGTGAAGGAGACGATAGCAAAGATCAATAAAACTAAAAGCTGTTTCTTTGAGAAGATAAACAAAATAGATAAACCGCTAGCCAGACTCATCAAGAAAAAAAGGGAGAAGACTCAAATCAATAGAATTAGAAATGAAAAAGGAGAAGTAACAACTGACACTGCAGAAATAAAAAAAATCATGAGAGATTACTACAAGCAACTCTATGCCAATAAAATGGACAACCTGGAAGAAATGGACAAATTCTTAGAAATGCACAACCTGCCAAGACTGAATCAGGAAGAAATAGAAAATATGAACAGACCAATCACAAGCACTGAAATTGAAACTGTGATTTAAAACCTTCCAACAAACAAAAGCCCAGGACCAGATGGCTTCACAGGTGAATTCTATCAACCGTTTAGAGAAGAGCTAACACCTATCCTACTCGAACTCTTCCAAAATATAGCAGAGGGAGGAACACTCCCAACTTCCTTCTACGAGGCCACCATCACCTTGATACCAAAACCAGACAAGGATGTCACAAAGAAAGAAAACTACAGGCCAATATCACTGATGAACATAGATGCAAAAATCCTCAACAAAATACTAGCAAACAGAATCCAACAGCACATTAAAAGGATCATACACCATGATCAAGTGGGATTTATTCCAGGAATGCAAGGATTCTTCAATATACGCAAATCTATCAATGTGATAAACCATATTAACAAATTGAAGGAGAAAAACCATATGATCATCTCAATAGATGCAGAGAAAGCTTTCGACAAAATTCAACACCCATTTATGATAAAAACCCTCCAGAAAGTAGGCATAGAGGGAACTTTCCTCAACATAATAAAGGCCATATATGACAAGCCCACAGCAAACATCATCCTCAATGGTGAAAAACTGAAAGCATTTCCACTAAGATCAGGAACAAGACAAGGTTGCCCACTCTCACCACTCTTATTCAACATAGTTTTGGAAGTTTTAGCCACAGCAATCAGAGAAGAAAAGGAAATAAAAGGAATCCAAATCGGAAAAGAAGAAGTAAAGCTGTCACTGTTTGCAGATGACATGATACTATACATAGAGAATCCTAAAGATGCTACCAGAAAACTACTAGAGCTAATCAATGAATTTGGTAAAGTAGCAGGATACAAAATTAATGCACAGAAATCTCTGGCATTCCTATATACTAATGATGAAAAATCTGAAAGTGAAATCAAGAAAACACTCCCATTTACCATTGCAACAAAAAGAATAAAATATCTAGGAATAAACCTACCTAAGGAGACGAAAGACCTGTATGCAGAAAATTATAAGACACTGATGAAAGAAATTAAAGATGTTACAAATAGATGGAGAGATATACCATGTTCTTGGATGGGAAGAATCAACATTGTGAAAATGACTCTACTACCCAAAGCAATCTACAGATTCAATGCAATCCCTATCAAACTACCACTGGCATTTTTCACAGAACTAGAACAAAAAATTTCACAATTTGTATGGAAACACAAAAGACCCCGAATAGCGAAAGCAATCTTGAGAACGAAAAAAGGAGCTGGAGGAATCAGGCTCCCTGACTTCAGACTATATTACAAAGCAACAGTAATCAAGACAGTATGGTACTGGCACAAAAACAGAAAGATAGATCAGTGGAACAGGATAGAAAGCCCAGAGATAAACCCACGCACATATGGACACCTTATCTTTGATAAAGGAGGCAGGAATGTACAGTGGAGAAAGGACAGCCTCTTCAATAAATGGTGCTGGGACAACTGGACAGGTACATGTAAAAGTATGAGATTAGATCACTCCCTAACACCATACACAAAAATAAGCTCAAAATGGATTAAAGACCTAAATGTAAGGCCAGAAACTATCAAACTCTTAGAAGAAAACATAGGAAGAACACTCTATGACATAAATCACAGCAAGATCCTTTCTGACCCACCTCCTAGAGTAATGGAAATAAAAACAAAAATAAACAAATGGGACCTAATGAAACTTCAAAGCTTTTGCACAGCAAAGGAAACCATAACCAAGACCAAAAGACAACCCTCAGAATGGGAGAAAACATTTGCAAATGAAGCAACTGACAAAGGATTAATCTCCAAAATTTACAAGCAGCTCATGCAGTTCAATAATAAAAAAACAAACAACCCCATCCAAAAATGGGCAGAAGACCTAAATAGACATTTCTCCAAAGAAGATATACAGAATGCCAACAAACACATGAAAGAATGCTCAACATCATTAAGCATTAGAGAAATGCAAATCAAAACTACAATGAGATATCATCTCACACCAGTCAGAATGGCCATCATCAAAAAATCTATAAACAATAAATGCTGGAGAGGGTGTGGAGAAAAGGGGACACTCTTGCACTGCTGGTGGGAATGTGAAATGGTTCAGCCACTATGGAGAACAGTATGGAGGTTCCTTAAAAAACTACAAATAGAATTACCATATGACCCAGCAATCCCACTACTGGGCATATACCCTGAGAAAACCAAAATTCAAAAAGAGTCATGTACCAAAATGTTCATGGCAGCTCTATTTACAATAGCCCGGAGATGGAAACAACCTAAGTGCCCATCATCGGATGAATGGATAAAGAAGATGTGGCACATATACACAATGGAATATTACTCAGCCTTAAAAAGAAATGAAATTGAGCTATTTGTAATGAGATGGATAGACCTAGAGTCTGTCATACAGAGTGAAGTAAGTCAGAAAGAAAAAGACAAATACCGTATGCTAACACATATATATGGAATTTAAGGGGAAAAAATGTCATGAAGAACCTAGGGGTAAGACAGGAATAAAGACGCAGACCTACTGGAGAACGGACTTGAGGATATGGGGAGGGGGAAGGGTGAGTTTTGACAGGGCGAGAGAGAGTCATGGACATATACACACTAACAAACGTAGTAAGGTAGATAGCTGGGGGGAAGCAGCCGCAAGGCACAGGGATATTAACTCGGTGCTTTGTGACAGCCTGGAAGGGTGGGATGGGGAGAGTGGGAGGGAGGGAGACGCAAGATGGAAGACATATGGGAACATATGTATATATATAGCTGATTCACTTTGTTATAAAGCAGAAACTAACACACCATTGTAAAGCAATTATACCCCAATAAAGATGTTTAAAAAAAAAAAAAAAAAGAATAAAGATGTTAATCTGAGATCACAGAACGATCTTTTTGTTAAAGCTAAAAGCAATTCTGCTTTGATTAGTTGCAAATGCAAATATTACCCAACTTCTTTCTCCTTCTTTGATAGTTGTATAGAAATAAAACTAAATATAAGAATGTAAGCCAAACCCACTACAAATGAAACTGCACTACAGGCCCAGTATCTTCAGTGATTTCCAGAATGATTTCTATGCTCAAACCTTCATTCTATCGAACTCTCTTCCTAAACAGAATTGTTTTGTTTTGTTTTTTTGTTTTTGAGTAACTTTTTTTTTTTTTTTTTTTTTGTGGTACGCGGGCCTCTCACTGCTGTGGCCTCTCGTGTTGCAGAGCACAGGCTCCGGACGCGCAGGCTCAGCGGCCATGGCTCACAGGCCCAGCCACTCCGCGGCATGTGGGATCTTCCCGGACTGGGGAGCGAACCCGTGTCCCCTGCATCGGCAGGCGGACTCTCAACCACTGCGCCACCAGGGAAGCCCTGTTTTTGAGTAACTTTTATTACACAAGAGATTCATATTCTTTATAGAGAAATCATGTAATCAAATAATCCAAAAATAGATTAAAAAAATAAAAATCAGCCATAATTCCACCTCTCAGATATATTATCACTGTATCTATTTTATAGTATAGCTTTCTTATATATATATTTTAACATCTTTATTGCAGTATAATTGCTTTACAATGTTGTGTTAGTCTCTGCTGTATAACAGTGCATCGGCTATACGTATGTATATATCCCCATATCCCCTCCTTTTTTGTGTCTCCCTTCCACCCTCCCTATCCCACCCCTCTAGGTGGTCACAAAGCCCCCAGCTGATCTCCCTGTGCTATTTGGCTGCTTCCCACTAGCTATCTATCTTACATTTGGTAGTGTCTATATGTCCATGCCACTCTCTCACTTCGTCCCAGATTACCTTTCCCCCTCCCCATGTCCCTAAACAGAATTTTAAGAAGATAGCCAAGATAAAATGAGAAACTGATTTAGACTTTGGTACCAGATTTACAGCTTCAATGATTTAGGAAAATCCCTTGACAGCTATACTGAGCCTCAGTTTTCACATCTGTAAAAGGGTGAGGATTAAAAAAACCTGATACTTCTGGAAATGCCTGTCATTCTGATTGGATATTTTTAAAATGTTGACTGAAATTTAAATTATAAAAAGAAGATGACAAAAAGACCTATTATCATTTTATTACCCAGATAAACCCTGGTGGCCCACTGATAGGAGATGGGGCTTCTCTAAGTAGTTTTCTTCATCCTGATTTCTGGACACTCCCTTCTTTAATCTGCTTTTGGAGGCACCGGGTGACATTTCGGCAAGTTTTATTCAATTTCTTTATGACTTGATTTTAGGAAAGAAGAATAGTAGCTGTGCTGAGCTCTGCCAGGTCAGATAGAATTTTGGAGTATTCTCGTTCTCTCTCTTGTAGACAGCCGCTGTCATTTGGTAAGCCATAAGCCTTCCTTTGCTTGGACTGTGGTTAGTGTGTTTGCTGGATTTCTAAAATATATTTTTAGTGTTTACTTGTTTAGATTGAAAAGATTGGGCTATATTTTTAAAAGTTTATCCCTCCATTTTGGAAGGCCTTTTAAGTTGTGATATTACATGCAAGAGAGCTAATGGAATTCTGGACTCCATATTTTCGTTTTTACCTTTTTTTTTTCCCTCAGACTTTGAACCAACAATGGCTAAGAATGAGAGGAACTCAGACCCGAATATTTTTTCCCTTGTCAAGCACAGAGAATATGGGAAAAAATGAAATTGGGAAATTGTTTTGCTCGTCTTCCTTTCCTCCCTTTTGGTCAGTTACCTTAGTCGTCCACCTCACTTTGTATTTCTAGCCTGGCTTCAGAAATACCTGAATTTGATGAACTACACACTGTTGGAGTAGTAGATTGCTAGAAGGAACCAAGATCCAGACAACCTTAAATGGTGGCTTCATGGAATTATATTCAAGGATGGTCCAGCCTATTTCCTCACTTCCATTGTGAAAGGAGTTCCCTATTCCTAAGATAATGGACCTATGTGCCACTGACAAAGAAGATGGAGATTTATCCCAGTGCCTTTATATATGTATAGATATTAAAATTATGTATATATATATATATGTTTATATATAGATAATGCCTAATGGAAATATCTCAGATGTTCTATTTTGTTTTTTCTTTAATTTTACTTATAAAAATTGTGACGATTTTTTAACTCAAAAGAGGAGAACCTTAAAAATTAATTAAAAACACATTCTCAGTAGTCTAAGGTTCAGAGTGACTTGGCAGAGAAAATTGCTGAATGGTTAGATAACAGTGCTGGTAGGCTTGGCTATTGTAACACTTTACATTTGAGTTTCTCTTCCTTGAAATTACAAGAACTATATGACTCAAGAGAAAGATTGATAATTAGGAATATTCTGCTTGCTTTTAATATAGCCTATTGAACATTTTGATTATTTGGAGATCATAGGAAGGAACCTTTATGATCTAACTTTTGAACAATTAGTGTTGCAACACAAAGCTATGACTTAAAATTAAAAAGGAAATTTGAAATGACCTATTACTTTTGGCATCTCAAGCCAGATATCTGCCAGAAAAATGAGTCACTTTTCAGTCAGATGGGTGGTCAGCAATATAATTTTTCATTGGGAAGCTGAAAGACACCATTGCCAAACAGAGCATCTGCAGTATTCACATCTATATTTGAGCATCTTTTGTTTTCCCAAGGGGTGCAGATGAGAAGAAGGAAGGCAGAGGAATGCACTTGCATAAAGCTTTCCAAGATGGATAGAACAGAGAGCATTCCCAGAGGCAGGTCGAGTTCAACACAAGAACAATTCTCTCAGTGCTTTCACAACTAGTTAATATACAAGACCAGTAGTAACTCAGCTCTCAAATCAGTGCTGAAATCAAGCAGAAGGTTGTTAATATTGATACGGTTAACATACATCAAGTAGGATTACTGAATTTTCTGAATCCAAAAGTTCTTCACAGTGTTGACATTTCCTTACTGAATTCCCAGGATTGTTTGGTTTCAAAGGCTGTTGGGCTCAAGACGCATTTGTTTTTAAATAATCCTTCATAAAAAGTTCAGCTTTCAGTCTAATATGATTGAAACCCAGCTTGAGTGTGTTTTATAATGCACTGAAATGGAAAGACTATGGGCACTGAATTATTCAAAACATGGTAGGCAAAGGAGTGATATGTGGGGAAGAGGTGATCAAAGAAATCAGTGAGACTTGATATGTCTTGTTATCGCATTTTATTTACCTTTTAGAACTCTTCCAAATATTAAAGAAATCAATATCAGTTTTCACCTGTTATGTTCCACACTTCAATTATTAATGAATGTCAAATTTGACCACAGTTTTCTGTACCACCTGCTCTGCAATAATATTTCTGAGCCTTTATTAAAAATGTAAAATTGTCATTGAATTTCCAAACATGATTTCTCCAGTGGCTAATTCAGTTTGTTTTATTAATAAGCAAGTTCTGAGGAGTAATACTAATTTAATATGCCTGCATGTAAGGTTAAACTGTAAATTATTCCTGCCGAAGGTGATGAGATATGACTGCGATGTGGTGGTAGGGCACTCACCTTCCTGAACAAACCCTGCGAGCGCACAGTTCTTGGGAGAAACCAGTACTTCATATAGTAGCAAATCTGATATTATTTTGCATGTCTCCTGTAGCAGTGGAATGCACACACACACAAACATGATCATGGGTGAAAAAACACACATGCGCACCTTAGATGCTTACATTAATTTCTGAATATAGTTCTCCGGAAAGAAAAAGCTTTACTGATGATTTGTATTTTTATAGTTTTTTATTTTATGCATACTAAAACACTTCATGAAATCACTTACTGTTTTGTTGTCCATGGAATCCTTTCAATTTTGAGATGCTAAATACAAATGGAAATAATGATTATAGTCCTTGGCCATGAAAGACTAAGTTACAGAGAACCTGGTGACCGGAGGTCAGAGCTGCCACGGAATTATTCTCTGCTCCAGAGACCATTAGAATATCACTGTGTACTCACTTAAGGATAGAATGCTGCTATTGAGAAACTAGCTCTCTTTTGTTTCTACTAAAAGGAGAGAACAGTAGGGGAACTTGCATGAGTGTATGAGACTTTCTCTGTTTTGTACAATAAGCCAAAAACAATACATGAAATAGCCTCAGGTCTTTTGTCTTTTGTACCCAGCTCCTTCCTGTATTACTCCTGATCAATTACACTTAAATCAACAAGAGTTGCTTGAACATTTTGACAGTTATGTTCCCCATACCCTGAAGCATTTTTAAAGGGTTACTGAGATAAAGCTATTTCAAAAAATACTCCCTCCAAATTTTTTCAGGGTGGCATCAGTGAAAAAGTAACTTAGAGGAAAAAAACTCCACCTTGAGTTCCTGGCCAACCACTCTAAGGCCAGGCAAGCATAAACCTTCATAGCAAAACCTAAGTTTGTTCCCAGTTGAGAATTTGGTTTCTATGGTCTTATTTAGAAAGTATATGGAGACTTTAATTCCCTATAAGCCCTTTCCGAAGAGTGAATACAGTTCATCATTAGTAAGAGATGATGAAAATTACAATTTTGTTGAATAGGTGGAATATATATTATACATAATATATATATTTATTTTTAATATATATATAAAGTTACTATTCAGAGTCCTAAAACATGGATTTTTCTTACTTACCAAGAATGAACAGTAACTTGATCTCTAAACACAATAAAGCACCTGGCCATAGCAGAATCATAACAAATATTTGATATCAGAATGAATTCACTGTTCAGGTATAAAGAGGGAATAGCTTCAGTTTTCCTCTTTCTTGCACCCCATTATTGAATCCTGGACAGAGGGGATTTTCTTGATTTTAATCTAAAGGAGAAATGTTCACTTTTGTTAAGATGGAAATTGACAACCTCAGTAGGCAGAGGCACTGTTTTTATTTGGCTGAATTCATGTTTCTAGTGATAATTCAAGGTGTAATAGGATTTTCTCTGCCACTCCAAAATCTGAAAATGATAAGCATCTCACCAGAGTTTCAGGATGGCCCATTACCTATGCTGTGGAAAGGATATTCAAAATACCATGTTTCATCAATGTCTTCTCAGATTTATTTTTTTTTATTTTT
Organism: Phocoena sinus; assembly: GCF_008692025.1. Lineage (NCBI taxonomy): Eukaryota > Metazoa > Chordata > Mammalia > Artiodactyla > Phocoenidae > Phocoena > Phocoena sinus. Next base: position 91,504,502 of record NC_045768.1, read on the forward strand.
ATTTTTTTTTTCAGATTTATTAATCAATGGACAACTACTGAGTTAAGACAGTGTCTTATCTTTGCTTAAAAAACAAAAAAACAAAAAAACCGCACAAACACAAAAAAACTGTTAACGATGAAAACTTATTATGCCAGGCCTTAGTATGGCCTGACTTGGAAATTTAGTTTCAGAGGCTTTTGTGAATATACCAAGGAAAGAGAACCTAGGTGTATCTTATTCCCACAGGCCACCAATAAATATTTGCTTCACGGAGAAAAAATTAATACATAGTATAGGAGAGAGCCTGACAGATGCTTAACATTATTGAGTGACAGCAATGCCCAAACTCATCTGTGACCAAACACTATGAAAGTATCCTCCTAAGGATAAACTTACTACAAATAAGTGAAAATTCAATTATGGAGATACTTTCTGTTTCAGCTCTGATATGCAAAACGCTTGGAAGTTGTCACTGTATCTTGTCCTTACAAGATAATGTGGTACAAAATGAAAATCAATGACTTTTCTCAGATGTGATTAATAAAACATGTAACTATGAAAGAATTTTAAAACTGTAATTATGTATGTGTATATATGTGTCTCTGAAAAATCTGGGTCAAAGAAAACTGAGGCTATCAGTATAAACTCATTTAACTTCTATCTCTTCTTATGTTTATTTCCTCCCAAACTTACCAGTATCCATCCAACTCGAAGGATACAAGCGATTTTTATATACTGTGCAAGGTTTTTTTCTTATTCATATGTCCATGTTTCCCCAATTCTCTAAATTATTATCTACATCTTCAGGATCTCCTTTATCGGTTCCTTCATTTCAACATATAAAATATAAGTCCTTCTCATTCTAAAAAATTCTTTTTTGCTTATTATGTTCTCTTTTCACCCAAACTCCCTGAGAGTAGCCTATTCCCACTGTCTTCACTAGCCCCGCCTGGCCCCCACAGGCAGCCCTACACCCTCAATTTATTGCCATCTGGCTTTTTGTCCACCACTTCACTGAACTGCTCTAAGGTCACTGGGGACCTAACTGCCCAAATCCAGTGGACACTCACATTCTCTGAAGGATGACACTGTCATCTACTTCCTCCTTCTTGAAACTTTATCACCTCACTCCTTCCCAGAATTCTTTCTCTGCTTATTACTTAAACGTTGTCAGTACTCACAATTCTCTGAAATCTCATCCATGTTCATGATTTTAATGACTGCTGATATGTGCTGATGACATTCAAATTTTTATCTTTCCATGTCTTCACGTGCATGTCCAGTTATCTACCAGTCTGTCTCCTGAATTCTACAGGTGCTTTACAATTCAACATGTCCAGAACTAAAGTCTTTTTGCCAATTCAGTTCTTTATCCCCTATTTCCAAACTCAATGATACCACCACCCAACCTTAGTCACACAGATGGGGGTTCAGCCTCCGCCTCCTACTTCTTCCTTACTTCCCAAGATCAAGTCTTGCTTGTAATTTCCTAAATACAATTAGAACTTATTTCCTCCCTTCATCTATACCTTATTTCAGACCCCTTTCTTCTTGCTATTACCTGGTCTAGAAGTTACCAAATTGCTGTTTGGTGGAACCAGTTGTTAGACACTTCTGTTAAAAAAGGACACTAGAGTCAAATAGCTTTGAGGATGGCTGTGTACCATGCGCCTGCTGTGACGATCCAGAATGAACACTAGCCTACAGCAGCCCCAAGGAGATGTACAGTAAAGAAACCTGATTAACTTTACTTAAGCCAGGTTCTCCCTTCTGCCGGCCTATAATCCTTTCAGTAGGGACAGGAGAGGAGGTGGCAGCGTGAGTCCCACTTGAAAATAAAAAACACTGCTCCTCAGAAGAGTGGGGCATGATTGTCTCCAGGCTTCTTCAAATTCCTCATCCATACTGACGTCAGTGGTCTAAAATGCCACCTGAACTTGTCCTTTCCATCCTTAGCTGTTTTCTGAGGAAACCAGCTCCACACACATGGGTGGTTAAGACCCGCTCTCCTCCTCCTCGCGGCCTCCTTTAGGGGCACTTGCCACTGCCTGGTGACACTGCACTGATCCTGCAGAGCCTGTGCCTGTGGCTCCGTAACACACCCCTCGCACACTCATGGCTCTAGACTTCCGCTATCCTCTCTGCCTTGAGTGTCCTTTCCCTTCACCGGCTGACTCACCAGTTTTTCACGAGTCCTTTAAGACTTAGCTTAGGGACTGCCTCTTTCGATGACTTTTCTTTGCCTCACAGCTCCCCCTCTTCTTCCACAAACACTGACCAAACGCCCTGAATATGCCCATCACAGCATGTCATGTGCAGGATGAGACATCTGCTGTGTGTCTTCCCCTCTCACCCCACTGCTAAAGGGCCAACGCTACATCTTGCTCATTGTTTCACTCCTCTAACACCCAATCTATGACAAATGAACTAACTAGTACTGTAGTAGCCCTCTTAGTAACAATCAGGCAGGAACTTCTAGAAGAAATCTGACACTGCAGCTGTTCTCTGCTCTCACCTTTCAGTCTGAATGAACTAAAGACTTATCCGTACATGTTTTACCAAGGAGACATAATTTAATCCAGAGATGTGTCATCACATACTCTTACATACTCTGCCGTTTAAAAATTCTGCTCACGATGGGGGAAGGAGACAGGTGTGCTTTCTGACAGCCCCACTGTTTTGCACTTCTAGTGCTCACTGCCTTCTCTCTCAGTCCCTTCCTTAAACCCTTCTTCTCTTCTTACAAGGACACAGGATAACAAAGTAATTAAGAGCTTGGGTTCTGCCTATCTGTGAAACAGAAACATAACCAAGGACATAGAGAATAGACTGGTGGTTACCAAGAGGGAGGGAGTGGGAGAGGGTTGGATTGGGAGTTTGGGATTAGCAGATGCAAACTGGTGTATATACAGGATGGATAAACAAAAAGGTCCTACATGGGACTTCTCTGGTGGCGCAGTGGTTAAGAATACGCCTGCCAATGCAGGGGACATGGGTTCGAGCCCTGGCCGGGAAGATCCCACATGCCAGAGAGCAACTAAGCCCGATGCCACAACTACTTAAGTCCATGCACCTAGAGCCCGTGCTCTGCAACAAGAAAAGCCACCACAATGAGAAGCCTGCGCACCGCAACTAGAGAAAGCCTGCGTGCAGCAACGAAGGCCCAACGCAGCCAAAAATTAATAATTTATTTTAAAAAAAGTGGATGTATTTTAAAAAAACCAAAAAGGCCCTACTGTAGAGCACAGGGAACTATATATCCTGTGATAAACAGTAATGGAAAAGAATATGAAAAAGAGTGTATATAAATGTGTAACTGAGTCACTTTCCTATACAGCAGTAATGAACACAACACTGTAATTCAACTATACGTCAATAAAAAAATAAAAATTTTAAAAATTGCCATAAAAATAGTCACATAAGGGAGACTACCCTGGTGGTCCAGTGGTTAAGACTTCTCCTTCCAATGGAGGGGGTGAGGGTTCGATCCCTGGTGGGGGAGCTAAGATCCCACATGCCTTGTGGCCAAAAAACCAAAATATGAAACAGAAGCAATACTGTAACAAATGCAATAAACACTTTAAAAATGGTCGACATCAAAAAAAATCTTTAAAGAAAAAATTCACATAAATCAGAAACAAATGAAACATAATAAAGTCCATACATTAAAAAAAAAAAAAAGAGCATGTGTTCGGGTCACATCGCAGCTTCCCACTTACTTACAGCTGTGTAATTCTGGGCAACTCACATAATATCTCTTCAGACTCCTCATCTGTAAACGGGGATGGTAACAGTTCCCTACCTCAGAGCGTTGCTATAATCCATAAACACGGTTAAGTGCCTTGGTAAATGTTTGAGGCTCTCTGGTTATTGTGAATTAAAATACCTCAATGGCTTCTGGCCATGTGATTTATAATAGTTGACATTTAACCAAATGGTAAAACTATTCCATTTATTATTCCCATCTCTTTTTAACCCTTACCCTGCTTTGTTGTTTATATTTTCTCCCAACACAGAGTGCTAGTTCCAGGAGAGTAAAGGCTTTATTTTGTTCACTGCTGAAAGCAATAGCACCTAGAAAAGTACTGTACATATGAAGCCCTCAGTAAACACTAGCTGAATGAATGGTGCAAAGTGTCACAAGGAAAAGTACACCAAAACTTTCATTATAATAAAAAAGTATAGATAAATCTTTCTCTAATGGCTTCCAGTCAAGTAACTGAAACCACCATATGTTATAATAAAAACATAAGTAATTTATTAAAATTTGAAGGCAAAAACGTAATTTTAAAAGATTTAGACCTATGTTAGGCGTGATAGAGTACGGATGCTTTCTTGAAATTCACAGTCACATCCAGGAGTATCACTTTCAGAATGTTCTAGTAGATTGAGTTTACTTTTAGTTGTCTTTGATGAAAGTCACTATTCTACTCTCTTAACAGAAATGTTGTTTCGAAGACTCACTTTTAATTGGTTTATTAACCAAAGAATTATTTTGCCCAATTCCTTTGCTTTTCCACTTTACAGGTGAGTCAGAGCAGGAATGCAGGTCCTTCCCAGGTTGTTTCCTAGCAGAGTATTTTTTGGTATATTCACCTGCTTTGCTCGTTTTCTCTGAAGAAGACCTGCTATTTCTAGATAATTCCTCTTCTTTTCTTTGACTTCCAGTTCCAGAAATGATGTCTGCTGAAGGGAGAACATGTTCTAGCAATGAAATCTTCAAAAGACTCCTGCCGCTGCTCTGTGACTGGGACCCCCAGGTTGTCTTTGGAAGTTTCTAAGGCCTCCTGAGTAGACACTGGGACATGGAAGGAGTCGAGAGGCAAAGGAATCCTAGCGTCACCTGTAATTTTCTGAAACTGGACGGAAAAACAAAAGACAAGACAAAAATTCAGTGATGAACAAAGCCAACCATTAAAAAGTAGAGTTCAAAACTTCAGTGTTACTCTGTGATCTTATTATTAACACAGTCAATATTCAGATTTCAGAGCCAGTTTTTTTCTAATTATATCTTGCCAAGTGATTCTCAGCTTAACCTAGCTATATCCAAGGCTATGTCTGCTCCATTTTCAGACTTTGGTGACTGGGGTAGTTATTACCCATTTCCTTTCCCTCACTAAAAATAAAACCCTATTCTGTAAGATAATTAATTTCTCTTCTATCCTCCAGGCACATGCAAACAGTATATAGTTTGTGACCAGACTGTGTTCTCAAGCTGTCAGTTCCCAAGACCAGTCTGAGATTGGTTGATGGGGGCTCCAAGTAAGGCTAGAGGAAAAGCTGACAGGTTTTCCCCTCCCATTCCCATAACCAGGTGATTCACTGTCATATGTTACCTATTAGCTATGTCTGGATTACTTATTTTAAAAACTATATCAGTATGTGTACCTTCATTAGTGTTCCTTCATTGTAAGCTGACTGCATACAAATAGAAACCTAAATAAAATATGAATAGAATAGACATTTATATAATTTAAAATCTGGAATATTTTCTCTAATGTTTTCTTTCTTCATTAAGGATAGTTTGCTTTAACTCATAAATTTTCAAAAGAACTTCCAGTCTCCTTATTTACAACAATACAGTATCATGAAATGGGCAAACATTTACTAATCTCAGATTTGGAAAGGATTCCACAGTCTTCTAGCTCCTGAGCATGTGAACTATTAGAGATTGATCATTATTGTTTTCTCCCTGACTTGGTCATTTCCTTTTTGCTAATCACTCTTAGAATCATTAAGTGCTGTTCTGTCCACTTACTTGGATATTTTTCATTTGTCCTGGGGCACCCTGTTTTGATTCTAATTTTTCTTCTTCAAGTCCCTTCTTTTCTTCTTTACGTGGACTACTAACAGTAGAATTCATCTGGGGACGACCTAGTAAATGAAAATCTGACTGATCTATACCAGCCATTGTGGCCAGCTGCCCAAGCCTGGGTCAGAGGAGAAAAGGAGAAAAGACAAAAGTTATTATAATCACATAAGAGCAGTTTAGATTTCCCCAGACCTACAATCATGAAATACTTCTAAACTCTTAAGAGCCAACATCCTACTCCAGACAAGCCTCTCTCTCCCCCAAAATCTCAGCCCTTTACAGATTCATCCTCTAAGACACATCCCACTGTCTCACTAGGAGCTTCAACATGTACCATGCATTTTGTCCACTGCCTGTCACACCTCTATTCCCACACTTCTTTACCACCTTTCCTCCAGTTTCCAAGAATGTGTTTGTTCCTTCCTTCCCAACACCAACACCAATTCATTCACTGACAAAACACCACTCCATCAACTATCCATCTCCACTTCCCTCTTCCAGCAAAATTGCTCCCAGTTAAGAACCACTGACCTATATCTCCCCTGCAGATTAGTAATAATTTTTATGTCTAAGGCAAAAATAACTTTAATTCAGACTTATCAAACAAGCAAAATAAGTGAAAGATAGGAAAATTCTTATGCATTCCCGAATATTTTCAATGAAAACTGCCTTCAATTTAGTCTTTACAAAAACCTACACCTACTAATTATCTACAGGTTACTCTTTTATAATGAGCTCCCCACTCTACCAAAGCAGGCTTCCCTATTTGCATTTCTTAACAAATTTAATTCCTCATTTTAAAAAGTCAACTGTATTACCTATTATTACACTAAATATGGCCACGGAAGTGATGAAAATTGCTCCAGTTCCTCAGCAAACTACCATTATAGTCGCAAAGAGAAGAACGCCATGAAGAGAAATGAACTAACCCAGCATCTTTAAGGAGATCCAAGAAAGCCTGGAACTTCTGAAAAGAATTCTCAATGCTGCCCAAAACACCTGCATCACCCAGGATCATGCTTGTCAATGAGTGGGCATGAAGGGTTTCAGACAAAGAGAAATTCATATTTCTTAATTGGGCATTTTCATGTTCCAGCTATAAAAGAAGGCTAAAAATGTCTGACATAATTTTTTCTCATTGTTGTCAGAAGTAGTCTTGCCTATTTCCAAGGAACAAAACTAAAACACTCAAAATGTAATTAATTTGTAATTAACCTAACTCTCCACCAGTAAAGACAGAGACCATATCACATAGTAACCAAAACCCACAGGCACCCAACAAAGTTTCCTATATAACACTTAGGTGCTATATAAATAAAACAAAGTTATCGTTTTATTAATGATCTTTCACAAAAGATCACATTTCTAACTAGTTCAATTCATAATGGAGTCTCATTCCACATTAGAAAATTACCTGCTTTAAGTTTCTCTTAAATTAGAAAATGAAATATAGAATCTGATTTGAATAAAACATATTACAACTCTGCTGAATGTTAAGAATTAACTTTAGTGAGCAAAATATCTAATGCTTACGTTTAAAAGTCCTAAATCATACCCAACCCAATTTATTAAATGTACAATCACCAATATTTTCTTTGGCTTCTTGAAAATATTCCCCCCGTGCACTCTTCCCCTTCCGCTCATCATCTATGCACTTAAAACCCCTGTAAGCTCAACTCTAGTATTTCTCAGAAAGGCCGTTAATGTTCATGATGCCCCTTTTGCCTTACATGAGCAGGTGCTAAACATTTATTGAATGAGTGTCCGCCAATCCAGTGGATGCATTTTCAAATATTCCTCCCTACACTCACCCTGTGATAAATTATATTCAGATAGAACTTTTTAGATTATGCCCTGCTTTCATGCACATTCCCTAATGTAATTCTCATAGTATATATTTTTATCTTTCATTGCATTCTCAGAAGTTTTCCAATATCTTATATTTAAATGATTCACTTTCCTAATTCATTGCCAGGAGAGTCTCATCGTGTCTTTTATGTTACTGTATATACAGTATATGCACAAAAAGTGCCTTCTTGAATCAAAGAATCATGAACAGGAAATAAGCTAATGTCATATAAAAGCGCGCACACACACACACACATACACAAAACCAGATTTTCACATTTTTAAAAACATGCTTTCTGGAATATAGATCATATCACTAAACACCAGTAAATGCAAAAGTCCGTATTACACAACCAATTTGCAACATGTTACAGTTTTAAAGCTTACAAATTACGTGTATATGGCTTAAAATCAAATCAAAATAAAACCAAAACACTCTCTAAAGCAGAAGAAACTTGTTTACCTCACTGACTCGTTTATCAGCCTTCAGTCTTATTACTCTTTCCTCCTTTAACTGCTTTAGTCACTCCTCCAGGTTTTCCTAAACAAACAGAGTCAATATTATAACTAATTCATAGTATAATATCCCAAAGCCTTTCCAGCTATTGGTCTCATCAGGATTTAGGGGCAGAGCCAGAAGTGAACTCAGATTTTAGTCTGCTACTGGTAATATCATACCATGCTAGTGAAATGAATTATCAAAATCTATCAAATTAGCATAGGTAAGATTTATTTAAATTCCACTCTTTCCAACATAAATTTGTGGCAGCCCACCATAAAAGGCATATGCATATAACATAGTAAGTCATAAATAAGAAGTTAAGACCAAGAAAGAAAAATTCTATTTTTATTTGTGGCTCTCTTTATAGCAGGAAGTCCTATTAATGAACATGTTTAACACACCTGAATTGCCTAATTGCAGATTCAAAAGCATGTTTTTAAAAAGTAATCACTTTTAAAGCAATTCACAGTCAAGCACTGTTCCTGGAGTTCCCTGGGTATGAAATAATCTAATCATCAAAACCCTAAAAGGGGGCTTTCCTGCTGGCACAGTGGTTAAGAATCCACCTGCCAGTGCAGGGGACACGGGTTCGAGCCCTAGTCTGGGAAGAACCCACATGCCACGGAGCAGCTAAGCCCGTGCGCCACGACTACTGAGCCTACGCTCTAGAACCCACGTGCCACAACTACTGAAGCCTGCGCGCCTAGAGCCTGTGCTCTGCAATAAGAGACGCCACCACACTGCAACGAAGAGTAGCCCCCCACTCGACGCAACTGGAGAAAGCCCGCGAGCAGCAACGAAGAACCAACGCAGCCAAAAATAAATAAAATAAATGTATAAAACAAAAAACCCTACGAGGAAAGAACGATCACTAACTCCATGTTTTTGTTTTTTGTTTTTTTGCGTTATGTGGGCCTCTCACTGTTGTGGCCTCTCCCATTGCGGAGCACAGGCTCCGGACAAGCAGGCTCAGCGGCCAAGGCTCTTGGGCCTAGCCGCTCCGCGGCAGGTGGGATCCTCCCGGACCGGGGCACGAACCCGTGTCCCCTGCATTGACAGGTGGACTCTCAACCACTGCACCACCAGGGAAGCCCTATTTTACAGATGAGGGAAACAAGAGGCAGAGAAGTAGAATAGAGCAGCACAGCCAAGGTCACACCACTAAGTAGCAGAGCCACACTGTGGACTCAGGAAGCTGGGTGCCATTCCTGTTCACAGAGGTGGTAGTCTTCCCATTCACCAAGGTCACTGAAATAAAATGAACACTGATAAACTCTATTAGGAGTTTTAGGAACTAAGACACTTCGGTCCTTGAAGTGGGGACACTGCTTGCAATAGGCAGAATTCTAACAGAGCCCCCAAGATTCCTACTTACTGAAGTACACAAACCTTCCACTTATCCAATCAAACTCTAAATCTAGGTGCTGCAATGAAGGGATTTTGCAGATGGAATTAAGGTTCAAAATCAGTTGATTTTTTAAGATAGGGAGAGTATTCTAGGTGGATGTGACCTACTCAGGCACCCTATGAAAAGGACCTGAACTCTTCCTGAATTGAATTTCAAAAGGGACAAGAGGGAGACTCTCCATTGCTGGCTCTGAAGAAGTCCAATGCTGCGGCAGGGAAGGCAAGCGAGAGGTCTCTAGGACCTGAGACTGTCCCCCGACTGACAGCCAGCAAGGAAATGGGGACCTCTGTCCTGCAACTGCAGAATCTGAATTATGCCAACAAGCTGAAGAATCTTGGAGGCATTCTTTCCCAGAGCCTCTGGATGCTAACACAGCCAGACTGACATCTTGATTTCAGCTCTGTGACCCACACAAACTATGGTGAACATCCAACGTCTGGGGCTCAATGTTTTACACTTACATTTCACATGCTTTAACACTCTTGGGAGGGAACCCACATGTTCCAGTGTGTATCTGAGCAGGAAACGCAGTCACGCTGTGCCTGGACTTCTGACCTACAGAACTGTGAGCTAGTCAAATAGGTATTGTTTTCAGTCAGTAAGAGTGCAGTAAAATAATTAATATTCTACTCAACCTCCAGGTTCGTGAACAAAATAAACGATTTTCATTGTTTTACGCCACTGTTTCAGGGTGGTTTCCTATGCAGCAATAAACAATCAGAATACCTACACTTATGAAAACAGTAAGGTATATTTATACATTTTAGCTGCTTTGAACAATCACTTAAAGAATGAGGAACTCTATTATATGCCATCATTGGGAGAGAAGCTGGTATCACTTTCTGGAGAGTAGCTTTTGGTACCTAACAACAATCCTACATCAGGGGTTTACCCTAAGGAAATCAAAGATGTGGGCAAAGATTTATCTACCAACATGATGTCATAAGATTGTTTATAACCAAACCCTAGAAGAAAGCTAAGAGCCTCCAAATTGGGATTGGTTTAAACAAAAACAGCTCACCATATGAAGGAATGTGCTATGAAGCCACTAAGAAAATAATGACAACAGGTCTCAACCAGAGTTAATGAATGGGCTTCAGGAGTTCTACATTCAAAATATATCTCTGCGTTTTTCCTGGGAGATGGTGCATAAGCTTAATCAAATTCTCTGATGCAGAAGAGTATTTAGTGATAAGACAAAATATTTTTCATACATTTTTCAGACAAAAAGCAGATTAGGTGTGTGTACATGCAGAGGTGGCTTTTATTTCTTTCAATGAGTTGTCCATTGTTTTCAAAAATTTACTCAATGAACATATATTTTTATATTCAGATCATGTTTAAAAAACTGACAGTCTAAGAACTTCAAATTCTTTAATGTTTCATTACTAAAGCCAGCCAAGTTTTCAATGGGGAAAAAGGGGGAAAAATTGCAAAATTCCTCTACTTTCAATATAATGGTTTAATAAATATTCTAAAACCGATTTCAAAGAATTTCTAAACAAATAAGCAAACAAACAAACCCTCACCACAGGAAAGTAGAGTAAAACTTCCTGACTGGTTCTAAATAGCACATCAAAGTGCAATTACATGAAATAGTTTCTCCCTCTAGTGGAGGGAATTAGAACACAGTGTTAAATTTTTGTGAAAAAGTGTACCCTCCTCCCACAAAGTATTAATAATTCATGTCCCTTACATGGAAATATGGAAGCAAAAAAGTTAGAAAGTAAAATTGCTTGATATTCTATTACTTAAGTAAGACTAATGATAAGGCTTTGGAATAATTTTCCTTCCTGTCATCTGCTCTCCCTTCCTCCCTTCTGTACACTGGCTAGGGTGATTTTTCTGGGACAAAGCTCCCATCATATTGGATATCAAATTTTAGGTTCACCTTTTCTCCATTTAACATTGAAATCAATCATTTCTCATATAATCAGGGGATTCATAACCTAGATTTTTTTGTGTGGGCTACAAAATAATCCACTGAGTGGATTTACTGGTTAACCACTTTACACATTTAAATTCTTTCCAACTTTTCAATATTATAAGACAAAATAACCGTTTTTACGCATGAAGCCTTTTTTCTGTATTGAGAATAACGTTCTTGCAAGAAATCCATAAAAATGAGTTTGAGGTCAAAGCAAATGAACATTTTTAAGGCTCTAAGGTACCTATCTCCAAACTTCTTTCCAAAAGATTTCTCAGATTTTGGGGCTTCCCTGGTGGCGCAGTGGTTGAAAATCTGCCTGCCAATGCAGGGGACGCGGGCTCAAGCCCTGGTCTGGGAAGATCCCACATGCCGCGGAGCAGCTAAGCCCGTGAGCCACAACTACTGAGCCTGCGCGTCTGGAGCCTGTGCTCCGCAACAAGAGAGGCCGCGGTAGTGAAGAGCCCTACGCAGTGCGATGAAGAGTGGCCCCTGCTCGCCGCAACTAGAGAAAGCCCTCGCACAGAAACGAAGACCCAACACAGCCAAAAATAAATATAAAAATAAATAAATAAAAGATTACTATTAAAAAAAAGATTTCTGAGATTTTATACTGCCATCAGCAATGTATCACTTGGTATATAACCTCTACTACAACTGTTGGCTTATTTCCTCACGTAGAGTGCAAGTTATTTGAAGATAGGGGGTGTATTTTATTAAGTGTTTATCCCCAGCACCTGTGCCTAGCACAACGTAGGCGGTCAATAAGTAATTGCTTAATAAGGAAAATCCCTGCCAATACAAGATGTATGTGTGTGAAAGACAGACTGTGTGTTTTTCTCTAACTGGATAGATGAAAACTTGTCATCTTCTTTAATGTGCAATGTTTTTTCTTATAATTAGCAATTAAATTTCTCTTTTAGATTATATTGTAAAAATTCAGATTCTCTGAGGCAAATGGGCCTGGCACTACCCATTAGCTATACAACCTTGGACAAGTTCTATTACTCTAGGCCTCAACTTCCTCATCTATAAAATGGAGATAAGCTCCCGTATCACAGAGCTCTTGTGAGGATTATGAGTTAAAACACATATAAAATTAGAAGAGTGCATGGTACACAGCATATGTTCAATTAATGCTGAATGAATAACATGTGAATGCAAACAGTAGTGAAGGGCTTAAAATGAAAGCCTCATCCCACTCCCACATCCAGCACTCAAGAAGCGACCGATTCTTTTTTTTTTTTAAACATCTTTATTGGGGTATAATTGCTTTACAATGGTGTGTTAGTTTCTGCTTGCGACCGATTCTTTACTCAGGTTTTTAATTGTAAAATACGATATGCGTACTGAGAAGTGCACAGAACAAAACTGTCAATGTGACAAAGAGAATACTTACATAACCAGTACTTGAATCTGAAAGTATTGATACTTGTCAGCATCTCAAAACCCCCCCATATCCTTTTCCCATCACAATCTCCTTCCTTCTTCCCAGTTAAACACCATCCTCATTTCTTGACAATCCTTTCCTTTAACCTGCATGCATCCCTAACAAGAGTTTAGTTTTGTCGACATCTAACTTTATGTAGACAATCATAGTATATGAAGTCTTTTCTATCTTATTTCTTTCACTCAACATAGGTTTAAAAAATTCATCCACATTGCAGCCTGTAGCTCTAGTTCATTCAATTTTATTGCTTGATAGTTTTCCCACTGTATAATTTATTTAATTTTTGACTCTTAATGGACATTTAGTTTTCAGTTTGTGCTAATGCAAATCATGGACAGGAATCCTGCTGTACCGGTTATTCTGGTGCATTTACACAGGGCAGGGGTGAGGGCTGATGGGTCCCAGGCTATTTACATACATTCAGTTGATGGAGAGTGCTAAATGCTTTCCAAAGTAGTTGTGTCCATTTATACTCCAGTATAAGCAGGGTAGAGGATTCCCACAGTATTCCAGGTCTACAATACCTGATACTACCACACTTTATGTATTTGTCAAACTGATTGGCATGTAGTTTCATTGGTTTTGACTCACTTTTCTCTCATTACTTAATGAAGTCGTACACTTTTCTGTGTTTACTGGCTGTTTGGATTTCCTTTTTTATGAGGTTTACGTCAACTATTGTTATTTTTAAATTATTATTATTTATTTATTTTTGGCTGAGTAGGGTCTTCATTGCTGCGTGCAGGCTTTCTCTAGTTGCGGTGAGCGGGGGCTACTCTTCATTGCAGTGGCTTCTCTTGTCATGGAGCACAGGATCTAGGCAGGCGGGCTTTAGTAGTTGTGGCACGTGGGCTCAGCAGTTGTGGCTCGCAGGCTCTACAGCACAGGCTCCATAGTTGTGGCGCACAGGCTTCGTTGCTCCACGGCATTTGGGATCTTCCCGGACTAGGGCTCAAACCCGTGTCCCCTGCCTTGGCAGGCAGATTATTAAGCACTGCGACACCAGGGAGGTCCAACTATTGTTATTTTGAATTCTTCTCCAGTTCCACGTAATACTCTTACATGACCATTTTCTGACTAAACTGGAGGCATTATCTGTTCACTTTCTATTTTACTAAGTAAGGGTTTAGTTCCTTTACACTCTTCCTATGTCCACACTGCTCAGTAAAGTTATGTCATCATTAGTTCTTCCACTGCTCATGATCTCTTTGACTTGTAGTGATATACTTAAAAACCTACATTGTTGATCAACTATAAACTCTCTCAACGTCACGCTTTGTAAAATGAGGACATTCATACCATCTTCCCTTTTTTCTACCTCTTGTCTACCTTCCAGACCTAGCTTTTACATTGTCAGAGTTGAAATTTATATTCTGTTCTATGTGCAGTTAAGTCTTCTGTTATTTGAGAGTCAGTAGGGAGTAAGGTTTAAGACAAAAGGCAGAGAGCCTAAACTCAAAGCCTCGATCCAACCCTAAATTAGGTACAGCCTGGGCAAGTTCCTACCCTGTCTTAGCTTCCTTTTCACAAAAGTGGGAATGATATTAGCACCAACCTCATAAGGCTATTCAGAGGATTAAATGAGTTAATATATGCAAAAACACTTAGAGCCTAATATATACTAAGTACATACTAGTACATTTCAGTACATACCAAGTTAATGCAAATACATACTAAGTATAGTTTAGGTTATTTGTTATTACATGCAAGTTGACAATAAAAGCTGCAAACCAAGACAGTATTGCCATTATTACAATGAAATTAACATTGCCCACTGCAGATGTACTGTCTCTGTGTATAGGCTACACCTCGTTCCATACTGTGTCAGTGTCACTGCCCTTGTGCAGGGTGACCACATACCTCAAGCCGCCTTGGGCTGTTCCAGTTTATACCTGTTGTCCTGATGTTACAGCATTAGAGCGCCTCCTTACACTATTGAAGTGTAAGGAGTTTGGACAAGTTCTGGTTTGGACAACAAATTAGATAGGTGGTCATTACCCCCGTGTGTTGCTGAAAAGGGGGACATCTATAGTGTCAAGTTTAAGTGGATTCTTCTCTTCCTCACCAATAGTAGGTTAAAAATCAACCATAGCTTAGTTTGCTTCAGGTTTATGTCAGTATAGCCTTTTGTCCTCTGGAGTTCAAGTTCCTTCTCCTCTTCCTCTCCCTCCTCCCTTCCAACAGTGCCTAATACCTAGTAAGTATGATATGCCTCAAGGTGTTCCTAAGCTCTCAATCACACAATCAATAGAAGCCTCTCCAATCTAGACTAGCTGCTCTCTGCACTGAATCCCCTATTACCTTCCTTCTTGGTTTATTGCCTCATTTTGCTGGGTTATTTCTATAAATAGCTTAAGGTGTAGCACAGGAGGTCAAATTTTCAAATTTCTTTGTGTACAAAATATCTTCTTTAGCCTCCACTTATGACTGATACAAACCACTAGGGTGAAAATTATGTGCCTGAAAAACTTTGGAGGTATCTTTCTAATGCCTTCCAGGATCCATGGTGCTGATGACAAGTATGATAAAGTCAGATTTTAACTTTTTCTTTTTAGGTGACCAGTATTTTTCTCTCTGGAATGGATGTATCCTGTCAGTATTTTATTCTATGTTAATTTATTTTTTCAGTATTTTAAAGTTTCATAATGAAGGGTGCCTAGGTGTGAGTCTATTCTTGTTCATCTTGCTCAAAACTTGAGTAACTATTTTCAATCAGAGGCCTGATGTCTACTTTAAGCTGTGGGGAATTTTGTTGCCCTTTGACAGCTTCCCTCCATTTTTTTTCTGGGTCTGGAGTTTCTAATAGTTACATGTTGCATCTCCCAGATGCAGCCTCTCTAACATATTGCTATCACATTTTCCACTGTGTCTTTCTTTTTTTTTTTTTTTTTCGGTACTTGGGCCTCTCGCTGTTGTGGCCTCTCCCGCTGTGGAGCACAGGCTCCAGACGCGCAGGCTCAGTGGCCATGGCTCACGGGCCCAGCCACTCCGCGGCATGCGGGATCCTCCCGGACCGGGGCACAAACCCGTGTCCCCTGCATCGGCAGGCGGACTCCCAACCACTGCGCCACCAGGGAAGCCCACTTTCTTTTTTATATAATGAGAAATTTTTTAGATTCCTACTGAAGTTATTTCAGCAACCATATTTTCATTTCCAAGAGACCTCTCTTGCTTTCTGACCATTCTCTTTTTAATTAACACCCTAGCCTTATTTTATAGTTGCTAGCTCTTTTTAAATCTCCCTCAGAATACTAATTAGGGTTTTTTCTTAAATTACTTTGTTCCCTAAATTGTCCCCGGTCCTACCAGGCTATGTTTTCACACTTTTCCCCCCTCTCATGTTGTAAGCTTTACTCAACTATCAGGCAAATGACAGTTATTTTCTATTTAAGAATGAGCACAGAAAGCTCCCTGAAGTCAACGATTGATTGGTTTTCTTATGCAGGAAGAAGCTGGGAGTAACTGTAATAGGATCCCCCCCAAACACAATTTTCTAGGGTGTAAAAACTCACACTAGCTGCCCTAGTTCTCGCCAGTTTCACTGTTTTCAAAATGAAAGCATCTCATTTCAGGAGAGTGAGGGCGGGGCTGGGAGTCCACTCCTCCAAACACAACCCTTCAATGAGCTCCCCTATTTCAGTCACACTTTTAACTAACTCCACCTTCTCTCCTACATGCGCATCTGAGCATGGGGCTACTTCTGCAGGTGGGGTCAGAATCCTCCTCAGTTGCAGGTGGTCCCTGTGCATATTCTAGGTGATGCTTTTCCTCTGTTCTACTGCTTCAGTTTCACACTCTTCCACTTGTTTTCCGTCTTTCAAAACTATGTTGAAATCCCTTGATTGTTGTGGGCTTATATACTTAAACACTTTGATACCATCCTTGTAGTGTCTTGTCAAAACGGAGAAGAGCTGAAAGGGTTCTCAGTGCATTCTGAATCTGCTATTCTGTGGTCCCAGTGTGTAAACTTCTTGGTCCTCCCCAGTGTCTATCATTACTATTAGAAATACAATCTCCTGGTCTACTCATGAAGGAAATGAATACAACACATCTAAAATGACAAGGAATGCGGGTTAGATACTCTAGGGTCTTGTCGTACTCTGCCATTTACTAATAAACCACTTACGTGCTACAAATTGTAGGTGCTCATTTATAAAATGAAAGAGGGTAACTCTACATGAACTATAGATTTCTCCTACTCTAACATTTCATAATTTTCTAAGTTTTTTTCTTAAAATTCCTCTATATTATCATTCATTTTAATTAAAAAATAAAAATCTAACTTTCTCTTTTGAAAACCAAAGAGTTAATTCCCATAGTCCTACAATAATGGGATAATTAGTTCTGAAACCGGTCAAGTTTCATACGAAAAGAAAATCATATTAAATAATTTTAAAAAATTAAACATGGGACTTTGTAGCACAAAGACAAGGTCCCCCCCAAATGGTGTTCCTTTATTTACTAGAAATGTTCAGCTCTTCATTAAAGTTGAAATAAAATAAATATATTATTTTTTAGGTGCAAAAATTTCTTATGAAAATCAATTTTTCTTTTCTGTCCATACAAACAAAAGTATGGAATGACAATAGAGGTCAGGTTTATTTGGTATTAGAATGTAGCTTCTTGATATTTTTTATTTTAGGAAAGGAGAATATCGACATCAAAACTTTTTTCAACTTTACTTTTATTTAAAATGAGGCCATATTTTCCTCTTGTAAAAAGAGAGTTCAACTAGAACTGTCAATTTTCTCATCTGTAAAACAAGAGCACTGAATCAGCTGACTACATTCATTCAGAACTCAATTTCTTTATCTTATGATCACTAAGGTTCTCCCTAAATCTAATATACTAAGGTTCTAAGGAAAGGAAAATATATTACTAATGACATGTTTTGATTTTTATTTCTTAGAGTTCAAATGTCCACCATTCACCTTGGTCTAAGCTTAACCATTCAAGGGGATACAATGCAGATGGGAGTAGAAAACAGAACCCTCACACAAGCTGTGCAGTGTTGCAATCAGGCTTCCGTTTGAAAAATAATCTTCTCTATAGCTTTAAAGTGATACCTTTGTACCGGCAATGCTTCTTGTTTCAAATGGATTTTCTCTGGCTCTTCCTGAACACTTTCTGAGGAATCATCGACCTCTTCAATTTCTGAGGAGGAAGGACTCTCTACTGTCACAGTCACAGGAAATTCTGATGGACCTGAGTGTCACAAGAAGAAGATAGGAAACCACAGAGTTGTTAAACTACAGTGCAAAGAAAGAAGACAAGATTGTATAAAAGACAACACAAGCCAGATACCAAATATGCAAATATTAGAGGACATTTAACAAAAGTGATCTGAGGTATCATTATTTATAAACGTCTCTCACTGCTCCTTAGTCTAAAACAGGCAATGACTAATTAAAAGTACAGTAACTTATTTTTGCTATGTTACTGTAGAGACCTCTGTTGTACATGGTTAGGATTAGTAATGGGAATTGCCCATATTATCTTATTAAGTTTCTTTCACAGAAGCCAAGGGAAGATCCAAGGTAACCATTTTTTCTCAGATCAACTTTAGACTGCAAATGAAAAATTTATTTTTCACTATCAGACAAAAACAGTCTGGAAGAAAATGTAGTTTTTTGGAGGAAAATACATCAGTAAAGGGACTGATAAAGAATCAGAAGAATAATCAGAAAGTCAACATATCTAAGCTGTGTATAACAGATGTTAGAATTTAAAAAAGTAAATCACATACACATACATAACTAAAACTGACCCATCAAAATTTTCATCTTCTCATCACCCTTAAGCCAAAACTAGGGTAACAGTAATACAACTCTCCTGTCAAGCTTCACTGCCACTGCAATGTTATTCAATTGGACATTTCCAAACATTTAAAACCTGACCTGGCCACAACCCCATAAAAGTCTACAGATCATAAAGAAGTGTGCTGGGATTATATAACCACGCAGAAGACAAGTCACTAGGACATCATTTTGACAACAAGCTGCAAACCTGCAGCATAGGAAAATCCCAACAGTAGAACGAGGTGCACACCCCTCTCTCTGGGCATGCAAGGGCAGGACTGACACCCAAGATGCTCTTCTCTCAACCTCAGCAGAGGTGCCTCTCACAGAGCAACTATGCAGTCTCCCAGAACCACTGGGAAGGAGAATCTGATACTGACAGTATTAGCTTGCCATGAGGCCAGAAGCGAGGGAATGTGTGTGGCCTTGGTGAGACAGCAGAGGTTTGGGAGATGTTGCTTTATATTGGCTTTCAGATCAGGAATTTGTACATATAGCCCATAAACAACGTTTCTTGAAAACATATGAACATTCTTGAGTATGACAGCTCCATGTGAGGGGTCAGAAATGGCAGTAAAGTTCGTTTTACTGGCTAACAGCTGATTTGCAGACTGGAGAACAGGCTTTCTTGTTTACAGACAACCACAATGCTGCCAGTCGTGTGCCAAATCCACACAACTACACAGTTGCATTGGGAGAGTGACCAAACATGTTTTACATGGATTTATTTCAGAGAGGGAAGTGCTTCTTGTAAGGCTCTGTCAGTTTAAAAAGCAAGAAGAATGACCATCCACCTTTCCCAATTCAAGCCCTATATATCATAAATATGATAGCTACACACCAGCAACTGATTACATACATCATGAGCTTTGATGAATGCAAAGCCCCTAAAAAGATATCAACAAAACGAAGCTAGATATTGATGTAAATACATCACCAGTTAAACCCACTTAATACAACTATTTAGTATTATGTACAGTATCCATACAGAATTGTGTATAAAAATAAATAAGCTCAAAAGAAGGACCTGGAAGGCTCTGCTATGGAGAAAACTGAACAGAATTCAGCTGACTGGCTTGGTAATAACTCTGAACTGTTGAGAGGCCCCTTCAGTTCCTATGTTCGGTATGGTTGAGATTTCAGTCCCACTTCTGTAAATGGTGATATTAATCGTTCTCTAATTTACCACTCTGTGTGACGAGGATGGACCTGAGATTAAGTGTCTCAGGAAGAAGACAGAAAACCACAGAGTTGTTAAACTCAAATGCAAAGACTGGGGATTCAACACTATACTTTATGTAACAGCAATTCACATTACCATTTGGTCAGATTTTTTCAACAAAACAGAAGCTGCACTCACATGTATTAAAAGACAAAAATTAACTGCCATCTGTATCAATATGTTAATGTGCTCCAATCACATGTTTTCATGAAAGTTTAAACATAAAATCACCTTTAAGATCTAGGCCATGTGATCTGCTCCCTGCCATGTCAGACTATACCCCGTGAAGTTTACTGTCTTAAGAGTGATAGAGTTCTTTATACCTTGACAAATAACTAAAAGGAAAATAAAAACCCCCACACACAATAAGATGAAGAGCCTATACATTTGTCAATCTTGATTTATTTGCTTTTCTTGAGTCAATTGCAGGTTTACAGCCACATTCTTAAAATCATTAACTGCAATCTTCCCAAACAGGTAATTGATGAACTGATGCATTCTAAAACTTGTCAGTAACTAAGTGTTATTCCAGTTTACAGCAACAGTTTAATTCTATTTAGGTACTAAAACTGAATACACTGAATACTGCAAACTTTATTCCCAACCACTCAGTAAAGTACTACATACATTTGAGACAAAGGGGAAAAAAAGAAAAACCTAAAAAGCCTAAGACTCTTCTGATTTTCATTTCCAATGATACATGCCAATCTTGATGATCAATCAGCGACTTAAATGTCAACTATAAACCCAGTATTTTATTAGCTGCTATGCAGTATACTAGAGCAATAGAAGAGGGAGGACCTCAAACCCTCCGTTCCCTCAAATTGAAAGGCAGGCTTCCTGACCCCTTCAGACCACTACTGGACACAGGGAACACACACTAAGGTTTCAGGACCCCAATCAAGAGTCACCTGCTTTGTGATTACTTCCATGACACACCCTCACCAACACCATTGAATTTGCTGCTCCTAAGGGACGTTACATATATTTCCTATTTTAACACATACCACAGTGCAGTATAATTATGATTGCAGATACATGTTCTAACAATTTAAAGATCATGATGACTTTTTTGCTCTTTACATCTTGCTATTTCCCTTCCCATAATATTTCTTGAAGAGAAACCATAAAAATATAAACACAAAAAACAGAAAATATACAAAACATGTGGTTTATGGCTTAACACAGACTTAAGTAAGATTAATTCTGACAGTATCCAGCATGACAAACTTCCATGGTACAAATGAGAATGGACCAAGGTTTGAGCAGGTACAGGAGACAATCCAGGCATGAACAACACCAAGAAAAGGTAGACAGGAAGTAATGTGGTGTGTAGGAAATCACGAGACCAGTCTGATGGGAAGAGACTTAAACAAGACTGAAACTCACTTTCTAAACCTCCATCTCCAATTGGACAATTCGCAAGACACAGGTGCCCCAAAGTGGCCAATTTATTCAATCCCTTTAATGGGGAGGAACAGTTTAAAATTTTACCCCTTTAGTTTGCCCCAAAAGCAACTATCAAATGTTGGCAGGACACAATGAAGGCTTACCTTTGTTAACATAGTTACGTCTCTTTCTCTCACAACTAGCCCACTTAGTTCCAGGTTCCTTAGCGCACCTGATGCACTTACACAGCATCTAAGAGCTTTACACAACTGGAAGGTCACATCTTTATTTCTTATTGCAGGAACACAACTTCTGGAAACTTTATTTCTGTCAGAACCTAAAGCAAAATTATTGTAAAATAAGTGATTTAAACCATACATTTTATCACCGTTAAAAAGCATCTAAAAAGAAAAAAAAGCATCTGCTCTGTGCTAAGGATTAGAACCCACTCCTGCCCTTAAAGCCTCATTAAGGAGGGACATGTGTAAACTCAAAATTTCAATCACATGAGATAAAGCACCATAACCTTTATGCACAGAGGTTCCTATGGAGGCTAAAAGTTATGTCTAAGTGACGGCTTCATGATAACCCTGAAGTACAATCGAGAAAGATGAAGCTATGCAGAGTTGGAGGAGGAGGTGCATTAACTGCAGAGGGAGCACCTGTGCAAAAACACTCAAGCCTGACTCCTACTGGGCACTGTAAATGCTGCAGGTGGGGATGACTAAAGGCCAGGGGTCCAAGTGTGAGAAGGGACAGAAAATAGAGATGTTGGTCAAATCAAGCCTGGGAGAGAGCATGGCTTGTATCCCACAGGTGATGAGGTCCGGGGCTACCACTGGCTAAGGGTGCCTCCGCTGATTAGCAAAAGGCACCCCGCTGCTGAAGGACCAGTTAGATAAAGGGAGTGATCACAAAAAGCTCCCCTTCCTCAGGGCCAAAGAGCCCCAGGAGGCTTGGTAGAGCACAGTTCAGACTACACGCCTCTGGGCAGAGCACACGCTGGGCGGCTAGTATGCACTAACTCGGTGTGGGCAAGCCATTAGCAGCATTATTTTAGGCATATCTTTTCATGTTAGAAGATCACTCAACCCCAGTAGGCAGATGAACTTAGAGGAACTGAGTCCAGGGGCTGCGAAACCACCCAGGAGCTTCTGCCATAGTCCGGGCAAAATGCAATGTGGATGAAGAAGCAAATTTAGGAGGAGGCCAAAATCTACAAGCTAGCCCCACTGGATGCAAGACATGAAGAAAGTTCAGTGAAGGAACTCTGAAGAGAATGGGCTCTGCAATAAATTTTTCTTACAATCAATGTAAAATATTAGGCAAAATTAAGTACAGTGGCCTTCCAGCTCTAATTTCTTTTGATTTCTAACTTATTACTCTGGTTAAGTAAAGTCCCTTCAGAGGTACAGAACAGTTCCTACACCTGAATGGGATGCAAAGAAAAATCTGATTTCTCTTCACCAGGGGATGAGTCGAACTGTTCTTACAGAAGAGATAACACATGGTGTGAACTCCAGATCCTAGAAAAGGGCCAGGCTCACGATAAGTATTCAACTTTTTGAAAACAAATGAACAATCATTTCCTCTCCTAGATCTTAATACCCTTTCTCTGCTGGCTACTTTCTTTCAGCTTATAAGCATCCTCAATATACTCACTTTAAAAGCCCTCAGACATATGATTCTTTGGATCTTCTTGTGGGTAACCTAAGTATCTCCCATGCCTTCAAATACCTGTACTGCCAAAAAGCCCAGTTCTGTACCTTGGGCCCAGACCTGTCTACCAGGCCCCTCTAAAGCACTGAAGATGAAGTAAGATCCTCTCCCCACCCCCAATCCCTTTCCTACTGTGCTCTGTATCTCACAAAAATATGCAGCTGTAAACCGTCACCCATACTTGCTGCCCTTCCTTTTCTAACTGGTCACCAGGCCCCACCCATTCTCTCTTGGATCTGCAAAATCCATTCAACCTTTTATAACTTAAGTGGGACCCTTAGATTACAATTCACCCTGCACCCAATCAAGTGCCTTCCACATGGAGGTCTGAGTGAGTCTGTAAACCAGAAGTCCATCTCACTGTTCTTTAGGGTTTCCCACAGCCTTCAGGATAAACATCTAAACTTCTGACAGGACAAACAAGGCCCCTTTCTGTTGGGCCCCACTAGGTTTCCAGTATCAACTATCATTTCTTTCCCAAACCCTGAGTTCCAGTCCTGTATCTTAGTTTTGTCATATTTTCTTATATTTCTCCAACTTTGACACACACTGCTCCCTCCTGCCACCCCAGGAGCTTCTACATATCCTTAGAAAGGATGGCACCTCCTCCAAGAAGCCTACCCTGAACTTTCCCTTCCAAGATTCTGTGCTCTGCAAAGGGGAAACATGGGGGGGAGGGATAAATTAGGAATTTGGGATTAACATATACACACGACTATATATAAAATAGGTAATCAACAAGGACCTACTGCATAGCACAAGGAACTCTACTCCATATCCTGTAACAACCTGTATGGGAAAAGAATCTGAAAAAGAATATGTATATGTATAATGGAATCACTTTGCTGTACACCTGAAACTAACACAATATTGTAAATCAACTATGCTCCAATATAAAATAAAAATTAAATTAAAAAAAACATGATTCTGTTCTCTGTAACACCAGAACTCACTTCTTCCCTAGCACTGACTACTGTGCTTGTGTTTACTTGCCGCCCAGTAGAAGGAGACATTACCTAGGGCAGAAGCATCCTCTCCAGCAGCGCTTGGTTCTGACAACTCATTCAAGTGCCAGGATACTCTACACACATAACCTGCTTAATTAATTCTAAGAACCCACAGAAAGGGTGGTTTTGAATGTCATTTTACAAGTGTGGGGATTGTAGTGCAAAAGAAACCTGCCCAGGCCACAGAGAGCATAAACTCTGGAATTCAAACCCTAAGCTGCCTTCACACCAGTGCTCTTTCCACTATATGATAGGACTATTGAAAGAAAATTTTTTTCCTGAGCCCTGTTTTAATGAAAAGGAAATGAAGCTGGGATATATCAATTTCCTAATTGCTTTGGCGTGTACCAGGCAAAGTCATTCAACAGACCAGGTAACATCTGTGAAACAATGAACGATGCTCCAAACTGTGCTAAGTGTTCTACATTGTAGAGTCTATAAGCATTAACAGAGTGCGACCTTGTAACCGCCACAGAGAGTGAGTCCTGTTAAGCCCATGCTACAGATGAGAACACTGAGACCTAGAAGCCTTAAGGCACTCGGCCAGGATCACCGAGCCGGCAGGAGTCCTAGGCCACACGCCCCCGTCTAGTGCACGCACACCTGGGCACTGGGCATCGGTTCTAGTGCTCACCCTCCACTTTGTACCATCTAAAACTCTGCTTCGCAGCACCGACACGAGAGCCCCTGGAAGTGGAAAGTACAAACCCGTCTCGCCAAGCCATGGCTGGAAGAAGCTCTGGATACAGATTGGGGGCAGAGGGTGCTCAGGGGTGGTGCCCAGTCCACCCTGCACAGGCAGTGGGTGTTGAAGTCCAGCAGGCCCTCCCACAGGGAGGCGCCCACGGCGGGCAGAGGCACCAAATCCTGCAATGCGCACAGGTCCTCACAGCGCCAGAAAAAAGTCGGCTGCGCTGTCGCGGCACAGCTTCAGTCAGTGATGATGGGCCGAGCGTGGCCTCAGGGACGCTGGCTGCACACAGGATGCCCACACACGCCTGGAAGACCCGGCTGGCCTCCTGGCCCCTCGGGCGGCCATCGCAGTCCAGGGACTGGTAATAAGGATCAAAGTGGTAAAGGTCTTGCATTCTTCTTCTTGCATTATTTCAAAACTGGCATCGCTGGCGTCAGGCAGTCCGGTAACTGGGTCCAGCAGTCCGGTAACTGGGTCCAGCAGTCCGGTAACTGGGTCCGGCGGACCGATAAGACCGGTAATTGGGTTCATTTGCCTCTGCCTTATCTGCCTGCCATCTGCTTCCTGAAATGCAAACAGCTACACAGGGTGATTTGCTACAAGACAGTGCAGGGAGCTTAAGCACCAGATGCAGGATGGGAGTGATAGGAACAGGATGTAATTTAGCTTTGTGAAACTTACATCTAGTTACAGACAGTACAGATCAGTAACAGTTTAAATAAAACTAGGATCGATTAACCCTTTCAGGCCAGTTTATGTGTCTTCTCTAGCCTGTTCACTGTCCCCTTTACTTTCCTTATTTTCAGGAGAGGAAAAACTTCATTTCTATTTTTGCTGCAACACTATTATGCTTAGTGAAATAAGTCAAACAGAGAAAGACAAATACGGTATGTTATCATTCGCATGTGGAATCTAAAAAATAAACAATAAATGTAACAGAAAGGAAATGAACGCACAGATGTAGACATCAAAGCAGTGGTTACCAGTGGGTAGAGGGAAGGGGGGAGGGGCAAGATAGGGGTAGGGGAGGGGATGAAAGGCACAAACTACTATGCATAAAATAAATAAGCTATAAGGATAGCCAATGTTTTATAATAACTTTAAATGGAGTATAATCTATAAAAATATTGAATCACTGGGTTCTAATATATTGTTATTACAATATAATGCTGTAAATCAACTATACTTCAAGTTAAAAAATGATCACCACAGTACGTCTAGTTAACATCCATTACCATACATAGTAGAAATCTTTTTTTCTTGTGATGAGGACTTTTAAGATCTACTCTCTTAGCAAATTTTAAATATGCAATACGGTATTATTAACTATAGTCACATCCCCAGGACTTATTTATCACTGGCAGTTTGTACATATTGACCACCTTTACCCATTTCACCCACCCTCCACCCCCTGCCTCTATGAGCTTTTTAAAAAATTCCATATAAAGTGAGATCATACAGGATTTTTCTTTCTCTGTCTGACAGATGGGGAAATGCCTTAAGTCCCCCACTTCGGATGACATCTCCTTGCCTCACAAGTCTCAGTCCGACTGGGCTAGCTTTGGCAAGGGGACGGAGCTGGATCAGGAGCCGCTGCTGCCATATCTGGATCAAGTTCCAGTTTTGGTCTATCATCCAACACCTAGCCAGACTCGCCTAGCGTCTCAGCTGAGAGGAACAAAATAGGATAGCTCAAAAGAATAGGCCTCATACAGCATCAGCCTAAAGGAGTTTATGACCCTGGAAGAAACGGATCAGAAAAAAGAATCCAGGGGGCTTCCCTGATGGTGCACTGGCTAAAGACTCCGCACTCCCAATGCAGGGGGCCTGGGTTCGTTCCCTGGTCATGGAACTAGATCCCACACGCATGCCGCAACTAAGAGTTTGCATGCCATGACTAAGGAGCCCACCGGCTGCAACTAAGACCCAGCACAACCAAAACATAAAATCAATCAATAAAATAAAACAAATATTATAAAAAAAGATCCGGGAGTGTGTGATCTGTATGATGGACTTTGTTTATGAGAACCCAATTTGATTTCTGCTGTGTATGCAGATCACCTGGGCTGTACAGATGACTGGCTGATGAGATCCTTCACGTGCCCCTCCTGCATGGAGACAGTTGATGCAGCACTGCTTTTGTCCTACGAGACTAACTGAGCCAGTGTCTCTCACCTGACTTCAAGAGAACCATCATTTTTGGTGGTTTTGATCTTTTCTCGTTGAGTCCAAAGAGCGGGGGATTAGGAATTAAGATCATGCATGAAAGTTTCCTAAAAATTCCTGAACGGCTTCAGATGTTGGGGAAAAGTACGTGATATTTTAGAAATTCAGGGGGAAAAGTAGGATGCTATTTTTATGTAAAGCCTTCCCCCAGTGTTTAAAAATATAATTGTATTTAGATCTTGTTATTGCTCCAGTACATAGGATTTGTGTAAAGTGTTACATCAGCTATATATGTTTCAATTGTGTGTAGAAGATTAGGAGAAAGATAGTGGTTGCTTTTCCTAAGTGAGATATCTTTCTTCTTCCCCATACCCAAATTCTTTTCTGAAGTTGCTGGCATTTGGGTCAAGGTTTTATTTAAAGCTACATTTTATAACACTGGCACAAAAAAGGTAGTTTTAAGCTCTTTTGCATAGTTCTTTTTTTTTTTTTTTAGAATAAACATAGAGCATTTATTTTTTACTTTATAGGAACTCCACAAGTTAAGGTCCCATTGTTCTTTTGCTGTGATTGTTGTTACTACTGATGTTGCTATTTTCTGTCTTTGCTGGTTCTTTCTAATCTACCATTTGTCGTTATTGGCATACAGTCATCTCAGGGTCACAAGATAGCTGCTATAAAACCAAGTATCATATTCTAACAAAACAAGGAGGAAGCAGAAAAAGGGTCCCAATGGTCATTTTCCTAATGCATATTTATCTTTTTTCAGAGAAAAATATCATTCTCATAAGCACAATAACAGCCTTCCCCTAATTTCTCATTTGCCAAAACAGACTGATATGACCAATTCATAAGACAATTCATGGCAAAGAGGGATATGATAATGATTGCCTCAGCCTAACAAGTATTTATCCACGAAAGCTGAATGCTTCACTCCTCAAAGAAATCAACACTTTTCTACATACAAAACACAAGTCTCTTGAAGGGTTCTTCATAAGTGCATTATAGAAGAATTTAGTATGTCATAAGCACTTAAGGATTTGACATTCAACTGTAGTAGTATCCATGTTGGTTAATTTTCTTACAAGCCCCATGATGAGTTTGAGAAAAACTGAAAGAATTACAGGATCAGGTTCTATTAAATCCTTACATGTATCTTGCTTAAGTTTTGGTTCATTAATTTATATCCAACTACATAAAGCAAATTTGGAGGAATAAATAAATAAATAAATAAGATTGAGGTCTCCAAATATTTTCACAGGAAGATGTCCACCATATATTAAATTATAAACCAGAATGTCTAAATACTATACCATTAAATCACATGTACAGTCAGTGCTGTATATCCAACGGTTCCATATCCTGCAGACATGGAAGGCCGACAATACTACACCATTTTACATACGGGACTTGAGCATCCGAGGATTTTGGTATCCATGGGGAGTCCTAAAACCAATCCCCTGCAGATACCAAGGGACCATTGTATATGCTTATATCTGCATTTTTTACGTCTCAAAAAATATGTGCTAAATTATTACTGGTGGTCACCTCTGAGTAGGGGGCAAAATTGCCTTCCCTTCCACTTCATACATTTCTCTGACTGCATTTGTTGCATTCAGCTTACATTACTACTGTAAACAGAACAATTTAAACATGGTCTGCCTCTTGGGGTTGGCAACTCACCTGCAGATGTGGTAGCCAGTCCTGTTTAAACCATGGGTACAGTGGACACCAATAAGTCTGTCTATAAAACAGGGAATATGGAATTAAGTAAGCAAAGTAGATACACTAAAAACAAGTTATACAATTTTCTGAAGAGTAGCGTTTATTAGTTACCAAAACACGACCACTAACCTGAAAAGGAAAAACTCGGAAGAAAGAGTGTTTTTGCAGGAATGTACTATCAAGAATTAACTACTATAAAGTCAAAATTCATTGTCTCTGGGAAATTTTGCATAGCCTCCAATCAGATGCAATAGCATGGACTGGAGAATGCCCATCAGGAACTGACCTGACTATAGAAAAAGGGAGTGGAAACACAAAAACAAAAACAGGCTACCAGACGAATAGAATTTGTTTTTGAGTGAAACAAATGGAATGCCTTCAATTTTAATGCTCAATATTAAAAAGAACAAATGGTTTCTGAAGTGCTCTTGGGGTCCCAAAGCACTTCCATTCCTTCTCTCATTCACTGCTCCTCACATACTATGGGTCTATGTGCTTGTGGACTTCCCGGGTTAACTAGTACCGTTTTTATTTCACAATGAAAAAGTAAGGCTTGAGACGTAAGCCCAAGCTGCACAGCAGGCAAACAGAAAAAAGACTAGAATCGAGTCTCAGATTTTTCCAACTATGCCACAGTAATTCGTGGTCCAGCACTTAAAAAAAATTATATGAGAAAGTAAATATAAAACATCAACATGTAGCTGATCTCTGCAAAAGGTATGTCTGTGACTAGGTGGTGTCTGGCATTCATCATCTCCTGCCTGGATTACTACCGCCCTATAATTCTAACAGTCTCTTCTATTTCAACTGATCCTCCACATGGAAGATGTTATCTTTTTAAAATATAAACTAGGCTGGATTGCTCTGTTGCTTGAACTTCACTAAGCACAGAATAGAGCCCAGGTTGTTAGCACAGCATTGAGAACTCTTTATAAACAAATATCAGTCTGTCTCTCCAACTGAATTATAAGTTCAAACTATGACTTACATGGACCTACATCATCCACCTCCCTCCTTTGCCCTGACAGCCTCCCCTGATCTCATTCTCTACTGCCCTGCCCTCACTCACTGTCCCCTGTCCAGCCACACTGGCTTCCTTACTATTCCTCAAACATGCCAAGCACAGTCGTGCCTCAGGGACTTTGCACCTACTATTCCTTCTGCTTCAGAACACACCCTCCCACCCCATCTCCACTCTCCCAGATATCCAATGGCTTGTTTCTCACTTCAAGGCTCTGCTCCATCGACATCTTAATAGAGGGGACTTCCCTGATCACCTACCACATTCCCTCACCTCTTCATCTTCTTTTTTTATTCTCTAAAGCATTTACCACCACTTGACACTCCATATATTGACTTATTTATTCATCTCTCTCCCCCACTAGAATGCAAAGTACATAAGGGCAAGAACTTTGTTCTCTTCCTACTTCCTAGAACAGTGCCTTCAACTTAGAAGGTGCTATACAAATATTTGCTGAAAATGAATGTATGAATTCTTTGCCCTTTCACACTACCCTCTAGTCACACCAGAGGCTGCCCCTCCAGAGCACAAATTCAAGCCCTGTGCCTTTTGTACCTGTCCCCAATACCTGGGCTGTCCTTTCCTCATTCCGGCAAAATCCTCTTCCCCCAAGCCCAGCTCAAACGCTGTCTCCTCAGTCAGGCCTTCCTCAATTTCTCCTCTATATTCCTGCTGCACTTGATTCTTTTATCATAATTAACCCACTTATACTCACTACATGTTTCTCTTCCTAGAGAACTGTAAGTTGCTACTGAACAAAGACTTCTACTCACCTCTGTATCCCCGTGCCCTAACAACAAACCTATAAGGCTCTCGGTGTTTACTGAAACAATGTATTTTCTGAGTCTCTACCAATTCTAGGGAGTGCAGAGTATAGCCTCCTCCTCATTATCAGTGAGCCTGGCATCTGTGGGAGGGCCTTACAGCAGAGGAAGTCACCAATGGATCATAACTAAGGTCCTGAGACTGCAATGGCAGACAGCATGGTGAAGTTAGCCCACTGCATGCAGAAGACCCACAGAGGAGTCAGCATATGCAATGGACTACACTTGGTATAACATGTGAACAATCAAGGTTTACAAACGTGTTCTCATGCACTTGTAAGGATCTTCTAGCCCACGCGGAACAGACAGAACACACACAAAGGAGCCTGGAGGAAGTGAGTAGGCCGGCAGCTGCGCCCTAACATCTTAAGAGGTAACATTTCTGTGACTACAGTTTAAACAAATCAGGTAATTTGCCTCCTCTAGACACCCTGGTTATCACAGGACAGGCCAAGCCTCTCAAGTTTTAAAGCTAAAGTACACGGAAGGTCTGTGAATAGGGCTTAAGATATTTAAGAGCTAGTACTTGCATTAAGCAACCAGGTTATAGAATGAAAATTTATCTTGAAATTCCAGTCTCTCCCTCTCTCTCTCTCTCGCCTCCCATCCCCTATCTTCCCACCTCCATCTCTATTCCCTCTCCCCTACTCCCTGTTTTATGTATATACGTGCATCATTTTATATATACACGGGATATTTACTGTCTGTTACATTTATTTAATAAAGTGCACACTCCTCAGGCTAAATTTAGAAAGAGGACAAAATGAACACTTTCACATGGGCGTCAGTGGCGTTCCAAAGACAAAAGATTCCTCAGTCTTAAAACATGGCAAACACCATGTTCCTTCTGATAGTTAGATGCTAGAAAAAGGCAAGTGGATCCTTAAAATTCACACACTATTAAGACCTACTATCAACAGAGTAGATCTTAAAGCGGAAACAAGAAAACACCAGCCTTTTAAGTTCTTCCTGTCTGAAGATAAGAGTAAGAGGTGGTAGTGTTCTTCCTCACTTGCACCCGAAGTGTAAAAGCAGCAAAAATATCTCAAACACATATATGATGAGGAAGCCACTCTTCTGGTCCACTCTGTTTTGTTTTGCTTCTAGGGATCTGTCTCACTCCAAACCTTTGCTTTTTGTTTTCTCTTTTATATATGCTAAGAACCTGAGAGTCTTAACCTTTTCTTCCACCTCTCAACCAATAAATAGGACAGAAGAACATTTTTATGTTTTTATGTATTTTCCATTCAAATTTTTAAAAAAGAGATAAGTAAGCTAGCTCAGTTCATATTTCTCACAAAAATCACTTTCCAAACTAAACTAAATTGTTTGTGACCATAAACAGGAAAAACACCGTACTCTATTAGCACCATCTGACATTTCCACCTTAATATTACCAAAGACAACTTGACACTAATGCCAGAACTATTAAAAATGTTAAAAATCCCCAACCCCACTCAAAATGCATACCAAAGTTCAGGTAAAAGAAAAACAAAAACAAAAGTAACTCACCGTTATCTTTATGTTCTTTCAGAAACCCATTAACAGCACATTGGAATTTAAAACTAGTGTCGTCATCTGGCACCTGATGCCCAATTGTACAAATTTTTAAATAAGGAATAGTTTCTGGTGAGTCCTATAAGGCAAAACCATGAAAATATGTATTATTTCCTTTGTAGGGAAAAAATAAAAAATTAATTAGAGAAGGCAGGATATAAACCAGGAGAGTACATTAAACTTAGTATGTCAGTCATTCTGATGAGAGCCATTTTTTCCAAAGCTGCTTTAACCAGTAATTATCACTTGATTTTCATTAAAACTGCAGAACGGACAGATACCAGGCATGCAAAAGGAAAAGCAAATCTATGTGAATGAATGCACGTGTAACTCAAAATGATATAAACAGTTCTACCTACATTTATGTTCTATCTTACATTTCAAGGGCCATAAAGCGGCTGTGATTTAAGGAGAGTCGTAGAATAGAGTCAGAAGAACTTGGATTCGAATTAGGAAACAGAGGCAATTTCAGGCATTGTTGAGAACTGGTATTCTTGGGGTGGGAGAAAGTAGACTATCAATAAAAGACAGAAAAGGATAAGTGAAAATTCTCTAGTTCTGAATTTAAATGGAAAGTAGCAGTAGGAACCTATGACATATTTTAAAAATATAAACAAACATACATATTTCCTAGCTCTGACCACTGAAAAAGTCTAGAAACAACTGATGTCATGTTAAAAGGACTCAGGAGTCACTGAGAAGCTCCAGCTGGCCAAAGATAGGGCCTCAGTTAGAATAATAACTGTAACAGAGTCCACGGTGATAGGAGTAAATAAAATTTTACAAAACTGGTCAACACTGGAGGATATTTGTGAATCAACTCATTATTTTGAAAACTGTTAAATAAAAGAAGAGAATCATGCCTCTACAACTGAGCAACCAAACAGCTGATGAGAGGAATCTTCTCCTCGTAGAAATATACCCAGCTAATAAGTGAAAAAAAGAACAACAGAATTCACCATTCTTTGAAGCCTCAACTGAATTAATGGATGTAGGTATGAATCATCAGTGACTGCTAATACCACAGAAAGACACAACTATATACGTCTCCATGGAAGAACACATCATCACCCATGAAACTGTCTTGCCAAAACAAAACATGCAAGCTTCATTCAGATCAACTACCAATTTACAGGAAATAAAAGATTGAAGAATATGTTACCAACACATGGAATGTAATCATCGACATCTAGATGGGACAAATTACCTGGTTTCTTTAAAAACAAAATTCAAGGAGGAAAAAAAACGTGAGAGAGACATGGAGGGAGAACCTATAGATTAAACAAGACTTCAGAGACCTAACAATCCACGACAAAGTGTGGACCTTATTTGGATCTAATTCAAAAGTCTTATAAACAATTTTTTATGATGTTTAGGAGACAACTGCAAATTTGAGCACTCCCTGGGTATTTAATATTAAAAAATGATATTAAGGAATAAAAGTCCTATATTTTAAATGCACGTACCAAAAACGTACAGGTGTAATTACATGTTGTCTTGGAGCTGCTTCAAGATAATATGGAATGGGGTGAAACAGGTGGGGGTATAGATAAAACATGACAGCCATCAGTTGGTAAATAAGAAAGCTGGATGAGTTCATGGGTATACAAGGAACACTCACAGTATTTTTATACTTTTGTATATGCTTAAAATTTGTGATAATTGTTTAAAAACAAGACGACACTGTAGAAAACAGTTTGGCACTTTCTCAAAGGTTAAGCGTAGAGCTACCGTACGATCCAACAACTCTGCTACTACCTACGCTGCACATCTAACAGAACTGAAAGCAGGGATTTGAACAAATATTTGTACACCAATGATCATAGCAGCGTGATTCACAATACCTACAAGGTGGAAAACAACCAAGTGTCAATCAACCGTTGAATAACAAACTATGGTCTATATACACACAATGGGATTTTCTAAGCCAAAAAAGAAATGGCATTTCGTTACGTGCTATGACATGGATGAACCTTGAAAACACGATGTTTAGTGCAATAAGCCAGACACAGAAGGACAAATACTGCAGATTCCACTTACACGAGGTACCTAGAATAGGCCAATTCACAGAGACAGAAAATAGAATAGAGGTTACCAAGGGTTGGTGGGAGGGAAAATGGGGTTGTTACTGTTTGATGGTTACAGAGTTTTTGTTGAGGATGATGAAAAAGTTTTGGTTATAGACAGCGGTGATGGTTACACAACACTGTGACTGTATTTAATGCCACTGAACTGCATATTTATAAATGGTTAAATAAATATGATTTACCTATGTCTTACCATAATAAAAAAAAAAAGGAATAACAGAGCTGAAATTTCAATTCTTCCTTTTCCGAGAGTCAGTTTCATCGTCTGTAAAATTAGTAATTGTAGTTGTCTATCCTCTGAGCTTAGTGCAGAGTAAGCACTCAGTAGGAGATATCAGTACTACTTCCACTTCAAGAGCAAAGGATTGCTGTGAAGATTAACTAAGTCAATGGATATGAAAGAACTTTCTAAATGACAAACTGCTCCACAAATATTAAAAGACATTAGGTGTTACTGTCTCTCAAGGCCATGGAACAGGTCAGAAGAAGGAGAACTCTTTTGCACTGGAATGTCCTACATGGGCCAAGAGTGGGTTTCTGTACTATATCAGAAGGCATTAGGAAAAGGAAGCATAAAACTTAGAGCACAATTGTCTTTTACAGTGATGCTTAAACATGCTCAGGCAACTGCTTAAAATAAGTGCTAAAGACATAATGGACATACCTTTCTTTCTTTTTAGGATACTATTGTAACTACTAAAAGTTTACTTCATTTTCAAAATATAGAACATGGAAGCTTATAGAATTTCTTCAGCATATCTAGAGCCAACTGCCAAATACTATAGTTCAATTCATATCTTTAATCTCATTTTGAAACAGCAATTACAAATGTGTATTTAAGGAAACCACTAGCTTCCCTTTTTGAACCCATGAGAGAAGGCCAGGATTCACCTTAGCATAAGATGATAACTACTGAACTACTATGAATTATTACAGTATCAGAAAGGTCATTTTCAATTACGGCTTCCATTTACCTCTGGCTTATAACAGCGGCGAGTATATGTTAAGTCAATAATCAGCCCAAGTTCTTCATTCTGTCCTTGGATTTTGTTAAGAGATCCAAGGGGGAGAAACGTTCTTCTGGAGCAAGATTCTTTTCAAAACTCTGTCAGAAAGAATAAAATAAGGAAGAACATATGTTTAAAATCCTTTACTACATTATCCATTTATTCAAAACCTGTGATGCTAACATATGAGATTCAAAGTAAAGTTTCCTCCTCTGGAGTTTACAAGCGATATTACAATCCTTTCTTCCAGAGAGATTAGACAGAAGAAAATAAGCTCACTTCTATATAGTTATTTCTATGTTTGTTTATTTCAATGTTGGTCTCCTAACCTGACTGTAAACTCCCAGAAGGCAGGGACCACATCAATTTTGCCCACCACTGTATTGCCAGCTCCAAGCAGAGTGCCTGTAAATAGACACATAAATAAATACTTCTTGAATATCTATCTATATGAAGGATGGCTAAATATTCTTTTATGTATTTGGTTTATTTATGTACTCTGTTCGATTGATCTGTTTGGTTATTCAAGTGCCAGCAACACAATTTTCTTTTTAAATTAGTAGACTAGTTTTAGAGCAGTTTGAGTTTCACAGCAAAACCGAGCAATATGTACACAGTTCCCAGTTTATACTCTCTCTCCTTCATCCCACACTGCCTTCCCCATTATCAACATGCCATACCAGTGTGCTTCATTCGTTAGAATTCATGAACCAACACTGACACATCGTTATCAATCAAAGTCCATAGTTTATTGCATTCATGGTACAAGTAACTGACTATTTCTTTATTTCTAGTATAGTCATCCCCAAACATTTACATACTGAGATACATATTACTTTCTTATAAATTACTTTATTCTTTATTTATAGTTAGGGCATTGCATTGTTTTTTTTTGTTTTTTAATTAAGTACAAAAGTAGGTTGTATTTATCTATGAATTCCATTTCTGGATAGTAAAAGAGGTATTAAAAAGTATTTGCTATAAAAAGGGAAAATGGAGTACGATGGGGTTGAGAGCCAGGGCTCTATATGGAGAATTCAGATTTCTGAAAGAATACGGTATTAACTTTTGCTTACCTTTTTTTAAGGAACTTTGAAAGCAATGAAATGAGTCCCAGGCATCCGCTGTTCAACTGGGAGATAGTCTTTCCACCTGTTAATATATTTTTTGTTAGGCAAATTTTATGTTAGGCTGTCTCCCTGCATAGGATGAAAGTGCCTTGAAAATGGAAATCATATCCCTCTAGGGTAGGTCCCTCTTCTTTCTGCTTTGCATTTTGCTGCTCCACTTATTCAACCCCACCTAGTAATAACCTATACTTCCCTTGTTCCTGTTTTCCCATCTTGAAAACAGATAAAAGGCAACAAAACAATGTAAAGGTCTCAACAAATAAGGGATATCTAAAACCAGAGATGGCCAGAACTTCTGTATCCCTGATAAAACCTAGCCCGCTGTTGACTACTAAGGTATCATTAATACATGCGTGTTGACTGAAATAGTTTAATCTCAATTCTTCCACTTCACAATTTACTTTTAGTCCTTATACAAAACCTGATAATAAAATTCCTTAATGCTAGGAAACACAGTGAAAAATAATATCTGAACTGACTTTTGTAAGATTAGTTCGAAAATTCGGCGGTACCGGTGCGTTTTTTCACTCAAACTTAGTTCCAGTAACAATTACTCACATTTTCTGTGCCTAAACAACACAGCTTGAGGAACTGAAGGGGATTCCATTCTGGTAATTAAGGAGGGTCCCCAACACTGACAGTCCCATCTTAAAAAGCTGTCTCTGCATTTTACCCGAGGAGCAATGGCCAGAGCCTCCCTTTTAAAACGATGGGGAGAAATCAGAACATCACACACAGTCCCTTTCAGCTACTGTGAACTGAGTCGCGAGACGACCAATACCCCCTAGCACAGCGCGGACGGGCCAGCGCGCGGAGGCAACAGTCACAGAAGACAACACAAGATACGAAACCCAGGCCCAGGGGCCAAGCCGTATTACCTTTCCGAGATGTGCTTTCCGCCCTTCCTCCTGGCCGACGAACGTCCGTCCGGAAAAGCCGCGACGCTGACCCCAGCGCCCACGGGCATGATGCCACTGGTTCATGCGATCCCTAAGATGCCGCCCACCCAATGCCAAGAGTGCAAAAGTCGCCAACCCGGCGCCCCCGGTGCCAGGGCCCCGAACCACAAGCGCCTAGGCACAAACCCACGCAGCTCGCGGCCCTCCTTCTACTGCGCATGCGCCATCGCGCGTCGAGATGACGTCATTACGCCGGCCGACTGAGACGCTTCCTTAGTAAAGAGGAGTCTGACGCCTGCGATTCCCTCCCTTGCCGGAAGATGGTAGCAGAGGTCCATTAGTTCGTGTGTTTACCCTTCAGAATTCTAATCATATGGCACATGGAAAGTTGTCCCACTCTTCCAGTATCTTGTGTGGTTCTTTCAGATATTTCCCAAGTGCTTACATTCACACTTGTTGTATCTTGTATGTAAGTATTTCTACGTAGTGGAGATCCTGTATTTTATACAAGAGCAGCATAGTATACATAGTCTACAATCTGTCTTGGATAGTGATCTTCCCAGTCAATTTTTGTGTACATACATTCCATTCTCTTTAATAGCTGCATCACATTACATAATTTACATGGCCAGTCCAATATTGATGGACTTTTAGTTTTCAGTTTGGGGGTATTTTGTTTGTTTTTTGTTTCTGTCCTCTTACAGATAGGCTGCAATGTGAACCTCTTTATACATGTGTATAGCTATATATAAATTTCTAGAACTAGAATTTCTGGAAAGAAAGAGATGCAAACTTAAAATATTGATTTTCAATCAATCTAATCTGCCTAATCAACCTTCAAAAATATTCTATCAACTTATACTCCACTCACAGTGAAACATTTATTGGGTTTCTATTATGTGCCTGGTATCATGCTGGAGGTTGACAGTATGTATTTACATTTTAGACAATACCAAAAAATGCCTGAGAGAGATAAGAGTGGAGCTCAAGTATAACATTTCCTCACAGTATCAGGCATAGGGATCTGTACCTGTTAGAAAAACTATGAATCCTGCCACAAGTGGAACAGCAAAGAACAGCATGTCCTACAGTAGGTCTGAAGGTATAATAGCATACTAAATTCCATTGTTATTTATAGTAACAAATGTTTTTTGTTAGTTTTACTTTTCAGTTTCTAATTTCTGAAAGTATCTTACATACACTGGTAGTAATCTTCACAACCAGGTTTAAAGGGAGGGTGCTAGGAAGAAATTCAATCGTTTCTAGTTTTAGATTTTATCTATAAGGAAGAGCTATTATTCACCAATTTGATCTCTGTAGTTACTCTCTAATACAGTTATTAATTAATAGGTATAAAAGCTTAATAATTCCCTTAACATTTCTTGGGAATAATTTTAGATTCGTAGAAAAGTTGCACAGATAGTACAGAGTATTCCCTTTACCCAGTTACCCCTAGTGTTAACATCTTTCATAACTATGGTACATTTTTCAAAACTATGAAATTAACATTGTTGCAATATTGTTAAGTAAAGTATAGATTTTATTCAGATTTCACACTTTTCCCACTAATGTCCTTTTTCTGTTCCAGGATCCTATCCAGTACACCATATTGTATTTAGTCATCATATTTCTTTAATCTCCTCTGATCTGTAACAGTTTTCCAGTCTTTCCTTTTTTTCTCATGATCTTTAGACTCCACTTTAAAGAGTACTAATGAAGTATTTTGTAGAATGTCCCTAAATTTGGATTTGTATGGTACTTTATTATAATTATACTTAAGTTATGGGCTTTGGGGAAGAATTCCACAGAATTATAGTCCCCTTTTAATCATATATGATTTTTCTAGTTCTTTAATTTTGTACTTATATGATAGATGTTCACTAAACTTGGAATAATCACTTCATGATAACAACATGACATTGCTGGTGATGTTAACCTTGATCATTTTGTTAAGCTTTCTCCAACCAAGTTTCTCCACTGTAAAGTTGCTATTTTCCTCTTTCCATACTCTCTGGAAGTGAGTTACTAAGTCTAGCCTACACATAAGGGGAAGGGAATTAAATTCCGTCTCCTAGAGGAAGGAATATCCACCCATTATTTGGAATTCTTTTTTAAGGAAAATGTGTCCCTTCTCACACATTGAGCTCTAACCATGTTATTGTGACATATTTACAATTAGGCTTAGGGCTAGCCTTAGGCTTAGAGTTAGGTTTGTGGTTGAAGTTAAAGCTATGATTATGGTTAAGATTAGATCTGAGGCTAAAGCTAAGGCTAGGATTAATGCCAATGTTAGAGTTAAGGTTAATATTAGGGTTATTGCTAGGGCTAGGACAAGGGATAGAGCTAGGGTTAGCTGAACCTCAAAGTTTGAGGTTCAAGATCTGGATCTAAGAGTAGGTCCTTTTTCAAATTCTAGTTCCAATGTCCAGGTCAGGTCTAAATCCATATCCAAGATCCTGAGTCCAAAGAAAAGTTCTAAGTTAAGTTTAGAATCCTGGTGTAGGTCCAAAATGATATAATCATAGAATTTTTCTTCTATAGCCAGCTGATGTGACGGTTTCATGAATTTATTTTTGCATGTTGAAACAACCTTACGTGTATGGTATAAATCCCATTTGGTCACGTGTATATTTTAAAAATACATTGTTGTATTTGATATGCTATTATTTTTTTGATATGCTATTATTTTGTTGAGAAATATTGCATCTATGTTCATAAAAGATATTAGTGTTTTGTTTTCCTTTCTTGTAATGTCTTAGTCTGGTTTTGGTATTGGGGTAATGCTGGCCTCATAGAATGAGTTAGGAAGTATTCCCTTTGCCTCTGTCTTCTGAAAAGGATTGTAGAGAATTGGTACAATTTCTTCTTTAAATGTTTGTTAGAATACACCAGTTAAGTCTGGTGGTTTTTTTGGAATGTTATTATTTATTCAATTTCTTTAATAGATATAGGCCTAATCAGATTGTTTATTTCTTCTTGTGTGAGATTTGGAAGGCTGTGTCTTTCAAGGAATTGGTACATAGTTGTTCATAATGTTCTTTTAATGTCCTTGGAATCTGTAGTAATGTCCCCTTTTTCATTCCTGATATTAGTAATTCGTATCTTCTCTCTCTCTTTTTTTCCCTTAGCCTGGCTAGAGGTTTATTGATTTTATTGATCTTTCCAAAGAACCAGCTTTTGGTTTCATCGATTTTCTCTACTGGGACTTGTTTTTTTTATTTCATTGACTTCTGTTCTGTTCATTATTTCTTTTCTTCTCTTTACTTTAGATTTCATTTGCTCTTCTTTTTCTATTTCCTAAACTGATAAGTTATTGATTTTAGAGCTTTCTTTTTTTCTAGTTCTTTAATTTTGTACTTATATGATAGATGTTCACTAAACTTGGAATAATCACTTCATGATGTTTAAAAATCAAATCATTATGCTGTATACCTTAAATTTATACATTGTTGTATGTCAATATATCTCAATAAAAGAAGAAAAAAATGAATAAAATAAAAATTGCTTTCTACATATTTTTTCTTTTCTGTTCTATGCATTCAATGCTTATAAATTTCCTTTTAAGCACTACTTTCACTGCATTCCACACATTTTGATGAGTTCTGTTTTCGTTTTTATTTAGTTCCAATTATTTAAATTTTTTTTCTTTAGATTTCTTCCTTGACTCATGTGTATTTAGAACTGTGTTGTTTAATCTCCATGTATTTGGTGATTTTCCAGTTATATTTCTGTTATTTACTTCTAGTTTAATCCATTGTGTTCTGAGAGCAGACACTGTATGATTTCTATTCTTTTAAATTTTTTAAGGTGTACTTTATGGCCCAGAATGTGGTTATATTGGTAAATGTTCCACATGAATTTGAGAAGAATGTGAATTCTGCTGTTGAAGTAGTTTACAAGTATCAACTATTTGATTCATGGTACGGTTGAGTTCAGCAACGTCCTCACTGATTTTCTGCCTGCTGGATCAGTCCATTTCTGTAAGAGGAATGTTGAAGTCTCCAACTATGATAGTAGATTCATCTATTTCTCCTTGCAGTTCTATCAATTTCTGCCTCATGTACTTTAAGGCTCTGTTGTTAGGTACATACACATTAAAAGTTGCATGTCTTCTTGGAGAATGGATCCCTTTATCATTACGAAATGATTTTTTAAAATTCCTGTTAACTTTCCTTGCTCTGAGATTCATATAGCTATTCCTGCTTTCTTTTGATTACTCTTTCTTTTGTTATCGTTTTCTCCATCTATTTACTTTTAATCTACATGTGTCTTTACATTTAAAGTAGGTTTCTTTAAATAGACACCATATAGTTAGGTCTTATTTTTTGATCCACTCTGACAATCTCTGTATTTTAATTGGTGCATTTAGACCATTGACATTTAAAGTGATTATTGATATAGTCAGATTAATATCTACCATATTTGTTACTGTTTTTTGTCACCCTCATTCTTTGTATTTTTGTCTTACACTATTCTTCTTCCATTCACAGTTTATTTCATATGATTCTATTTTCTCTCTTTAGTACGTGAGTTACACTTTTTAAAGAATTACTTTTTTGTTTGTTTGTTTACTGGTTGCCCTGGAATTTGCAGCATACATTTAAAATTAATCAAGGTCCACTTTCAAATAACACTACACCACTTCACATGTACCTTGTAATAAAAGCAATAATCCTAATTCTTCCTTCATGTCCCTTTTGTCATTGCTGCCATTCGTTTCATTTATATATAAGCATATATACATGAGCATTATGTATGTTTATACATTACATAAGATATGTAATCATACATAATCAAATACATTGTGTTGATATTATTATTTTGAACAAACTTTTGTCTATCAGATCAGTTAAGAATAAGAAAAATGAAAAACTTAATTTT
Source organism: Phocoena sinus (assembly GCF_008692025.1). NCBI lineage: Eukaryota > Metazoa > Chordata > Mammalia > Artiodactyla > Phocoenidae > Phocoena > Phocoena sinus. The sequence continues at coordinate 91,546,557 of NC_045768.1, forward strand.
ACCTTCACATTTCTTCTTCAACACTTTCTGTTTTGTGTAGATCTGAGCTTCTGACTTAATTCCATTATCTCTAGAGAACTTCTTTTAATATTTCTTGCAAGGTAGGTCTACTGGCAACAAATTTTCTCAATTTTTGTTTGTCTGAGAAAGTCTTTATTTCTCCTTCACTTTTTTTTTTTTTAAAACATCTTTATTGGGGTATAATTGCTTTACAATGGTGTGTTAGTTTCTGCTTTATAACAAAGTGAATCAGCTATACATATACATATGTTCCCATATGTCTTCCCTCTTGCGTCTCCCTCCCTCCCACTCTCCCCATCCCACCCCTCCAGGCTGTCACAAAGCACCGAGCTAATATCCCTGTGCCTTGCGGCTGCTTCCCCCCAGCTATCTACCTTACTACATTTGTTAGTGTGTATATGTCCATGACTCTCTCTCGCCCTGTCAAAACTCACCCTTCCCCCTCCCCATATCCTCAAGTCCGTTCTCCAGTAGGTCTGCGTCTTTATTCCTGTCTTACCCCTAGGTTCTTCATGACATTTTTTCCCCTTAAATTCCATATATATGTGTTAGCATACGGTATTTGTCTTTTTCTTTCTGACTTACTTCACTCTGTATGACAGACTCTAGGTCTATCCATCTCATTACAAATAGCTCAATTTCATTTCTTTTTAAGGCTGAGTAATATTCCATTGTGTATATGTGCCACATCTTCTTTATCCATTCATCCGATGATGGGCGCTTAGGTTGTTTCCATGTCCTGGCTATTGTAAATAGAGCTGCCATGAACATTTTGGTACATGACTCTTTTTGAATTTTGGTTTTCTCAGGGTATATGCCCAGTAGTGGGATTGCTGGGTCATATGGTAATTCTATTTGTAGTTTTTTAAGGAACCTCCATACTGTTCTCCATATCTCCTTCACTTTTGAAGGATAACTTCAGAGTACAGAATTCTGGGTTGGTTCAACACTGTAAATATTTCACTCCACTCCCTTCTTTCATGATATGTAATTCTTATCTTTGCTCTTCTATAGGGGTGTGTTTTATTTCCTCTGGCTTCTTCAGGATTTTTTCTTTATCTCTGATTTTCTAGTTTGAAGATATGTCTGGGTGTAATGATTTCATAATTTATCCTGGTGTTCTCTGAACTTCCTGGATCTGTAATTTGTGCCTGACATTAATTTGGGGAAATAGTCATTATTTTTTCAAATATTTCTTCTTCTTCCTTCCTTCCTCCCTACCTCCCTCCTTCTTTCTTTCTTTCTTTCTTGCTTGCTTTCCTTCCTTCCTTCTCTTTCTTTCTTCTTTCTTCTCCTTCTAGTATTTCTACCACATGTATGTTGCAACTTCTTTTTTTGTCCCATTTTCCTTGGATATTTTGTTCTCCCCCCTTCAGTCTTTATTCTCTTTGATTTTTGTTTTATATGTTTCTGATTGAGATATTCTCAAGCTCAGAGATTCTTTTCCAGCCATGTCCAGTCTACTAATAAGCCTATCAAAGGCATTCTTTGTTGCTGTTACAGTGTTTTTGGTCTTCTGTCATTTCTTTCTAGTTCTTCCATCTCTTTGCTTACATTACCCATCTGTTCTTGCATGTTGTCTACTTTATGCACTACAGTCCTTGCCATATTAATCATATTGATTTTAAATTCTCGGTTTGATAGTTCCAACATCTTGCCATGTCTGGTTTAATGCTTGCTCTTTCTCTTCAAATTTTAATTTTTGCCTTTTAATATGCCCTTTAATATTTTTTCTTGATAGCTGGATGTGAAATGGTGGGTAAAAGGAACTGTTGTAAATAGGCCTTTAGTAATGTAGTTGTAAGGTGTAGAGGGAAGTTCTATAGTCTTATGATGAGGTCTCGGTCTTTTTCTGAGCCTATGCTTCTGCTATGAAGTTCACAAGTGTTTCTCAGGTCTTTTTCTCCTCCTTAGCTAGGACAGGATAAATAGAGTGAGTTGGAATAGGGTTATTTCCCTTCCCTCTGGATCAGTCAGGCTGTTAATACCCCAGAAGGTTAGGCTATGGTTAACTAGTTTCTTCTAAGGGCAGGTCTTGTTAAGAACAGAATGTTCTGGTGTATTTTGAAATGGTTCCTCCTCCACCCCTCCCCCCACTCTCTGGGCTAGAAACATAAGATTTCCCCCCAGTATTTACCATGAGGACCTGGTCAAGCTCCTGGTGGTAAATCTCATGAAACTGTGGGGACCCTCCTAAGACTGGGTCTTCCTGCAGTTTTTAACTCTCAAAGTTGTTCACACTGAGCCTCCAGCAATTCATCAATTATGATTCAGTGTTTCCTACCCCAGCACTGGTTCCTAAGGTAGTTTCTGTTCATGAGTCTCTGCTCCCATAAGCTGTGACTTCATATATTCATCTGTCTGTGTCTCCAATCTTGAGGGCAGCAATTTGTTCTCCCATCTCTTATGGACACAAGAATAGCTTTTGAGTTTTCAGTCTCCAGCTTTTTACTTGTTATTAGGATGGAGCTCCTTATATGCAGAACTAGAAACTGGAATTTTTGTTTGTTCCCTTTACTTATGACTAGTGCTTCTGATATAGAGTTTAACAATTCACTTATTGAAGAACATTTAGATTGATTCCAGGTTTGGCTCTTACAAATAAAACTGCTATGAACATTCATGTACAGGGGTTTGTGTGAACATAAGTTCTCATTTCTCTGGGATAAATGTCCCAGAGTGCAGTTGCTGCGTCATATGGTAATTGCATGTTCAATTTTATAGGAAAGTGCCAAACTGTTTTCCAGAGTGACTGTAATCTTTAATATGTGTGTGTGTGTGTTTACTGTGAAATGATCAGCTACTTAACATCCATCACCACACAGTAATTTTTTTCTTGTGATGAGAACTTTTAAGATTTACTCTCAGCAACTTTCAAATAGACAACAAAGTATTATTAACAATAGTCACCATGCTGTACATAACATCCCCATGATTTATTTATTTTATGACCGGTGTTTGTACCTTTGACCACCCTCACCCAGTTTTGCCACCCCCACCTCTGAAAACCACCAATCTTTCTCTCTGTTCTCTTATTTATGAGTTTGATTTTTCTTTTTTAGCTTTTTAGATTCCACATATAAGTGAGATCATACAGTATTTGTTTTTCTGTCTGATTTATTCACTTAGCATAAATGTGCTTCAGTCATGTTGTTACAAATGGCAAGATTACCTTTTTTAATGGCTGAATAACATTCTTGTGTGTGTGTGTGTGTGTATACACACATATATCTGGCTGTTCAGTTTTCCCACTTATTGAAGAATGGTCCATTTCCAATTGTATGTTCTTGGCTCCTTTGTTGTAAATTAATTGTGTGAGTTTATTTCTGGGCTCTTTATTCTGTTCCATTGGTCTGTGTGTCTGTTTTAATGCCAATATCATACATTTTGATTATAATATCTTTGTATATAGTTTGAAATCAGGGAATGTGATGCCCTAGCTTTGTCCTTTCTCAAGATTGCTTTGGCTGCTCAGGGTTTTCTGTGGTTCCATACAAATTTTAGGATTGTTCTATTATTGTGGAAAATGCCATTGGAACATTGATCAGGATTGCATTGAATCTATAGGTTGCTTTGTGTAGTATGGACATTTTGGCAATATTAATTCTTCCAACCCATAAACATGGAATATCTTTCCATATATTTGTGTCTTTTTCAGTTTCTTTCATCAATGGCTTATAGTTTTCAGTGTACAGGTCTTTCACCTCTTTGGTTAAATTTATTCCTAGATATTTTATTCTTTTTGATGCAATTGTAAATGGGATTGTTTCTTTAATTTATCTTTCCGATAGTTTGTTATTGGTGTACAGAACTGCAACTGATTTTTGTACAATTATCCCTTGGTATCCTCAGGCATCTGGTTCCAGGACCCCTGTAAATACCCAAATCCACGGATGCTGAAGTCCCTTATATAAAATGGCACAGTATTTGCATATAACCTACACACTTTCTCCTATATACTTTAAATAATTTCTAGATTACTTATAATACTTAATACAATGTAAATGTTATATAAATAGTTGCTGGCATGCAGCAAATTTGCATTTTGCTTTTTGAAAATTTCTGGAATTTTTTTAATGAACGTTTTCAGTCTGCAGTTGTTTGAGTCCACAGATGCAGAACCCAAGGATATAGACAGAGGGTCAACTGTTCAATGATTTTGTGTTCTGGAACTTTACTGAATTTGTTTATTAGTTCCAATAGTTTTTTGTGGAATCTTTAGGGTTTTCTATATGTAATATCATGTCATCTGCAAATAGTGACAGTTTTATTTCTTTCATTCTGATTAGGATGCCTTCCCCCCCCGCCACAATTGCTCTGGCTAGGACTTTCAATGTTATTTTGAATAAAGCTGGTGAGAGTGGGCATCCTTGTCTTATTCCTGATCTTAGAGAAAAAGCTCTAAGCTTTTCACCACTGAGTATGATGTAAGCTGTAGGTTTGTTATATATGGGCTTTATCATGTTGAGGTACATTCCCTCAACATACCAAGTGTGTTGAGAGATTTTATCATAAATGAATGTTGAAAAATTTCAAATGTTTTTTCTGCATCTATTGAGATAATCATACCATTTTTTATTCTTCATTTTGTTAATGTGATGAATCACACTGATTGACTAGCAGATGTTGAACCATGCTGCATCCTTGGAATAAATCCCACTTGATGATCATATATGATCCTTTTAATGTATTGCTAAATTCAGTTTGCTAATATTTTGTTGAGGATTTTTGCATCTATGTTCATCAACAGGGCTATTGGCTTGTAATTTTTTTCTTGTGGCATTCTTTTCTGGTTTTGGTAACAGGGTAATGTTGGTCTTGTAAAATGTGTATGGAAATGTTCCCTCCTCTTCTATTTTTTTGGAAGAGTTTGAGAAGGATTGGTATTCTTTAAATGTTTTGTAGAATTCACCAGTGAAGTCATCTTGTCCTGGATTTTTGTTTGTTGTGTAATCTCTATATTTGGAGTGTTTAATACATTCACACTTCATGTAACTGATATGGTGGAAGTTATGTTTTCCACTTTGCTATTTATTTTCTATATGCCTCATGTCTCTTTTATTCTTCTTTCTTTACTATTTTTCAAAATAAAATTCTATACTGTACCATTTTAATTCAAGTGTTGATTTTTAAACAATTTTTGTTATTTTCTTAGTGGCTGGTTGCTCTGTGGATTGCAATATGCATCTTAATTTATACCACAATCCACTTCATGTTAATTCTAACTTAATTTCAATAAAATGTAGAAACTTTATTCCATCCTAACTTCATTTCTGTCCTCCTCCTTTGTGCTATTGTCAGTATGTTACATTCATATATGTTATAAGCCAAATGGTAGTGTTACAGTTATTGTTTTATATCCCATAAATTTTAGCTCTTAAATATCTCCTGAATCCATTCACACCTCTGTATCCATTCACATCTCCACTACTACCATTTCTTTCTCTCAACTGGTCTCACCACATCTATTCTCATTCCAGCCAGGTGGATCTAATTAAAATGCAAATCTAGTTAAAGTGTTCCCATCTTAAAACCTTCTCATTACCACCCATGGTGGTTTTCAAACCCAGTTGCAAATTTTTTGATACATCTCTCATGACCCCTCCCTTGAATCTAGGTGGGCTTGTAACTACTTCAAACAATATATATGGCAGAAGTAATGCCTTGTGTTTTAAAGGCTAGGTCTTAAAAGGCCATTGGCCTTTTTCCTGGGAACACTCTTTCTTAAGTCTTGAGCAGCCATATAAGCTGACTATGCTGGAAAAGACATTGGTAGTCACCCTGGCTGACAGTCTCACATGACATTATTAGTTTCAAATATCTGAAGCAGAATACATTAAAGTATACTGAAGATAGAGTTTTAAAATACTTTAAAAATTCTATTCCAGGGCTTCCCTGGTGGCGCAGTGGTTAAGAATCCGCCTGCCAATGCAGGGGACAGGGGTTCGATCCCTGGTCTGGGAAGATCCCACATGCCGCGGAGCAACTAATCCCGTGCGCCACAACTACTGAGCCTGTGCTCTAGAGCCTGCGAGCCACAACTACTGAAGCCCGTGTGCCTAGAGCCTGTGCTCCACAACAAGAGAAGCCACCGCAATGAGAAGCCCGTGCACTGCAATGAGATGTGGCCCCACTCTCCGCAACCAAAGAAAAGCCCGCGCGCAGCAACGAAGACCCAACGCAGCCAAAAAAAAAAAAAAAAAAAAAATTCTATTCCAATGGATGAGCAAAACTAAGACCTTAGGTCAGAAAAATCAATCAAAACATTAAAATAGTCCTTTCTATAAGAGAAAAACACCTCTTAGAGAAGATCAAGTGTCTTTGCCTGAGGCCTCTGGAAAAATCTATTAAAGAGCAAGTGGGTATCACTCTATTCAGCCTTGCTCTACTGAACAAATATCTTTTTTTGACATTTATTTTTCCTAGCTTTATTGACATATAATTGACATATAACATTGTATAAGTTTAAGGTGTATAGCATGATGACTTGATATATATAAATATTGTGGTATTATTACCATGCTAAAGTCAGTTAACACATCCATCACCTCACATAGTTAATTTATGTGTGTGGTGAGAACTTTTAAGATCTACTCTCTTAGCAACTTTCAATCACACAATAAAGTATTGTTAAGTATAATCACCATGCTATAAATTAGATCCCCAGAATTTATTCATCTTATAATGGAAAGTTTGCACCCTCTTACTATCTTCACATATTCCATCTCCCTTCCCCAAACCCCTCCAATCCTGGTAACCACAATCTGCTTTTTAGTTTTTGGGGGGTTTTTTAGATTTTTTTTTTTTAGATTCCACATGTAAATGCTGTCATACAGTATTTTTCTTTCTGTGTGACTTACTTCACTAAGCATAATGCCCTCAAGGTCCATCCATATTGTCTTTTTAAAAATATTTATTTATCTATTTATTTTTGGCTGTGTTAGGTCTTTGTTGCTGCATGTGGGCTTTCTCTAGTTGCGGCTAGCAGGGGCTACTCTTTATTGTGGTGCACAGGTTTTTCATTGTGGTGGCTTCTCTTGTTGTGGAGCATGGGCTCTAGGTGTAGGGGATTCAGTAGTTGTTGCTCACTGGTTCTAGAGGGCAGGCTCAGTAGTTGTGGTGCAAGGGCTTAGTTGCTCCATGGCATGTGGTATCTTCCTGGCCCAGGGCTTGAACCCATGTCCCCTGTATTGGCAGGTGGATTCTTAACCACTGTGCCACCAGGGAAGCCCCATGTTGTCTTAAATGGTAGAATTTCCTTCTTTTTTATGGCTGAATTGTACAATTCTATTGTACATATATACCACAACTTCTTTATCCATTTATCTGTTGACAGACACTTAGGTTAATGCTGCAATGAACATGAGGACGCAGCTATCTCTTGAAGATAGTGATCTCATTTCCTTCAGATATATACCTCAAAGGGAGATTGCTGGATCATATGGTAGCTCTATTTTTAATTTTTTTTTTTTTTTTTTGCAGTACGCGGGCCTGTCACTGCCGCGGCCTCTCCCGTTGCAGAGCATAGGCTCCGGATGCGCAGGCTCAGCGGCCACGGCTCACGGGCCCAGCCGCTCCGCGGCATGCAGGATCCTCCCGGACCGAGGCACGAACCCGCGTCCCCTGCATTGGCAGGCGGACTCCCAACCACTGCACCACCAGGGAAGCCCTATTTTTAAAGGAAGCTTCATGTGGTTTTCCATAGTGGCTGTACCTATTTACATTCCCACCACCAGTGTACAAGAGTTCTCTTTTCTCCACATCCTTGTCAACATTTGTAATCTCTTGTCTTTTTGATTATAGACATTCTAACAGGTGTGGGGTGATATCTCATGGTTTTTTTGTTTTGCTTTGTTTTTAACTTGAAGGTTAAGTTTCAGATTAATTTAAAGAAGTAGTGATAGAACCATAATTTCAGTGAAAATCAACACAATTTATACCTTAAAAAAACAGTTCAGAAATACCAAGTCAGGCAAGCATGTAAAATTCAGAGTATTAAAAAATGCAAGTGTGGTTGCCCACACAGATATATCCCTCAGAAGAAGATTTGAAGATGCTGAACAGAACCAAAGGAATTAGAAGCTGAAAGGGAGGCTTCTCTGAATAAGCAGACCAATTCTCTCATTTTATAAATGAGGTAAGTGGGCAGACATTAACTGCTGAAGCTCATTCATCTAGATTAGGGATGCACGTAGATCTAATTTCCAGTGCTACTTACAACTACATATATCTAAATGAGTTAGATAGTTATTAAGGAGATAACTATCCAGAACACATTAAGCCCACTGATTTAACCAAAACATGTCAAGATTAATACACATAGTGGAGGCTGAAATTGTTACTACAGTACAGCAGCACATCTCACATGTATAAAAGATTAAACGGGGCTTCCCTGGTGGCGCAGTGGTTGAAAGTCCGCCTGCCGATGCAGGGGACGCGGGTTCGTGCCCCGGTCCGGGAGGATCCCACATGCCGTGGAGTGGCTGGGCCCGTGAGTCATGGCCGCTGAGCCTGCGCGTCCGGAGCCTGTGCTCTGCAACGGGGGAGGCCACAGCAGTGAGAGGCCCGCGTACAGCAAAAAAAAAAAAAAAAACGATTTTAATGTTCACCTTTGATAAACACAATCAAGTTTCCATCCAGTTTTCTGATGTAAAGCAAAATGTACTTGCTTAAAATAATGTGCATTCTTCAGCTTTCTTCTACACTTTTTTGGCCATCTTTCAAAACTGAGCACTGAGTATTTGTAATGTAAACAATGTGATATGTATATTTTAATTGCATGTTTTAGGAATAAACAAAATCTAAATTTCAGTAACACACAGTGTATTTATAAAATGAAAATCTCTCTCAAAATATGCTTTTTACTGGGAAAAATAAATAAAACAGACAAATGGTTCTACACAAAGTAAAAATTAACTTTGGTAGATTTCAGTGTAGGACAGTCAGAAACAAGCATATTTGCCCTTATGTCCCCCACCCCACCCCCAGAGCTGCTCATCTTCAGAGTTAAGATTTTTAAAATATTTTAAATTGAGATAATTATGTTGACATTTTTTCTCATTCCACATCACCTTCAGTCAAGCTCTGAGCATTTATAATTAATTCTCTAATTGTTGGAAGCTTAGTCAAAAGCATCTGGAACACTGGTTGTTGAATTGTTAGCCCTAACACTTGCAATAACTTCTGTGACTGTCCACACACAGCAACTGCATTTGTCAGGTGGTCTATACCCTTCTCATATTCACCTTGGGCTAGTAACTCTTCACCAAGCCATAGTTATTGGAAGAAGAAATTCTGAATAGCTTCAGCATCTTTAAGGTCAGGTAACTTGGAAAGCCAACTCTCTCCTTGTCAAGCTTTTGTTTCTTTCTTCATTCTCACAGCCTGTTCTTGAATTTGGGGTCACTCTGTCTCGAGGTCAAAGTAAATGTAGTACCTGATGAAAAGTGTTCCACCCAAGATGGTGCTGTTCTGGCCCACCATCTTCTCTCCACGGAGGAGTGGGGTGGGTGGCAGTGGGGCCCCAAAAAAGGAATTGGCCCAGAACCTTCAGCAGATAGCTCCCCTCAGATCTGCTGCCCACTGTGAGGGACATGGAGAAAAGCCTCATCGTGGTTTTGATTTGCATTTCCCTGATGATTAGTGATGTCAACCACATTTTCATGTACTTTCTGGCCAAGATATCTGTGTGTCTTCTTTGGAAAAAATGTCTATTCAGATCCTCTGCCCATTTTTAAATCAGATTTAGGTTTTTTTAGTTTGATGTAGACCCACTTGTTGATTTTTGCTTTTGTTGTCATACCCAAAACATTCATTCCCAAGACTAATAACAAGGAGTTTTCCCATTTCCTTCTAGGGGTTTTATGGTTTCTTGTTTTGTATTTAAATCTTTAATGTAATATTTTATGAGTGGTGTAAGGGAAGGGTCTGGTTTCATTCTTTTGCGTGTGAATATCCAGTTTTCCCAACACCATTTATTGAAGAGACTATCATTTCCCCATTGTATATTCCTGGCTCCTTTGTTTCTGGGCTCTTGAATCTGTTCCATTGGTCTATGTGTCATCTTTTATGCTAATATCATACTGCTTTTTAAAAATTACAATAGCTTTGTAGTATAGTTTGAAATCAGTAATTATAGTGCCTCCAGCTTTGTTCTTTCTCAAGATTACTTTGGCTATTTGTTCTTTCTCAAGATTACTTTGGCTACATACAAATTTTAGGATTGTTTGTCCTACCATTGTGAAAAATGGCTTAGAATTCTGATGGAGATTGCATCGAATTTGTAGATTGCTTTAGGTAGTATGGAGATATTAACAATATTAATTCTGATCCATGAGTATGGGATAGCTTTCCATTTGTTTTTGTTTTCTTCAGTTCCTTTCATCTAAGTCTTATAGTTTTCATTGTGCAGATGTCAATTCATTTGTAAAATTTGTTCCTAACTACTTTATTGTTTTTGATGCTATTGTGAATGGGACTTTTTTTTTTCAGATAGTATGTTGCTATTGTATAGAAATACAACTAAATTTATGCATTGATTTTATATCCTGCAACTTTACTGAATTTGTTGTTAGTTTTTTTGGGGGGGTGGAGTCTTTGGGGTTTTCTATATTAAAATCATGTCATTTGCAAAGAGTTTTACTTTTTCCTTTCCAATATGGATGTCTGTTCTTTTTCTGTCTTTTCTGATTGCTCTAGCTAGGACTTTCAGTACAGTGTTCAATAGGAGTGGTGAGAGTGGGCACACTTGTGCTGTTTCTGACCTTAGAAGAAAAGCTGTCAACCTTTTATCATTGGATAACGTTTGCTGTGGGCTTGGGCTTGTCATATATGGCTTTGGTTGTCTTGAGGTTCATTCTTCCTATACCCAATTTTTTGAGCTTTTCTAAAAAAAAATTTTATGAAAAGATGTTGAATTTTCTCAAGCTCTTTTTCTGTGCCTATTGAAATGATCATATGACTTTATCTTTTATTCTATTTATATATCACATTGATTTGTATATGTTGAAACATCCTTTCGTCACAGGGATAAATCCCACTTGATCATGGTGAATGATCCTTTTAATGTGCTGCTGAATTTGGTTTGCTGGTATCTTGTTGAAATTTTTTTGCATCTATATTTATCAGGGATATTGACCTCTAGTTTTCTTTTCTAGTAGTATCCTTATTTGGCTTTGGTATCAGGATGCTGGCCTTGTAAAATAAGGAAGTGTTGGAAGTGTTCTCTCCTCTTTGATATTTTGGTAGAGTTTGTGAAGCATTGGTGTTAATTTTTTAAGTGTTTGATAAAATTCACCAGTTATCTGGTCCTGGGCTTTTCTTCATTGGTAGAGTATTGATTTCTGATTCAATATCCTTCTAGTACTTGGCCTATTCAGACTTTCTATTTCTTTCTGATTCAGTCTTGGTAAGTTGTATGTTTCTAAGAATATTTCCATTTTTTTCTAGGTTGTCCGGTTTGTTGACAAATAGTTTTTCAGAGTAGACTCATGATTTTTTGTATTTCTGTGGTATCAGTTGTAATGTCTCCTTTTTCATTTATATCTGATTTGGGTCTCCTCTCTTTTTTCCTTGGTTAGTCTAGCTAGGCGTTTGTCAGTTTTGTTTATCTTTTCAAAGAAAAAACTATGGTTAATATTTTCTATTGTTTTTCTGTTCTCTATTTCATTTACTTATACTCTAATCTTTATTATTTCCTCTCTTCTGCTAACCTTGAGCTTAATTCCTTATTTTTTTCCAGTTCTTTGAGATGTTTTGTTGTTTTCTTGAGATTTTATTCTCCCCTCGATGTGTATGTTTATAGCTATAAACTTTCCTCTAGAAGCGCTTTTGCTGTAACCCATAAGTTTTGGTAGTGTTTCCATTTTATTTATCTCAAGATGTTTTTTGATTTCTCTTTTGATTTCTTCTTTAATCCACTGGCTGTTCAGGAGCGTGTTGGAACAAATATATTTCAGCTTTGTTTGCTCCAATACTTTCACAGAACTTCTGTGAAGATTAAGTGAAATAATGACTAAATGTACAAAATGCCAAATGGGAACTTTTGTAATCATCATCATCACTCAGTATACCCATCAAAATTAAACTAAGCTTGGGTCAGTTCAATGACAGGTATTTCGGAAGATATTGGAACAGTCAGGAGTGATGCACAGAGACAGAACATTTGGAGGTTTTGTTGTTGTTGTTTCCTATTAGGGTCCCTGTCCTAGTCATCCTGTGTCCCTATTCCTTACAGCAATGCCTAATACATACTGAACCCTCAATAACAGTGTCAAATGAGTAAACAACTGAATGAGTTCCCTGGGAAGGATTGAATCACTCTTGCATTCTGGGTAGTTTCTTGGGAGCCCACTTACTTTGATAAGAGTTAAGTAGTCTGGGGCTTCCCTGGTGGCGCAGTGGTTGAGAGTCTGCCTGCCGATGCAGGGGACATGGGTTCGTGCCCCGGTCCGGGAAGATCCCACATGCCGCGGGGCAGCTGGTCCCATGAGCCATGGCAGCTGAGCCTGCGTGTACGGAGACTGTGCTCCGCAACAGGAGGGGCCACAACAGTGACAGGCCCGTGTAACGCAAAAAAAAAAAAAAAAAAAAAAAAAAAAAGAGTTAAGGAGTCTGGTGGAGATTTATGTTTGCAGGGCTATTCAGTTGGTTTTGCAACCTGTTGGCCTCCGTGGAATGATTATAAAAGTGTTTGTCTTTCTGGGATTGGGGAATTGACTGTTTTCTCCTCCAAAGATATATATATATATATTTCCCCCCTGGGGTCCCCATACTTCCTAGGCAATGCAATGGGTTGAAGTCAGTTTCTCCCTAGTCCCCTGCTTCAGTATGGGAATAATCTAATTTTTCCTTGAATAGCTGTTGTTCACTTTCCGCCACAAAATTATGAGAGCTTCTCAGTGCTACACCAAGAATAAGGGTCATAACACTCATTGAGAACACTGGACCCACATCCAACTGAAAGATGAAGTATATTCATTCATTCAGTATTCAAGGAAATGGCATCTGAGAACCTAATTGAAACTAATTTTTAAAAAAATTATAATAAATTAGCTGAATTTTGGTCACTTGAAAACTCTGAGGGAAAGAATATTTCTTTTCTTAACTGCAGGAAAGTAGATTCTAAATCTATTTAGACAAAAGGTTTTTTTATTCTTATATAATTACAAAGCAATAGGCATACAACAGAAAATCCACAAGAAATTTTGGTATGTAATTATCTTTGCTGATATCCTAAACTCACAGTTTTGAAACCAGCAGTTGGCCAGACTCAGAACTCCCCTAAGTAGACTTTTCACAGCTTGCCACACTGGTAGAAAAGCCAGATGAGAAAATGGAAGATTCAAGTACTCTTACATGACAGAAGAGGACAATGCTTTCTTCTAGAATCACTATGGTCAGAAAAAAAAATAGATGAGCATACTTTATGTGTTATTACCACTCTTCCTTTTAATACTCTTTTTATGTACTATATACATTTAATATGAAATCATGACTGATGCCAAACACAGGTAAGAACAATGAAAATTTAGAAGTACAACTTTGTAGTGTCTTGATATTACTGCTCAAGAATTTTGGTATGCAGATATTTTAAAATGTCCATTTTCACAAAATTCCATTTATTTATTTATTTTAGTAAAGGTTCTAACAGAACCTAGCAATGCTCTGCATTGGGCCTAACCTTGAAAATCACTGTCTAGATTCTGTCATCTAGTGGTCAGTGTACTTTAGAACACAATGACTCTAATGATCATTACACTCTTTCTAAGACAACTAATAGCTTCAAAAAGAAAATGGTCATGACTGTTAAAGCAACTTTAAATGTATAACCCATAAACAAAACCAAAATAGCTAATATACCGAAGTACTTTAATACATCTAATGCATGTTAATATTTTGTAATACGTTTATCTTTACACATTCACATTCTTGAGCATTCTAAATGACTCAATTTAGTGAAGTTAATCTCACGCAGAGTTGAAAAGAAACAATTCATACTTAAGTACGAAGGGTCTAATAGCCTTCACATCACTCATCCCAGTCCCCCAAATATCATGGGGTTTTTCATAACATTTTTTGAAGTTATGTTCCTTTAATGTAAACCTTTTTATTCTTCTTACCCCAATAACCAAAATATAAAATCAAGTTATTGGAACTAAAATGGTAACAATCAGTATTAGATATCAATGTATTTCAGTATTCCAAGGACCTAAATGTGCAATGATTCCCAGCTGGCACATGAGGCCATGTGAGAGTCACTGCAGAGAAGGTCATAGCTCAGGCCACAGCAGTGGAGCTGCACTGCTAATCGGAGGAATTGTGAGATAGATTTCTGGGCCCAACATCAAGGAAGATCAGGCAAACACATAAAAAATAAAAAGAAAGGAGGAAAAAGAAGCTTTCAAACACAAGCAAGCCAGAAAGAGACAAGGAGATCTAGTCAAGAGGCTCACTCCCTCTGCCTTAAAGAACTGAGAAAGAAAAAAAAAAGCATAAAAAGAATAAAATCCAACCTCCATAGTTTTGTATGAGAAACAATATAGGGTATTGTCTCTCAGAGCCAGAATACAAGGATTTAGGTAGGACTCAAGGGAGGAAGTGGGTTGGCTCCTCTTACCATCACACGTACCAACATTAACCCATCTTTGCAACTCTGAGAGCTGCCAGGGGGAGATAAGTGGATAATGCTGCCACAATGTGACACAACTATGATTCCATTGCACTGGTGAAAGTGGGGTGTTAAAGTCCCCTACTATGAATGTGTTACTGTTGATTTCCCCTTTTATGGCTGTTAGTATTTGCCTTATATATTGAGGTGCTCCTGTGTTGGGTGCATAAATATTTACAATTGTTATAGCTTCTTCTTGGATCGATCCCTTGATCATTATGTAGTGTTCTTCTTTGTCTTTTGTAATAGTCTTTATTTTAAAGTCTTTTTTGTCTGACCTGAGAATTGCAACTCCAGGTTTCTTTTGGTTTCCATTTGCATGGAATATTTTTTCCATCCCCTCACTTTCAGTCTGTATCTGTCTCTAGTTCTGAAGTGGGTCTCTTGTAGACAGCATATATATGGGTCTTGTTTTTGTATCCATTCAGCCACTCTGTGTCTTTTGGTGGGAGCATTTAATCCATTTACATTTAAGGTAATTATCGATATGTTATGCTCCTATTTCCATTTTCTTAATTGTTTTGGGTTTGTTATTGTAGGTCTTTTCCTTCTCTTGTGTTTCTTGCCTAGAGAAGTTCCTTTAGCATTTGTTGTAAAGCTGGTTTGGTGGTGCTGAACTCTCTCAGCTTTTGCTTGTCTGTAAAGGTTTTAATTTCTCCATCAAATCTGAATGATATCCTTGCTGGGTAGAGTAATCTTGGTTGTGGGTTTTTCTCCTTCATCACTTTAAATATGTCCTGCCAGTCCCTTCTGGCTTGCAGAGTTTCTGCTGAAAGATCAGCTGTTAACCTGATGGGGATTCCCTTGTCTGTTATTTGTTATTTTTCCCTTGCTGCTTTTAATATGTTTTCTTTGTATTTAATTTTTGATAGTTTGTTTAATATGTGTCTTGGCGTATTTCTCCTTGTATTTATCCTGTATGGGACTCTCTGTGCTTCCTGGACTTCATTAACTATTTCCTTTCCCATATTAGTGAAGTTTTCAACTATAATCTCTTCAAATATTTTCTCAGTCCCTTTCTTCTTCTCTTCTTCTTCTGGAACCCCTATAATTCGAATGTTGGTGCGTTTAATGTTGTCCTAGAGGTCTCTGAGATTGTCCTCAGTTTTTTTCATTCTTTCTTCTTTATTCTGCTCTGCACTAGTTATTTCCACTATTTTATCTTCCAGGTCACTTATCCGTTCTTCTGCCTCAGTTATTCTGCTATTGATCCCATCTAGAGTATTTTAAATTTCATTTATTGTGTTGTTGATTGTTGCTTGTTTCCTCTTTAGTTCTTCTAGGTCCTTGTTAAATGTTTCTTGCATTTTCTCTATTCTATTTCCAAGATTTTGGATCATCTTTACTATCATTATTCTGAATTCTTTTTCAGGCAGACTGCCTATTTCCTCTTCATTTGTTAGGTCTGGTGCGTCTTTATCTTGCTCCTTCATCTGCTGTGTGTTTTTCTGTCTTCTCATTTTGCTTATCTTACTGTGTTTGGAGTCTCCTTTTTGCACGCTGCAGGTTCGTAGTTCCCATTGTTTTTGGTGTCTGTCCCCAGTGGCTAAAGTTGGTTCAGTGGGTTGTGTAGGCTTCCTGTTGGAGGGGACTAGTGCCTGTGTTCTGGTGGATGAGGCTGGATCTTGTCTTTCTGGTGGGCAGGTCCACGTCTGGTGGTGTGTTTTGGGGTGCCTGTGGACTTATTATGATTTTAGACAGCCTCTCTGCTAATGGGTGGGGTTTTGTTCTTGTCTTCCTAGTTGTTTGGCATAGGGTGTCCAGCACTATAGCTTGCTGGTCGTTGAGTGAAGCTGGGTCTGTTGGTGTTGAGATGGAGAGCTCTGGGAGATTTTTGCCATCTGATATTACGTGGAGCTGGGAGGTCTCTTGTGGACCACTGTCCTGAAGTTGGCTCTCACACCTCAGAGGCACAGCACTAACTCCTGCCTGCAGCACCAAGAGCCTTTCATCCACACGACTCAGAATAAAAGGGAGAGAAATTAAAAAGGAAGAAAGAAAGAGGATAAAATAAAATAAAGTAAGGTAAAATAAAGTTATTAAAATGGAAAAATAATTAAGAAAAAAAAATTTTTTTAAAGTAATCAAAACAAAAACAATGGACGGATAGAACCCTAGGACAAATGGTGAAAGCAAAGCTATACAGACAAAATCTCACACAGAAGCATACACATACACACTCACAAAAAGAGGAAAAGGGGAAAAAAATCATAAATCTTGCTCTCAAAGTCCACTTCCTCAATTTGGGATGATTTGTTGTCTATTCAGGTATTCCACAGATGCAGGGTACATCAAGTTGATTGTGGAGATTTAATCTGCTGCTCCTGAGGCTGCTGGGAGAGATTTCCCTTTCTCTTCTTTGTTTGCACAGCTCCTGGGACTCAGCTTTGGATTTGGCCCTGCCTCTGCATGTAGGTCACCAGAGGGCGTCTGTTCTTCGCTCAGACAGGATGGGGTTAAAGGAGCCACTGATTAGGGGGCTCTGGCTCACCCAGGCTTGGGGGAGGGAGGGGTACAGAGTGTGGGGCGAGCCTGCCGTGGCAGAGGCCAGCGTGACGTTGCACCAGCCTGAGGTGCGCCGTGCGTTCTCCCGGGGAAGTTGTTCCTGGCTCCCGGGACCCTAGCAGTGGTGGGCTGCACAGGATTCCTGGAAGGGAGATGTGGAGAGTGACTTGTGCTTGCACACAGGCTTCTTGGTGGCGGCAGCAGCAGCCTTAGCGTCTCATGCCCGTCTCTGGGGTCCGTGCTGTTAGCCGCGATTCACGCGGGTCTCTGGAGCTCCTTTAAGCAGCGCTCTTAATCCCCTCTCCTTGCACACCAGGAAACAAAGAGGGAAGTAAAAGTCTCTTGCCTCTTCAGCAGGTCCAGACTTTTTCCCGGACTCCCTCCCGGCTAGCCGTGGTGCACTAACTCCTTCAGGTTCTGTTCACGCCGCCATTCCTCTCCCTGCACTCGGACCTACGCCTGACCCTCAGCTCCCAGCCCTGCCTGCCCCGGGGGATGAGCAGAGAAGCCTTTCGGGCTGGTGAGTGCTGGTCGGCACCGATCCTCTGTGCGGAAATCTCTCCATTTTGCCCTCTGCACCCCTGTTGCTGCGCTCTCCTCCGCGGCTCTGAAGCTCCTCCCGTCCGCCTCCTGCAGTCTACACGCTCGAAGGGGCTTCCTAGTGTGTGGAAACATTTCCTCCTTCACGGCTCCCTCCCACTGGTGCAGGTCCCGTCCCCATTCTTTTATCTCTGTTTATTTTTTCTTTTGTCCTACCCAGGTGCATGGGGAGTTTCTTGCCTTTGGGGAGGTCTGAGGTCTTCTGCCAGCGTTCAGTAGGTGTTCTGTAGGAGTTGTTTCACGTGTTCAGATGTATTTCTGATGTATTTGTGGGGAGGAAGGTGATCTCCGCGTTTTACCCTTCCGCCATCTTCCCCCTCTCCCCTCCGTTGCACTGGAAGATGAGACTGCCACTTGGCTTCCTCATGTCACTGAGGCAGGAGACAAATGGGTTGTACTGACAATGGGGAAAGGAGAGCTATGTCTGGAACCCAGGGGATTCTCTGAGGTGTCTCATAGTACTCCATGCCTAGTATAAAGGTTAGTAGAAAATTACAGCTACCAAGAAAAATGGCATGACTGCTGAGGGTGCAGATCCTTTCTTGATGAAGATCTTGGTCACCGGTCAGGTAGAAAACCCCAACGAGATGAAGTGCTAGTGAAGGCCAAGGAAATATGGAATGGGTAAAAGTAGAAGTTATAAATACTAGCTAAGGCCATGTGACCAGTCACAGAAAAGAGGACAGAGCAGCTAAATATATCATCTCCTTCCTTTTGTTGGTATGTGTTTATATAGAGAGAGTAAGCATTTTCTTTTCTTTCCTCCTTATTTTATACAAGTTTTATTGGAGATTAATTATACCTTTTTGTAAGAGAATTTTCAAATGGTACTATGATTGATTTGGGGGGAGTAATCTACATAGTCCAGTGACAGATAACTGACTGCTAAGACTTTGTGTCTCCAATTTTGTGGAGAGGGTGGGTGCATCAATTGCAAATAAGACAGTTACACGTCATTAAATAGAAAAATGGAGTTGGTTGGGGGCCACATAGGAGCTCACACAGGTGTAGCAGGTATGTTGATGGTGCCAGTGGTTCAATTATTGTCTCTCAGTTCCAACTTGTCCTTTAGCTGGCATACCCATTCTGCTTTTGCCAGCAGGCTGTTAGCTCTGCCAATAAAGGATGCTAGAAGGAAACTGCAAACTGAAGAGGAAGAGTGAGTGACTGACTACTCCTTCTTATGTTCTCATTTCTCACAGCCACATTCCAACAATTTCTTTACCCTGACAGTGGTGGTTCCTTCCCATAGCAGCAGCTAAACCCAGTTTGCAGTTTTCCCAACACAAGCAGAACCCCAGGTACACTGTGCCAGCTCCATACACCACCCCCACAGACCTTACCTCCAGGCCTAGAAACACCACCATTGACCATCTGGCAATCCCTGTTCAGAAATCTGAGATCAAACCACACAGGGACCCTTCCCTAAGATTCTATGTTTTAATAATTCAAACTTGTACTCTTTGTTCCCTCAGCCTGGGGAAACTACAGTTGTTACCCCCATGATACTTGAAACAGCAGTTCTCAAACTGTGGTCCCAGGATCAGCAACATCAGCATCTCCTGGGAACTGGTTACAAATGCAGATTCCCATGCACCACCCAACCTACTGAGTCAGTGGCTCAGATGGTGTGAGCAGGAATCTGTTTAGCACTCCAGTTGACCCTGATGCATGCTGAAATTTGGGAATCACTGCCCACTGCCTCAGAGTTCTCATTTCACTCTTTTGGTTGCCTAGTTAACAGTATAGTTAACTATTCCTTATATTAAACTCTCTGTTTAAATAACTGGTGTGTGATACCCTAATACTGTAGCATTCTAACAAATGTTTAAAGTAGTTATCAACACTAATCCTTCTTAAACTCTTCCAAAAAATAGAAGAAAAGGGAACATTTCCCAACTCATTTATATGAGGCCACCATTACCAAAGCCAGCCAGAGACGTCACAAGACCTATATTTCTTATGAATATAGATGCAAAAATCCTTAAAAAGAAAAAAATTTCATTGAATCCAGCAACATATTAAAGGGTTTGTGCAACATGACCAAGTGGGAATTATCCCAGTAACGCAAGGGTAGATCAACATGTGAAAATCAACCAATGCAATACACTACAAAATAGAATGAAGGAACCCCCCCCCCCAACAATCATCTCAATGCAGAAAAAGCATGTGACAGAATCCAACATCGTTTTATTATAAAACAAACAACAAAAACAACACTCAACAAACTAGGAATAGAGGGGAACTTCCCACAACATGGGAAGAAATGGACAAATTCTTAGAAAAGCACAACTTTCCGAGACTGAACCAGGAAGAAATAGAAAATATAAACAGACGAATCACAAGCAGTGAAATTGAAATTGTGATTAAAAATCTTCCAACAAACAAAAGCCCAGGACCAGATGGCTTCACAGGCAAATTCTATCAAACATTTAGAGAAGAGCTAACACCTATGCTTCTCAAATTCGTCCCAAATATAGCAGAGGGAGGAAAACTCCCAAACTCATTCAACAAGGCCACCATCACCCTGATACCAAAACCAGACAAAGATGTCACAAAGAAAGAAAACTACAGGCCAGTATCACTGATGAACACAGATGCAAAATTCCTCAACAAAATACTAGCAAACAGAATCTAGCAGCACATTTAAAGGACCATACACCATGATCCAGTGGGGTTTATCCTAGGAATGCAAGGATTCTTCAAAATACGCAAATTAATCAATGTGATAAACCATTTTAACAAATTGAGACAGAAAAACCATATGATCATCTCAATAGATGCAGAAAAAACTTTCAACAAAATTCAACACCCATTCATGATAAAAACCCTCCAGAAAGTAGGCATAGAGGGAACTTACCTCAACATAATAAGGCCATACATTACAAACCAACAGCCAACATCATTCTCAATGGTGCAATATTGAAACCATTTCCTCTAAGATCAGGAACAAGACAAGGTTGTCCACTCTCACCACTCTAATTCAAAATAGTTTTGGAAGTTTTAGCCACAGCAATCAGAGAAGAAAAAGAAATAAAAGGAATACAAATCAGAAAAGGAGAAGTAAAGTTGTTGTTGTTTGCAGATGACATGATACCATACATAGAGAGTCCTAAAGATGCTACCAGAAATCTACTAGAGGTAATCAATGAATTTGGTAAAGTAGCAGGATACAAAATTAATGCACAGAAACCTCCTGCATTCCAATACACTAATGATGGAAAATCTGAAAGAGAAATTAAGGAAACACTCCCATTTACCAATGCAACAAAAAGAATAAAATACCTAGGAATAAACCTACCTAAGGAGACAAAAGACCTGTATGCAGAAAACTATATGACACTGATGAAAGAAATTGAAGATGATACAAATAGATGGAGAGATATACCATGTTTCTTGGATCGGAAGAATCAACATTGTGAAAATGACTCTACTACCCAAAGCAATCCACAGATTGAATGCAATCCCTATCAAACTACCAATGGTATTTTTCATAGAACTAGAAGAAAAAAATTCACAATTTGTATGGAAACACAAAAGACCCCGAATAGTCAAAGCAGTAATGAGGAAAAAAAATGGAACTGGAGGAATCAGACTCGCTGACTTCAGACTATACTACAAAGCTACAGTAATCAAGACAATGTGGTACTGGCACAAAAACAGAAATATAGATCAATGGAACAGGACAGAAAGCCCAGAGAGAAACCCACGCACCTATGTTCAATTAATCTATGACAAAGGAGGCAAGGATATACAGTGGAGAAAAGAAAGTCTCTTCAATAAGTGGTGCTGGGAAAACTGGCCAGGTATATGTAAAAGAATGAAATTAGAACACTCCCTAACACCATATACAAAAATAAACTCAAAATGGATTAGAGACCTAAGTGTAAGACCAGACACTATAAACCTCTTAGAGGAAAACATAAGAAGAACACTCTGACATACATCACAGCAAGATCTTGTTTGATCCACTTTCTAGAATAATGGAAATAAAATAAAAAATAAACAAATGGGACCTAATGAAACTTGAAATCTTTTGCAAAGCAAAGGAAACTACAAACAAGACGAAAAGACAATCCTCAGACTGGGAGAAAATATTTACTAACGAATCAACTGACAAAGGATTAATCTCCAAAGTTTTCAAGCAGCTCATACAGCTCAATATCAAAAAAACAACGCAATCCAAAAATGGGCAGACCTAAATAGACATTTCTCCGAAGAAGACATACAGATGGCCAAGAAGCACATGAAAAGCTGCTCAATATCATTAATCATTAGAGAAATGCAAATCAAAACTACAATGAGGTATCACCTCCTCACACTTAGTTAGAATGGGCATCATCAGAAAATCTACAAACAACGAATGCTGGAAAGGGTGTGGAGAAAAGGGAACCCTCTTACACTGTTGGTGGGAATGTAAATTGATACAGCCACTATGGAGAACAGTATGGAGGTTCCTTGAAAAACAAAAAATAGAATTACTATATGAGCCAGCAATCCCACTACTGGGCATAAACCCAGAGAAAACCATAATTCAAAAAGACATATGCACCCCAATATTCATTGTAGCACTATTTACAACAGCCAGGTCATGGCAGTGACCTAAGTTTCCATCGACAGACGATGTGGCACATATATACGATGGAATATTACTCGGCTATAAAAAGAAATGAAATTGAGTGAGGTGGATGGACCTAGTCTGTCATACAGAGTGAAGTAAGTCAGAAAGAGAAAAACAAATACCGTATGCTAACAGATATATATGGAATCTAAAAAGAAAAAGTTCTTAAGAACCTAGGGGCAGGACAGGAATAAAGACGCAGACGTAGAGAATGGACTTGAGGACACGGGGAGGGGTAAGGGTAAGCTGGGACGAAGTGAGAGAGTGGCATGGACTTATATATACTACCAAATGTAAAATAGCTAGTGGGAAGCAGCTACATAGCACAGGGAGATCAGCTCGGTGCTTTGTGTCCACCTAGAGGGGTGGGATAGGGAGGGTGGGATAGGGAGGGTGGGAGGGAGGGAGACGCAAGAGGGAGGAGATATGGGGATATATGTATAGCTGATTCACTTTGTTATAAAGCAGAAACTAACACACCACTGTAAAGCAATTATACTCCAATAAAGATGTTTTTTTTAAAAAAAGACAACCACAAATGGTATAGGGCACTGGATAACTACATGAAAAAGGATAAATTAGTACTTCTATCTCACACCATATACAAAAAATTTACCCAAATGGATTAAAGACCTAAATGTAAGAGATACAACTATATAACTCTTAGAAGGGAAAAATAGTTGTAAACCTTCATGACCTTGGATTAGTCAATGGTTTCTCAAATATGCCACCAAAAGCAAAACTGACAAAAGAAAAAAATAAACTGGACTTTATCAAAATCTGTGCATGAGAGGACACTATCAAGAAAGTAAAAAGAAAAACCACAGAATGACAGAAAGTATTTATAAACAGTATATCTGATAAGAGTCTACATCCAGAATATATAAAGATCACTTACAAGCCAACAACAAAAGATAATCCATTTTAAAAATGGGCAAAGGATTTGAATACACATTTCTGCAAAGAGAATATTCAAATGGCCAGCAAGCACACGAAAAGATTTTGGAGTTAGATAGTACAGATGGCTAAACAATATTATGACTATACTAAAAAACACTGAATTGTACTTTTAAAGTGGTTAAAATGGTAACTTTTAAGATGTGTGAAAAAAGAAAACATACGGATAAATTCATTACTTTGGATTTGATAACAGATTCTTAGATATGACACCATACAAAACACCAAAAAGAAAAAAAGCTGATAAATCGGACCTAATTAACACAAACTTTTGTGCATCAAAGGACACCATAAAGAAACAGAAAAGCCAATCCACAGAATGGGAGAAAATATTTGCAAATCATACATCTGGTAAGAGTCTAGTGTCCAGAATATATAAAGAACTCATACAACTCAACGAGAACAAACATCTTGATTCAAAAATAGGCAAAGAACTTGAATAGACATTTCTCCAAAGAAAAGATATAAATGGCAAATAAGCACAAAAAGATGCTCAACATCATCATAAGGGAAATGCAAATCAAAACCAGTGAGATACCACTCTAAACTCACTAGGATGTCTATAAACAACAACAAAACAGAAAATAATAAATGTTGGCAAGGATACAGAGAAATTGAAGCCCTCTTACGTTACTGATGGGAATGTAAAATGTGCAGCTCTATGTCAGTTCCTCAGATGGCTAATCATAGTTACTACATGACCTAGCAACTCTACTCCCTGACATACACCTAGGAGGACATGTTCACACAAAAACTTAGACAAGAATGTTTACAGCAGCATTATTCATAATAACGTAAAAGTGGAAACAATCCAAATGCCAACTGACATTTGATTGATACATTATCAATTAACTAAATAAAGAAAATGTGGTATATGCCACACAATGGAATATTCAGCCTTAAAAAGGAATAAAAATTGACACATGCTACAACATAGATGAACCTTGAAAACATGCTATGTGAAAGAAGCCAGACACAAAAGGTCACATACTGTATGATTCCATTTATATGAAATGTCCAAAATAGGCAAATCTATAGACATAAAGTATATTACCGGTTTCCAGGGGATGGGGATGGGGGAATTGGTAGTGATTGCTAATGGGTATGGGGTTTCTCTTTTGGGATGATGGAAATGTTCTGGAATTAGATAATAGCTGTACAAACTTGTGAATAAACTAAAAACCACTGAATTGTACACTTTGGAATGGTTAAAATGGTTAATTTTATCTCAATTTTAAAAATCTACCTAATTTTTAAAAATGACATTTGTTATACTGGGTTAAAAAAAAAAAAAAAGAAACCAAACTACAATTTTGATAAGCAGTAGTAAAGAACAAAGACTCCACGAGAGCATCTTTTAAAAATTGTGGCAAAATATACCTAACATAAAATGGATCATTTAAACCATTTTTAAGTAGTTCAGTGGCATTAAGTACATTTACATTGTTGTGCAACCATCCTCACCATCCATCTCCAGAACTTTACCTGCAAAACTGAAACTCTACCCATTAAATAATAACTTCCCACTTCCCTTTCCCCTTAGTCCTGCCACCACTATTCTACTTTCTGTATGAATTTGACTAGATATTTCATATAAGTTGAACCATATAGTATTTGTCATGTGACTGCCTTATTTCACTTAGCATAATATCTTCAAGGTTCATCCACATTGTAGCATATGTCAGAATTTCGTTCCTTTTAAAGGCCAAATAATATTCCATTTATGTATAATATATACCATATTTTCTTTATCCATTCATCCAACAATGGACACTTGGGTTGCTTCCACCTTTTGGTTGCTGTGAATGATGCTGCTAATAAACATGGGTGTACAAGTATGTTTGTATCCCTGCTTTAAAAAAAAAAAAAAAAAAGTTGTGATCTCTTTTTGAAGATCACAACTTTTTGAAGGGAGATTTTGAAATGAAACTTATTTTGAAAATACACATATCTTCTTCATTAGCTTAAAGACTAAAAACTTATTTCAGTTGAAAGTCACCCAAAGGAGAACGCAAAGATCAATGGTACTGTTCACTGTAAAGAAACACAAAAGACATAAAAGTATCCATTGCAAATTTATTATGCATTAGGAAGCTTAACTTAAAAACCAACAGCATAGTAAAAAGATATGTTATCTTTGTTCGCAGCAGAACAGGTTTCAAAATATATTTTCTTTTAAATGTATTCAGTCAGTACACAATCCTTTATAAAAGTTGTATATATTTTTTTCTGTCAATACCTTCATTACATTTATAAATACAAGATTTACATAGCACCCCATCAAAAAAAAATTAAAACTCCTTATGAATATCTACATATATTTCATACCTATAAAACTTTCAAAGGAGTGCTGTGTTAAAGATGGGCCCTAGTTAATGGTCCACCTACTGGTGCAGGAAAACACATATAATCTAAAGTTTTCTTTGTCCATAAAACATCTCGAAAAATTAGCAAGACACTTATTTTGAAACTGAGCTTCTTAAACCATCATATTTTAGAAAGGAATTTACTGTGCATATTCCCATGAGATTCAAGTGGCAGATACATAGATGAAAATAAAGACTGACTGAAAACAAATGCCTACATAGAGCAGTTAAGGCAGGGGTGTGATGAATGAGAAACACTGAAAAGTAAGACACAGGAGATGTGGGTGGGAGCAAATATAGTAAGAATGCATTACATGAGTCTAAACTTGGATATAAACTCCACTGGTATCCAGTTACTAACTTTCATTCTCACCTAGGAATGTTTACATTGTTGAAAACTTTCTTACAAGCACCCTCCAATTTCTATGTTGCCACCAGAATGGCTGATGTATGTTTTTCTTCTGTAAAATCACCTTGGATCTAACCAAAACATTAGGCCCAGGAATCTGAATTGCTAGTTCTTCATGATTTAAATTTATTAAAAAAATTTCCTTCATCCGGTAAAGGTTATCACTAATCAATATTATTACTGTCCAGATGTGTATATGCTGAATTTCATTCTAGCCAAGAATAGGAAGTAGAGATAAGGAAAGGAGAGTAAGACTAGTTATTTGCTTGACCTTTGAACAAAGGCAATAGATCCCTGATACTGAGCAGCCACTCATAAACACCTATGGGCTAAACGGGCACAGTTCAGAGAAACAGGAGGGAAGAAAATATGGGATTCTTTATCTCAAATTTTGCCAGAGAAGGCAGTTGTACTATAATCCTGCACCTTCTACTGAAAAGGACATGGTCACTCTTACTCTGGAGTTATTAAAGGAAAGTCATCCTTTCTACCAGAGATGACTTTTTCTGAGTTTCGAAGTGTGGACTCCAGATAACTTTGAGAGTTGCATATTATTTGCAGAAAAGTATTTCAAACCGTAACTTGTTCTAACATATAAAGAGAAAGAAACAGAATGGCAGAAAAGGAACAGGAGGAGAAAGGGGCGGGAGATGAGGGATGGAGGTGGTTACTTCTCAAACTCGGCCTGAAGCATGCCACTAGCATCTCCCCTCCAGCACCATGAAGTCTCCAGTGTGGTGTGGCTCCTCCATGGCTCTCAGAGATGGAGTCTACAGAATTCTAGTTTCTGCAGTTTATAGTTCAGTGCATTGATTCCCAGGCTCCTCGAAGGAAGAGAGCTCCCAGATGCTGCTGTCCTGCAGTAGTGGCTCAATGTCTTCATCACTGCCTCGTTCTATTGTGTTGGTCAGGCTGCCGCTGATGTTGTTGCTGTGTTTTTTAATTCCACTGCCTTTACTGTATTCAGGGATGAATAAGGCAACCAGAAAAGACATAAGAACTATACATGCCCCAAATAAAAACGGTGGGCCTGGGATGACAGCTCCCTGATGGGTGTGGGAAACAAATGAAGATTTGGTTAGTCAAAATTAGTCCTGGACGACCCCAAAAAAGCACACCACTGAAAAGTGCATTATTTTCTCATAAGCAAATGTTCATTAAGTGTCATAGCAAATTCTAACAGAGCCTGGCATCTGGAATATGATGGAGGGCAACTAATCACTGCTTTGTGCACCACTTTCCAACAGCTTAACCAAACTTTCCAACAGCTTAACCAAACATGTAAACATGTAAACATGTAAACAAGTTATTTATCTCTAATCCTGCCCTGTGACCTGAGATCATGAACTATGTACATGAACAGTAATTCCAATTTTGTATAGAAATCTATATTAAATATAGCTTGGAAGGAGGGAAGTAATAGCAAATAAATAGTAGAAAAAGCACTCTAGCTCAAATTCTAGCTGGAATTTTAGGTCATTTCATCTTTTATCTGGCCTGAGCTTCACCAGAGGACAGCATTCTGATCAGAATAATTATATAGGTGAAAACAGAATCTGAACAAAGTAAAGACAAATGTTTTACATAAGATATTACATCACTGAAATGATCCCTCCCTAGTCCCAGGAAGCAATGAACATAGCACTTACTACTGTCAAATACAATAGTATTATAAAAATAAGAACACTTTCCAAATTTAAGGTCAGAAGATTTTGCTATAATCAGACACAACTGCTATTGTAAACCTAGACTTATTACCAAATTACCTGCAGGGCAGCATTGTTAGAATTCAATTCCAGTTCCAACTCAGTCAGTTCCACGTGGAACATGTAGAATATGAAGCCATACAGGGCTGGCCCCAGGCCATTACACAGTCCTCTTATTCCAGTTATGATACCCTGGGCAACTCCTAAGTCAGAAAAAAGAGAAGGGAGCCAGTCTTCTCAGATAAGCGTCTCAAGACTGGAGACTTAACAGTACTTTCTTACTAATATGAAATACTGCTTCTGCTGGACTGAGTAGTCTGGGCTGTGGAGATTTTAGGGACTTTACCCATCATATTTTCATTCATTGCACAAATGTTTCCTTGGTTTTCTATGTCCTTTTAATGTTGTCCTCACTCAATGATCTATAGGGTATGAAATGACAGTGATGTTTCTAAAATCCTTTTGAGGCTGAATTCCCTAACAGCAGATCTTCCTATAATCAGGGAATAATAAAAAAGTTTTAATATTCTCCATTTATAGGCAATTTACACTTTTCTGTGGATTGAGAGTTTCCTTTTCTACTCATTTAATGGCACTTTCACAATAAAAATCTGCCCTTTGCCTCTTGTATCCCTGCCCATGTGTGAGTCCACAGAGGTCCTGATGCTGTGTGCTCCCAGCACCTTCAGACAGATTCTGTTCCTCACAGTGACCTCCATACTCCAGGTCCATCTCCCTGTACACCTCTACTGAAAAATCCAAGTGCTAATTTCTAGATATCTCTGGTATCTAATGTGGCAGGTCAAAAATTAGCTTGAATCATGAGATGAATGTTTCTGTAAATCAAAAATGGTCAAATATAATTCAACCTAATACAGTGTGTTCTAATAAGTTTATATGCTGACATTTAGAAACATCTGTATTAATACATGTAAGCATAAAAAAAGTCAAAGAAAATTCATGCCCTGAGAGATAGGATAGTGTCTCTTAGATGCCAAGGCAATGCCCATCCTTCACAGATAGCTCATGCCTTTACTTCAAGCACAACACCTCCCCAAGGATGCAGTCAGCTAAGTTAATATAACCAGGGTAACACACAGAATTTGTGGTCTTCAAATGATACTGCTATATTTAAAATAGATAACCAACAAGGACCTACTGTTAAAAAAAAAAAAAAGATTAAAAAAAAAGTAGATATGAATAAGATGGCTAATTTCTGATGCAGAAAAATAGTTGCAATGAATAAACTAGCTTTTCCAATCTAGTTTTTTATTGAAACTTTAGAAATATCTCTAAGGCATTAAAATTTTTTTCTTCTAAAATTCACTACTTTCTGACTACAGTCAGGTAAGCCATTAAGTGATGGTGAAAGAAAAGGACTAATTTTGGCAGTAGGAACTGCTTGATAGGGAAGCCAGAGGCACAAGAAGGATGAAGTAAGCCTCTAGACAGAGTGCTACTCTACACAGTCATCTTAATTTTGTCTCTCACTCTGCATCCAATTATCAAGAACTACTCAATTTATTTTTCTTTATCCACTCAAAGAATCATTTCCTAAATTGAGTAATGGACTTTGAGTGATTCCAAATTAAAGAAATTTCAGTGATTAAATAAAGAACTCATTGTTTTACTAACTAGTCTGTTAAAATATGATTAAAGTCGATTAAAGTCTAGTAAATTCTAACGGTGACAAATAAAAGAGGAGTCAAAACTGAAAAGAGAAAATGGATAGTTGTCTTAGTATTCTGACCTGCTGAGTCCAGATTTCAAAAATATGATCAAAGATCAAAGTAGGAAGGAAAACAGAATTTTCCTATTTGCCAAAGTAAATAGGTATGATTGTTGAGCAGGGACCACATGGCTGTAACCTCTTGCTTTGTTGATGTGAAGAGAGGTTCAGAGTTGCTCATGCTTATGGCAGGTACGTCTCCGTTGAAGGAGGAAAACAGTGACCTCACCTTGCTGATCTGACTCTGCATTCCGAGAGACGAGGGCACTGACTGCTGGAAATGTGATGCTGGACATGGCGGCCACGGTCCCTGCTGCCCACATCATCCTGCAATGACAGGACAGGCTGCGGTCAGGGAGCAGGCCAGCCCCAATGAGCTTGCTGTTCAGAGTACAATCAATGGCAAAAGCACTAAATGCTTTCTGTTTTCTTGTGTTAAGTTGCATTTATTTTATTCCTCTTTAAAAATGGATTTTTTTTTTAACCTAGAAGGTTATGCATCTGTTTATACTGATCACTTCACGGGCTGGGAAAGTTTCATTTCTTTATTTTACCTCTGTCAAATCTGTTCTTCTTCCTAGTTTCCCTATTACCGTATTTAGATGCAAGCTCAATGAAATACAAAAGGATTTCTTGCTCCTATAAATACCACATTTTCACTACGAATTTTCCACTGTTTTCTTTGTACTTCTCAAAGGCTCACACCTCCATACTGTCTTTGAGCTGCTCAGTTTTCTACCCCTCAATAAAGTGTTGTGTGTCACCTACAGAAAAAGTTGGTGGCACATAACACTTCAGAGACCTGAAGTTCAGGATGACATCCTGCAGACTTCCAAGTGTGCTTCCTTTAGACCTTTGTTTTTTTCTCAATGAAAGGGACCTACATGTGTGTCAGTATTAGGCATTGAGTGTGAGCAAAGTGAGACCCCAACTGGGCTTAAAACCTGCTTGGCCAGACTCTCTTGGGGATGACATGCACGTCCTTACTTAAAAGGAAAAACCCTTTAGGTCGACAGAATCTTTCTAAGGTAGCATGAGTTTGACTGAATCAGCTACTGAACCAAAGTTCATGGGACTGAAATTAAGATTTCCAAGAACAAAAAGAATCAACCACTGATCACCTAAAGCATTTCGAGTTCTTCTAAATTGTGTCATCCATTTATGACTGCAAAATGGGGACCAACTCAAATATCTAAAACGGAGATATGGACTCTAGTATTTGGTAGCCAAGCACATAGGGAAACTTGCCACACAACAAAATAGCACTCAAATTTCTTTTTATTTCTTCTTATTCCACAGGGCTTAATTTGACCTTCCTTCCTCTTAATGGGAATCTAATACATTAGGAGTAATAACTGATCAGGATATACAAGATTCTGGAGGAGATCTCAGTGTTCATCTAACTCATATGCTTTGTATTATAAAGGTTATGTCACTGTCCAAAGTCACTCAGCTAATGATAGTAATAAATCCCACCATAATCAGTCATTTTTCCTTGTCTTCTTGTTTTGTTTTTGCCTATAATGTGCTGTCTCCAAAAATTGACAAATGTGTTTAAAAATTAGGCATAAAACATTTTTTGGAGGGTTGGAAGAAGTAACAACTCACTGAAAGCCTGCTGAGGTGAAGGCAATCTATCCAAATAATCCTAAATTACCAGCTCTACCCTTCCCCAAATTAAGTCTAAACAGTTTTTGAAATGTTGAATACACTATGCCAGTAAAATAAGTCCTGCTTCCTTCACATCACACTCAACTAATTCGAGCTCCTCTAAAAGATACATCTATTAGTTCATAAGAATCTATGGGAGAGGCTTACCATGCCTGAGATCCAAAACCGTACCAGGCTAACTGGAACATCTGAAAACCCAAACCAAGGAGAACGGTGTTCTTATTCCCCAATGACCTCATCAAGATGGTAAGAAAGACCGTCTGCAAAGCAAAGGGGATAATCCTGAGTAATCATATGAACACAAGCACAAGATCTGATGCAAGTTCTGTGGGGAAGCCCATTAATGGTGACCAAGAATCTCAAAATGGCAGACCACCTGACCTAAGACCTTGGAGGCCGTGCAGTACTGATGTAGCTCAAAAGGGGTGAAACTTCGGGGCCTTCCCAGACTAACCTGGGCTCAGGGCCTTCGGCCTCCTCCCCAGAAACCTGTTTATCTGGTGCTTATCACGTCCCAAAAGGTCATCACAGCTGTTCAACAGTAACTGTGATTGAGAAGAAAATGCCTCTGTCTCTTTGGAGAAATGCCAATAATTTAACCACCAGTGAATAGCAAACCCCTGATGAACATTTACAGAGTATGTGGGATTTTGGTGGGGGTTAACGGTTTCACAAAGTTGGACTGATACAAATGTGATTTTAACAAATATATACTCTACTAAAAACTTAGGTGATATAGCCTGAAAAGGCATAGGATAAAAGGTGAATCTGGGCTAACTGACTAACCAGAGTTAATATAAAAATCATAAGCAACTTGAAAGTTTAACATAATTTACATTTGCTGATACAGTTAAAAAAAATAAAAGACCCTTGGTTTGATGCATTCCTATAAGCCTTGTCAATTCTAATATTTGGGCAAAGCAGTTTTGCAGGCTTCTCATTTCTCTTTGAAAGAGTTATCACAGAAGAATGCTCCACCTGGCCTACCATGCTTTAAAAGCAGCATATATCTGTTCCAGGAAAATAGCCTCATAATAGTCCCATATGATATAGTGAATGCACCTAAGCATATCAATGAATTAATTTAAAGCACATATGCCCTGTCTTTTGTGGTCCTATAATAGATGGGGAAACGTTTAATAAATACTCTTTACTCATTACATATATCCTAACATACTGACTTACCACCATTTCTTCAGTCCTGGGGATACCAAGGATTGTAATAGTTACAAAATTTCATTTCTGCTTTTCACCTTCATTACTTTTCAATATTAAAATAATATTGAAACATTTTTCTGGTTAATTTTGCAATACTGGAGTTAGATTGTGGCTGGTGGTTGTAAAAGCAAATTTCTATTTGCTGAATTGATCCATTAGAGGTAACAACACATGCTCTACAAAGTATTGAAAAGTTGTGTTAAATTCCTCCTAAATCATAACCTTAAGATTCTATTAAAAATGGAATAACTCTATGGTCTGTATCCATTGTCAGTTTACTGGGTTTGATATTGTACCACAGGACACAAGATGTTGCCATGGCAGAGGAGGAGGGGAACTGAGGTAGTGGTGCAGGAGATCTCCATGAATATTTCTTTGCAGCTTCCTATGAATCTACAGTTACTTCAGATTAAAAACACTAAAAAAAAAAAGGATGAGTAAAATAACACTCACCTGAGCCACAATAGAAAGAATTCCTACCATAGCTATGAATGCTGCAATTTTAACAGATCCAAAACCTATGACCTGTGGAAATGAAAACACTTTGTAATACAGATATTATAAAAATAAGGAATGTTATGTTCCATTAAAGCCATAGAATAAAATAGTTGAGGAAAGTTCATAAAACCTTGACAATGGCAAATTAGGCAGTGCTCAAAGTTGAACCTATTTAACCAATAATTTATATCTAAATCTGTCATAAGAAATCATTATAAGTGGCACAACTTAATTTAACAAATATTAAGTATTAAGATAATATTTTCTATTGTAGGCCTACCTATTTTTTTCATATCCATCCCCATCTGCAACCCACCAAGAGACAAACATAACATTATCAAGCATTGGAGAGAACATGAAGAAAATGATTCGATTTTTGATGCTGCCAACACAGAGTATGCTCACTGGCAAAGTCAGTGGCTCTCAACTTTGGCTGCACATTAAAATCATGTGAGCAACAGAGAAGGGGAGAAGAGAAGAAGGGAGAGAGGAGAAATGAGATGCTGGAATCCACTTGAGACCAATTAAATCAGACTCTCTGGGCCCAGACACAGGTATGTTTTAAAAAGCTTCCATGGTGATTCTAATTCTAATGAGCAGCCAAAGTTAGCTGGTAATGATTTCTAAGCCTCTTAATCTTAACAGTAGCTCCGAAATGCCTACTAAAACTTTTAAGTTTTATATATCAAGTTTTTATTTGCCCTATCTATTGAAACTTTATAAAATTCCAAAAAAAGCTTTAAAAATTATTGTATACAATCTTCACAATTTCATAAATGACCGTCTTGCTTCAAGTTACACAACTAGCTAATAAAAAGGGTTAGAGCTAGAACCTCTGGTTCCCAAACCAGTGCTGCTGACATTAATAATATCCTATTACTCTCTAATCAAATGCAATTTTTAAAAATTAGAATCTATTTCTCAGTCTAATTTGTAAATATATATATATATTTTAATTGAAGTATTGTTGATTTAAAATGCATCAGTTTCTGCTATACAGCAAAGTGACTCAGTTATGCATAATATACATTCTCTTTTATATTCTTTTCCATTACGGTTTATCCCAGGACACTGAATATATAGTTCTTTGTGCTATACAGTAGGACCCTGTTGTCCATCCATTCTATATGTAATAGTTTGCATCTACTAACCCCAAACTCCCAGTCCATCCTTCCCCACACCCCCCGTAAATATACTTTTTAAAACAGCTTTATTGAGACAGAATTAAAATACCATACAATTAACCCATTACAAGTGTACAATTCAATGGTTTTAGTTTTATATTCACAGAGTTGGGAATTATCACCATGATCAATTTTAAAAGCTCTTATCACTCCTCAAAGAAACATCATAACCCCTTAGGATTCCCATTCCCCCAGCCTACTCTACCACCTAGCCAGTAATCTACTTTCTATCTCTATGGACTTATTTATTCTGAGCATTTCATACAAATGGAATCATACTATATATGGTCTGGCTTCTTTCACTTATAATGTTTTCAAAGTTCACCCATGTTGTAGTGTGTATCAGTGCTTCATTGCTTTTTACTGCCAAATAATAACATTCCATTGTATAGATATTTCACATTTGTTGATCCATTTCATCAGTTAATAAGCATATGGGTTGTTTCTACTTTTTGGCTACTATGAATAATAATTTGTGTAAGAGTTTTTGTATAGGTATATGTTTTCAATTCTCTTGGCTATATACCTAGAAATAGATTTGCTGGGAACTCTATGTTGAACACTTTGAAAAGGAGACATGTTTTTTCACTTTCTTCCTTGGACTTTCCCATTTTTCCTACATTATTTTCTATATTAAATGCAAATTTAATGTAATTTAATACATGCATATATAATTTTCTACATTAACCACACTATCTCACCACTCTTCCGTCCGAATCTCCAGCATCCACCCACCATAATGAGCAAAGCAAAAATAAAACTGCTTGAAAAAAGTTTTACTTAAACGTGCCACCATATAAAATATTATAGTCTCATACTCTCAGGAAAACTATGAGAATGGAGAATTTAACAAATTTTATTTAAAAATATCTCTAAAAAATAGAGGAATTTATCTTAGGAGGAGGCTTGCTCTGACAAAGTGGAGTAAACCATTAGGAGGAGGACTTCTAGTGAAATCAGTAAAAGACCAAGACAGGATTGCAATGGAAGGCAACTCAGGTCTTAGCAATCCCAGAGACCTAAAACAACAGTTGGAAAAGGGAACTTTTTTTTTTAATTGCTGTAAGTCAATTGCCTTTTGGGGAGGACAAAGTATAATTTTTTTTTGTGCGGTACGCGGGCCTCTCACTGTTGTGGCCTGTCGCGTTGTGGAGCACAGGCTCCGGACGTGCGGGCTCAGCGGCCATGGCTCACGGGCCCAGCCGCTCCGCGGCATGTGGGATCTTCCCAGACCGGGGCACGAACCCGCGTCCCCTGCATCGGCAGGCGGACTCTCAACCACTGCGCCACCAGGGAAGCCCAAAGTGTAAATTTTTAAAGAGAAAAATCAGAAGGGAGAAAAGATTATTTTGGTTATTGTTTGTGAGCCACCTTGAAGTCTACAGTGGTGTTGAGCTATGGCCTACTACAGATGGCTAAGCAAGCTGGCTGTGATCAGACCCAGGGGTCAGGGCACTTCTGAAATAAACTTTACCTCTCTGTGAAATTTAATGGGTATTATTAAAGATTTAATAAATTTTGTTTTTACTAATTCTCTTTCTGTATAACTCTCTCAAAGAAATTTTTTCCACAGTAAACATTTTATTGTGTTTTTAAAATTACTGCACTAAAGGTCTCCTGACTACTAATTATATGTCAGCACCTACATTTATAACTAGAAGCAAGTTAACACATTTTTTTTCTCTACAGTGTTTTCCCACAAAATACCTCTAGCCAGATCCCAATCTCTGGTTTTCCTCATGTTCAAAAGCTTCTAGGCACTCACTACTCACCTGCCTGAGATAGAGGAAAAAACTTGAATACTGTCCAGCCTCAGGAAGGTATGAAAGAAAAACGGTGATGCAGATTAGTAAGACGGTAGAATCTTTTCCAACTTTCTTCAGTGACTAGGAATAAGCAGAAACAGAAACATATAAAAAGCAAATAGATACTGATGTCACTGATATTCTGGGATATTGGCTGTACTGTTTTGATCTATTAAGGTGGATAACAAAAGATGAATGGATTATAAAAGGAATTGAGCCTTAACATTAAATCTATCACCATCTCTTTAAGGAGGTTACAAGTCCTAATTTCAGAGGTATGTTTCAAATATTACAGCTTTCTCTCTTTGTTAACAATATTGGTTCACATCCTGAAACAGACCCTGAATGTCCTATGAACAGACCCTGAAAAAACACTGCTCCAGAACCTTTTAAGAAAATCTCATCTCTCTCTTTCATTCATAATACAACTCCTTTAAAGCCATAAACAGTACAGTGTTTTCATTATACATAAATTTACTCTGTAATTTTAAATGTTAGCATTAAATTTGCCTTTAAAATTGGTAGACGAAAAAGTATGCTCCAGCCATGGGGTCAGTGACGACAAGATTCTCTGACCAGTAACAACTTTTTGAATGTTACAACCTTGTCCAAAATCCTATACTCCTCTCTACACAGGATATTTGAGTAGACCAAAAGGTGCACCAAAAGTTGTCTACAGAGTGTAGAGTTCTGCAGTGCATTCTAGGTGATCGTAACTGTAACCTTCATATAATTAAAAGCAAAAGTAGCTAATGTCTATTGGGACCTTGCTATATACCAGACACTAGACTGGTTAATTTATATACATTCACTGCAATCCTCATAACAGCCCTGAAAAGTAAGCCACAATAGTTCCACTTCACAGAGGAATTTCTCTGTGTAGCTTGACAAGGTGGGAGGTCTGACTGGCTCCACTCCTGGTTTCCTTTTCTCCACACCTATTTCTTGATATCTGACATTACAGCACAAACAGAATGAGCAGGGTCCCCAGGTCATACAATGAGGGAGCTTTTTAGAAAAGAATTTCTCATGAGTTAGTTTTTTTATATGTATTTTTCCTAAAAGGTAAACTTAAGGGAAGAATGCAAATATCAAATCTCTGGTTATATTTTTCCGCACATATTTTCTTCAAGAACAATTTCAAACCAGAGAAGGTGGGGAGAGAAGATTCTTCTCAGTACTTTTTCTAGTTGTTAATGGGATTCCCCCATGACAAAAGAGAAAACAAAGACTCTATTCAATCAGCAAAAGACAAGTTCAAAGCCTCTGTTCAACATGGGTGTATATTAACAACTTAGATAATAACTACTTTAGTCGGTCCAAATGCATTTAACCTTTTTGAATTGAAGTGAATCGAAACAACCACTTCAAATGGCCACTTTCATTTATTTTGTTAAAAGAAGGATGAAAATAACTATGCAAAAAGAAAAAAAACCTTCCTTCCCAAGTCTTCATCAGGGATAAACTGGACATTTCTTGTCTCTTCCCACAGGATAACCACGTTTGACTTAAGAAGTAGCAATTCTATATATTCCTTGGTATACAGTCTACCTTAGTCCCTTACTTGCAAATACATTTTTTCTGTTTTTACTGGAGAAAAAAAATAGATCAACAACTGCTAGGATGCTTGAGGCTGCAGGAATGTTCTTTTATTTGCATGGCTTAGAAAGATATTTAGGAAAGTAAATGTTTTCATGTTTTTATTTACCGCAAAAGGGTCTGCTTGTTTCCAAGAAATCTGAGCTCCCCAGGAAAGAGGTCTCATTTTCTCTGGCAAAGATTCTGGAACAGCCAATAAGATGAAGCAGATGTCCAGAAGAGCCACCACTGTGGCCACCAGCACAACAAGGCTGTCTCCATAACTGGCGGACAGGTATGCTCCAATGGCTGGGCTGCTGACCAGACTGGCTGCAAATGTGGCTGAGACCTATGGAAAAAGCACACTCTCACCCAGGGTCCCATCTGCTGCAGGTGCACAGCTATATTCCTGTTCTCATCCAGGTTCCCACAGGTACATACCTAAAGCCATCCATCCCTGGCTTTAAAAAGACAAAAGGATTGTGTTGCACACAACTTTTAAGAATGAAAAAGAATGAAAGTAATTTTGTTTTAAGGACTTGTTCATAAGCTATTAACTAAGTGGAGTTATTCTAGAAAGCTACAAGAATACAAAATAATGATTTGTTAGAAATAAAAATTGTAAAACCTTCCCCATAAATAAAATATACATGTTTTAATCTTCTTTATTTGGGGAATGGGGATGTAGAGAGAAAGGTATGAAATAAATTTCTGCAGGGTTGATGATAAAATCTACAAATTACTCAGAGACTAGGCTTGATTTCATCTTCCAAAAACATGTACTGTTTCACCATTTCATTAGCACTGAGAGGGGGAAAAATCTCTGGTAATCTTAGAAAAAGCTATAACAACAACAAAAAATCCAAAAAGATTTGTTGAGGGAGATGTCAAAGCTTTTTAAATGGAGAAATCCCCAGGCTAGGGACTTTTGTCATGCTGTCATCCCCAACCTCCACGTAATACCAGAAACCACTGACTCAACTGATCACCCTTGCAACTTGAATCCATGTGAAGCTTCTTCACACTGCTTTCCTACAAGCACGTAGAAAGCTCCCTTTATTCTGAAATGTAATCTGAATGTTCAGAAGCTTAAATGGGCAGTCTCCAAATTATAACCAGACTGAGTGTCAAAAGCACATTTATAATAAGTTGGTTATTTAAACTTCTAATGGATTTTAACAGAAACTACAGAAATCATTATCTATGATTGAAATTATGACTCCTGGGTAGCCAATAACATTTTTTCTTCATCCATCACCCCCCAACTGAATGTGATAATACAACGTATTGGAAATTAGTATTATATTAAAATATTATAAAAGCCAAAAGTAAAAAAATTTCTGGAGAAAAAAAGGGAATATAGAGAATTCTAATTTGGGGAACAGGAATTCCCTGGTTCAATATTTATTGAGCATCTACTATGTGCCAGATAAATAAGAAGACAGAGCTCCTGCCCTTCAGGGTTTTTCATTTTATTTAAGAAGATCAAGACAATCATGTAACTTTATATTATAAATTGCAATGACATGCAAACAGCTATGTGAGCGCTCCTGCAGCATCCTCACGTGCTACGGAAGCACTGCTGCAGGGTCCTCAGGTGCTAATACTAACAACATCATACCTGCACAAAATGGGTCATTCATTCATTTATTCATAACAGTTTTCCACTACTTAATCCTTATCAAATTACTGTATGTAAATTGAGAAGATATTCTACAACTCAATGTACAAATAAAGAAACAATATATGTCTTAAGTTCACATAGATGAGCAAGAACTGGAAGCCATTTTCCAATTTCTCAAATTAATCTTTCTCACTAAAATGCACAGTCAGACTTAGACCTAAATTTCAGCTAAAACTGCTTCTATAATTCCACAGCATTCCAAGTGTAAAGAATCTAAAGATCATGGAGTATACAGAAGAAAACACTCAATCATTTATTTCGTTATTTGTCAAAGACATTTCTAATTCTATCATAATTCTATTCTAGCCAATTGGACATTTTCTAAGATAAAGACTGTTCAATAACTCAAGATTTGGTCATTAAGAACAATGGAATTGGGCTTCCCTGGTGGCGCAGTGGTTGAGAGTCCACCTGCTGATGCAGGGGACACGGGTTCGTGCCCCGGTCCAGGAGGATCCCACGTGCCGCGGAGCGGCTGGGCCCATGAGCCATGGCCACTGAGCCTGCATGTCCAGAGCCTGTGCTCCGCAACGGGAGAGACCACAACAGTGAGAGGCCCACATACCGCAAAAAAAAAAGAACAATGGAATTAAATTATTATCTATGTAACAATAATTTAATATATAAGAATACACGATACATCAGTTTTGAATAGAAAATGACTGCCTTCTTTACTAAGCTCCCCACAAATTTGAAGGGGATACAGTAACTACTTCAGATATAAACAAGAGGGATAAAGAATGATTGATTATGAGATTAATGCTCATTATCAATAAATGATGCACTCCAAACCATGGTAAACTTTTAAATTCATCTTTCCCATCCATGTGATGTATCCTGCAACACTGCTCTAAGGGAGAAGTGCTCTATTTTCTGGTATTTCCATAATTCAAACATTTGTACACTGCCATGGAGAAATTACCAAAGGCAGAAATCTTAATGAGAATCTTTAAGTCTTGCAAACCATGAAAAAGACATGAGCATTATTATTTACAAGTCTATGTATCTGAAGACCTGAAAGCTTCATAACTTGACTTAGATGGTACCGCAAGGCAAATGCTCTCAGACACAGAGGGGCAGGCCTATCCCCTCCTCCTAACACAGCCCAATTTGTTTAGGTCCTACAGTGCTCAGGATTTCCTCCTCCCATCTCTCTGTCTACTAATGCCCACCTATAATACCCTAATCTTCCTCCCTCCATTCCCTTAGTGGTCCATTGAAGCAGGTATAACACTTAAAGATCAGTTTAATTTCTTCCAAGTATGCAAAAAGTAAAACATAATTATTATATACATGTAGTAATAGTGAGAAACAACAGGAATTTAGTGGGAAAAAATCTGTTATTAAAATATTTAATAATGAATACTCTGAGAGCCAATTTAATCATGTGGAATATGGAAATGAAAATAAAAAGGTTAGTCACCAAATTTCAAATATCAGAAGGGGACAGGGAGCAGCAGTGGTTTCCTAATTGTTTTATTTGATTAGTTACATTGCTCAATAAATATTTGTTGAATGAGTTTCTGAGAATCTATGGCCCCATGAAATTCTATGTAAAATGTTGCATCTTTCTTAAAACTTAAAGCAGCCTACTTGCTTAGTTTGTGTATTTATCTAAAATCCCTCTTTAACACTCAATACGACAGCAGTGAGTAAATCTAAAGGATGACTTCACCACAACAGTCTCTCAATGAGCATTAACTTAAATTCATTATTGCAGCCATTGAAAGAAAATACCACTTTTCTTTGTTTACTGGAGGAGTTTCAGTAAGGAAGATATACATATATATTCTTTAACAGATCTCAAAATGCTTCTTAGAATTTCAGCTAGACTTGATTGACAATCCTATAATTAACTGGCAATAAATCCTCCTATATCTGTAAGGTAGCCTGCAAGCTTTTTTTCTTTTACTTTTTTCAGGTTTGTCATCTCAACATCTGACATGTAGAGGTAAATGTAAAGGTTAGCCACTGGCCAAATCCTGGGTCCTGTGACCAAGTCCAGGAAGCCTTACATGCTGGCTGAGGGCACACTTCAGTAGGGCGCTCCTCTCACTAACTTCTCTCAACATACCTACGAACAGCCATCATTATAATTGCCATTTTACAGATGAAGAACTGAGCTGGAGACAGGGGAACTAAGTCATGATCACTTTGGTTCCAGAACTCTCTCTCTGAAATCTTTCCTAAGTACGACTGCTTTGCACAACAGCTTCATGAGGGTGGAGAGAAGAGCACACTGCACACTGAAGGGGAGCAGAATAAGCCACCCCAAAATGTGCCACTTTGGCATGTAGATTGTTTTCAGCTGAAGGCAATTAAGACCCAGGAGACTCAGGAAAAGCTTTTTACCTTTCCCTTAACAGCCTAAAAGAATTTAGACAGGAGGCCTATGCCAGGAAGAGAGCAAATAGTAAAGATAACTTTTTATATCAGACTTATCTGCATGGAATGGCAAACATTTGTTTACCAGATATTTGCTCTCATCTTCCTGTGAATTGTCTTCCTTCCCTTTGAAGCCCCAGACCCCTACCCTCTTTCTCCTTAGCTCAGGATGGTATATAAGCCTCAATTGCCTGACTTTCCTTGAGTATCTCACATCTTTGTGGGACTCCCATACAAATGAAATTAAATTTGTTTTTCTCCTGTTAATCTGTCTTACGTCAATTTAATTATTATGCTGGCCAAAGAACCTAAAAGGGAAGAAGGGAACATTTTTCCTGTCCACACCCAATTACCCCAAGAGGTTCACACACTGAACACATACCCACAAATGCTCGCCTGTCATCTTTTCCCCTTGAACCACTTAAGTAATTTTCAGAGTTGTGACACTCTGACCTAAATGGCTTCAGCCTGCCATCTTCTACAGGTCTTTCTTCTCCTATGTAACCACAGTGCCATTATCTTGCCTAAGAAAATTAGAAATGATTGTCAATTACCCAAAAAAGTTCTCCTATAACTTTTGTTTTACACTCAGCAATTATTTGCTGAATGAATGTAGTCCTTTTTCTGTAGTACCATGTCCCAAATAAGTGCCTGAGTCACACAACTAGCAATACAGTAACAATGGATTAACATGGCTGAGGTTTTATCACCTCTCCAATTCTAATTAGGTACACAGAGACCTATGATCCTAGCACTTGTTTACTGTCATGTTTCCTCAAGAGATTAGCTAACAAGAAACAAATCAAACCAACTTTAAAAAAACTTTGTAACTGACAACTCAACACATCCTGCCAATCTTCCAACACTAAAACCAGAAAATAAATTACTAGCAATTTCTATCTTGCTATTTTTAACTTCTCATAAGTCTCCTTTTTCATTTCAATTGCTTTGGATTTTCTTTTACATAAGTCAATATTTAACACTATTTTAATAAAATCTCACTTTCCAGTGAATTTTTAGTAGAATGTCCATTATTTCTCTGATTAAAAAACAATCTATTATCTTACCCATCCATAAGCAGTACTTCGCTCATGCTCCTGAGTAACATCAGCTACATAGGCAAATATCACAGAGAACGTGACTGAGAAGACTCCAGACATGGAAATCATTGCAAAATACCACCTATAAAAAGATTATTTTAAACACCCATGAGAGAAGTAGTGTATACACACTTTTATAACCAAAGCCAAAGATATCATGTAAAGACTATAAACCAACAAATAAATTTAAAAAATACATGTATATTTAAAGATATAGAGGACAACTAATAAAATTATAATCAAGATGGAGAGGAAGGAGAAACATACTAATTTTGTCATTGTTCAAGGGGTTTCAGTAAATGCAGTTTAAAAAAATGAAAGAGTAAGGGTATGCAGTAAAGTTATACTTTTAAAGGTAGCCAGAACAGAAATTAAAAATTTCTAAACTTCCTAGCTTTAGCTAAGAATAATACATATACACAAAAGCAGGAAGCATTTTAAAAATTAATGTAATTAAGACAAAAAATTTCTATCATATGCATAGATGCTTAAAAAATCTAGTTAAAATATTAGCAAACAGAATCTCACAGAACAAAAAGTAGGGTTTAATCCTAGGAGGTAAGGATGTTTCAATATTAGAAGTCTACTAATATGCTTCATCATGCTGGTAGATCTAAGAAGAAAATTCAAATGATCTCCACTGATGCAAAAGGCATCAAATAAAATTTGACATTCAACCTTGATTTTAAAAAAGAAAATCTCTAAATAAAATAGGAACAAGTATTTTTAAACCCAAAAGGCAGCTTAATACTCAATGATGAAACATTATATTTCCTTCATATATATGAGGTAGATAGGTCCTAGACAGGTCCATAATCATTACTTTTATTTAACATTATTCATTAGTCTACACATGTAGCAGAAGCAGCAGCATGAAAACTGGAAGAGAAGAGGTAAAATCATTTAAAGATCTGAAGAAAATAATTTTAAGGACATTAAAAAAAAACCCTAATTCATCAGAAAAGCATGACTTGTTCTTGGACAGAAAGACTCAATACCAAAAAGTATTTTATAAAAATTTATCTGGTAGGAAATAAAATGATTCATTATAGATAGCCAACACATTTGGAACATGACAAATGTTGACCTAAAATTTCTATCAAATAATCAAATGAGAGTATTTTCACATGAGCACCCCCCTCCGAAACTATTAATTGAATTTTTTAAAAAAACCCAGGGCTTCCCTGGTGGCGCAGTGGTTGAGAGTCTGCCTGCTGATGCAGGGGACGCGGGTTCGTGCCCCGGTCCGGGAAGATCCCACATGCCGCGGAGTGGCTGGGCCCGTGAGCCATGGCTGCTGAGCCTGCGCGTCCGGAGCCTGTGCTCCGCAATGGGAGAGGCCACAACAGTGAGAGGCCTGCATACGCAAAACAAACAAACAAACAAACAAACAAACAAAAAAAAACCCAAAAAACTGAAACACAAAAACCCTCCATTCTAAAGTATGTTCTTCACATAGGAATAGCATCTCAGCAACAGGAATTTTGGCCAAAATACCATCCTCTGTACTCCAGAAAAACTAAGTTACTGCTCAGGTGCAAATTCCAACCCATTTTTATTAACTAAATAGCCTTGGTTACATGCTAACTATTCTCTCCTTATTTATCATGAAAAAATGAGATCAAATTAAAATTCACATTATGATTTAGAATAAGTTATTGGTCTTAATACAGTACACACAAAAGTGACTCCTGCCTTTTGATATAAACTATGTTCATGTCAGTGCCCTAGAGCAATGAGCTGACAAAAACAACACATTTTCAAAGTCAAATGAGCCACAACTGAGTGAGTACAGGGATTGTCTGTCCCCTCCTAGGACCTAATCTTGTAACTTACCTCATGGCAACAATAGCTGCCCTTAGAGACATCTTTTCTTTCTATTTCTTCACCTAAGTGAAGAACTTAAGTGGGCATGATGGCAACTGCCTACTAGCTTTCAGTATTACCGAAGAGTTCAAATGAAAACACAGGTACAACTGTTTTGCAAAGGTTAAAAAGCACACTGCAGGTGTACTGTCCACATGTGACCCAAAACAGACAGTCATGATGGAGGACCTAGCCACTCACCATGGACTAATCCTCATCAGTGGAATTGGGAAGCAGGTGAAGAAGACGGTGCCGAGGAGAAAGGGCTTCCTTCCCCACACATCAGACAGCGCACCTATGAGTGGGGCGCTCAGAAAAGAGAGCAGGCCCTGGAGAAAAAGCAGAAGGTGAGATTTATAATGTGATCCCCCAACTACTTGTAATTCTTATTTTCTAAATGTATTTCTAAATGCTCCAATTCATT
The DNA here is from genome assembly GCF_008692025.1 of Phocoena sinus. Classification (NCBI taxonomy): domain Eukaryota; kingdom Metazoa; phylum Chordata; class Mammalia; order Artiodactyla; family Phocoenidae; genus Phocoena; species Phocoena sinus. The sequence continues at coordinate 91,591,552 of NC_045768.1, forward strand.
TCAGTGGCTCCAAAACAGAGTAATTTGAAACATTAAATATAACCTGTCATTAAAAAAAACAAACTAACAAAATTTTTAAGCGTGCTGTTTGAGAGGGGAAGAAAGGGTTAAGAGCTTATTTTCTGGGAGAAACTGGAAAAGAGAGGTGATGTAAAATATATACACCCACAGTTGGCCCATAACGTGAACACACACCAAGTGTATGGAAAGGAGCCAGACACTTAATTCATTTTAATAAATATGTATACCATATCTATCACGTGCAAAGCTATGAATTAACTGAAGTGAAGACACTCAAATGAATACACACCTTCTGCTCTCAAAGGGATAAACTAATAGGGATAGCAGGATAAGTATGCATATACTAAATGTCCATAAGAAAAGCAAATTTTCTTGCCATCAAATTTAAAGTTCCATTTGCCTGGTGAACTTAGGACAGAGATAATGCAAGTTGCATAAGATTTGAAAAAAGAGTTGAGGCTAAGGGGAAGCAAGAACACCACACATAAGCAAAGGAAGAAACTCACATTTACCACTTCCTCACAATTTGCCAGTCACTCTGCCTGCTGGCCACTTCCATATCTATTTCCTTTTTGAAATCAGGGCCCTTTGAGGTGGCCACAGGCTTGCCTCTCAGACCCTGTTGGTGCTATCATCCTCCCTTTACATGCTCTGTCTGCACACATGGCCACCACCACCTACATTATGAACAGCTTTGCAATATTTCTTCTGAGCTCTGTGCCTACAGCCAAATGGACTTCCCTATTTCGACATTTAACATGCACACTGTTCCCTATAAACCTGACCAAACACCCACACTTCCCATCTTTGCTAAGAAGCTGTCCAAAGCTTTCCCATCATCCCTCCACTCCCCAGGGCGATTTTTCAGACCATTCTCTTGTAATGAGTTCTCTTTATCCATCCCCTGCTGTGTGACACTCTTCAGCATTTCTTGCCTGGATTTAAATTAAACTGCTTTCTAACTGCTTCCCGCCCCTGGTCCTAGTTCCCTCCAATCTGTCCTCCACATACCCTCAAGAGAACCTTGATGAGCTGCAGACTTCTGTTCTTTGATCCTTTGTTTAAAACTCTCCACTGTGCAGAGGTGAAATTCTTTAGCAGGTATTTAATAGGTGAAATAATGAGTGTCTGAACTTTGCTTTTAAATACTACAAATAGAAACTAGGTGATAAGTATATGGACGTTTATTACATTATTCTCTCCTTTTGGGTATTTGAATTTCATAATACATTTAAAAAATTCCTCAGCATAGCATACAGATAGAACACTCCAACATCTATCACCTAACACACATCCTCTATGTTTTGTCTATATACAATACTTCTTAGTTTTCTGAACATATACAATACCGTGTTCCTTTGTGCCAACAGGCATTGCAAAGGCCCTTGTTGTGCCTGTATGCTTCCCACACTTGGACCTGGTAAACTACTAGTCATTCTTCTCAACTCCGAGCAAGGAGCACCTCTTCCTCTATCTATTTTCTTAGCTACTCATACAGAATTAATCACACTGGTTTTTGAGGGGTGCAAAACAAACAACCCTCCCCCCAACCTGGTACATATTGCTTCTATTATAACTGTAACACTCTATTACAATTACTTGTTATTGTCTGTCTTCTCTATTGGATTAGAAATTGAGATTAAGGTCAGAGGAATGTTTCTTTCCTTCTCTGTACCCTTGGATGCCTATCACAGGGTCTGGTAATAAGGGCTTTCAAAGAGGTTTGGTAAACTGAATAGAACTTTTAAGAGCAAATCAACTCACAGTAGTTTCCAAGGTCACATGGCTGAGAAGAAGAAGAATAGGATTCTAATCCCTTATCAGCCACCAGTAAACTGATGTAAGGGGAGGTGAGAGAAGACTCAGTGGAGGGCAGGCAAGTTGAGGAGAAAAGCATTTTGGCTCCTCTGAAATAAAATATTAACCCTACCCAGGCATCAAACCTTGTAATTTATAAGCCACAGTGGATTTCCAGGGCGTTTGGTCTGTTCTTGCATCAAGACAGTTAAATGATCTCCTTTAACTAAGAGCTAAACGACTGCAGAAGCAGGGCTTAAATTCACGACTTGCAACTATCAGTTTCATAAATTTTAGAAACGAAAATCTTTTACATTGCTTTAAAATTCTCTAAAAATATCAGGGCTTCCCTGGTGGTGCAGTGGTTGAGAATCTGCCTGCCAATGCAGGGGACACGGGTTCGAGCCCTGGTCTGGGAAGATCCCACATGCCGCGGAGCAACTAGGCCCGTGAGCCAAAATTACTGAGCCTGCACATCTGGAGCCTGCGTTCCTTAACAAGAGAGGCCACGAGAGTGAGAGGCCCGTGCACTGCGATGAATAGTGGCTCCCACTTGCCGCAACTAGAGAAAGCCCTCGCACAGAAACGAAGACCTAACACAGCCATAAATAAATAAATAAATAAATAAAATTTAAAAATATCAAATGCCTGAGTTCCTGGCATATCAAATACCAGTTCAGTATAGAACTGGTCAAGAAAAATACGTAAAGAAATTTAAGAGGACAAGGCAATTGAAGTAACAACCACCACAAAAACAGTAACAAAAACTCTGAACACAAAGAACCCTGGAAAACTTTTTGGACAGTTCTGATTTTAGATTTCATACAATGCTTTAAGATATAGAATGCATGCCATTAAAACAAAGGATATGAGAAGGCCAAGCACTGAAGTTTTATTTAAAATAATGTAGTTTTTACAGATAAAAGATACTGCTATCTAGATTCTGCATTTAAGTTGTAATTTAATCTATTCATTAAATAATTATTATTTAAATAAAATTCTCAGTGACAACAGATGCTGAAAATACCCTCTGGGGGAACCTACATTTTTATTAAGATGCTAAAATTCAATCTAATAAATATCTGCCTCTTTGGAAAACTTGTATTTCTTAAAAATCAAAGACTTTCTCCTGTCCCAGAGTTATTTCTTCACTACCCAATCTAGCCCTAGATCCTATCAGGCCACATTATTACAACAGTAGATTAAGAAGGATATTTGTACCTTGATTAGGCAAGTACTTCATCAGTCCTAAAGATGCAGAGCACAATTTGCAAATGAGAACAAAATGTTTAAAAATTAAAACCAGACTGACATCAAGGCCCTAGCCTTTAACACAAATACAGTTGATTCTCATTATTCACAGAATTAGAGAACATGGCACCATTGTTGATAGAGGAAACACAAGGTTGGGTTCTTGCAAGCCTCTGGTCACATAGTTTCATTAACTGATCAATACATAACATTGATTAATGTGTGTTTCTGTTTAAAGATGCCTTATTTAATATGTATATTGTTGATTTATTAACAATGAAGTTTCAGCTGACAGCCCTATGACTCATGTCTGAATGAGGCTTATCTAACAGTATTTTCTCCATAAGGTACATCAAGGCCCTCCTGCATTTAGAAATACTTGACAACACTTTGGCACTACATTTGGGGCCATTTTAAACAGAGAAATTGTCAACAAAAGGAACAAAAATGCAAAATATATGGCATTACATGGACTGCAAAAAGAACATGTTTATAGTATGAGACCTGAAACAAGAAAAGAGAATGTCCCCTTGTTCAACCTCAGCTGGAAACTCGCAGTTGGGCAACTCAAATTCCCTCCTTATGCCATACATAAATGAACACGAAAGCACTGTATTGATTTGGGGGTTACAAATAAATTTAGCGAGTAGGCAGATCTGCAAATATGAAATCCGGGAAAAATGAGGACCGAATCTACTAAGCCATGCTATCGTGGCCCAACGAATACTGGATAAAACATGGTGTGTAGGAGCCTAGGTGTGGATGGCAAAATTAACCAACAGTTAATACGTCACTTTTGTAAATTAGCTTCCCAGTCCAACAGGTTTTTAAGGTGGCATAATTAATTGGCCAGTAATTCTGACATGGCCTTACAGGCTCTAATTTGACAAAACAGCAATTAAAGCTTATTGTTCAATTAAATACAATTATCCAATAAACTTTTTAGAGCATACAAAGAATAGCAAATACAACTCATCTGAAGCAGAAGTACATGAATTTTATACTTTATATAGCCATCATAAAAGTTTTAAGTGTAAGTTTTCCTTAACATATGCAGTTGGCAAACATTTGACTAAAATAATTAGGTCAATACCCTTAACAAGTTTTAAAACTAAAAATTTTTTTTTGTTTTCCTTCAAATATTTTAATTAATTTACAACTGAGTTTGAGGGGGCAATGGTACCACCAATGAAGAATAAAGTACAGTTATTTAACTACTTCTGAAAATTTTCATTTTTCCATGAAAAAGTTCACATCTTATAACAAGTATCCTTTTATAAGTATCCTTTATAAGCCGCAAGGAACCTGCAACATATAGACATAGTTTACCCCCAAATTATATTCATTCACTTTGATTTTTCATACAGTATTTTACCAATAATAACTTTTATCTCTTTCACTTCTTAAAAGGACATCAAAGAGAAAATTTCACACTAATGGAATTGTGGTTTTTATTTACATAACTGACAAATGCAAATCCTTTCACATAAAATAACCGTACTAAAACAGGGGTCACCTTTCAGACCTAGGACCCAGTAAGACCCTGTACAGTACACAGCTTCCCTTCCCAGGGTGCATAACAATCAGTTTAACAGGGCAAATGAGAAATATGATCCACAAAATGACTTTAGTTCAACTGAAGTCCGGGAAAGGGAATTTGTGAAGCATGAAGGTCTAAGAACAGCTGGTAATCCTGAGACTTCAAGGAAAGAACAATATGGGCAAGAGGGCTGGAGTGTTTTCTTTTGATAAGGGGAGAAAAGGGGATGGATGTAGGGAAGATCCACTGAAAGCAGAAAGAAAAGCATATGAAAGTGCAATTAAATTTAATTAAAATATAAAGAAACAGACTGTCACAGGCTTTCCCTTAATCTTAGAAGTAGTAGGGCCATTACTTCAAATTGATTACAAGAAAGAATAACAGCTAGCATTCCTATATGCCAAACTGTTTTATGCCTTTCACACAAATGTCTTACCTTCTGAGATGGGTAATATTAGGGTAAGTAGCCTAAGGCTCAGGGCTCATAAGCAGTAGAAGAGAGATTCAACTCAGGTGTGAGGTGGCTCTAGGACCTGAGACTAACCCATAAGCCCATAATTCAAACCAATTATTACACTTTTTTTTTTACTGACATTTTAGTGGCTCTATCCTGAAGCATATAAAGTACTAGACTTATGAATTCTCTTAAACATGTTTTAATAAATGGATAAATTAGCAGCTTGTTATAAAAAACTATTTAAAATTTATGAAGTCATCTCTCTCAAGTAGGTTGTTTTAACTATTTTATTTACAGATAATTAAAAGGATATTAAAAGGACAAGTTCCTGTCCAAATTAAGCAAGAATTACTATGTGTGTGTGTGTGTGTGCGTGCAAAGCACTTCGGTACTTAGTAATCCTAAAGAGTAGCTATAAGAGGACTTTAAAGGTATCTTGTTTTTTATTTTTATATTTTTAATTCTTAGAAACATCAGCCAACAGTTTCTCTGTGTGCTTATGCTATGCGCTGCTTCATAATTTAATTCATTAAATAGCAGGATGAGATAGCTCAGCAGCAATTCCCAGGATTAGAGAAACTCTTAACATATTAAATGTCCCGGATGAGTGTCCTGGTAGATCTACATGGCCATCTCCTTGATCAGACTTGACCATCAAGTCTAGGCTAAGAAGCACTGCAGGTGAACTTCTGTGGCCAAGCCCTGGGATGGACTGCTGGGTCTTCTACTTTTTCGCCTTTCCCACCCCTTGCTGTGAAGTCAAAGCTAGACAAGATTAAAGCTGCATGCTACAGAGGCATCTTCTTCATATCAATTGATCCAGGTGTAAATCAACCCTGGGCATCTGGCCCACTTAGTTTTAGTTTGGGACACTGATGAAGATATCTAGTTTTGTATTAAATATAAAACATGCTAAAGAAGGAAGCTTCAAGAAGTTTCAAGGTAGACACTGGGCAATCAGACCAGCTGGTCTTCATGAAAAAATGATTACAGTCACTCTATCTGCTCATGTTAACCAGCAGTAATACCTAGACTTCATCTACTAAGTCAAACCACAGCATCTCAGTCTGGTTATACTTCCAATGAAATGTAGCCAAAACTATAATACTTTAGTGGTTAATTTTATGTGTCAGTTTGGCTAGGCTATAGTACCGAGTTATTTAATCAAATACTAGTGTGGGTGTTGCTGTTGACAGTATTTTGTAGATGTGGTCTAACATCTACAATCAGTTGGCTTTAAAGTAAAGGGTATTACCCTCAATAATATGAAAGTCTTGTTTAATCAGCTGACGGCCTTAAGAGCAAAATCTGAGGTTTCCAGTAGAAGAAAGAATTCTGCCTCAGGACTGTAGCATTAACTCCTGCTTGAGTTTCCAGCCTGCCAACCTGCCGTACATATATCAGACTTGCCAGCCCCACAATCATGTGAGCCAATTCCTTAAAATAACCCTCTTTATATATATTCTATTGGTCTTATTTCTCTGGAGAACGCTAACACAACTTCTTATTGCTAGTCACATAACAATGTCTACCATATGTTTCAATTCCATAAAAATAAAAACTGCTATTGAAAAATGTTTGGAGAGTAGGACTTTCAAAATCTGAGAAGAGGGATCAAGTGTGAGTTTTTCCCTTTATAATTGTTAAGATGAACAGGTACTTAAACTAATAATCATTAAAATGAGGGGATTATCATAAAATGAAGTACATCATTTAAAAATAGAGAACTGAACAATCCTCATTAGAAAAATAAACAATAAACAAAGAACTTGAAGGCACTTCATAAAAGTAGCCAGCAAATAATGTAAAAATACCCAACCTCACTAGAAATCAAAGAAATAAAATTACATTGAGACATCATTTTCAAGCTTATCAGATTAGTGAAGATCTGAAAAGTAATACTTGTATTAGAGCATGGTGAAACAGATACACACACTGTTGATGGACGTGTGAAATGGCACAACTGCTCTAGGAGATAATGTGGTACTATATATTCAAGATCTTTTAAAATGCCCAAACTTTTCTACTCACTAGTTATACCTTTACAACTCTATTTTTTGGGAAACAATAAAAAATGTAAAGATTTATTTTAAAAAATTTGTTACAGGGGCTTCCCTGGTGGCGCAGTGGTTGAGAGTCCGCCTGCTGATGCAGGGGACACGTGTTCGTGCTCTGGTCCGGGAAGATCCCACATGCCGCGGAGCGGCTGGGCCCGTGAGCCATGGCCGCAGAGCCTGCGTGTCCAGAGCCTGTGCTCCACAACAGGAGAGGCCACAACAGTGAGAGGCCCGCATACCGCAAAAAAATAAAAATAAAAAATAATTTGTTACAGAATTATCTTCAGTAGTTTGAAATTAGAAACCACTTATATAAGGAAATGGATAAATTATGGCATATTCATACAATAGAATAGTATACGTATAACCACTTCAAATACAGGCAGTTTTTGCTTTGCATGGTAGTACAGGACTGAAAAAAAATGTGCAAGCTGAAACCATGTAAAGTGATTTTAATCAATGGGAAAAACGGATTTATTCTATGACATTTAGAAATTTTTGTCAGAACACTGAAAACTTTTACTATCAGTTATACATGTTTAGTGAAATGAAAAAAATAGTAAAACTATCAATAGTATTTATTTAGTACACTGTAATTTAAAGAATTAAAGTGTTTTATTTCTTTGTAAAAAACTTATCAAGAGTCATTTGAACAGTGCTTGTCTTCTTTGTAAGGCATATAATGTATGATGCACAGTATCTTCTTTGCTTCGGAAAACTGTCATACGCCTTTTTAAGTTTGGATCAGCTTCCAACATTTATCGTTTGTGCTTTCAGTGTCATGCAATATCATCTCTGAGACCTCTTTTATTTTTTTAAACATCTTCATTGGAGTATAATTGCTTTACAATAGTGTGTTAGCTTCTGCTTTATAACAAAGTGAATCAGTTATACATATACATATGGCCCCATATCTCTTCCCTCCCACGTCTCCCTCCCTCCCACCCTCCCTATCCCACCCCTCCAGGTGGTCACAAAGCACCAAGCTGATCTCCCTGTGCTATGTGGCTGCTTCCCACTAGCTAGCTATTTTACGTTTGGTAGTGTATATAAGTCCAAGCTTTTTGCTGGCATCACTTCCTCTGGGACATCTTTATCCTTTTCATCACAACCATTTTCCTCATTTATGCTGATAAGTTTATCTTCACTAAGTTCCTTTGGCTACCCATCTAGAGTCTCTCCAACCAGCTGGTTCTTCTATAATTCCTCTGAGGTTCTATATGAATCCCACTTCCAGCATTATCATTATTTATTTCTTTACTGCATTCTCATCCTTGTTGGCCAATTCCTTCTTTCGATGATCCATTTTTGTAAACTGTCATGTGGGTTTCTCACTGGATCAAGGAGGCAACACAATGGCATGTTTTGCTGTATGTGCATGAACTAAGATGCACAGTGACTGGTCACCAACACTTTGAAATGCGTGACTGGTTATGATGTGCATCTGTTATTTATGTAGTGTTTTGTGGACTGAGGAGTTAGCAGCAGTTTGTATTTTATGCAGCTACTCAGTTAATACACCAGGTAACGGAATTCTGAATCGTGCTGAATTGGGAGACTCATGTTATATAACCGAACTGTGGTAACTGAAATTTGTGCATATTGGAACATGCAAGAGGGGGCTGCCTGTATTTTATGTAGTTTTAATGTTATGGGGAAATTACTATGATATAATTAGTGACCGCTGATACAAGAAAAAAAAGATACACAGTTAAAGTCTCTGAGTAAGCTGGATCTTGACTATATAAAAATGCATAGAAAAAGACTGGAAAGAAACGTTATTTCAACAGTATTTACTTAGTGCCTACCATGTGCCAAGAACTGTTCTAGGTGCTGGGGACAACAATGAGCAAAGTGGACAAAAATTCATGTCTTTAAGAAACTTCCAGTCTAAAAGAGGAGGGGTGATGAGAACACATAATAACAAGATAAGATAAAGCAAAATATACAGCATGTCAGAGGTAAGATAATGCTTTGAAGAAAAAGCAGAGAAGGGGGATTGGGAGTGATGAGAACTGGACACATTATTCAAGATGGTAGTCAGTGAAGGCTTCACTGAAAAATGACATCTGGGTGAAGAGCTGAGGGGTTAAGGAGTGAAGCCTGCCAAAATCTGGGAAAAGCAAGCAGAAAAAACAGTACCTGCAAAGCCCTCAGGCAAGCACTGGCTGAGGAAGCTGTGGCTGCAGCAAGGTCAGCAGGAAGTGGAGGAGAGAACAGGGATGACACCAAAGGAGAAAACAGAGTGTGGGTGGGGTTGATTAAGAAGAGTGCCACAAACTGGTTTATATTTTATCATGATCTCTACTGAAAGGAGACCATGTACTGTTTTGATTATAGTTCTATTTTGAAGGTAGAATCACAGAACTTGCTGATGGATCGGGTTTGGGATATGGAAGAGAAAGAAGACTGATTCCAGGAATTTTGGCGTGAACAAGAATGGCATGACCAGTAACTGATATGAGGAAGACTTGTGGGTTGGTCAGGCTGGAGGGGAAGACCAGGATCTTAGTTTTGGAGCTGTTAACTTTGAGATACTTATTAGGCAAGGAAATAGAGATGTCAATTAGGCAACTGGATAGACAAGTCTGAAGTTCCGGCCCAAGGTCGAGGAAGATATTTATTTGAGAGTTGAAAGTGAGTAAGTCTGACGATACCACCAAGGGAGTAAGTGTAGAGATAAAAGAAATTGTTTTCCATGGCTTCAGCCACCCATCTGTCAGAAGTCTAGGAGATGAGGAACGTATATTACTTGCCAGAAACAGGGTTAAGAAAGAAGTTAATTTAAAAACATAATTAAAAAAAACCTCAAGTTACCATATGACCCAGCATTTCTACTCCTAAGCATGTACCTAGGATGAAGTGAAAACATATGTCCACATGAAAACCTGTGCACAAATGTTCACAGCAGCATTAGTCACAATAATCAAAAACTAGAAACAGTGCTTCCCTGGTGGCGCAGTGGTTGAGAGTCCGCCTGCCGATGCAGGGGACACAGGTTCGTGCCCCAGTCTGGGAAGATCCCACATGCCACGGAGCGGCTGGGCCCATGAGCCATGGCCGCTGAGCCTGCGCGTCTGGAGCCTGTGCTCCGCAACGGGAGAGGCCACAGCAGTGAGAGGCCCGCATACCGCAAAAACAAACAAACAAAAAACTAGAAACAACCCCAAATGTCTATCAACTGATAAATGGATAAACTGTGGTATATCCATACAGTAAAATATTATTTGGCCATAAAAAGAATGAAGTACTAATATGTGCTACAACACAGGTGAACCTTGAAAACATTGTGAGAGAAGCCAGTCACAAAAGAACATATTGTATGACTCTATTTACATGAAATGTCCAGAAGAGACAAATCTATAGAGACAGAAGGTAGATTTGTGCTTGCTTAACACTGAAGAGGTTAGGGGGAAATGAGAAATGACTACTAATCGGTACAGGATTTCTTTCAGGGGCAATGAAAATGTTCTAAAATTGTGTGCTGATGGCTGCACAACTTTGTGAATATATTAAAAACCACTGAATGTACATTTTAAGTGGGTGACTTGCATGATAGGTGAATTATATCTCAATAAAGCTGCTGCAATAACCAAAAACAAAAACAAGCAACTCCAAAACTAAAACTGGAGAATTCACAAAACAGAACTGGTTACTCTTGCATCCTTAATTGATGCTCACCCCAAATCTAAACCTTCTCTTCCAAGCATTATGACAGTAAACTTAAAAAGTAAAAGTTAACTGTAGAAAATCTACAAAGATAAACAAAATACATAAAGAAGAAAATTAAAAATCATCCAAAAATCCACATACTTTCAAATTTCAGGTTTGATATCATTTTCTCCCCCTGCTTATTTACATTTATTTTGGTCAAAACACACTTGAAACCATACTGTATAGTTGTATATCCTTTTTGTTTCACACATTACATGGTGTTCTTCAAAAACATGTTCTTTATATGCCTGTATTACATTATATTGCTATACCACAACTTACTTTTTTTTTTTTGCGGTACGCGGGCCTCTCACTGTTGTGGCCTCTCCCATTGCGGAGCACTGGCTCCGGACGCGCAGGCTCAGCAGCCATGGATCATGGGCCCAGCCGCTCTGCGGCATGTGGGATCTTCCCGGACCGGGGCACAAACCCGTGTCCCCAGCATCGGCAGGCGGACTCTCAACCACTGCACCACCAGGGAAGCCCCCACAACATATTTATTCTTTTAATTTTAAGGCATTTAAAAAGTTTCTATGTTTACTATTACAAATAGCCCTTTATCCAAACCTCTGAATAACTCTATTTGATAAGAACAACTTTCTAGAAATGGAATTACTTTGTTAAAATATGTGAACATTTTTAACTCTTAAAATATTGCCTTACAGAAGAGCTATATTTATCCTGTCATCAACAGTGCACGGGGACCCAATTTACCACAAACTGAAGTAGTTCTTGTCAGTTTAAAATTTTTTCCAGTGGGTATGTAAAACTATTATCTCATTTAATTTGGGACTTACTGCTTATTAGTGATAAACTTATTTTCACACTGACATCTTTTGTAAACTGCCAAGTTACACCCTTCTTTGCCCTTCTGGGATATCAGTCATTTTCCTATGGTTTTACTTTGTGAGTGCTTTTATGTATTCCTCCTTCTATTACCAATAACATTTTGTCATTTGCATTTTCAGTTTGATGATGGTGGCTTTGACTTTCTAAAGTTAAAACATTGATGTAAATGACTCAGTTTTTTTCCTTTATGAATTCTTTTTCTAAAAAAAGAAAATCTTTCCCCAAACTGGTAAGAAAAATGGTCACCAAGATGTCCTTCTAATAGTTTTTGCTTTTTATGTACTCTTCTTTGCAAAATTTACTGAGTATTTAGCACATGAATGAATGTACTATGCTAATAGCTTTACATCTACTAGCTCATTTAATCCTCATAATCACCCTACTAGAGGTTTTTAAAATTTTTCTCATTACTTCATAATGAAGGGGAGATTAAATTATATGACTAAGGTAACAGTTAATAAGATGTAGACAGAGATTTAATGTTAAAGCAATCCAAAGCCATATTCATGCCACTGTGCACATATCCATATTAAGATATCTTAATAGAGCTGTGCTTTGCTGTTGGGTTCTCTTATTATATCCCCACCCCAGAAACAATAGCCAATCATTAAAGTACATAACTCCTTACTTAAGTTCAATAAATTGAAGTTCAATAGTCATTGAAGGTTAAATAAATTCTTGTCCACACCCTTGAATCAAATACTTTTTGTTCTATGGTTTTTTAGAATAATATTGTGGATGTCTCTAAGTGAAAGTGTAATAAGCATGCCACTTGACTTTAGGGTGCAGACCTAACTGGTTTTATTTAGCAGAACCAGACTAAAACACATTTTATTAGCTCCACAAGACAAAAGAAAAAGATCCATGGTAACTTCCACAAGAATCTACTGTAAGGATAAGCTTATGTTGTATTTTTAATCAATGCCCTCTCATTTAGTTTTTCATCATGTAGTTAAAAACTGCTCACAAACTGGTGCTTAAATGAACACACATCAGATTCTTGATAATATTCCTCCGTTCAATGAGTATTAAAAAGTTCTTGTTTTACTTTGTTTAAATTGCCCTGGTTTACTTATGTTATTATTGTAAGCATTCTCAAAATGCTTTTTGAAAATAGGCAAAGAATAAATAGTATTTATGACAATTAATGCTGCTCAAAGCTATGAATTCAGCAAATTACTAGGGTATAATTTTAAGTGTGCTGTTCAGCACAAAGTAAAATTAAGTAGGTTGATATTATCTAAGTTGAAAAGGACAAATTACATGCTATACCCATATACTTTACTACAAATTGCGACCGGAACATAACATCATATTTTAACCCCTATTTATAAGCTTTTCTGACAAATATCACATTAAATTTAAACAATGAATTAAGCCTAATTAAGTCAAGTAGTTGAGAGCTCAGAAAGTTATGGCTAGAACACCAGCCTTGCCGAAAGACTATACATACAACTAAATCCTGATTGCTCCTCTTCTTCAATCTCAAAGTCTATCTCAAAAGAAGATATTAATACTTGCCCATTTTATTCTGTTGATACAGCAATTAAAAGTTCACATAGGGCTTCCCTGGTGGCACAGTGGTTGAGAGTCCGCCTGCTGATGCAGGGGACACAGGTTCGTGCCCCGGTCTGGGAAGATCCCACATGCCATGGAGGGCGGCTGGGCCCGTGAGCCATGGCCGCTGAGCCTGCGCGTCCGGAGCCTGTGCTCCGCAACGGGAGAGGCCACAGCAGTGAGAGGCCCGCATACCGCAAAAACGAAAACAAAAACAAACAAACAAAAAAAGTTCACATAATTATACCCTTCCTATACTGCTCTGTACATGCTAATAAAAATACTGTTCTTACCAGTGTCTTATGGATTTGGGTTATATTTTATTTTGACTTTGATAATCCAGCTAAAATTTTGATTTATAGAATTTACTAATGGTAACCATTTCCCTATGTTCCGTTTAAACTTCCAGAGTTAAACTACTAAGGGTTCCTGGCTTTGGTTCACTGTGAACCACACAGAAATTGTTCTTACCTTTACACCTTGAATGAGACCATTCATGAGGAATGTGTGTTGAGGAAATGTTTCATGCAGAACCTACAAAAAGCAAACAAACATCAAGAAAAATTCAAAAGCAAATTAAAGGGAATGATTTCTGCCTCTGTTAATGGCAGACTAGGTAAACAAAATAAACCCTGGAATGAAAAAAATTTAGGTAACAATGACTTATGAAAAGGTAACAAGATAGTGAGGCAGAAATCTAAATAAAGCAGTAACCTAAAAAGGTTATGCCCAACATTCAGCTGCTTTTGCTACAAAAGCATTTGTAGCAAAAATAAACTGTTAAATTGGCTACCCCCTCAACCACCTACAATTTTAAGTATGTACTACAAGCAGCTATACAAACTCAGGTATGAACCTGCAGCCCAGCTTCATGTCACCTACAAAGTCCAGGAAACCTCAAGCCTTAAATTTGGATTACAGTGATCCAGACTGGTAACACCTCCAGATGTCTAGGAAGAAAAATATCTAAAATCATTTCTGAAAATGATTTTCAGAATCAAGGTCATTTCATCACCTTGGCTTCAAATCAACTGTATGTGTATTTTTCAAATATAATGACAAGCACATAGTCAAAGGTAATCAGATACAAAAGTAAATAAGACATCATGAACAGCAACAAGCAAACAAAACTACAAAACAGAAACAGACTCTCAAAGACCTCACATTTTGGGATTACTCAACAGACTTTAAAATTAGCATGTTTACTTTGTTGCAAGATATATAAAACAAGCTTGAAACTCTGTAGCAGATTAAAAGAACAAAAAGAAATTCTAGAAGAGAAAAAATGCATTAACTTTAAATTAGAAACTCAATGGATATGTTTAACAACATTAGACACAGCTTAAAGAGAATAACTGAACCGAAAAGTAGGTCAAAAGAATTCATTCAGAATGCAGCATCGAGAGACAAAAAGACAGAATATAAGAGAAAACGTAAGAAACAGAGAGGGTCCAGTAAGAAAGTCTGACAATTAAACTTGTCCAGTAATGAGAATGAGGCAGAGACAATATTTCAGGAGCCAATGGCTGAGAATGTACTAGAACCAATGACAAACATCAATGCAGAGATTAAAGCAGCCTAACAACTTTTAAGCAGTATAAAAAGAAATCCACATTCACAATTAAAATTATAGAGAACCAAAGAAAAATACCTATAAACAGCCAGAGAAATACAGATTGCTTTCAAAAGAACAACACTTAAACTGTTTCATAATTGTAACAACTGAACCCAGACAAGGAGCATGCTATTCTATCATCAATATAATGAGAAAAACAAAACAAATGCCAACCTAAAATTCTATACCCAGTTAAAATGTCCTTTGAGGACAAAGGCAAATATAACATTTTTGACCTAGCAAAAACTAGGTTACTAACTTACAGTAATGAGTTTACTAACTTATAGACCCCAATTAATAAAATATAAAAAATATACTTCCAGGAGAAGGAAAATAATCCAGATGTAATTAAGGTTCAAGATGCAAAACAAAATAAAGAGCAAAGAAAATGGTAAATATAAATGAACAGGGATGCTACAAAACAAAAATAATGGGTCTTATAGGTTTTATTTTCAATTATACAGAATTAAAATACTTAATAATATTAGCATAAATGAGGTAAATGACTATGAAGTGTTAAATTCATTTACCTCATTTATGCTAATATTATCCTAGATGAGAGTAAAGATATTAATATTAGACTTTGATAAGTTTGCATGTAATGCCATGGTAACCAAAAATGACAGGAATAGAGTAGAATACTTCTAATATAATAGGAGAAAAATTAGCCTAACTATTCAATGCAAAAGAAGGCAAAAAGGAATAAAATGACAACTGAGAACTGTGGTACACAGAACAAAATAATGAGGTAACTGAATTCACGTAGACTTAATACACCAGTTAAAAGGCAAAAAGTATACCACTCTAAAACCAAATTTTAGACAGAAACTGAACCACAGCATTTGGAACCACAGGATCTCTTATACATTGCTGGTAGAAATCTAAATTAGTAATAATCACTTTGCAAAACAATTTAGCAAAATCTGGTTAAACTGAACTTTTGAATACCTATGATCCAGCAGTGTTTAACCACCAAAGAAAATCAAGCATGTGAACACCAGGACATGTACAAGAATGTTTATAGCAGCACTGTATAGACAATGGAACAACTGGAAACAAATGTTCACTACCAGGAGAACAGAAAAATAACTTGTGTTAAAAGTACATAATAGAAAAAAAAGCTTGAAGCCCCAGAAGACAACATGAACATTATACATGTTATATACTCTTTTTTAGAAGTTCAAAAATAGTCAGAATTAAATAACATAGATATATCTTTGTGTGTATATATATATATAATAATGTGAGCTAGAACTAGAAAATAATCAAATAAATGATAAATAAATAAATTCAGAATTGTGGTTGTCTTTGTGGGGGAGGCAGGGAAAGAGTAGGCAAAGAGGACACAGAAATAAATTGTTGTTGGGTTAAGCATGGGTTCACAGGTGTTCCAAACATCCTTAAAAAATATGTTATAGAAATAAATTTTAAAAACAAAGAAGGATAAAACATAAAATAAGGGGGGATGAATGTTTCATTCCATGAGTGAAACAATGAAATGTATCACAAAAAAAGAGTTATGATTAATCTAATTCTATGCACCTGAAGTCCTATGAATTATAAAAAAGGGGGGCAGGATAGAGCAACTGTATTCTAACTTTAGACAGTTTATCTCCACAGGTTCTTCAAAATATGAAATTAAAATGTATCCATAGAAAAATTACTTCCAATCTATCTCCTAACACATAATTTTTAAGGTTTAGAAAATATCTGTCATCTAAGCTAGTGGCATTTGAACTCTACTTCCTGTACTGAAAAAAACAGAAAAGTAAATGAAGGACACCAAATATCTCAAGCAGAAAATCATCAAAGTTTTCAGAAAAATCTTCCTTAAATAACAAATTTCAGAGGATACAGAGATACAGAAATTTTCTTTAAAGAAAAAGGAATACAAATCAATATTAGAACTGTTTAATAATTTGGCATATGCACCACCGAAATATGGTTCAATAGCAAAACACCAGAGTCAGTATATTTTAAAAAAAGTTTCTCTGATCCTAGGTGTGCCAGTTATTTATCCATTGTCTCTTAGCCCCACTTTTTCCCTATTATACTCTGTCAGACCAAGGCTGAGAGCTTACACATATTTTTCAAACTCCCCTTTGCCCATGGATTTCTTCACAGTTTTTGCCAGTGGGAAACAATAGGGTTGGGGTAGTGCTGGTGAACACTACACCAATAACTTCAGAGCTGTCTTCATTCTGTCAAAGGGGCAGCAATGCTTCTCTTCTGCTGCCCCCTGCTTCGTCCTCACCCTCCAGACCTCTGACCTCTCCTAAAACAATTCTACACTCAACATGACCCAAACATGCATTCACTTATGCAGGTGATACAATCTAGGAATAAGAGATAACCTCTTTAATTTGGCAAAACCATACCCATGTATGAATGACAGAACTTGGATTTACTGAACTGCACATTAAAATAAAGATCTAATGGAATTTCTGGCAGTATGAGAGACTGTTTCTGGGTAATAGAGCCATGATGCAGGAAGTTCCTCTAAAATTTTTCAATCTGTGCTTTTTAAAACTTTCCTACTTTTTCCTATTTAAAAAAAAAGAAATAGTAAAGTTTTATTAAACAAGTACGTAAAACAAAACAAGTCAATAAAATTTTTTTTACAAAGCTAAGGACTAAACGTTCACAAAATAAAGCAGCTGAAAACAGCAACGTTCCAAACTTATGATAAATTCAAAAAAATTAAAATAAAGTATATAATTTTACTACAAAAGACAATAACTGTTACCATAATAAAGTAAACCTAATGATAAAAAGTATATTAAATATCTCAGATAAGATCAAAGCTTTCATTTTAAATATCTTTCTATACTAAAAACTTCAAGAAAGATATTATCTTTTTTCTTGAGAAGGAATACAGTAAACATAAAATACAATGGCATTTGCTTATCACTTAAAAAAAAATTTAGAAACTTCAGAGAACTGAATTGACTTCCAGTACAATGAAGCTAATAAATATCTGTGTGTGTATATATATTACATTCAAACATACACACATATACAGCTGTTCTTCTCCACTTCTACCTAAAGTATCACTGATATGACAGAAAAAATATGAAACCAATTTATAGCATTCACTATTTACTTGGAAGAATAGTGAAACACTTCTGGATGATACAGAGGAGATGGGAAAACGCTGAAAATGAACCCTAAACGAGTTGAAGAAAATAGTCACATGTTAAGGTGAAAAAGATCCTTGAAGTAAATTTTTCAGAATCCAAGGAAAAAACAAAAAAACAGAACTGGAGGAGGAGGAAGAACATCCATAACTGAATAGGTCATTAAAAGGTTACAAAATAAGCCCCTGCTATCTTGCTCTCAAAGCTGCTGACCTCTATATTTGTCCCCAAGATAACAATCACAAGCATAGTTCTCTGAAGTGGGGCTTGTAAGTGGGATACGTGCAGAACTGAATGGGGGTGGGATTCAAAACTTAGTTTCCCAGGTCACTTATGGCTGCCAAGAGTGCCACAAAGCCTTACAATCACTTGAGAAACTACTTCAGCACTATAGAGGAAATCCCAGAGCACCCAGACCTCCAGAACTCCTACAAGCAGTGCTTGCATTCGGTACTACAGAACAGGGATTTCCACCTGGGCTGGAGAATGACACTCTATAAGCTACCTGAGGTGTCTAGAACATGGGTGGCAAATTGGTAAAATGATATGCTTTCTGACTCATATTTTCCAAAGTGAGCTGGCTGTCATGTGTAGATTTCAGGAAATTTCACCAAACTCCATATGGTTTTCTAGTATTTCATAGGAAGTCAGAAGATTTCAAAACATGGGGCCTGAACAGCCATGTCACCGACTGGCTAAGTAGATAGTGGCTGCTGCAGTAGAAAGAGCATGTATTCCACCGATAACACCAACCCATTCTTACCCCCACTTCTCACATTTACTACACTTGCATAGCCCCAGAAGACGTTTGTTTTCACAATCCCTGACCTACCCCCTAATCTGTAAATATAAATATGTATAAAATTCAACAAAAGAAGTTGAAAAAAACCACTGGAAGGCACAAAAAAGAACACAGAATATAAAGCAAACTTCAACAAATTTCAAAGAACCGAAACAATTCATCACAATATGTTCTCTAATAATGCAAGCTAGAAAAATCCCAAATGTTTAGAAATTAGAAAATATACTTCCAATAATCCGTGATTCAAAGAAGTTATAAGAAATATTAGAAAAAAGAATGAACTAAATGATAATAAAGATACAATAAATTAAACCTCATGAGTTATATGTATATCAATATTAATGCTTGAAAGGAATTTAGTTTTAAATACTTATAACTGAAAACCAGAAAAGGGCTGAAACCAATGTTCTAAGCTTCTTTATGAAGAAGCTAGGAAAAGAACAGCAAATCCAACCCAAAGAAATAAGGAAATGAGGTAATGTTTTAAAAAAGAGAAATCAGGGGCTTCCTTGGTGGCGCAGTGGTTGAGAGTCTGCCTGCCGATGCAGGGGACGTGGGTTCGTGCCCCGGTCCAGGAAGATCCCACATGCCGTGGAGCGGCTGGGCCTGTAAGCCATGGCCGCTGAGCCTGCGCGTCTGGAGCCTGTCCTCCGCAACGGGAGAGGCCAGAACAGTAAGAGGCCCATGTACTGCCAAAAAAATAAATAAATAAATAAAAATAAAAAAGAGAAATCAATGAAATAAAATCCAAACATTCAAAAATGGAAATCAACAAAGCCAAAAATAACTTCTTTGAAAGCTTAGTAAAAGTGATAAACTATTAATAAGATTAACCAAGGGAAGAAACACAAATTACTAATAACAAGAATGAAGATTACGTACAGCAAAGGAAACCATCAACAAAATGAAAAGGCAACCTACTAACTAGGAGAAAATATGTGCAAATAATGTAACTATAATAGGTTAATATCCAAAATATATAAATAACTCATACAACTCAATAGCAAAAAACAGAACAGTGTGACTAAAAAATGGGCAGAAGATCTGAACAGACATTTTTCCAAAGAAGACATACTGATGGCCAACAGGTACATGAAAGATGCTTACTATCACTAATCACCAGGGAAATGCAAATCAAAACCACAATGAGATATATCATCTAACACCTGTTAGAATGGCTATTATCAAAAAGACAAGAAATAACAAGTGTTGGCGAGGATGTGGGAAAAGGGGAACCCTTGTGCACTGTTGATGAGAATGTAAATTGGTGCAGCAACTACTGGAGGACAGTATGGAGGTTCCTCAAAAAATTAAAAATAGGACTACCATACGATCCAGCAATTCCACTTCTGGGTATTTAGCTGAAGAAAACAAAAACACTAATTTGAAAAGATTTATGCACCTCTGTGTTCATCACGTCATTATTTACAGTAGGCAAGATATGCAAGCAACTGAAATGGTCATCAATGGATGAAGAAGATGTGCTGTGTATGTATGTGTGTATATATACACACACATATATATGAACATTAATTAGTCGGCTATAAAAAAAGAATGGAGGGCTTCCCTGGTGGCGCAGTGGTTGAGAGTCCACCTGCTGATGCAGGGGACATGGGTTTGTGCCCCAGTCCAGGAAGATCCCACATGCCGCGGAGCGGCTAGGCCCGTAAGCCATGGCCGCTGAGCCTGCGAGTCTGGAGCCTATGCTCTGCAACGGGAGAGGCCACAACAGTGAGAGGCCCGCGTACCGAAAAAAAAAAAAAAAAAGAATGGAATCTTGCTATTGGTGACAACATGGAAGGAACTTGAGGGCATTATGCTAAGTGAAATAAGTCAGACAGAGAAAGACAAATACTGTATAATTTCACCTATATGTAGAATCTAAAAAAACAAAAGCAAAAAACCAAGCTCATAGATTTGTGGCTGCCAGAGGCAAGGGGGCAGGGAGTAGGCAAATTAATGAAGGGGGTCAAAAGGTACAAACTTCCAATTATAAAACAAATAAGTCATGGACCTAGAGACCGTCATACAGAGTAAAGTAAGTCGGAAAGAGAAAGACAAATATCGTATGATATTGCTTATATGTGGAATCTAGATAAATGGCACAGATGGACCTACTTGAAAAGCAGAAACAGATGTAGAGAATAAATGTATGGATACCAAGGGGGGAGGGGGGATGAACTGGGAGGTTGGGATTGACATATATACACTACTATGTATAAAATGGATAACTAGTGAGAACCTACTGTATAGCACAGGTGACTCTACTCCGTGTTCTGTGGTGATCTAAATGGGAAGGAAATCCAAAAAAGAAGGGATATATGTATACATTGAGCTGATTCACTTTGCTGTGCAGCAGAAACTAATGCAACATTGTAAAGCAACTATACTCCGATAAAAATTAATAAAAAAGACAAAAAAAAACCCTAAACAAATAAGCCATAGAGATGTAGTGTACAGCATGCTGATTTTAGTTAATAATACTGTATTGCATATTTGAAAAGTGCTAAGCAGGTATATCTTAAAATTAAGTTCTCATCACACACAAAACTTGTAACTATGTATGGTGATGGAAGTTGACTAGATTTACTGTGGTGATCATTCTGCAATATATACAAACAACAAATCATTATGTTGTAAACCTGAAACTAATGTTATACATCAATTAGACCTCAATTTAAAAAAAAGGAGGGGCTTCCCTGGTGGCGCAGTGGTTGAGACTCCACCTGCCGATGCAGGGGACACGGGTTCGTGCCCTGGTCCGGGAAGATCCCACATACCGCGGAGCGGCTGGGCCCGTGAGCCATGGCCGCTGAGCCTGAGCGTCTGGAGCCTGTGCTCCGCAACGGGAGAGGCCACAACGGTGAGAAGCCTGCGTACCGCAAAAAAAAAAAAAAAAAAAAAAAAAGGAAAGAAGATATCATGAACTTTTTGCTAATAAACTAGACTCTTATACGTTTAGTGAAAAAATTCTTTGAAAAACACAACTTACCAAAACAGACACTAGAAAATATACATAATCTGAATAGTCACATCTCAGTAAAAAAATGAAATGTTATTAAAAATCTTTGCTAAAATAAACAAAAGAACAAAAAACTTCAGCCTCACCAAATTCTTCCAAACATTTAAAGAAGAAATATCAGCAATCTCACTCAAACTTTCCCAGAGAATGAGGAGACCTTTTCCAAATTAATTTTTATAAGGCCAACAAAACCTTAATACTAAAACATGATGAGGACATCACAAGAAAAGAAAATTACACTCCAATCTCTATTGTGCCCATAATTGCAAAGACACGAACAAAATACTAGTAAATCATATCCAGTGATAGTTTTTAAAATTATATATTTCTCATAACTGAGTGGAATTTACTACAAGAATACAAGGGTGGCTTAATATTCAAAAATCAATATAACTGACCACATTACCAGAATAAAGGGGAAAATCTAATTATCTGGTTATATGCAGAAACTTCATCTGATAAAAGTTAACACCCATTCATTATAACAATAAGCAAAACAGAAACAGAAGGGAACTTCCTTTCTCTGATAACGAGTGTCTATAAAAACAATCTACAGCAAACATCATACTTAGTGGTGAATTTTAGAATATCATATCATTTATGAGATAAGGACACCCACTATGACTGCTTCTATTCAACCTTACACTGGATGTCATAATCAATACAACAAAGAAAGAAAAAGAAATGAAAATAAAAAAGATTGGAATGAGTTAAAAACTGTCATTATTCACAAAAGATATGAATGTGTAGAAAACCTACAGATAAACTATAAGGATTAATAAGTGAATCTAGAAAAATTACTAAACACAAGGTCAGGACACAAAAACAAATTGTTTTATGTACCATCAACAATTAGAAAATTAATCTTTAAAACTACATTATTTACTATAGCATCAAAACCCAAATACCTAGGAATAAATCTCGTGAAAAATTCATGCGCTGAGAAATCTAAAACATTATTCAGAGAAAGTTTTAAAGACTGAATAAAAGGAGAATATACCATGTAGATCAGAAGACTCAATAGTGTAAAGATGTCAGTTCTCCCTCAATTAATCTGTAGTAATGCAATCACAATCAAAATTCCCAGCAAGATATTTTGTGAATATTGAAGAGCTGACTACAAAATGTATATGGGTATAGAAAAGGCCTAGGCAATCTTGAGGAAGAAGAACCAAGTTATGAAAGTTATATAAGATATCAAGATATTGCTATGGAAATCAACACAGCATAGTATCGACACAGGATACATACACAAATAGAATACAAAACCTAGAAACAAATCCATATGAATATGGCTGCCTGCTTTATGACAAAGTTGACACATACAGTGGGGAAAGAAAGATATTTTAACATAAATGATGCTGGTTCAACTATATATTAATATGAACCAAAATGAATCTTGACCACTATAAAATACAGTGATTTTTTTCTAGATGTATGGTAGATCTGTGTGTGTAAAATAAACCAATAAAGCTCTGGGGAAGAAGAAAGTTTCTTTAGCAAGATTTTAAGAAAGCAACCAAACATAAGAAAAACATCAGTTAACTGAACTATGTAAAGATTATGAACTACTGTTAATAAAAAGACACTATTAAGAGAGTGAAAAGGCAATCCAAGGAGGGAAAAGAAATATGATCAGATATTCACATGGCAAATAAATATACATAAAGGGGGTTAACTTCATTGATCATTAGGAAGATGCAAATTAAGGCCACACTGTACCCATCAGAATGACTAAAATGAAACACCAACTGTGAGTGAAGATGTAGAGCCTGGCTTGTTGGAGGGCAAATTGATTCAACCACTCTGGAAAACTTTTGGCAGTATATACCTAAATTGAACAAAACCCTGCAATTTTTCTCCTAGGTATGTATTACAAGAAACAAGAAAAAATGTTTACACCTTAACTGATAAGACATATACAAGAAATATCACAAAAGCAGTATTTGTAATAGGCAAACACAGTAAACCCAAATGTCCATCAATGATAGAACGGATTTCAGAGATTTGCTAAAAGGATTCACAGGACTCAGAAACTGTTATACTCACAGTTATAATTATAGCAAAAGGATATAGCTCAGAACTGCAAACTCACTATTCTTGCCTGAAGTTCAGTAGCTTAATAAATAAATGCTTCTCAGTTTGTTGTGTGCTTTTGAATCCCAGAGCACTGAAATGGTTGTTTTTGACTGTTTTGTCCAGCTTTATTAGGACAGAATTTGTTGACCTCCTGTAATATCAAAAGTCAAAAGTCTGACAGTAATTTTTGAGGGAAAAAAAAAGATGAACTTTGCTTCCAAGACCTGTGAAACATTATGAAGTATGAGAGTCCCAAAAGAGAAGGAGAGAAAGGGGAGCAAAAATATTAAAAAATGGCCAAAAACTTCCCAAATTTGATAAAAAATATTAATCTACAGACCCCCGGAAGCCAAACAAACCCCAAGTAAAAGTAACACAAAAAGGGAATTCCCTAGCAGTCCAGTGGTTAAGACTCAGCATTCATTGCCAAGGGGGCAAGTTCAATCCCTGGTCAGAGAACTAAGATCCCACAAACTGCGGGGCATGGCCAAAAAAAATGTAACACAGAAAGATCCACACCTAGACACATTATAGCATAGTCAAATTGTTGAAAGACAAAGAGAAAATCTCTAAAGCGGCAAGAAAAAGGAAATGAATTACCGCTTACATCAGGGACTGACAGACTTATTCCATAAAGGAACATACAGTACATAGTAAATATTTCAGGTAAGGTTGTCTGTGGTGCAACTACTCAACTCTGCCATTGTAGAACAAAAGCTGTCACGTTCAATGGGCATTGTCATGGTCCAACAAAATTTTACATTTGAATTTCATATAATTTTCATGTGTCACCAAACACCTTCTTTTGATATTTTCCAACCTTTTAAAAATGTAAAAAACATTCTTAGTATACAGACCACATAAAAACACGCAGTAGGCCAGATTAGGCCTGTGGGCCATACTCTGCAGACCCCCTGACATCAAGAGAACAATAATACTTATTAACAGCTGACTTCCTGTCAGATACAATGGATGCCAGACAATATAATGACATATTAAAATGCTGAAAAATCTATGAAAAAAACAGAATGCACACTAAATATTTTATATACCAAATTTTAAGCCGAAGAGACCCACCAACAGTTTCCTTGTATTTCCATGTCAACTCTTCTTATAACTGTATTAATTAGGTAAGTTGGAAATCAGCATTGTTTTTTTTTAAGCATTCACAAGTTTATAGATATAAAAGCATGTTACAGATTACAACATACAACACACAAAAATAGGTCAGAAATAAATGCCAAACAAAGGTCACTGCGTCTAATTAATACTCATGATATCATAACGGTCAGCTTGGCAAAAGAAGGCAAAGATTTAACACACTGTCATCATATATTATGGATACCTTTAGTGAATGCTACTTATTTTAATAATTATATGACACACAAGATGGTAGGTTCTGGGTACTTTGGTCAAAACACCATTAGGAACCTGTCAAAACCATAAAAATGAGCCTGGAAAATCTTATGAATCCAGAAAGCAAACAGTGTCCATGTGACTATAGTTAGAACTTACTTCCTTTTCATGTGCAGAGCAAATCATGCCTCAAAGTGCCTGTGTATTATGCCCAAAATGCCTGACAAACAGCCCTATCCATTCCATCCACCTCAACTCCCAAGAGGAAACACTGATTAAAGCAAAGGAAGCAGAAGCGCTGGACTGTGGAGCAAATAAGGGGCTGATGAGATAGAATATATGTTTGTTAAATGAAAACGTATTTTGAGAGTAAGTAAGAAGGGATAGGAAAACTGAATGCAGCAGGGAAGTGTTTAAAGAGAATTCTTTGGATTATTAGATCACCATACAGACAGAAGATGGTATAGTAAGGAATATTGAGTCCTTGAATCTCTATCAGGATTCCAGGAAGGTGAGCTTATAAAAGAAAATCTGCAAATTGCAAAACTAAAATTCTTCACTCACAAGAATATTAAGTATATCTTTATTGAAATAAGTGTTCTATTTAAATATACCTAAAGACTTTTAAATAAATTTAATCAGATTACTTTATTTATATTAAAATGAGATCAGGCCCTCTAAAAGGATGCACATTTTGAGTAGAGGGTAGAATGTCAGGCAGGGATGTAAGACAAGAGAAAGGTCATTTTTATGTACGAAGAACTAATAGTACTACTAGAAGGTTAAGGTCACTGTGTAAGGCCAACTTTGCAGTTTTGCTTCAGTGTATTAGGGGTGGAGACCTTTCTGATGGTGCTTAATTAGCAAACTAAAGTTGTAATCTATGACATGGCCACATGAGACAGGCAACAAATCTCAGAGAAAATGACTAAGAAGAAGAAATTGTTCTACACTACTTCAAACAGAGGGTCCTAATGAATGCTAGGATGAAGAGATAGTCAGATTGGACAATATATGAATATGTATGTACTGTTCTGTATTTCCAAATCCTCATCTCAAGACTGTATTTTCTTGCTTTGGAAACAGGACAGAGTGCTGCCCACTAGCTACAGCAAGGGGGGAAAAAAGAAATCTTTCTTTTCAAAAGGAGGAGTGAACCAGTCCCCCCATGTCAAAAAAGAAAAAGAGTTAAACTGTGGTGTAAAATCTGGGGGAGATAGGAAAGTAAAGGACATTTAGCTTAATTTAGCAACACCAAGAGCTTAGAGAAAGAGAATAAGCACATCTACTAACTCAACAACACTTCTTCTATGACACTGTAGAGTGACGCTAGTAACCTGTATTCCTCACATAAATGTTCTTTTTAACCAAATCTTTGCAAGAAGCAAAATTGCTCAGAAACTGCAAAGAGGCAGTAAGCAGCACTTAAGCTGGTTTCTAAGACTGCACTGCAGGGTCTAACAGGGACACAGTAACCCTAAGAAAATTATCTGCTTTGGGCAGTAAGAAGGAAGAAGGTGCATTAATTAGTCCATTAACTTATTAACTAAATTTAAAAGGGATCTGATAATCTGGTCTAGGGTCAAAAAGGCCCAAGGATTTTAACCATCTGGAAGGAGGTTTTAGAATTTCTCACATGGTATCAAAAACACTACAACATTCTTCATTTCAATTTGAATTCTTACCAAATGAAGAATGATTACAGAATTACTTCTACATTTAGCAATTATAGGCAACGGGTTGCATCAGAAAAATACTAGTTTGAAACTCTTAACTTTGTAAGCTAAAGAAACTGTGGGGAAAAATTTAGAGAACTAGGGCCAAAAATTAAAAATTAATTAAAAATTATTTTTATATGGGCTTCCCTGGTGACACAGTGGTTGAGAGTCCGCCTGCCGATGCAGGGGACATGGGTTCGTGCCCCGGTCCGGGAAGATCCCACATGCTGCGGAGCGGCTGGGCCCGTGAGCCATGGCCGCTGAGCCTACGCGTCCGGAGCCTGTGCTCCGCAACGGGAGAGGCCACAACAGTGAGAGGCCCGCGGACCAGAAAAAAAAAAAAAATATTATAACAGTTTATTAAAATGAGCAGCATGGTGTGTCTATATTTACACTAAAAATATGTCTTGGAGAAGCAATAACCTGACAACACATTATGTGTGTGCCCACAACACATACATTTGTTCAAAGAAAATACACGTTGAGCATCAACTGTGTTCCAGGCAGCCCTAGGCACTAGAGACTGTGATTCACACAGCACGCAGGATTTCATGAAACTTAAAATGGAGACCACTTATCCCCCATTAACTAATAACCAGTTACCTCCTGCAGTAAAGCATTATGAAGAAAAAGGAAATGCAATGAAAAAGAATAAAATAGAGGATAAAAACACAGGCAGTTTTTTAACCTGTTCCATCCAAAATGTAATTTTAACTGTGCCAAAAGAGTTAAAAACTTTAAAAAGGGTATAGCAAAGTCATATGTAAGGCTAATAGTCATCCTCTAAAGTTCTCTATTTTCTAAACCTAATTTGGGAACAAAGTTTATCTGAACCCAAAGGGATTCTCTGGTAAGGCAAAATGGTGATTGGGAAGGGTTAACCAAAGATTTTTTTTTTTTTTTTTTTTTTTGCGGTACGCAGGCCTCTCACTGTTGTGGCCTCTCCCGTTGCAGAGCACAGGCTCCGGACGCGCAGACTCAGTGGCCATGGCTCACGGGCCCAGCCGCTCCATGGCATGTGGGATCTTCGCGGACCGGGGCACGAACCCGCGTCCCCTGCATCGGCAAGCGGACTCTCAACCACAGTGCCACCAGGGAAGCCCTAACCAACGATTTTTAAAAAACAATTTAAGTCAACTGAACTGTAAGGCCAATTAAAAAATATCTTTACTAAAACTGTGTTAAGTAGTTACTAGGCACCTAAAATCTGCACCCCAATCTTTTCTTCAGCATCTCCCTTCCCTCTAACCACACTATATATCAAACATCCAAGTTCTTACTAAGAAATTCAATGGCTTCTACAAAGAAATGGCTGTAGGTCAGCTATCAAAAGCGGAAATCGGGGCATTCTTACATTCATCACTGTCATTGTTAAACGGTACTTACTAATCTCCTGTTACTATGTTCTTAAATCAAAGGTCATTACACCCATACAAAGGAAGTTACAAACTTCAACAAAGCTTTGCAATAATTTCTTAAAGACTTCTTAAAGATTTTCCTAGATATACAGACTGTAGTTCATTCACAGCACTCCCAAGATTCTGGGAGTGGCCCTGCTACCCAGGAATATTTAATAAGCAGGTATTTAGTTGCAGGTGGTTCACAGTCTACAACAGTGGAAACAACCCAATAGTAAACAGTCTTAAATTATTGTCAAGAGCTACTCTCAAATACATACCTAGACATATAGCTCTGGGGACATATGCTTAACAATGTCTCTGCTCTCATAAACAAGGACCTAGTTCAGTTAACACTGGAGTTGTCAATACTTACAGTTAACATTGGAGTTGTCAATAGGCCCCATGCAAAGAATTCAAGGAAGATGACAATAGCAGCATGGTGTACACTTGGTCGGCCAAAGCCTTGTAGCTAAAAAAGGAAGGAAATTATTATGAAAAATAGTAAACAGCTATAAGAAACTCATTATCCTAAAATGGTATCTAACATACACACACACACACAAACTGTATAAAATAAACTTAGGACCTACCTATATTATTTAAGATAAAACTTAATTCTGTGGTATCTCTGATTTCTTCATCTTCCCTAATCATGGAAGGTGCCATTGATGAGACTTTCTACTTGTCCCATCAATGCAAATCACTGGAACTTTGGTAGGAAATCAACTGCGTCTTCAAGAGACTGGAGTTCCAGGACCTGAATATTCTGTCTGAACACATTAATTATGTGTTCCTAAGCAATTTGGCCTCTCTAAGCCTGAAGTTTCCCTTGCTACACAAGACTGGTAGGCAGGGGGTCATATGCTCAAAAGCTTCAGAGGCAGCATAGATGATGTAAAATTATAGGAGGTGGGGGAAGAACAATAAGGACTAGGTCAAATCTGAAAACACACTTTGATACCTCAAGGTGTCAAAATCCAGCTTTCTGTTTCTGTTTTGTTTGAAAACTGTGCCTATTCTGCTAGTTTTCTGCAGTTTATGACTTCTGGAGCTAAAACCTGAAAGTCCACTCAATTTAATGTTCTTTGTGCCAATGGTTTTTACAAAATCAAGTGCTGTACTAGCATTTTGTAATAACTGGAAGTGATACTTACAAAAGACTTTGCAAAATCCCCATTATTCCTAAGCTTATATTTTTAAGACTTCAAAAGGTAAAAGCACATCTGCATGGTTTAATTAGAATCTAATCATGAGGAAATGATCAAATTCAGATTATGAGACATTCTACAAGACAACTGGCCTGGTCTCCTTAAAAATGTCAATGTTGGGGCTTCCCTGGTGGCACAGTGGTTGAGAGTCCGCCTGCCGATGCAGGGGACATGGGTTCGTGCCCCGGTCCGGGAAGATCCCACATGCCGCAGAGTGGCTGGACCCGTGAGCCATGGCCACTGAGCCTGCTCGTCCGGAGCCTGTGCTCTGCAAAGCGAGAGGCCACAACAGTGAGAGGCCCACGTACCACAAAAAAAAAAAAAAGTCAATGTCATAAAAGACCAAAGTAAAGGTAGGAGACTTGTACAAATTAAAGGAAACAAGAGTCATAGAAAACAAATGGGGGATCCTGAACTGGATCCTGGATAAAAAGGAGACAAGAGGAAAAAATTTCAATATGTACTATATATTAGATAATCATTTGGCATTGAGACAGGAAGGGGGCAGGGCACAACCTTTAAAAGAATGACATGGCCTGAGGACACGATAAACTGGTTAGAACCAACTAGGTTCAAGATGGCGCACAAGTCGACTTCCACTAGACCTTGAGCCTCAGTATATGCTCACTGTAACACATCAGCACACTAAATGACACACCCACAGGTGCCATAACAGTTCCAAGGCTGACCATAAAAGGTCAACAAGTGGGAAATGGCCCAATTCCTGGAAATCCCCATCCCTTCCCCAAAATAGCTGGAATACTCCTCCCACTCATTAGGCTATGAAATTACCTACCCCTATAAAAACTGACAACCCCGTACCCTGGTGCCTCTCTCACCTTCTGAGATGGCCCACACTCTGTATATGGAGTGTGTTTCTACCTGAATAAACTTTCTTTCACTTTATGGCTTGCTCTTGAATTCTTTCCGTGCAAAGCCAAGAACCCACACTTGGTGGCTGTCCCAGGGACTCGCCTGAGATAGGAGGTGACCATCCTCTCACTCCTCGCTATCTTTCCTGCAACAGCCTTAATGTTACTGCAACTTGTTGTCAAATGATTTGGAAAAAAAAAAAAAAAAAGGAACATATATACTTTCTAAAGCAAATGTCACAAAATTTAATTTTGTTATGAATTTAGATGAAGGGAATGACTATTCATTTTACTATTCTTTTAATTTTTGTAGTTTTGAAAATTTTCAAAACGGGCCAAGAACAATTGTTATTAAAAATCCAAACTTGTAAATTTCTAGATTTTTGCAATGTCTAATAATAAGTAGTTTTAAATGTCACTAAATAAGACATTTGAAAAACAGAAAGCATTTTACAAAATTTAAAAGAAAAAGAAGCAATTAAGCGTCAAACAACTAAAAAAAAAGATCTTTAATATAACCCAGGCTTCAAACCATGTTTTGAAACAAGGAGGGAAGGGGGTAGAGCACAACCTTTAAAAGAATGACATAGCCTTGGATACAGCATAAACTAGTTAGAACCAACTAGGTCCAAGATGGTGGTAGATTCGACTTCCACTAGACCTTGAATCTCAGTATACACTCATTGTAATACATGAGCATGCTAAATGACATACCCACAGGCGCCATGACAGTTCCGAGGCCAATCACAAAAGGCCAAAAAGTGGGTCGTGGCCCAATTTCTGGAAATCCCCATCACTTTCCTGAAATAGTTGGAATAATCCTCCCACTCGTTAGCCTATGAAATTACCCAGCCCTTAACAACTAACCACCCCATATTTCAGGGCCTCTTGCCTTCTTAGATGGACCACACTCTGTCTGTGCAGTGTTTCTCCCTAGGTCGCTCTGACTTTCCGAGACAACTGCATTCTGTCTATGGAATGTGCTATCTCTCTAAATAAATCTACTTCTTACCTATCACTTTGTCTCTCACTGAATTCTTTCTGTGACAAGACATAAAGAACCTGAGCATCATTAAATCCTGAGACCAGGTGTGTGACCTCAATTAAAAGACAGTGGGTTCAAGTCTGGGTTCGAATCCCAGCCTGTGGGTTCAAATCCCATCTGAGCTGTGAGGTTTCAGTTTCATCAGTTCTTTATCAATAGAATAGTGAATGGAAATGGTAGCAACTCATCAGCCTCTGCCTGTGAGGAGACCTTCTGCATCAGTTGTTCCAGCCACTGGAGTCAGAAACTGCCATTGTAATTGTGCCAATAACAGCGTACCTTTCCATCCTAGCTCCTTCACCCTCTGCAGGGCAGCCAGAGCAACCATTTAAATGTAAATCAGATGTTACTCCTCTGCTCCACCCTCCCTAGCTCCTACGGCACTTGGCCACACATCTAACACATCCAACTGGTCCTACACGTCCCTATTCCCTTGTTATGCTCTATTGTTTTCTAGAAGATGTCTAACAAACTTCATTCTGTTTATTGTCTACCTCCCCTGGAATGGGAATGTAAATGCCATGAAGGAAAAGGATTTTTTGTCTGTTTTGTTCAGAGATGTATCCCAAATAGCTCTTCTCTCTATATAACAAGCACTTGACAAAATACACATGATATAGAAGAAGGAGCTCTTCTGATACTGATGTCTTTTCTCTGGTCTTTTAAACAGCAAACCCCAGAATGTAGAAAAAAATGACCCATATTCCTCAAAGAAACAGTATGGGGTGGAGGGGAGGAACAATATACTACATCAGTATATAGATTAAAACAAATTTAAGAAATATTAACCAAAAGCAATATGTGCACTTTGGGTTTTGACTCAAACTAACTGGAAAAAAATTGAGTCAACTGTGAAATAAAATTCATATTTTATGCCAAGACAAGAAAAATTTAAACATAAAAAATTTTCTCTTCCATTTGGCACCCCCTGTCTCCCCAGTGTGGATTGTGTATCTGCATTATGCATCAACCAAACCTTCCCCTTCAGCAGAAATTTCCCCTCAACCATGAAGAACAACATTCTCCTAAGTCAACTCCTTAAAGATAACATCTTTTCTTGATAAGGTGTCACATGGCACTCAGATCTGGATTGTGTGAACTGTCAATAATATGTCATTTGATGGACAACCCTCTGTCTCAAAAAAGCTTAATATAACTGTGTCTTGACTTCTGATGGGCCAAACAGTTCTCAGAGTTTTCTGAGATGCTCTTCCCAGTTATAATCCTCAAATTTGGCTCAAAATTTTCCATTTCTTTCTTAGATCGACTGATTAATTTTTCATCAACACAGTCATGGAAATTTGAAAATGGAATATTAAATGATACTCAAGACTTATACTCATTGTAATAATGGTACTGAAGTAAGATTTTTTAAAATATCCTCACACATTAGAGCCACATGCTAATGTATTAAATTTTGAAATAAGAAGATATCTGTAATCTGTTTCAAAATCTACAGCATGATAACAAAAGCAGAAGTGGTGGCAAAAATAACTTTTAAAAAAGTAAATGGGTTATATGCATTTACTAATAATTTCCAAATTATTTGGGTGGAAATTCTGATAGTTACCCACCCCACACTGCAAAGAAACTACTCTCAAACTGCGAGTGAATATGTCAACAAATAGCCTAACTATTCCTTTTAAATCATTTTGTTTATCAAGCATCATGCACACAAGAATTCAAAACAAAACAAAACAAAAAAACCCTCTGAAAACCACTCACAGTAGAAAGCATAGGGGGGCCACCCTATTTCTCATTTGCAATTTCTGTGATTTAGTGCTTCTTTCCCAGGCAAGCTCTATTTATGGAGACCACTGGAAAAGAGATCCATGTGGCTGCAATGCTGATTAAATATAAAAACAGGTACACACTTTTGTCTGTGTGCACATATCATTATATAATTATGCTATTTTTAACACCTTGCAAAAAACAGACAACGCATCTTTTGTTCAAACATTAAAAGCTTACACCTGTCAGTGAGAAATTGTTTAAATTAACAAACACCTCTTCTAAAATGCAAACACTTTCTTTCACCTCTACATAAACTACTTCAATTGAATTATCATTCATCCCTAGCAAATACCAATGTGGCATGACAGCCGGGCCCTGGTATGATGGGAACTTTGTGTGGGCAACTGGATATGAAATGGTGACAAAAATAAATCTGCTTTCCTTCCAACTCTTCCTAAGCTCTTGGTGGCTAGTATGCTAATGAAAAAAGTGACACAGGCTTCTCCTTTAAATTATGAGCTAATTAGAAAGTATTTATCAAAGCTTAACTGATTATTTCTTGTTGAACATTATCTAGTGCAGCCTCTGTGGATCAGTTCAATGTCTCCCCTCTCCATTTTGCCTCTTTATAAATCAGTATGGAACATCTTGAGATGTTTAGAAGCAGAGGATGAAAAGTGTGTGATGATGTTTTTACACACTCACATTACCATCTCTCCCACAGATGATCCTGCCTTGACTCCTCTTCACTGCCCCCTCCAAATCTTTCTTGACACTACACTCAGAGTGATCATTCTAAAATACAAATCTTATTCTATTACTCCTGTAGAAGACTGCAAAAAATGAGCTATAGGTTCCTCCCATTCCTGTACACAAAACCTTTTTACAACATGACTGTGCTGTCAGTTTCATCAAAAGGTACAGTCTATTTCTCCACTTCCCTAGATCTGGGGTGGTTTAACAACTTGATCTAACCAACAGATAGGTAAAGTAACAACACGGACTTCTGACATAGGCCTCCAGAGGCCTTCTAGACCACATGAAGAAATACCATCTAGGCACAGGAGAATGAGAGCATATGAGGCCCTCCAGACCAACCAGTGAATAGCCATTGCCAACTGCCTGATACAGGGGCAAGGCCAGTTGAGATCATCCAACTCCAATCAAGCCTGCAGATGACTAAAGAAGTATGAGTAACTCCAAAAAAATCCAGTGAAGAACCCCACACTGAGCCTAGCCCAAACTGCTAACCCAAAGAATATTTGTTTTAAGCCACTAAGTTTTGGGGTAGTTTCTTATGTAGCAAATAGTAACTGATACAACTCCCCACCCCATTGCCCTCATGATTAATTTTAAACTCTTAAGATTATTTTTGAGTCTCTTTTGTAGCTCTCCAATATCATCCTTAGTCCAAACATAACTCAATGAAAAATGTGTGAGATTACCCTTCATCACAAACATCATTTTTTACTATTTTATTTAAAAGAGTAGATTGTGTAGTCACTATATGTGTTATAGACATTTGTGATTAGAAAGAGCAAACACAAATGTCTGAGAAATCATTTTTTGAACGCTAGACTACAAAAAAAAAACAACACTTCACAGTATCAGTGGTGTTCGGAAGCAGGGGAACGTGGGTGACAAATGACTTAAAATATAAGCATGTGAAACATGTTACAACATGAATGAACCTTGAGGACACTATGCTAAGTGAAATAAACCAGTCACAAAAAAAACAAATACTTTTTGATTCCACTAATATGTGGTATCTAGAGTAGAAGAACGCGTAGAAACAAAAGGTATGGGACTTCCCTGGTGGCACAGTGGTTAAGAAACCACCTGTCAATGCAGGGGACACGGGTTAAAGCCCTTGTCCAGGAAGATTCCACATGCCGCGGAGCAACTAAGCCCGTGAGCCACCACTACTGAAGCCCACGTGCCTAGAGCCCGTGCTCCGCAATAAGAGAAGCCACTGCAATGAAGCCCGCTCACTGCAA
Source organism: Phocoena sinus (assembly GCF_008692025.1). Lineage (NCBI taxonomy): Eukaryota > Metazoa > Chordata > Mammalia > Artiodactyla > Phocoenidae > Phocoena > Phocoena sinus. The sequence goes on from NC_045768.1 coordinate 91,626,780, forward strand.
CAAAGAGTAGCCCCTGCTTGCTGCAACTAGAGAAAGCCCGTGTGCAGCAGTGAAGACCCAAAGCAGCCAAAAAATAAATAAAATTTTTTAAAAAAACAAAAACAAAAGGTAGAATGGTGGATGCCAAAGCCACAGGCCAGGGTAGGAGGAAAGAGGAAATTGTTGTTTAGTGGGTATAAGTTTGTTTTGCAAGATGAAAATGTTCTGTCGATTAACAATGCAAATATAGTTAATACTACTGAACTGTACACTTAAAATTTACCATCTTATCCATTTTTATATTATGTGTATTTTACCACAATTAAAGAAAAATGTATATATACATACATTTACATATATAAGCATGTGGAATATTCAAAATCATGTAAGGGACCCCAAAAGCACATTCTTCAACAGAAGGAAAGGAAGCCTGTGTGATTAATGATGAGGCATCCATATGGATTAAGACCTATTTCTTTCAAACATAAACTTCAAATAGAAAGAGCCAAGAGCAGTTGTAGGTCTAGACTTGTCTTTGAGCTTCCTCTCACATGTAGGGTACTCCAGGGTGCTAAATGCAGGAAGTTTTTAACTCAGTGATGATTTTCCTAGCATATTGAAAGTTAGCTTATAGGTAAATAAAAGGCATTGTCCATAGCATTCTGTTTAAAAGACTGTATATTACCCGTCATAGGAAACAGTAAGCACTGATTTTATTTTTTTAGTATGAGGAATTTACATTGTATTGCTTAAGAAGGAAAACAACTTCTAGTCTCAGCTCTCTTTTTGTGTGTGTGTGTGTGTGTGTGTGTGTGTGTGTGTGTGTGTATGCGGGCCTCTCACTGTTGTGGCCTCTCCCGTTGTGGAGCACAGGCGCTGGATGCGCAGGCTCAGTGGCCATGGCTCACGGGCCCAGCCGCTCCGCGGCATGCGGGATCTTCCCGGACCAGGGCACGAACCCGTGTCCCCTGCATCGGCAGGTGGACTCTCAACCACTGTGCCACCAGGGAAGCCCCTAGTCTCAGCTCTCTTAAGCCTACTGTGATTCTCTCCTAAGGAGACATGACAAGGGGTTTAACATCACTCTGGCTATAGTATAGAAGCTTGTAACTAGTCATCAAAACAAGACATGGTGCAAAACAAGTACTCCATGGATTTCATTCAAAGTAGGACACAGCAACAAACCAATGAAATCACTGCACATATACTCCTAAAAGTTAGCTGATGAGCTTTAATACAAAGAACCAAAATATCAAATACATGAAAGGCAGTATTAAGGGAACTACATACTTGGACTTAGCACTTCTCTTCCACCTAATGTTTTATATAACAGTAAAGACTAATGAGTTTATTATTTTTCTGCATTCCTTTTTATGGAATATATACACTTAAAAACATTATAACTGTTACATGAACAAATGAAAGTCATAAAACTTTAAAGTAAGGGAATATACATGTTCTACTCTCCATAGGCAATCACAATGCTAGAAATCTGTCATATATTTTTATGAATGTACATTCACAGGTAAAAACATCCTTTTATATAAATGGTAACAGAATATAAATATTATTATTTTTTTTTACCTTATTCTATATCTTTCCATGTCACTGTATACAAATAGCTACATGGTATTCCACTGTATGAATATAGCATTATTTTAACCATTCCATATTGATCGATATCAATGGAGTTTCCACTTTTTCAATGTTGTTGCAATTAATAATTTTCATTTTAAAACTTTCTGAGATAATTTTAAACTTATAGAAAGCTGTAAAACCAGTAGAGTCCTTGTATACCCCTTACCAGCTTCCCCAAATGTTAACATCTTAAATAACTATGGTACAATTATTCAAACCTGGAAACTAACATTACTACACTACTTTAGCTAATCTACAAATCTTATTTGAATTCACTATTTTCCCCACTAATTTTTTCTTTTTCCTAGTTTAGGACCTAATCCAGGATTTCACACTGCATTTAGGTCTCGTGTTTCCTTAGGCTTTTCCAATCTGAGATGATTCCTAAGATTTTTATTTTTTATTTTTCATGATCTTGACACTTTTGAGGAGTTCTGGTATATATTTCACCAGTTATTTTGTAGAATGCCCTTCAGTTTGAATTTGTCTAATGTTCTCTCATGATTAGGTTGGAAATATTCATTAAATTTTTTTTATCGGGATATAATACATATCCCATAAAATTCACCATTTTCAAATATACAATTCAGTGGTTTTTCATATATTTACAAAGTTCTAAAACCATCACCTAAAAAGAAATCTCATATCCATTAGCACTCACTCCCCATTTTCTCCTCACCCCATCCCCTGGTAACTGCTAATCTACCTTCTGTCTCTGTGGATTTGCCTATTCTAGAATCATATATAAATAGAATTCACAAACGTAATCATAAAACGTGTGGCTTATTGTGTCTTGCTGCTTCCATTCGGCACAATATTTTCAAAGTTCATCCATGTTCATTTTTCAGTTCTATGGCCAAACAATATTCCATTGTATAGATATACTGCATTTTGTTTATTCATTCATCAGTTTAATTGACACTTGAGTTTTTCCTACCTTTGGCTATTATGAATAGTGCTGCTATAAACACTGATGTGCAAGTTTTTGTAGAAACATAGATTTCCAATTCCCTTGGCTATAACCAAGGAATGGAATTGTTGGGACAATTAATATCCTTTCATATATACAAATGTACAGCATTCTAGGATAAATTCCTAGAAGTAGAATTGCGCCAAAGGTTATATACACACTTTAAATTATAATAAGAACCAATTATAATCAAAAAGCTGCACAAACTGTGGGTAAAAAAAAATACACTTCAACTTACGTCAGCTAATCAACTAATATCTCTAACATAAAATTCTTCTAAAAAATCAAGAAGAAAAAGACTAACAACACAATAGTAAGATGGGCAAAAGGTAAGCACAAACAGTTCATAGAATAAGGTATCAAATAGCACTTCAACAACTTCATTCATAATAAGAAAAATGCAAAACTGAGGTTTACTCAGATAATTTCTCACTATCAGAATAGCAAAATTTCCGAAGTTTCACAATATTCTCTTACACTGCTAATGGGATGAAAAATGGTACAATGTGGCAACATCTAGCAAAATTACTTACATATTTATCCTCCAAAGAAACAATCCCACTTTAGGGATTTGTCCCAAAGACAAAACGGCCAAAATATGAGGTGTCATACGCACAAGGCTTTGGGAACACTCTGATAGTGCTTCTGCCTTCACAAGGGACTCGGTTCATTCAGTTAAGTACTGACAGAATAGACTATAGTAAATCCACACACTGGAGTATTATACAGTAATAAAAGGAGATGTCTACATATTGCTTTGGAGCAATGATCAGAATATGTTGTTAAGTAAAAAAAAGCAAGGCAAAAAAAAAAAAAAGCAAGGCACACAATACGGTGCAATGTACAGTACTTTTTAATCTAAGAGATGATCAAATAATATGAGTACCTATGCACACACATATATTTGCTTATATTAAAAAACAAAACACAGGTGGAAAGAAAAATAAGCAACCAAAGAAAAGCAGTTACATACAGAAGGAAGGAGGGAGAGAAATGGAGGCCACAGAGATGGTAGCAAGATTTCATACCTTGTTTTATATATTTGACTTTGGAACCATGTAAATGCTTTACCTAATTCTAAAACAAAATTAAATCCAAATGAAATAAATCAACCTGTGTATCAAGGTGTTGTTTAGTTGCTTTAAAACACAGAATTTGAATGCACATCCTTAGAGGCTACATTCTAAGGGTCAAAAAAATCTTGAACTGTTTTAAAGTAATCATGTTGGTACTAATAACATTGTTTTTATTTCCTGAAACTTTCAAATGTAACTAGTAGAACAGAGTAAATAAGGTACTATGCTATTGTCTCTAGGAACCAAGATTTTCTTTGTAAGAGAAAAAGACATAAATATAAAATCAAAGAAGTAAATACTTGAAATCCTAAATCTGGTTTAAAAATATCAGTATAGATTATGATACACATTACCTTAAAGGAAAATAGTTAGGATTTCCTAATTCTATTCACTGAAAAGACCTAGAAAAAAATGAGCAACCCAACAGAAGCAAACATCTCCTAGAGCCCAGACTGTGGTCTTGAAATATCATTTCCCACTAAAAGAAAATTGAACTTTTTAGACAATGAGCTGATTCCAGGTTTGGGGCAAAATATGTACATGATCCTGGAACATATCTTTCCAAAAGCAAAGATGCTATCACAGACTACAGTCATATCAAAAGGATTCAGGAGCCAACCTGAAGGAAACCTCACTGGGCAAAGACTGAGTAAAAAGAGTAATGTCTGCCACAGATTGAAACATATATATATGCAAATTTGTAAGTCCATCAATCTTTGGTGGATGCTAGAAAACTAAGCCATTATTCTGAAAATTGGTAAATGTGGAGTAAAAAAAAAAAAAGAGAGAGAGAGAGAGAAGCACTTATTCTGCTTTTCCATATCTCAGGGTAACCCAATACTGATTAGCTAAAGTTCTCCTTTTTAAGAATTTCAATAATGAATGAAGAAGGAATGATTAACATATAATCCTCACACTTTGTAATAAGCTCACTTAAATAGTAAATCTAGGCAATAACTATTAATGGCTGTTAAAGTCATTAGGTAAAAGTGAACAAGGTACTTCATGAAGGAATAATCAGACTAACACCTGAAACCTGATCATTCATAACATCACTAAGAGAGTCAAAGATTATTTCTTGCATCATGTGCTACAACAAGAAATAACACCACTTATAAATTATTCTTGCCAAAATAAAATAAAACAAACAAAAGCTTGGATTCAACTCAGCTGATACTTAAGGACCAGTTTACACAAAATGCAGATGAAATAAGACTGTTTCAACTGGTGGAGTAGAGGGATGAATATATGAGTGTATTCACAACTGAATATAAGTAAACAACAAAAAAAAACTTTTTAAAAGTTACCAAAAATTTTAAAAAGAACCTGTCTCATTAATAGTGTTTGAAAATACCTGTTTCCCCATATTCTAAGACTACAAATAATTTTTTAAATTTTGTTACATTTTTAAAATGATTATCATTTTATTTTGCATTTCTCTGATTACAAGTGAGGTTGAGCTTCTTTCCATGATTATTAGGAATTTATATTTATTTTTCTATGAATTGTCTGTTCATTCTTCGCACACTTTTTTTCATAAAGAGTATAATCTTTCATATTTATTTATAGGACCTGTTTACAATCAATATCAAAGATATTTATATTGTGCAACCTTAAATCATTCTCTCTCATCCACTAGCAACCATACCCTTTAAAAATAAAAGATACACCCTCTTTTATCTTTAGTAGAAGATGGTATTTAAGGTGAGAGTTTCAGCCATTTTGACCAGCCAGAATAACCTAGAAGGGTAGAGGGCAATTTCTTCCTACCAAACAGCTGGGATGAGAATGGGATGCAACTTTAGTGGCTGGACACTACTTGCCCCAAAGCTGTTGCAGTAAGAGATGCTGGGACACCGGACGGAAGCCAGAAGAAGGTGAGAATTCCTACCACATCATTCAGTCTCCTGGATCTCTGCCTGCAGGGTGTGTTGGAAACAAGAGTACAGTGTGGTTGAGAGGTCCTGGTGCTCCGGCCACGTGTCAGGCCTGAGCCTCCAAGGTGGCAGGTCAAGACCAGGACACTGGACCACCAGCGACCTCCTGGCCTCACATAATGTCAGTTGGTGAGAGCTCATCTAGAGATCTCTGTCTCAATACTAAGACCCAGCTCCACCCAATGGACAGCAAGCCCCAGTTCTTGATGCCCCATGCCAAACTAGCAAGACAGGAACACAACCCCACCCATTAGCAGAGAGGCTGCCTAAAACTGTAAGAAGTTCACAGACACCCCAAAACAGACCACCAGACACAGCCCTGCCCACCAGAAAGACAATATCCAGTCCCACCCACCAGAACACAGGTACCAGTCCCCTCCACCAGGAAGCCTACACAAACCACGGAACCAACCTCACCCACTGGGGGCAGACACAAAAAACAGCGGTAACTACGAACCTGCAGGCTGCAAAAAGGAGACCCCGACCCCAAACACAGTAAGTTAAACAAAATGAGAAGACAGAGAAATATGCAGCAGGTGAAGAAGCAAGGTAAAAAAGCTACCAGACCAAACAAATGAAGAGAAAATAGGCAGTCTACCTGAATAAGAATTCAGAGTAATGACAGTAAAGATGATCCAGGGGCTTCCCAGGTGGTGCAGTGGTTGAGAGTCTGCCTGCCGATGCAGGGGACACGTGTTCGTGCCCCGGTCTGGGAATATCCCACATGCCGTGGAGTGGCTGGGCCCATGAGCCATGACCGCTGAGCCTGTGCATCTGGAGCCTGTGCTCCGCAATGGGAGAAGCCACAACAGTGAGAGGTCCACAAAAAAAAAAAAAATTAAGTACAAAGAGAAATTATTAAAAGCAGCAAGGGAAAAGCAAAAAACTACATACAAGGGAATCTCCATAAGGTTAACAGGTGATCTTTCAGCAGGAACTCTGCAAGCCAGAGGGAGTGGCAGGACATATTTAAAGTGATGAAAGGGAAAAATCTACAACCAAGATTACTGTACCCAGCAAGGGTCTCATTCAGATTTTACAGAGAAATTAAAACTTTTACAGACAAGCAAAAGCTAAAAGAATTCAGCACCACCAAGCCAGTTTTACAACAAATGTTAAAGGAACTTCTCTAGGCAGGAAACACAAAGGAAAAGAACTACAAAAACAAACCCAAAACAATTAAGAAAATGGTAATAGGAACACACATATCGATAATTACCTTAGAAGTAAATGGATTAAATGCTCCAACCAAAAGACACAGACTAGCTGAATGGATACAAAAACAAGACCTGTACATATGCTATCTACAAGAGATCCACTTCAGACCTAGGGACACATAAAGACTAAAAGTGAGGGGATGGAAAAAGATATTCCATGCAAATGGAAATCAAAGAAAGCTGGAGTAGCAATTCTCATATCAGACAAAATAGACTTTAAAATAAAGATTATTTCAAGAGACAGAAAAGGGCACTACATGATAATCAAGGGGTCAATCCAATAGGGAGATATAACGATTGTAAATATTTATGCACCCAACATAGGAGCACCACAATACATAAGTCAAATGCTAACAGCCATTAAAGGGGAAATTGACAGCAACACAATAATAGTAGGGTTACTTTAACACCACTTTCACCAATGGACAGATCATCCAAAACAAAATAAAAAAGGGAACACAGACTTTAAATGACACATTATACAAGATGAATTTAATTGATATTTATGGGATATTCCATCCAAAAACAACAAAATACACTTTCTTCTCAAGTGCTCATGGAACATTCTCCAGAATAGATCATATCTTGGGTCACAAATCAAGCCTTGGTAAACTTAAGAAAACTGAAATCGTATCAAGTATATTTTCCGACCAGAAAACTATGAGACTAGATATCAATTACAGGAAAAAAATTGTAAAAAATACAAACACATGGGGGCTAAACAATTCGTACTAAGTAACCAAGAGATCACTGACAAAAATCAAAGAAGAAATCAAAAGATACCTAGAAACAAATGACAATGAAAACACGATGATCCAAAACCTATGGGATGCAGCAAAAGCAGTTCTAAGAGAGAAGTTGATAGCTATACAAGCCTACCTCAAGAAAAATCTCAAATAAACAACCTGACCTTACACCAAAAGCAATTTGAGAAAGAACAAACAAAACCCAAATTTAGCAGAAGGAAAGAAATCATAAATATCAGATCAGAAATGAAGGAAACAATACCAAAGATCAATAAAACTAAAAGCTGGTTCTTTGAGAAGATATGCAAAATAGTTAAACCATTAGCCAGACTCATCAAGAAAAACAGGGAGAAGACTCAAATCAACAGAATTAGAAATGAAAAGGAGAAGTAACAACTGACACTGCAGAAATACAAAGGATCATGAGAGATTACTACAAGCAACTATATGCCAATAAAATGGACAAAAATCGACAACTTCTTAGAAAAGCACAACCTTCCAAGACAGAACCAGGAAGAAATAGAAAGTATAAACAGAACAAGCATTGAAATTGAAACTGTGATTAAAAATCTTCCAACAAACAAAAGCCCAGGATCAGATGGCTTCACAGGCAAATTCTATTAAACATTTAGAGAAAAGCTAACACCAAACCCTCTCAAACTCTTCCAAAATACTGCAGAGGGAGAAGCACTCCCAAACTTATTCTACAAGGCCACCATCACCCTGATACCAAAACCAGACAAAGATGTCACAAAGAAAGAAAACTACAGGCCAATATCACTGATGAACACAGATGCAAAAATCCTTAACAAAATACTAGCAAACAGAATCTAGCAGCACATTAAAAGGATCATACACCATGATCAAGCGAGTTTTATCCCAGGAATGCAAGGATTCTTCAATATATACAAATCAATCAATGTAATAAACCATATTAACAAATTCAAAGAGAAAAACCATATGATCATCTCAATAGATTCAGAAAAAGCTTTTGACAAAATTCAATACCTATTTATGATAAAAACCCTCCAGAAAGTAGGCACAGAGGGAACCTACCTCAACACAATAAAGGCCATATATGACAAACCCAGAGCCAACATCATTCTCCATGGTGAAAAACTGAAACCATTTCTTCTAAGATCAGGAACAAGACAAGGTTGCCCAGTCTCACCACTATTATTCAACATTGTTTTGGAAGTTTTAGCCACAGCAATCAGGGAAGAAAGAGAAATAAAAAGAATCCAAATTGGAAAAGAAGAAGTAAAACTGTCACTGTTACAGATGACATGACACTATACATAGAGAATCCTAAAGATGCTACAAGAAAACTACTAGAGCCAATCAGTGAATTTGGTAGAGTAGCAAAATACAATATTAATGCACAGAAATCTCTTGCATTCCTATACACTAACAACGAAAAATCTGAAAGAGAAATTAAGGAAACACTCCCATTACCACTGCAACAAAAAGAATAAAATACCTAGGAATAAACCTACCTAAGCAGACAAAAGACCTGTATGCAGAGAACTATAAGACACTGATGAAAGAAATTAAAGATGATACAAACAGATGGAGAGATGCACCATGTTTTTAAATGGGAAGAATCAACACTGTGAAAATGACTATACTACCCAAAGCAAACTACAGATTCAATGCAATCCCTATCAAACTAAAAATGGCATTTTTCACAGAACTAGAACAGAAAATTTCACAATTTGTATGGAAACAGAAAAGACCCCAAAGAGCTAATGCAATCTTAAGAAAAACAGAGCTGGAGGAATCAGCCTCCCTGACTTCAAAGTATGCTACAGAACTACAGTAATCAAGACAGTATGGTACTGGTACAGAGAAATATAGATCAATGGAACAGGATACAATGCCCAGAGATAAACCCATGCACACATGGTCACCTCAGCTTTGACAAAGTAGGCAAGAATATGCGATGGACAAAAGACAGTCTCTTCAATAAATCGTGCTGGGAAAACTGGACAACTACATGGAAAAGAATGCAATTTGAACACTTCCTAACACCATACACAAAAATAAACTCAAAACAGATCAAAGACCTAAATATAAGGCCAGATGCTATAAAACTCTTAGAGGAAAAGAAGGCAGAACACTCTATGACATAAATCACAGCAAGATCCTTTTTGACCTACCTCCTAGAGTAATGGAAATAAAAACAAAAATAAACAAATGGGACCTAAGAAAACTTAAAAGCCTTTGCACAGCAAAGGAAACCATAAACAAGATGAAAAGACAACCCTCAGAATGGGAGAAAATATTTGCAAATGAAGCAACTGACAAAGGATTAATCTCCAAAATGTACAAGCAGTTCATGCAGCTCAATATCTAAAAAACAATGCAATCCAAAAATGGGCAGAACACCTAAACAGACATTTCTTCAAAGATATACAGATTGCCAACAAACACATGAACGGATGCTCAACATCATTAATCATTAGAGAAATGCAAATCAAAACCACAATGAGGTGGGGCTTCCCTGGTGGCACAGTGGTTGAGAGTCCGCCTGCCGATGCAGGGGACACAGGCTCGTGCCCTGGTCCGGGAAGATCCCACATGCCGCGGAGTGGCTGGGCCCGTGAGCCATGGCCACTGAGCCTGCTCGTCCGGGGCCTGTGTTCCGCAATGGAAGAGGCCACAACAGTGAGAGGCCCGCGTACCGGAAAAAAAAAAAAGAATTAAAAATCACACTATGTTCTTGAACACAATGCAGCTAGGAATCAGTAACATAAGAAAATTTGCAAAATTCATAAATATGAACATTATTCAACATACTCCTAAATAGCCATGTGTCAAAAAAGAAATCACAAAGAAAGTTACAAAACTTTCAGATGAAGGAAAAGGAAAACACAGCATATCAAAGCTTGTTAAATGCAGCTAAAGCAGTGCTTAGAGAGAAACTTACAGCTGTAAATGCCTGATTATTACAGAAGATCTGATATCAACAATCTAACTTTTCCCTGTAAGAAACTAGAAAAGAGAAAACTAAACACAAAGCAAGAAAAAGGAAACAGTAGATTAAAGCAGAAATAAATGCAATACAGAAAAGCAACACAGAAAATCAACAAAATCAAGTTGATATTTATGAAAATATGAAAAAATTGACAAATCTTTGGAAAACCAAAAAAAAACAGAGGAAGACTTAAATTGCTAAAATCAGAAATGAAAGAAAGGTTATAAGGCAGTACTTGGACATGTGTAAGCCAATAAATTGGATTAACTGGATGAAAGAGACAAATTCCTAGGAATCTACTAAGGCTGAATCATAAAGAAGCAGAACATATGAACAGATCTAGAACTAATAAAGAGATTGAATCAGTGATCAAAAACCTCCTGACAAAGAAAAGCCCTGAACCTGATGGCTTCACTTTAAAGCAAACATTTAAAGAACACCAATCCCTCTCAAACTCTTCTCACAACTGACCACATTTTATCAACATTCTCTATGAAAACAGCATTACCTGTATAAAACCAGACAAAGACCCTACCAGAAAAGACAACTAGAGACTAATTTTCCTTATGCTGTTGATGCAACAGTCCTTAACAATACGCCAGCAAACCAAATGCAGCAGTATATGAAAAGGGTTATACACCATGACCAAGTGAGATTTATTCGTGGAATGTTAAGAATAGTTCACGTATAAAAATCAACCAATGGAATACACCACATTAAAATGAAGGGGGGAGAAAACCCACATGCTCCATCTCAACTGATGCAGAAAAAGCATTTGAGAAAATTAACACCCTTTTATGATTAAAAAAAAAAAGTTCCAAAAAACTAGCATTGAAGGAAATTATCTTATCTCAATATAATAAAGGCCACATATGAAAAATCCACACCTAATGTCAAAATAGTCAATGGCTGAAAAAACTTTTCCTCTAAGACCAGGAAGAAGAAAAAGATGCCCGCTTTCACAGTTTCTACTCAACACAGTAGTGGAAGTTCTAGCCAGACTAATTAGGGAAAAAAAGAAATAAAAGACATCCAAACTGGAAAGGAAGAAGTAAAATTATTTGTTTGAGGATATCATGATCTTACATGGAATCTCAAGGAATCCTGAATAGCCAAAACAATCTTGAAAAAGAAGAACAAAACTGTAGTTCTCACACTTCCTGATTTCAAAACATAGTACAAAGCTAATCAAAACAGTATGGTACTGGCATAAAGACAGACATATAGACCTAAGGAGTATAATAGAATCCAGAAATGAACACTTGCATAATGGTCAAATCATTTGCAACAAGGGTGCTAAGGCCATTTAATGGAGAAAGGACAGTCTCTTCAACAAACGTGCTGGGGAAGTTGGATATTCACATGTAGACCTTTTCTACCTTACATCATGCACAAAAAATTAGCTCAGAATGGATTAAAGCCCTGAACATAAGAGCTAAAACTATAAAACTCTTAGATGACAACACAGGGGAAAAGCTTCATGACACTGGACTTGGCAATGATTTCTTGGATATAACACCAAAAGAAAAAGCAACAAAATAAAAAAATAGATAAATTGGACTTGATCAAAATAGAAAGCTTTTGTGCATTAAAGGACATTACCAACAGAGTGAAAAGACAATAGAAGAAAACATTTGCAAATCACATATCTGATAAGAAATTAACATACAGAGTATAGTTTTTAAACGTCCTACAACTCAAGGACAAAAAAAAAAATTGGGCAAAGAACAAATAAATACATGAAAAGACGCTGAACATCACTAAGCATTAGGGAAATGAAAATCAAAAGCAAAATGAGATATTACCTGTGCTCATTAGGATTGCCATGACTAAAAAAAAAATTAAAACCAGAAAAAACAAATGTTGACAAAGACTTAGAGAAACTGGAACCCTGGTGCACCGTTAATGGGAATGTAATATGCTACAACCACTGTGAAAAACAGTATGAGGTTCCTAAAAAAAAATTAAAAATAGAATTACCTAGAGGTCCAGCAATTCTGCTTTTGGGTATATACCCAAAAGAATTGAATGCAGGGTCTCCAAGAGGTATCTACACCCACGTTCACAGCAGCATTATTCACAACAGCCAAAAGGTAGAAGCCACCCAAGTGTCCATTGGTGGAGAATGTATGAACAAAATATGGTATATGCATGCAAGGGAATAGTTTTCAGCAGTACAAAAGACAGGACATTCTGACATGTTACAACACAGATAAACCTTGAAGACAATATGCTAAGTGAAATAAGCCAGTCATAAAAGGACAGTTGCTGTATAATTCAATTTATATGAGGTACCTAGAGTAGTCAGACTCACAGAGATAGATTGTAAATGGTGGTTGCCAGGGGCTGGGAGGAGAGGGAATTGGGGAGTTATAGTTTAATGGGTACCGAATTCAGTTTGGGATAATGAAAAGTTCTGGAGATGGACAATGGTAATGGTTGCACAACAATTTTAATATACTTAAATGCCACTGAACTATGAACTTAAAAATGTCTAAGATGATAAATTTTATGTTATGTATATATTGCTACACTAAAAAACAAGTAACTCAAAGCAGATCATAGACCCCAAAATTAGGTCCCTTAGTTTCATGATGAGTTTGTATACACAACACTATTGTCACCATCCATGCAAGAAAAAGTTATGTTGGACTCCATTACAGTTAAAAACTCGTGTTTAACAAAGAGTTAAACTTTTGTGCGTATATAATACATATAACAAGCAAATATAAAGAAGAACCAAACAGAGACAAAGAATACAATAAGTGAAATGAAAAATACACTAGAAGGAATCAACAACAAACTGAATGATACAAGGGAATGGATCAGCAAGCTGGAAGACAGTAGAAATCACTGTAGCAGAACAGACAAAAGGAAAAAAAAGAAAGGAGGACAGCCTAAGAGACCTTTAGAACAACATCAAGCATACTACATTTGCATTATAGGGGTCCCAGAAGGAGAAGAGAGAGAAAACATATTTTAAGACATAATAGCTGAAAATTTCCTTAACTGGGGAAAGGAAACACAGACCCCCAGGTCCAGGAATCACAGACATCCCAAACAGGATCAACCCAAAGAGAACGACACCAAGATAAACAGTAATTAAAATGGCAAAAATAAAAGCTAAAGAGAGAATAAAAGCAACAAGTTACATTCAAGGGAATTCCCATGAATATCAGATGACTTTTCAGCATAAACTCAGCAGACCAGAAGGGAGGGACATGATATTTAAAGTGATGAAAGGGGTAAACCTACAACAAAGAATTTCATTCAGATTTGATGGAGAGATCAAAGGTTTCACAGACAAGCAAGCTAAGAGTTCAGCACCATCAAACCAACTTTACAAGAAATGTTAAAAGGAACTTTTCTAAGCGGAAAAAAAAAAGAAAAGGGCCACAACTAGAAACATGAAAATTATAAAAGGAAAAATCTCATTGGTAAAGGCAAATATACAGTAAAGGTAATAAATCAGCCATGTATAAAGCTAGTAGGGAAAGTGTAAAGAAAGAAGTAGCAAAATCATCTATATCTGCAATAAGCAGTTAAGGGATACGCAAAACAAAAAGATGTAAAATAGAATGTCAAAAACAGTAAATGTGGGGTGGCAAGACTAAAAATGTAGGGTTGTTAAAATGCACTTGAACTTAAGAGACCACAAGGGATCAATCCTAAAGACCAAAAGCCAACATATTGAGAAGAGTGAAGCTTATGAATGTAATGAGCCCACCAGGTCCTTGGTGATATTAAACTGCTAAGCTAAGCACACTCAAAAACAGTAAATGTGGGGTGGCAAGACTAAAAATGTAGGGTTGTTAAAATGCACTTGAACTTAAGAGACCACAAGGGATCAATCCTAAAGACCAAAAGCCAACATATTGAGAAGAGTGAAGCTTATGAATGTAATGAGCCCACCAGGTCCTTGGTGATATTAAACTGCTAAGCTAAGCACACTATTCCTGGATTTCCTATGTACAATAATAAATCTCTTTATCAAATACATTATTATGTCATGCACAACGTTAAAATGAAATATTTGAGTTTGATATTTTAAGGAACCAAGTCTATAACTATGTAAACTGTTGGCTCCATCATACTTCTGGACAGAAAAAAAAATTATTTTAAAATACATTCTAATTGAAAATTGGTACTCCATAGTTGGAAAGTATTGCCACAAGATTCAGTCAGTCATCTCTGCTTTACTATAAAAGATATGTAGGAAAAGTATGTTTCACTATTAGCCCTCAATATTTTAATAATTCATACTTATGGTACTTTCTGCTTATATCATATATACCTGGTTAGTAAAATGCTCCATCAAAAATAAATTTTTTATTAGAAAGCTTTTAAATATAAACACGAGGAGAACACAAATGGTTTTAAAAAGCAAATAAATGACTATACCTAAAGGCTTTGCTTTTCTTCCTCCTACCTAACAATATTGGAATGCAAGTCAGAAAAACAATTTTACTGCTTATTTCTCCAGATGAAATGACTTTTTTGCAAAACTTTAAAAAAAATTGTCAGTCTCGGGCTTTCCTGGTGGCGCAGTGGTTGAGAGTTCACCTGCCGATGCAGGGGACACAGGTTCGTGCCCCGGCCCGGGAGGATCCCACATACCGCGGAGCGGCTGGACCCGTGAGCCATGGCCGCTAAGCCTGCGCGTCTGGAGCCTGTGCTCCACAACGGGAGAGGCCACAACAGTGAGAGGCCCACGTACAGCAAAAAAAAAAAAAAATTTGTCAGTCTCACATTAAATAGTTGAATAAATGACATGGCTATCATGTAAGATAGACCAAGCGTTCATTAAATATTTGTAAAAGAACTGCTTTTCCCTCACTCAAGTTTTCAAACTTAATTTATCAACTACCAACGAACTTAAAGCAAACTAAGATCCCAAGAACTGTCTTTGTAAATATTCCTATTTCTATCAACATTCTTTAACAATAAAAATATTCAACTCCAGGGCGTTCCCTGGTGGTCCTGTGGTTAGGACTTGGCGCTTTCACTGCCGTGGTCTGGGTTCAATCCCTAGTCTGGGAATTAAGATCCCACAAGCTATGTGGCGCAGCCCAAAAAAAAAAAAAAAAATTCAACTCCAAGGGATCAATTCATTCAACACATATTTGTTGAGCTCTACCGTATGTCAGCCAGATGCTGGGAACAATGGCAGCAATAGAAGAAACTATCTCGGCTCCCACTTCATGAAATGTAAAATTTTAAATGGAAATAAACACCCTGAAGGACAAGGACACAGGTCAGGGACAGTCTATTACAAAGGATTCTGAGATACACACAGGCAAAAATTATCCTTTTACAGCAGCAGCAATAGACACCATGCCAAGCCCTGATCAAAGCACATTACTATCATTTTATCCTCACTACAATCTTTTGACACAGGAACTATTATTATCCCCACTTTATAGATGACAAAACTCAGATGCACAGAGCTTAAGTACTTGCCTGATTCAAGTGATTAGTAAGTGGCAAAGCTGGTATTACATCCAGGGAGTCACATACCTCCAGAGTATGTGCTACTAACCACTTGTATTACTTACAATGCCTTTCTTAGAGAGCCCGAATTTCTCCACAAATAGAATCAGCACATACGTATGGTAGGTAGCCTGGACTGCAGCAACCTGAGTTAAGTGGTAAGGAGTCTCAGGCAAAGTAAAGCACAGACCTTTACTTACCCACCTATCCCTTACCCACACTAAGAAGTCTGGCCTGGATAGTGTGTATCAAGGCAAAGGACAATCTTCACCAACCCACCTGCTTTCTCAACATGACCTGAAGAGTTCAGATGAACTAGGACATCTGGCTTTTGTCAATCAGGTCATCTGCTGCCAACTGGAAAAAGATAAGGTTGAAAGCTACTCCCTTTGTCCCCCACATAACCCCCAACTCAAGGATCACAGTACACAGTAAACACCAGCGACTTGTCGACATAGAAGCAAGAGAGAGTCTATCATATATACCAACTGAATAAAACTGAAAGCCCACAAAGAAATCCATATATCTATGTCCAACTGATTTTTGCCAACAGTGCCAAACCCATTCAATCAATAAGCAAAGAACAGTCTCTCCAACAAATGATGCTAAGACAACTCAATTTCCACATGTAAAGAATGAAGGTGGAACCCTACCTCACACCACACACAAAAATTAACTCAAAACAGATGAATGAACTAAGCTAAAAGCCATAAAACTCCTAGAAGAAAACACAGAGATAAATCTTAGATTTAGTAATGGATTCTTAGACATGACTCCAAAATGACAAGCAACAAAAGAAACAACATATATCGAGCTTCAACAAAATTACAAACTTTTAAAATAAACCAAAGACCTATGGGGAGGGATAAATTAGGAGCTTGGGATTAGCGGGGAAAAAAAATAGACCTAAACATAAGACCTAAAACTCTAAAACTCTTAGATGACAACATAGGGGAAAAGCTTCACAACGTTAGATTTGACAATGATTTCTTGGCAATGACACCAAAACACACAGGCAACAAAAGTAAAAATAGATAAACTGGACTTTATAAAAATTTAAAACTTGTGCATCAACGGACAGAATCAACAGAGTGAAAAGGCAACCTATGGAGAAAATATCTGCAAAACATGTATCTGATAAGGAGTTAATCCAAATAATCCAATTCAAAATGGGCAAAGGACTTGAATATACATTTCTCTAATGAAAATATACAAATGGCCAAACAAGCATATGAGATGTTCAACATGCTAATCATTAGGAAAATGCAAAATCAAAATGAGATATCACTTCATACACATCAGGATGGCTACTATCCACAACAAAAACAAAACAGAAAATGACAAGTGTTGGGCTTCCCTGGTGGCACAGTGGTTAAGAATCCTCCTGCCAATGCAGGGGACATGGGTTCGAGCTCTGGTCCAGGAAGATCCCACATGCCGTGGAGCAACTAAGCCCATGCACCACAACTACTGAAGCCCACGTGCCTAGAGCCCGTGCTCCGCAACAGGAGAGGCCACCGCAGTGAGAGGCCCACACACTGCAATGAAGAGTAGCCCCTGCTCGCCACAAGTGGAGAAGGCCCATGGGCAGCAACAAAGACCCAATGCAGTCAAAAATAAATAAATAAAATAAATAAATTTATTAAAAAAATAAAAGTTAATTGTATTCTGTATTGTAAAAAAAAAAGAAAGAAAGAAAATGACAAGTGTTGATGAGGAGTTTCTCCACCTGAGAAACTAGAACCCTTGTGCACTGTTGGTGGGAATGTAAAATGGTGCAGCCACTATGGGAAACAGTATAATGGTTCCTTAAAAAATTAAAAATAGGGCTTCCCTGGTGGCGCAGTGGTTGAGAGTCCGCCTGCCGATGCAGGGGACACGGGTTCATGCCCCAGCTCGGGAGGATCCCGCATGCTGCGGAGCGGCTGGGCCCGTGAGCCATGGCCGCTGAGCCTGCGCGTCCGGAGCCTGTGCTCCGCAACGGGAGAGGCCACAACAGTGAGAGGCCTGCGTACTGCCAAAAATAAATAAATAAATAAAAATAGAATTATCCAATGATCTAGCAATTCCACTTCTGGGTAGATATGCAAAAGAACTGAAAGTTGGATCTCAAAGAAATATTGGGTTGGCAAAAAAGTCCATTCGGGTTTTTCCATAATATGTTAACATTTTGGTCAACCCAATATTTGTACATTCATGTTCAGTGGCATTATTCACAATAGCCAAAAGATAGAAACAACCTAAGTGCTCATCAAAAGATAAACAGAAAATGTGGCACATACAGAAAATGGAATATTATTCAGCCTTAAAGGAAGAAAAGGCCTTCCCTGGTGGCACAGTGGTTAAGAATCCACCTGCCAACACAGGGGACATGGGTTCGAGCCCTGGTCCAAGAAGATCCCACATGCCGTGGAGCAACTAAGCCCATGCACCACAACTACTGAGTCTGCACTCTAGAGCTTGTGTGCCACAACTACTGAATACCGCGTGCCTAGAGCCCGTGCTCTGCAACAAGAGAAGTCACAGTAATGAGAAGCCATGCACCGCAAAGAAGAGTAGCCCCCACTTGCCTCAACTAAAGAAAGCCCGTGGGCTTCCCTGGTGGCGCAGTGGTTGAGAGTCCGCCTGCCGAGGCAGGGGACACGGGTTCGTGCCCCGGTCCGGGAAGACCCCACATGCCGCAGAGCGGTTAGGCTCATGAGCTATGGCCGCTGAGCCTGCGCATCCGGAGCCTGTGCTCTGCAGTGGGTGAGGCCACAACAGTGAGAGGCCCGCGTACCGCAAAAACAAACAAAACAAAAAGAAAAAAAAAAAAAAAAAAAGAAAGCCCGTGAGCAGAAATGAGGACCCAACGCAGCCAAAAGCGCGGAGCAACAAGGACCTGACGCAGCCAAAAATAAATAAATAATTTATTTTTTTTAAAAAAATGGAAATCCTGACACATGCCATACATGCCTTCAACAATCTTGAAGACAACATGTCTTGAGGACATTATGCTAAGTGAAATAAGCCAGTCAGAAAACGACAAATTATGTATATGACTCCACTTATATGAAGTATCTAGAGTAGTCAATACTCAGAAACTGAAGGCAGAATGGTGGTTACCAGGAGCTGGAGTAAATGGGAAGTTGCTCTTTAATGGATATAGAGTTTCAGTTTTAGAAGATGAAAAAGTTCTGGAGATTGGTTGCACAACAATGTGAATATACTTAACACTACTGAACTAAACACATAAAAATAATTAAATTGTAAATTTTGTTACAATTTACAATTTTGTATATTATATCACAATTTAAATTTTTTCTTAAATCAACTGTATTTCTATATATTGGCAACAAACAGTTGTGAATTTAAAATTTCTTAATAATTTACATTTATATTACATTTACATGTTCAATAGCACCTAAAACGTGTGATATAGGGAAAATGTGACAAATGACCCAAAAGACCTGTTGAAACTTACAAAGCACAGTTGAAAGAAATTAAAGATCTAAAATAAATGGAGAAATACCTCATTTATGGATCAGAAGCCTATACTGTTTTCAATTCTTCCTAAACTGATCTTCTGGATCAACAAAAGCCCAATGAAAATATCAGCGGGCTTTTTTGTAGAAATTGACAAGCTGATTCTATAATTCTAAAATGCAAAGGACCCAGAATAGCCAAAACAGTTTTAAAAGAGAAGAACAAGGTTGTAGGACAAACTCTATTCGTTCCAAATCTTACTATGAATCTCCAGTAATAGCGATTGAATGGTACTGATGTAAAGATAAACAGATCAATGAAACAAAATAAAGAATCCAGAATAGACTGACACATACATGGATAACTGAATTTTGACAAAGGTGCAAAGGCAATTCAGTGAATAAGTCTTTTCAACAGAAGAGGCAACAATTCACGTTACCATATGCAAAAAAAGAAATGCTACTGATACTGTACACCATATAAAAAACTAATTCAAAATGGGTCATAAACCTAATTGTAAAATTTTTAAAAATTCTAAAAATATAAAAGGAAATTATTTTGATACTGAGTTAGGATTTCTTGGATATGAAACCAAAAACACAATCCCTAAAGAGCATATTGATAAAATTAAATTTCATGAAAACTTCTGCTGAGAAGAAAATATTTGCAAACATATATCTGATAAAAGACTTACAACCCCAATATATAAAGAACTCTTAAAACTCAATTATAAGATAATAAACGACCCAACAACAACAAATAAGTAGGCAAAAGATGCGAACAGACACTTCACCAAGAGGATATACAAATGGCAAGTAAGCTTATGGAAAGATGTTGAACATAATTAGCCATAGGGAGATGCAAAATAAAAGCATGGTAAGATACCACTACAGACCTACTAGAAGGGCTAAAATTGACTGACCAAGTGTTGATGAGGATGTAGATGAACTCTCATAGTGCTAGTGCCAATGCAAAATTAAAATTTAAAAATTTTCAAAACAGCTGGGCAGTTTCTTAAAAAGTTAAACAACACACCTACTATATGATCCAGCCATTCCACTTATTTACTTAAAAGAAAATAAAGTATACTCCATACAAAGACTGGTTCATGAACGCTCATCGCCGCTTTATTTGTAACCGCCAAAAACTGGTGATAAACCAAATGTTCACCAAGGGATGAATGGATAAACAAACTGATACATCCATACAACTGAACACTACTCAGCAACAAAAAGAATGCACTACTGATTTATACAACATGAATAAATCTCAAAATAATTTATCTGAGTTGAAAAAAGCCAGACCAAAAAGAATATATTCTGTATGAGCCCATTTATATAAAACTTTAAAAAATTAAAACTAATATATAGTAACAGAAAGTAGATAAATGCTTGCCTGGGAAGGTAGAGGTGGATAGAAGATGTACAAATGGGCACAAGGAAACTTTTAGGGGTGATGGATATGTTCACTATGTTGATTGCAGTAACGATTTCAGAAGTGTCAAAACACAAATCTGTACACTGTAAACATATATAGTTTTTATAATTACATTTCAATAAAGCTGTTTTTAAAAGACAAGCAAATACAAAGCTACATATAAAAAAGTCAGGCATCTAGATAGGAAATTGACCAAACTTCACAAATATGATGTTTTTTGCAGGGTTAAAAACTCTTATTTTTTATAATTGATTACAGATACTAAGGACAAATTTCTCTTCCAATTTTCATATAACAATGCCCTTGCTACGCCACAACCTCTTTCCCCAGGGCACATCTCAGATTTCATAAACCACTTGTGAAGGTTCTATGAGACACTACACTAGAAGGAGGGAGAGAGGGAAGGAAGGAAAGAGAAAGAAGGGGGAAAGGAGAGAGAAAACACCAGCAAGAAGGAGAATGAGGAATAAAAAGACGCTTCCATAGTGTAATAAAGCATGTTTATCTCACCTGTATAGCTAACATCATCCTTGACAGTGGAAAAAGTATATATTCCTGTTATGCAGAGAAGGCTGTGCACTTTTACAATTACTACTGAACATTTTCCTGGATATAGTTCATATAATACAGAAATAAAACATGAAATTAATGCCACTTGAAAAATTCGTGAATATTTATCCAGAAGACCCTAAAGAATATTTTTTAAAGATAAGGTAAAAATTACCAATGTCAGCAATAAAAAAAAAATAGACTAAAGATCCTACAGTAATTAAAAAGAGCCTAAGAGGCTGTTAGGAACAACTTTATGCCAATTAATTTGAAATTTTAGATGAAGTGGACAAATTCCTAGGAAAATACAACTTACTAAAATTGACAGAAAGAAACAGAAAATCAAACGGAAAATCTACATTGTTCTAGAACTACATTAGCCAAAAAAACTGAAGAACCATAAAGTTCTACAACTGTATTACCATCTTACACAAACTCTTCAGAGAATAAAACAGAACTCTCCAATCTGTTTTATAAGTCCAACCAAAACTTATATAAAAGCAACAAGCTAATTTCATTGATAAGCATAATTACTGGTTTAAACTAGACTAATTTACTTCTCTAACACACATTCATTTTAGACTATTTTAGATTAAAGGACTATTTTAGATTAAAAGATACACAGCTGTAGTTCCTGTCTTCAAAGACTTAATCTAGTAAGAAAACCAGTGGGAAAGGATGCTCAGATATCCTAAGAAGCAAGTTTTACAAAATCCTACCTATACTAGGCCTAAGAACAACATAACAGCAGCAACAACGTCTGTGTTCTGATAAAGGCTTGAAAGTTGACTAGAGATCTGCATAATTCTTAATATGAAATATAAATGTTTCTGCTATGAAAGCACAATGCATTTACTTTTATAAATTGCGATAGATCAACTGCTCACAAATACTTTTCATTTCTTTTATCTGCTATAATTTACTTAACAGAGTTTGGTTGTGCTAATGTCCAGTACTATTTTATTACTAAAATGATCATACTGATTCCTAACAGTGTTAAGAATTGAAAGCTAATTAAAAAAAAAAAAAATTCCCCTAAAATGTCCCTAGGTCCGCTCTCACTTTTTTTTTTTGGCCGTGCCACCCGTGGGATGTGGGATCTTAGTTCCCTGACCAGGGATGGAACCCGTGCCCCGCTGCAGTGGAAGCATGGAGTCTTAACCACTGGACCACCAGGGAAATCCCCTCTTTCACCTTTTTACAAACAAAACATATCTAGTCATTTTAGCCTTTTTTGGGGGGTAACAAGCTGCTCTTGAGTACTATTTCCATTTTGCCTATAAAGTATATAATACTCTTGTCCTTATAAATCAAAATTAGTCTTTACAGGAGCCCCTCTGAAACGGTCTGAGGAAAATCAACTAAAAACACATCAAATGTCACCAGAATGGCATTGATCCTGAGAGGCCCTACATCAGAGATCTTAACTGGTATCTAAGTACTGGCTTTTTGGAGTCAATGAACATTCTGAAATACAGAGTATGCTAAACTCAGTTGTGTTTTCTTTGCAGAAAATCCTTAATTCTCTTCAGATGCTCAAAGGTAAATGATTCCAAAAGGATATGCATTCAATGATAATGCAAATAATTCTGACACAACATTTCAAGGTGTATGTACACGCACAATTAGGAAGGGATAGAGCAAAGAAAGGACAATAAAACAAGAACTTATTTACTATACAAAACTCCCTTTTCTAGATTGCAATCATCTCTTTGAATAAATATGTGATTCCCTCTATTATTCAGGTCAATACATCTCTTTGCCAAACAAGGTAGAAAAAAGTTTCAGCTGATTCCCTGTATGTGGGCAGTCTTGCTTGTGCTTATTAGTAGCATCGAAACTGAAACCATGGATACACTAGAATCAAGCTATAAGGAAATTCCAACACATTAAAATGAAGTCAAGTCTTGGAGGCCAAAGAATGTAGCACCTGGAAGCAATACTAGAAAGAAACTGCAAACAGGAAAGATGTATAATTTGGGGGTACTGGCATATGACACGAACATATATGATTAAAGACATTCACTACTTTCCCAGGCAACACACATTACAAAAAGCACCAGTGGCTGAACCCTGCTACCTACCCATGCTATAGTCATCTAAGTAGAGCAAGCACTAAAACTCACTGTCAGAATTCACTGCAATTTATCAATACTGACTAGACACACCTTAAGAGGTAAGGAAAGACTGGACAGGAATCTGTGCCTAAATTAGCATCAACTCACAGGGAAAGCAATCAGGGAATAAACTGTCTCAGTTTCTTTGAGTACACATTCCTCAAAAATTCCTGTTCTAAGCATATAAAATCAGCAACTTTAACTTTTAGGTTGGGGTCTAGTTCCTCTATAGATTAGTAAATGGGAGAGAACTGAATGCTTTTTATCAGACAAGGATCACCATACATTCTGAGCAATCATTCATGCTTAAAATATTGAGAAATAATAACACTAAAAGCTAATATTTATTGAGGACTTACCAGGTGCCAGGTTGTAGTAACCCTCACAATACTATGAGGTAAACACTATCATTAATGTGGAGAGGTTATATAACTTGCCCAAAGTTATACAGGTAATAAAAAGTGGGAACTGGGATTCCAAGCATGCTCACCTAATCACTATGCTTTAATGCTTCAACCTGCCAGGTTACTTTTTTTACCCTATAAGCCAAAGAGAGCCAATGAAAATATTTAAGGACAGCAGTAATGATCATATTTACACGTTAGATTACACTAATCAATACTGTGGAGAGCAGCATGATGATGAAGTAAGCAAGGGTCTCAAGAGATAGTCAAAATCTAGGTCAAAAATGCTAAGGAACTGAACCACAGGAATGCAGAAAGGATAAAAAACCTAAAATCTTTACCTGGTAAACTTAGCTAGACTTATTAACTTATTGGATGAAGGGATGGGAAAGGATGGAGTCTACCTCTCAGGTTACTAGCTTGGCCACTGGTAATTATGGTCTATCAATTCAAAGACAGGAGGAGGAACTGGCAGTTTCGTTTCCCTTAGTCGGCAGGAAGATAAGTCTGCATTTTATGTAATCAAAAACAAAACGAGAAAAACCAATACTATAGAATTTCCCTCCTCCTACCAAAAACACTTTCCCACTTTCCAGAAATCTTATCTTCGAAATGAAGAACTCCTAATTTTTTTTTCTCAAAAATAAGAAGGCACTTGGGCAGGAAGGGGCCTTCAACATCATTTAGCATTCTTTAAAAGCAAATTAAATCTGAAGCCGACTGCATATAATTTAATTTCCCTAAAATTTCTATTTTCTTTGGGAAAAGTCTCCTTGGCATTAGTTTCTATTCATTGTACTGTTTCTATATTCCCTGTCCTAAACAGAGCAAAAAAGAAAAAAATATATCTTTGAGAAATGACACTCTATGCTTAGAATTCCAACGTCAGACACTTAAGCGCCACTGACAGCCTGTTCTGCTGAATCCAGGCCAATTAAACCACTGCTTCGGAAGCCATCTGAATCTCACGTGAAACTGTTAAAAGAGATTAGCCTGAATACGCTCTACAGTTGGGCCCTGGGATAGGCAGCTTCCTCTGAAAGCCTGCTCACCAACCGCTTCTGCGACCGCCTAGAGAACCATGAAGGAACAGGAAGGCGCTGCCCAGCCTCCACCGCCAGCTTCCCGGTCCAGGGCCCAATGCCGGTTCTAAAGGTTCTCCATACATCTTCTAAGTAGGCTCAAACCAGAAAGTGCACCATGAAAATAGTATCCACTGTCACGTGTATGGAGAACTCTGAAAGAACCAAATTACTTATATTCACGGTCCCACGTCGGGTGTCTTTTGAATCAATAACCAAGTCGCCTACATTTTTGTCTAGCGATGAGCAGCGCTAGGAAAGCCTAGCAGTAATGAATTCGGCTGGCTGACACGGAAAAGGACAGGCTTTCCGACAGCCAGAGCCCCTCGAGCCGACGCGGAGGATCAGTGTATCCTCATCCCCAGGCGACCCAGGCCCCAGCCCCGCATCAGGCGTCCCCGGACTCCGGCCGCGACGCCGCCCAACCTCCCCTGGCTTGGGGCTTCGGGCTGAGTAAAGCGTCCGAACTCCGAGCCCGCGCTCACCGAACTGCCGCTCGCGGCCCGCGCGCCCGCGCGCTTCTCCAGCATGGCTCCCGCCTCGGGCTCCGACGCCGCCTTCACCTCCCTCTCCAGTGGAGATTCCGCGTTCATGCCGCTGCCATGCCCGCGCCGGCTGGGGGTGTTCCGGGACTACAGCTACGCCGCAAATGCGGCGGCTGGGCCCGCGCTCTCATGGGCTCCGCGGCCCAAAGCGGCCTGCGGTTCAGGCGGCGGCGCCAGTGGCAACTCCGAGGGCTGTGAGCGCTGCCGAGGCCGGAGCAGCAAGAGAAACGAGGCGAGAAGAGCAGCTAAAAGCGGGCACAAGCCACAGCCACGAACAGAACTCAACTCAGAAAGCCGCCAACAGCGTCTCCAGCGGCCGAGGTAACCCCGCTCCGCTTCCCCACAAGCCAGCGAGGGGCAGGAAGCCCCGCCCCGGATCTCAGCTCCCGCCACAAGTTCGTCGCCTGTGCCCAAAGCCTCAACAGCGCCCGCCCACCCCAGGCCCCGCCTCCACGTTTCCGGGGCCACCTTGGCGTCAGGACTCCGCAGCACGCCGGAAATGCGTCATCTCCCAAGGCCCCCAAGAGTAGTTTCTTTTTCTGGGACAGAACCGGATCTGGGGAGCTGAGGGTGTCAGGTGCAGGGGGTTTTGTTAGTGACTGCACTTCTGGTCTTGGTTTGGTTCCCCCAACAAGTATATGGATGGGCACTTTCAGACACGGATACAGAGCCCCGGGATCTGGAATCCCGAACTGGGGAAGTGCCGTATGCTATAACTACGATATTCTGTTCCTCTTCAAAGTCTATAAAGAAGCTGACAGAGAGCTTACCTGGGCTGTGGGATTCATAGGAAGGACAGTCTTAGGAAACATACAGGTTCCTGTTCCAATCCAGAGCTACTTGATGGTACCAACACGGTGTATATTAACTGATTACTCAAAATCTCAGATCATGTTTGGGTAAAGTGCTGATGTACAGAAATCAGCTAACACTAACTGTGGCTCTATAAATGTTATGATTACTGGCTGGAAAGGACCTTGTGAGATATTACTTCCTACTTTGCAGATGCCAACCTAAGCTCCAAAAGTAAAGTGGCTTGGCTAGTTAAAGAGTTAATGGGATAGATAGGACCTGCTCCACGAATTTGGGGAACAAATATAGTCAGAATATTTTTTATTAGGTGTTTGAGAATTCGATGCCTATTTGAAAGAACACAAACACTGAAACTCTGAAGAACTTATGTCTTCCTCCTTATTAAAGAGACCCAGGTGGACTTAACTGAAGAATGGAGTAAGTCCAGTCATTTCACTATTGATTTGCATCTTGTATTATTGTTGTTGTTTTAAATGGGTCTTGTACAATCCTAAAGATTTTTGTTTGATTTGCTATTGTGTATCCATTGGCTTAGGTCCCTTCCAGGGCTTGAGTCCATAGCACTTGGTGTACTGAGTTATAGCTTCATTTACACTCACTGATCAGACATTGCTTCCCAAAGCATATTGATGTCCAAAATCAGTTTATCCTGAAAGAACATAGAAATTCTTGTATTGAGCTCAGTTCATCTACCTAGACTGACCCTTCTATCAGGGACTTTACTGCTACTTATCCTTGACTGAAGGCTTTTTAGTCGGCACTAGGAAACTGACAGGATTTCAGAAGCCACCAGCCTTGAATTGTGAGTAGGAAATTCCCCCAACGATACCTCAGACCAGTTGTCCCCTATCCTATTCTTAAATATAGCCAGAAAAGAGGATATGTTAAATAGGCCCAATCCATTTATGGATAGCTGTCATATTTTGGAATTATGTCCTTTTTATTAAGCCAAAAACTATTTCATCCATACTTTGATTCTGGTTCTGCCTTCTATATCTGTACAAACATGTCTAATTCCATTTGTGTGAAATGCCAAGATGAACTTGTCATCTTTCTTGATTATATTCTAAATACATACCAGTTTGTGAAAATCCCAATTAAAATGCATTGCCAGAAATGTAACACTGGAAGTAATATTTGATGATGGCACTGTGAGGTCTGGTCCCTTGATTTGCAGAGTCATAAAAGTAAATTTTAGGAGATGAATTATTTATTGCATTGTGTTGATAGTTATACCATAGGAATTAAATAGACCCTTATTCTTACCTTCTAATTAATTCTGCACTAATCAATGTCAAAGACCTGGGATTCCACATAATTTAATTCAACATCCTAGGCTCTAGGAAAATAATGGCACTCACTGAAGGATACGTGTGTTATGGTATCTGGAAAATTGGATATCCATATGCAATCCATGAAATTGGACCCTTGTCTTAACACCGTACATCACTCAAAGTGGATGAAATTCTCAAACATAAGACCTGAAACTCTAAAACTACTGAAAGAAAACAGGGAAAAAATCTGACTGGACAAATATTTTTTTGATATGACACCAAAAGCACAGGCTACAAAGCAAAATTAGACAAGTGAGATTGCATATAAAGCTTTTGTACAGCAAAGGAAATAATCAACAAAATGAAAAAGCAACCTACTGAATGGGAGAAAATATTTTCAAATTATATATCCAATAAGGGGTTAATATCTAAAATATATATGGAACTCATGCAACTTAATAGCAAATAGATAAATAAATAGCCTGATTAAAACATGGGCAAGGGCTTCTCTGGTGGCACAGTAGTTGAGAGTCCGCCTGCCGATGCAGGGGACACGGGTTCGTGCCCAGGTCTGGGAAGATCCCACGTCCCGCGGAGCGGCTGGGTCCGTGAGCCATGGCCGCTGAGCCTGCGCGTCCAGAACCTGTGCTCCGCAAAGGGAGAGGCCACAACAGTGAGAGGCCCACGTACCGCAAAAAACAAACAAAAAGAAACCACATGGGCAAAAGACCTAAATAGACATTTCTCAAAAGAAGACGTGCAAATGACCAACAGGTATATGAAAAGATGCTCAACTTCACTAATCATCAAGGAAGTGCAAATCAAAACCACAGTGAGATACCACCTCAAATCTGTTAGAATGGCTGTTATAAAAAAGACAAAAAATAACAAGTGTTGCAAGAATTTTGATAAAAGTGAACATGTGTACACTGCTGGTGGGAATGTAATTGGTACAGACAATGTGGAAAACAGTATAGAGCTTCTCCCCAAAAGTAAAAAAACAAAATTACCATATGATCCAGCAATCCCACTTCTGGGTATATATCCAGAAGAAATAAAATCAGAATCTCAAAGAGATATCTGCACTCCCATGTTTATTGCAGCATTATTCACAGTTGGCAAGATATGGAAACAACATAAATATTTATCTTCAGATGATTGTTTAAAGAAAATGTGATATATATATATATGTATATTGCAATATTATATAATTCATCATTTTAAACGATGTAAATATGGCCATTTGTGACAACATGGATGAGCCTGGAGGACATTATGCTAAATGAAATAAGCCAAATACAGAAAGACAAGTATTGCATGATGTCACTTACATGTGGAATCTAAAATAGCCAAACTCCTAGAAGCAGTGGAGTAGAATGGTGGTTTCCAGGGGTTTGAGGAAGAGAGAAATGGGAGATGTTTGTCAATGAGTATATAATTTCAGTTATGCAAAATAAGTTCTGAAGACCTAATGTACAGCAGTGTGACTGTCATTATCAGTACTGTATTGTGTTCTTGAAATTTGCTAAGAGGGTTGATCCTAAGTGTTCTCATTACAAAAAGAAAAACGAAAGAAAATGGCAACTGTGAAGCGATAGATATGTTAATAGCTTGGTTGGAGTGACTATTTCATAGTCTATATGAATATCAAAACATCAACTGAACACCATAAATTTTTTCAATTTTTATTCATTATACCTCAATAAAGCTGGAGCAATAATTAATAAAAAATAATTTAATAAACATTTTAATTAAGAAAAGGAAAAGCTGTTAAACTCATGGTATGGTTTATTACAGTGAAAGGATGCAGATTGAAATCAGAAAAGTTAAAGGGCACATAGGGCAGAGTCCAGGAGAGACCATGCAACAAGTTTCCAGTTGTCTTCTCTGAGTGGAGGCTATGGATATCGTTTAATTACCCCAGCAATGATGTGTGACAATATGCATGAAGCCCAGGAAGCTTACCTAAGCCTTGGTATCCAAGGTGTTTATTGGGGGTCAGTCACATAGCATGGAGCACCAAGTGACTGACCTTAGGTACTCAGTCCCCAGCCCCTCCAGGGATGATATTGATACCAAGTGGCCCAAAGACCCCATCATAAATCACATTGTTAGCATAAGCTTCCTAGCATACTCCAAGGCCCCAGGTAAACAAAGCCATTATTATCAGGCTTATAGGGAAATTCCAAGGGCTTAGAGGTTATCTCCCAGAAGATAGTCACGGGCCAAACCTTTGTTTCTTGGGGTGTTTTTTTCATCTATATTGGAGTATAATTGCTGTACAAGGGTGTGTTAGTTTCTGCCTTATAACAAAGTGAATCAGCTATGCATATACATATATCCCCATATCTCTTCCCTCTTGCGTCTCCCTTGCCCCACCATCCCACCCCTCTAGGTGGTCGCAAAGCACCCAGCTGAACTCCCTGTGCTATGCGGCTGCTTCCCACTAGCTATCGGTTTTACATATGGTAGTGTATCTATGTCCATGCCACTCTCTCACTTTGTCTCAGCTTAACTTTCCCCTCCCCATGTCCTCAAGTCCATTCTCTAGTAGGTCTGTGTCTTTGTTTCCATCCTGCCCCTAGATTCATGACCTTTTTTTTTAGATTCCATATAAATGTGTTAGCGTACGGTATTTGTTTTTCTCTTTCTGACTTACTTCACTCTGTATAACAAATTCTAGGTCCATCCACATCACTACAAATAACTCAATTTCGTTTCTTTTTATGGCTGAGTAATATTCCATTGTATCAAGATGTGCCACATCTTGATCCATTCATCTGCCGATGGACACTTAGGTTGCTACCATGTCCTGGCTATTGTAAATAGAGCTACAATGAACATTGTGGTACATGACTCTTTTTGAATTATGGTTTTCTCAGGGTATATGCCCAGTAGTGGGATTGCCGGGTCGTATGATAGCTCTATTTTTAGGTTTTCAAGGAACCTCCATACTGTCCTGCACAGTGGCTATATCAATGTACATTCCCACCAACAGTGCAAGAGGGTTCCATTTTCTCCAAACCCTCTCCAGCATTTTTGATGATGGCCATTCTGACTGGTGTGAGATGATATCTCATTGTAGTTTTGATTTGCATTTCTCTAATGATTAATGATGTTGAGCATTCTTTCATGTGTTTGTTGGCAATCTATATATCTTCTTTGGAGAAATGTCTATTTAGGTATTCTGCCCATTTTTCGATTGGGTTGTTTGTTTTTTTGATATTGAGCTGCATGAGCTGCTTGTATGTTTTGGAGATTAATCCTTTGTCAGTAGCTTCGTTTGCAAATATTTTCTCCCATGCTGAGGGTTGTCTTTTTGACTTCTTTATTGTTTCCTTTTCTGTGCAAAGCTTTTAAGTTTCATTAGGTCCCATTTGTTTATTTTTGTTTTTATTTCCATTACTCTAGGAGGTGGGTCAAAAAGGATCTTGCTGTGATTTATGTCATAGAGTGTTCTGTCTCTGTTTTCCGCTAAGAATTTTATAATGTCTGGCCTTACATTTAGGTCTTCAATCCATTTTTACTTTATTTTGTGTATGGTGTTAGGGAGTGTTCTAATTTCATTCTTTTAGATGTAACTGTCCAGTTTTCCCAGCACCACTTATTGAAGAGGCTCTCTTTGCTCCACTGTATATTCTTGCCTCCTTTTTTTTTTTTTTTTTTTTTTTTTTTTTTTTTTTTTTTGCGGTACGCGGGCCTCTCACTGTTGTGGCCTCTCCCGCTTCGGAGCACAGGCTCCGGACGCGCAGGCTCAGCAGCCATGGCTCACGGGTCCAGCCGCTCCGTGGCATGTGGGATCTTCCCGGACCGGGGCACGAACCCGCGTCCCCTGCATCGGCAGGCGGACTCTCAACCACTGCGCCACCAGGGAAGCCCTTGCCTCCTTTATCAATGATAAGGTGGCCATATGTGCATGGGTTTATCTCTGGGCTTTCATTCCTGTTCCATTGATCTATATTTCTGTTTTTGTGCCACTACCATGCTGTCTTGATTACTGTAGCATTGTAGTATAGTTGGAAGTCAGGGAGGCTGATTCCTCCAGCTCCTTCTCAAGATTGCTTTGGCTATTCGGGGTCTTTTGTGTTTCCATACAAATTGTGAACTATTTTGTTCTATGAAAAATGCCAGTGGTAGTTTGATAGGTATTGCATTTAATCTGCAGATTGTCTTGGGTAGTATAGTCATTTTCACAATGTTGATTCTCCCAATCCAAGAACATGGTATATCTCTCCATCTATTTGTATCATCTTTAATTTCTTTCATCAGTGTCTTATAGTTTTCTGCATACAAGTCTTTTGTCTCCTTAGTAGGTTTATTCCTAGGTATTTTATTCTTTTTGTTGCAAAGGTAAATGCAAGTCTTTCCTTAATTTCACTTTCAGATTTTTCATCATTAGTGTATAGGAATACTAGAGAT
This sequence comes from Phocoena sinus, assembly GCF_008692025.1. Classification (NCBI taxonomy): domain Eukaryota; kingdom Metazoa; phylum Chordata; class Mammalia; order Artiodactyla; family Phocoenidae; genus Phocoena; species Phocoena sinus. The sequence goes on from NC_045768.1 coordinate 91,658,915, forward strand.
TTCTGTGCATTAATTTTCTATCCTGCTACTTTACCAAGTTCATTGATTAGCTCTAGTAGTTTTCTGGTAGCATCTTTAGGATTCGCTATGTAGAGTATCATGTCATCTGCAAACAGTGGCAGCTTTACTTCTTCTTTTCCAATTTGGATTCCTTTTGTTTCTTTTTCTTCTCTGATTGCTGTGGCTAAAACTTCCAAAACAATGTAAATAATAGTGGTGAGAGTGGGCAACCTTGTCTTGTTCCTTATCTTAGTGGAAATGGTTTTAGTTTTTCACCATTGAGGACAATGTTGATTGTGGGTTTGTCATATGTGGCCTTTATTATGTTGAGGTAGGTTCCCTCTAATGCCTACTGTCTGGAGGGGTTTTTTTTTGTCATAAATGCATGTTGAATATTTTTCTTTTTTGTGTGGTACACGAGCCTCTCACAATTTCAGTTTTGTTAAATTTACCAAGGCTTGATTTGTGACCCAAGATACGATCTATCCTAGAGAATGTTACATGAACACTTGAGAAGAATGTGTACTCTGTTGTTTTTTGATGTAATGTCCTGTAAATGGCAATTAAGTCCATCTTGTTTAATGTATCATTTAAAGCTTGTGTTTCCTTATTTATTTTCATTTTGGATGGTCTGTCCATTTGTGAAAGTATGGTGTTAAAGTTCCCTACTATGATTGTGTTACTGTCGATTTCCCCTTTTATAGGTGTTACTATTTGCCTTATGTATTGAGGTGCTCCTATCTTGGGTGCATAAATATTTACAATTGTTATATCTTTTTCTTGGATTGATCCCTTAATCATTGTGTAGTGTCCTTCTTTGTTTCTTGTAATAGTCTTTGTTTTAAAGTACATTGTGTCTGATATGAGAATTGCTACTCCAATTCTTTTGATTTCCATTTGCATGGAATATTTTTTTACATCCCCTCACTTTCAGTCTGTATGTGTCCCTAGGTCTGACGTGGGTCACCTGTAGACAGCGTATATTGTTTTTGTATCCATTCAGCCAGTCTATGTCTTTCAGCTGGAGCATTTAATCCATTTACATTTAAGGTAATTATTGATATGTATGTTCCTATTGCCATTTTCTTAATTGTTTTGTGTTTGTTATTGTAGGTCTTTTCCTTCTCTTGTTTTTCCTGCCTAGAGCAGTTCCCTTAGCATTTGTTGTTAAGCTGGATTGGTGGTGCTGAATTGTCTTAGCTTTTGCTTGTCTGTAAAGGTTTTCATTTCTCTGTCAAATCTGAATGAGATCCTTGCTGGGTAGAGTAATCTTGGTTTTAGGTTTTTCTCCTTCATCACTTTAAATATGTCCTGCCAGTCCCTTCTGCCTTACAGAGTTTCTGCTGAAAGATCACCTGTTAACCTTATGGGGATTCCCGGGTGTGTTATTTATTTTTTTTCCCTTGCTGCTTTTAATATTTTTTCTTTGTATTTAATTTTTGATACTTTGATTAATATGTGTCTTGGCATGTTTCTCCTTGGATTTATCCTGTATGGGGCTCTGTGCTTCCTGGACTTCGTTAACTATTTCCCTTCCCACATTAGGCAAGTTTTCAACTATGATCTCTTCAAATATTTTCTCAGCCCCTTTCTTTTTCTCTTCTTCTTCTGGGACCCCTATAATGCGAATGTTGGTGCATTTAATGTTGTCCCAGAGGTATCAAGACTGTCCTCCATTCTTTTCATTCTTTTTTCTTTATTCTGCTCTGCAGTAGTTATTTCCACTATTTCATCTTCCAGGTCACTTACCCGTTCTGCCTCAGTTATTCTGCTATTGATCCCTTCTAGAGAATTTTTAATTTCATTTATTGTGTTGTTCATCACTGTTTCTTTGCACTTTAGTTCTTCTAGTTCCTTGTTAAACGTTTCTTGTATTTTGTCCATTCTATTTCCAAGATTTTGGATCATCTTTACTATCATTATTCTGAATTCTTTTTCAGGTAGACTGCCTATCCCCTCTTCATTTGTTAGATCTGGTGGGTTTTTGCCTTGCTCCTTCATCCGCTGTGTGTTTCTCTGTCATCTCAGTTTGCTTAACTTACTGCATTTGGGGTCTGCTTTTCACAGGCTGCAGGTTCGTAGTTCCCATTGTTTTTGGTGTCTGTCCCCAGTGGCTAAGGTTGGTTCAGTGGGTTGTGTTGGCTTCCTGGTAGAGGGGACTAGTGCCTGTGTTCTGGTGGATGAGGCTGGATCTTGCCTTTCCAGTGGACAGGTCCACTTCTTGTGGTAGCTTGTGGGGTGTCTGTGTCCTTATTATGATTTTAGGCAGCCTCTGTGCTAATGGATTGGGTTGTGTTCCTGTCTTGCTAGTTGTTTGTCATAGGGTGTCCAGTACTGTAGCTTGCTGGTCGTTGAGTGGAGCTGAGTCTTGGCACTGAGATGGAGATATCTGGAAGATTTTCACCGTTTGATATTATGTGGAGCTGGGAGGTCTCTTGTGGACCAGTGTCTTGAACTTGGCTCTCCCACCTCAGAGACTCAGCCCTGACACCTGGCTGGAGTACCAAGAGCCTGTCATCCACACGGCTCACAATAAAAGGAAGAAAAGAAAGAAAGAATGAACGAATAAAATAATTATTTAAAAAATTTTCAAGTAATTAAAAACAGAAAAAATGAAAGAAAGAAGAGAACAACCAAACCAAAAAACAAATCCACCAATGATAACAAGTGCTAAAAATTATAATAGGAAAATAAAAAATAAAATGGATAGACCGAACCCTGGGACAAATTGTGAAAGCAAAGCTATCTCAGACAAAATCTCACACAGAAGCATACACATACACACTCACAAAAAGAGGAAAAGGGGGAAAAATAATAAATCTTGCTCTCAAAGTCCACCTCCTCAATTTGAGATGATTCGTTGTCTATTCAGGTATTCCACAGATGCAGTGTACATCAAGTTGTCTGTGGAGGTTTAATCCGCTGCTGCTGAGGCTGCTGCAAGAAATTTCCCTTTCTCTTCTTTGTTCGCACAGCTCCTGGGGTTCAGCTTTGGATTTGGCCCCGCCTCTGCATGTAGGTTGCCAGAGGACGTCTGTTCTTCACTCGGACAGGACGAGGTTAAAGGAGCCGCTGATTCGGGGGCTCTGGCTCACTCTGGCTGGGGGAAGGGAGGGGTATGGAGTTCGTGGTGAGTCTGCAGCAGCAGGGGCTGGCATGACCTTGCACCAGCCTGAGACGCACCGTGTGTTCTCCCAGGGAAGTTGTCCCTGGATCACGGCATCCTGGCAGTGGCAGGCTGCACAGGCTCCCGGGGGTGGAGGTGTGGATAGTGACCTGTGCTTGCACACAGGCTTCTTGGTGGCTGCAGCAGCAGCCTTAGTGTCTCATGTCCGTCTCTGGGGTCCGCGCTGATAGCCGTGGCTCACGCCCGTCTCTGGAGCTCCTTTGAGTGGTGTTCTTATTCCTCTCTCCTCACGCATCAGGAAACAAAGAGGCAAGAAAAAGTCTCTTGTCTCATCGGCAGCTCCAGACCTTTTCCTGGACTCCCTCCCGGCTAGCTGTGGCACACTAGCCCCCTTCAGGCCATGTTCATGCAGCCAACCCCAGTCCTCTCCCTGGGATCCGACCTCCGAAGCCCGAGCCTCAGCTCCCAGCCACCGCCCACCCCAGTGGGTGAGCAGACAAGTCTCTCAAGCTGGTGAGTGCTGGTCCGCACCAATCCTCTGTGCGGGAATCTCTCCGCTTTGCCCTCCGCACCCCTGTTGCTATGCTCTCCTCCATGGCTCTGAAGTTTCCTCCCTCCGCCACCCACAGCTACCTAGTGTGTGGAAACTTTTCCTCCTTCACAGCTCCCTCCCACTGGTGCAGGTCCCATCCCTATTCTTTTGTCTCTGTTTTTTCTTTTTCTTTTGCCCTACCCAGGTATGTGGGGAGCTTCTTGCCTTTTGAGAGGTCTGAGTTCTTCTGCCAACATTCAGTAGGTGTTTTATAGGGGTTGTTCCACATGTAGATGTATTTCTGATGTATTTGTGGAGATGAAGGTGATCTCCATGTCTTACTCTTCTGCCATCTTGAAGCTCCTCCAGGCCAAACCTTTGTTTGGAATATGTAGGCTTTAGGTGAGCCAGGCCTGCTGAGTTAGTCCTTCACTGAACACAATCTAATAAAATAAACAACTTAAATGTGATTTCTCCAAACCAAAATGTTTTATAATGTGTGCTAGAACCAAGACTCTTGCTACTCAATTTGTGACTTCTAGAAGTAAATTGTCAGGTTAATAAGGATACCCCCATCACAATTTGTAACTCAGAGAATTCGGAATGGGAGAAGAGAGACAGGCAGAAATAGCTGAAGACTTATGCATGCTATCAAAGAGCGGACAATCTAACAGAAGAGACGTGATAATAACACTGGCTACCATTTAGTGAGTGATTGGTGATAAGTGATTTATATATTACCTTTCATCTTCATCTTAACTTTATAAGGTAGGCATTTTAATCTTCATTTACATATGGATAAAACCAAGTGAGATATATTTAGAAATTTACCTTTGCTTTGCTGCCAGTAAATGGTTAAACAAGATACAAGTCTTGGTAGTCTCCTGCTGGTGGGAATTTAGGCTGGTAAGGCCTTTCTGGAAAGAAATCAGGTAATTCTTATTGATGTTAATATGCATTCCTCAGCAACCAAACAAACCATACTTGTGTATCTCAGAGAAATTCTCACATCAACACACAAAAGGATAGTGGCAGGAATTTGTATTGTACCATTATCTGTGGGATGAGGGTGTTGGAGACAATCTAGGCCTCCATGGCTGGATAAATTTAATGCGACAGATGCATACTATAGAACACTATGCAACAGAGAGAAGTAAGAGACTATATGCATACAAAAATTTTTGAGAGACTCTTCTATATTAAAAAGAAACTAAAGGTACCTAACAACCAAATATAAACAACCTTTATTGGATCCTTAGTTTAAAAAATAATAAATAAAGGCAGCAATAAAATATATTTGGGGGAGAAAATATGTAACATAGAGGGCAGTGAAAAGGTTAGTATCTGTATTTTACTAAGAGTTCTATATATCAATTTTAAAAAGACACATAATCTTCTCTTCCCCCCAAATGAGCAAAGAATCATGAACAGGGCAATTTCAAAATAAGAAATACAAACTGTTAAAAAACATAAAAAGATATATTCATTCTGATTAGTAAACAAAGAAATGTAAATTAGAATAATGAAACATCACTTTCCATTTTAAGAACAGCAAAGATTAAACAGAATAATAATATTCAAAGTTGGTGAAGGTGTAAATACTGGTGAAGTGTAAATTAGTTCAACTTTTTGGAGGTAATGAATTGGACAATATGAGCAAATTTTTACATAAATATTCCTTTGACCTACCTATTCTACAAGTTTAACAATTTGTAGAATCTGCTGTAGCTTTGTAGTATAGTTTGAAGTCTATATTTGAGTCTGATTCCTCCAGCTCCATTTTTTTCCCTCAAGATTGCTTTGGCTATTTGTATCTTTTGTGTCTCCATACAAATTTTAAGATTTTTTGTTCTAGTTCTGTAAAATATACCATTGGTAATTTGATAGGGATGCTGGTGTGGTTTTTAATGGAGTTAGTAATATAATACAATATCTAAGATAAAAAGTACACTGTATGGGATTAATGACAGTTTAGACCTGGCAGAAAAGATTAGTGAACTTGTTAACAGCAATAGAAGCTATGCAAAATGAAATACCGTGTGAAAAAAAGATTGGAAATAAATAGAGTGCCTCACTGTGTGACAACTTCACACACACTGGTCTAATTTATAGTTTGAGTCCCCAAAGGAGAATAGGGAGGGGCATAGAAAGTATTTGAAAAAATAATGACCAAAATTGTATAAATTTAATGAACCTATAAAGCCATAGATCCAAGAAGCTCAATAATACATAAGCACAAGTAACATGAAGAAAACACCAAAGTACGTCATAATCAAATTGCTTAAAATTAATTGTAAACAGAAAATCTTAAAATCAGCCCAAGTAAAGAAACACATTATGTACAATTATGTACAGAGGAACAAAGTTAAGAAAGAGACCATATTTTTCACTGGGAACAATGCAAGGTAGAAGACAGTGGAGCAACATCTGTAGAGTACTGAAAGAAGAAAAAAAGTCAACCTCGAGGAGGGACCTTGAAGATGGCGGAAGAGTAAGACGCGGAGATCGCCTTCCTCCCCACGGATACACCAGAAATACATCCACACGTGGAACAACTCCTACAGAACTCCTACTGAAGGCTGGCAGAAGACCTCAGACCTCCCAAAAGGCAAGAAACTCCCCACGTAACTGGGTAGGGCAAAAGAAAAAACAGAGACAAAAGAATAAGGACGGCACCTGCACCAGTGGGAGGGAGCTGTGAAGGAGGAAAAGTTTCCACACACTAGGAAGCCCCTCCGCGGGCGGAGACTGCGGGAGGCAGAGGGGGGAGTTACGGGACCGCGGAGTAGTGCACAGCGACGGGTGCGGAGGGCAAAGCAGGGAGATTCCTGCACAGACGATCGGTGCTGACCGGCACTCACCAGCCCGAGTGGCTTGTCTGCTCACCCGCCGGGGCGGGCGGGGCTGCGAGCTGAGGCTCGGGTTTTGGTTTTGGACGGAGCTCAGGGAGAGGACTGGGGTTGGCGGCTTGAACATAGCCTGAAGGGGTTAGTGCACCACGACTAGCCGGGAGGGAGTTCGGGGAAAAGCCTGCACCGGCCGAAGAGGCAAGAGACTTTTTCTTCCCTCTTTGTTTCCTGGTGCGCGAGGAGAGGGGTTTAAGAGCGCTGCTTAAAGGAACTCCAGAGACGGGCGCGAGCCGCGGCTAAAAGCGCGAACCCCAGAGACGGGCGCGAGCCGCGGCTGAGGGCGCGAGCCCCCAAGACGGGCGCGAGCCGCGGCTGAAAGCGCAAACCCCAGAGACGGGCGCGAGCCGCGGCTAAAACCGCGGACCCCAGAGACGGGCGGGAGACGCTAAGGCTGCTGCTGCCGCCACCAAGGGGCCTGTGTGCGAGCACAGGTCACTCTCCACACCCCTCTTCCGCGGAGCCTGTGCAGCCCGCCACTGCCAGGTTCCCGGGATCCAGGGACAACTTCCCCGGGAGTACGCACGGCGGGTCTCAGGCTGGTGCAACATCACGCCGGCCTCTGCCGCAACGTCACGCTGCCTCTGCAGCCGCAGGCCCGCCCCGCACGCAGTGCCCCTCCTACCCCCATCCCCCAACCCCCGGCCTGAGTGAGCCGGAGGCCCCGAATCAGCGGCTCCTTTAACCCCGTCCTGTCTGAGCGAAAAAACAGACGCCCTCCAGCGACCTACACGCAGAGGCAGGGCCAAATCCAAAGCTGAGCTCCTGTGAGCTGTGAGAACAAAGAAGAGAAAGGGAAATCTCTCCCAGCAGCCACAGAAGCAGCGGATTAAAGCTCCACAATCAACTTGATATACCCTGCATCTGTGGAATACCTGAATAGACAAGGAATGATCCCAAATTGAAGAGGTGGAATTTAGGAGCGAGATCTATGATTTTTTTCCCTTTTCCTCTTTTTGTGAATGTGTACGTGTATGCTTCTGTGTGAGATCCTGTCTGTATACTCTTGCTTCCACCATTTGTCCTAGGGCTCTATCCGTCCATGACTTTTTTTAAAAAATTCTTTTTCTTAATAATTAAGTTTAATTGTGATAACTTTATTATACTTTACCTTCGTTCTTTCTTTCTTTCCTTCCTTCCTTCCCTCCTTTAGACAACGAATCACCCCAAATTGAGGAGGTGGTCTCAGGGAGCAGGATTTATGATTTTTCCCCCTTTACCTCTTTTTGTGAAGGTGTATGTGTATGCTTCTGTGTAAGATTTTCTCTGTATAGCTTTGCTTCCAACATTTGTCCTAAGGTTCTATCCGTCCCTTTTTTTTTTCTAAATATTTTTTAATTCAATAACTATATTATACTTTATTTTATTTTTACTGTATCATCTTACTTTCTGTCTTTTTTCCTTCTTTCCCTCCTTCCTTCCTTCCTCCCTCCCTCCCTCCTTTCTTTCCTTCTTTGCTTCTTTCTTCCTTCCTTCCTTTCCTCCTTTCCTTCTTTCTTTACTCATACTTCTACTAATTCTCCCTACTTTTTCTCCCTTTTATTCTGAGCTGTGTGGATGAAAGGCTCTTGGTGCTCCAGCCAGGAGTCAGGGCTCTGCCTCTGAGGTAGGAGAGCCAACTTCAGGACACTGGTCAACAAGAGACCTCCCAGCTCCACATAATATTAAACGGTGGAAATATCCCAGAGACCTCCATCTTAACACCAGCACCCAGCTTCACTCAACGACCAGCAAGCCACAGTGCTGGACAACCTATGCCAAACAACTAGCAAAACAGGAACACAACCCCACCCATTAGCAGAGAGGCTGCCTAAAATCATAATAAGGCCACAGACACCCCAAAACACACCACCAGACGTGAACCTGCCCACTAGAGAGACAAGATCCAGCCTCATCCAGCACAACACAGGCACTAGTCCCCTCCACCAGGAAGCCTACACAACCCACTGAAACAACCTTAGCCACTGGAGACAGACATCAAAAACAACGGGAACTACGAAAGTGCAGCCTGCAAAAAGGAGACCCCAAACACAGTAAGATAAGCAAAATGAGAAGACAGAAAAACACACAGCAGATGAAGGAGCAAGATAAAAACCCACCAGACCTAACAAATGAAGAGGAAATAGGCAATCTACCTGAAAAAGAATTCAGAATAATGATAGTAAGGATGATCTGAAATCTTGGAAGTAGAATGGACAAAATGCAAGAAACAGTTAACAAGGACCTACAAGAACTAAAGATGAAACAAGCAACGATGAACAATGCAATAAATGAAATAAAAAGTACTCTAGATAGGATCAATAGCAGAATAACTGAGGCAGAAGAACGGATAAGTGACCTGGAAGATAAAGTAGTGGAAATAACTACTGCAGAGCAGAATAAAGAAAAAAGAATGAAAAGAACTGAGGACAGTCTCAGAGACCTCTGGGACAACATGAAACGCACCAACATTCGAATTATAGGGGTTCCAGAAGAAGAAGAAAGAAAGAAAGGGACTGAGAAAATATTTGAAGAGATTATAGTTGAAAACTTCCCTAATATGGGAAAGGAAGTAGTTAATCAAGTCCAGGAAGCACAGAGGGTCCCATACAGGATAAATACAAGGAGAAACACGCCAAGACACATATTAATCAAACTGTCAAAAATTAAATACAAAGAAAGCATATTAAAAGCAGCAAGGGAAAAACAACAAATAACACACAAGGGAATCCCCATAAGGTTAACAGCTGATCTCTCAGCAGAAACCCTACAAGCCAGAAGGGAGTGGCAGGACATACTGAAAGTGCTGAAGGAGAATAGCCTGCAACCAAGACTACTCTACCCAGCAAGGATCTCATTCACATTTGATGGAGAAATTAAAACCTTTACAGACAAGCAAAAGCTGAGAGAGTTCAGCACCACCAAACCAGCTTTACAACAAATGCTAAAGGAACTTATCTAGACACGAAACACAAGAGAAGGAAATGACCTATAGTAGCGAACCCAAAACAATATATAAAATGGAAATAGGAACATACATATCGATAATTACCTTAAATGTAAATGGACTAAATGCTCCCACCAAAAGACACAGATTGGCTGAATGGATACAAAAACAAGACCCTTATATATGCTGTCTACAAGAGACCCACTTCAGAACTAGAGACACATACAGACTGAAAGTAAGGGGATGGAAAAAGATATTCCATGCAAATGGAAACCAAAAGAAAGCTGGAGTAGTAATTCTCATATCAGACAAAATAGACTTTAAAATAAGGACTATTAAAAGGGACAAAGAAGGACACTACATAATGATCAAGGGATCGATCCAAGAAGAAGATATAACAATTGTAAATATTTATGCACCCAACATAGGAGCACCTCAATACATAAGGCAAATACTAACAACCATAAAAGGGGAGATCGACAGTAACACATTCATAGTAGGGGACTTTAACACCCCACTTTCACCCATGGACAGATCATCCAAAATGAAAATAAATAAGGAAACACAAGCTTTAAATGATACATTAAACAAGATGGACTTAATTGATATTTATAGGACACTCCATCCAAAAACAACAGAATACACATTTTTCTCAAGTGCTCATGGAACATTCTCCAGGATAGATCATATCTTGGGTCACAAATCAAGCCTTGGTAAATTTAAGAAAACTGAAATTGTATCAAGTATCTTTTCTGACCACAACGCCATGAGACTAGATATCAATTACAGGAAAAGATCTTTAAAAAATACAAACACATGGAGGCTAAACAATACACTACTTAATAATGATCACTGAAGAAATCAAAGAGGAAATAAAAAAATACCTAGAAACAAATGACAATGGAGACACAACGACCCAAAACCTATGGGATGCAGCAAAAGCAGTTCTAAGGGGGAAGTTTATAGCAATACAAGCCCACCTTAAGAAGCAGGAAACATCTCGAATAAACAACCTAACCTTGCACCTCAAGCAATTAGAGAAAGAAGAACAAAAAAACCCCAAAGCTAGCAGAAGGAAAGAAATCATAAAAATCAGATCAGAAATAAATGAAAAAGAAATGAAGGAAACAATAACAAAGATCAATAAAACTAAAAGCTGGTTCTTTGAGAAGATAAACAAAATAGATAAACCACTAGCCAGACTCATCAAGAAAAAAAGGGAGAAGACTCAAATCAATAGAATTAGAAATGAAAAAGGAGAAGTAACAACTGACACTGCAGAAATAAAAAGAATCATGAGAGATTACTACAAGCAACTCTATGCCAATAAAATGGACAATCTGGAAGAAATGGACAAATTCTTAGAAATGCACAACCTGCCAAGACTGAATCAGGAAGAAATAGAAAATATGAACAGACCAATCACAAGCACTGAAATTGAAACTGTGATTAAAAACCTTCCAACAAACAAAAGCCCAGGACCAGATGGCTTCACAGGTGAATTCTATCAAACGTTTAGAGAAGAGCTAACACCTATCCTTCTCAAACTCCTCCAAAATATAGCAGAGGGAGGAACACTCCCAAATTCCTTCTACGAAGCCACCATCACCTTGATACCAAAACCAGACAAGGATGTCACAAAGAAAGAAAACTACAGGCCAATATCACTGATGAACATAGATGCAAAAATCCTCAACAAAATACTAGCAAACAGAATCCAACAGCACATTAAAAGGATCATACACCATGATCAAGTGGGGTTTATTCCAGGAATGCAAGGATTCTTCAATATACGCAAATCTATCAATGTGATAAACCATATTAACAAATTGAAGGAGAAAAACCATATGATCATCTCAATAGATGCAGAGAAAGCTTTCGACAAAATTCAACACCCATTTATGATAAAAACCCTCCAGAAAGTAGGCATAGAGGGAACTTTCCTAAACATAATAAAAGCCATATATGACAAGCCCACAGCAAACATCATCCTCAATGGTGAAAAACTGAAACCATTTCCACTAAGATCAGGAACAAGACAAGGTTGCCCACTCTCACCACTCTTATTCAACATAGTTTTGGAAGTTTTAGCCACAGCAATCAGAGAAGAAAAGGAAATAAAAGGAATCCAAATCGGAAAAGAAGAAGTAAAGCTGTCACTGTTTGCAGATGACATGATACTATACATAGAGAATCCTAAAGATGCTACCAGAAAACTACTAGAGCTAATCAATGAATTTGGTAAAGTAGCAGGATACAAAATTAATGCACAGAAATCTCTGGCATTCCTATATACTAATGATGAAAAATCTGAAAGTGAAATCAAGAAAACACTCCCATTTACCATTGCAACAAAAAGAATAAAATATCTAGGAATAAACCTACCTAAGGAGACGAAAGACCTGTATGCAGAAAATTATAAGACACTGATGAAAGAAATTAAAGATGATACAAATAGATGGAGAGATATACCATGTTCTTGGATGGGAAGAATCAACATTGTGAAAATGACTCTACTACCCAAAGCAATCTACAGATTCAATGCAATCCCTATCAAACTACCACTGGCATTTTTCACAGAACTAGAACAAAAAATTTCGCAATTTGTATGGAAACACAAAAGACCCCGAATAGCCAAAGCAATCTTGAGAACGAAAAAAGGAGCTGGAGGAATAAGGCTGCCTGACTTCAGACTATATTACAAAGCAACAGTAATCAAGACAGTATGGTACTGGCACAAAAACAGAAAGATAGATCAGTGGAACAGGATAGAAAGCCCAGAGATAAACCCACGCACATATGGACACCTTATCTTTGATAAAGGAGGCAGGAATGTACAGTGGAGAAAGGACAGCCTCTTCAATAAATGGTGCTGGGAAAACTGGACAGGTACATGTAAAAGTATGAGATTAGATCACTCCCTAACACCATACACAAAAATAAGCTCAAAATGGATTAAAGACCTAAATGTAAGGCCAGAAACTATCAAACTCTTAGAAGAAAACATAGGAAGAACACTCTATGACATAAATCACAGCAAGATCCTTTCTGACCCACCTCCTAGAGTAATGGAAATAAAAACAAAAATAAACAAATGGGACCTAATGAAACTTCAAAGCTTTTGCACAGCAAAGGAAACCATAACCAAGACCAAAAGACAACCCTCAGAATGGGAGAAAACATTTGCAAATGAAGCAACTGACAAAGGATTAATCTCCAAAATTTACAAGCAGCTCATGCAGCTCAATAACAAAAAAACAAACAACCCCATCCAAAAATGGGCAGAAGACCTAAATAGACATTTCTCCAAAGAAGATATACAGAATGCCAACAAACACATGAAAGAATGCTCAACATCATTAATCATTAGAGAAATGCAAATCAAAACTACAATGAGATATCATCTCACACCAGTCAGAATGGCCATCATCAAAAAATCTAGAAACAATAAATGCTGGAGAGGGTGTGGAGAAAAGGGGACACTCTTGCACTGCTGGTGGGAATGTGAATTGGTTCAGCCACTGTGGAGAACAGTATGGAGGTTCCTTAAAAAACTACAGATAGAATTACCATATGACCCAGCAATCCCACTACTGGGCATATACCCTGAGAAAACCAAAATTCAAAAAGAGTCATGTACCAAAATGTTCATTGCAGCTCTATTTACAATAGCCAGGACATGGAAACAACCTAAGCGCCCATCATCGGATGAATGGATAAAGAAGATGTGGCACATATACACAATGGAATATTACTCAGCCTTAAAAAGAAATGAAATTGAGCTATTTGTAATGAGATGGATAGACCTAGAGTCTGTCATACAGAGTGAAGTAAGTCAGAAAGAAAAAGACAAATACCGTATGCTAACACATATATATGGAATTTAAGGGGAAAAAATGTCATGAAGAACCTAGGGGTAAGATAGGAATAAAGACGCAGACCTACTGGAGAACGGACTTGAGGGTATGGGGAGGGGGAGGGGTGAGTTTTGACAGGGCGAGAGAGAGTCATGGACATATACACACTAACAAACGTAGTAAGGTAGATAGCTGGGGGGAAGCAGCCGCAAGGCACAGGGATATTAGCTCGGTGCTTTGTGACAGCCTGGAAGGGTGGGATGGGGAGAGTGGGAGGGAGGGAGACGCAAGAGGGAAGACATATGGGAACATATGTATATGTATAGATGATTCACTTTGTTATAAAGCAGAAACTAACACACCATTGTAAAGCAATTATACCCCAATAAAGATGTTTAAAAAAAATAAAAAATAAAAAAAAATAAAATCTTAAAAAAAAAAAAAAAAAAAAGTCAACCTCACCGTGGAATTCTATCATTATTTATTTTGTTGTTCAAATTGTTCCATCTTTGGCCATTGGGAGCTCTTTCAGTTTTTCTCCTGTGTCCTTTTGAGAATTTTTTTTTCTTTAGAACTTTGTTACTTTCTGACACTACAGGATGCTCCAGGTTCATTTAGTATTTTCTCAGCCCAGCCTTAGGATCGGCCATTTCTGGTTTCTTTTATTACAGAATGATTCTTAGAAACCAAGATTTGGGTGGTGGGTGTGCTCATTGTCACTGAGGTGTCAATGCTTTTAGGTCATTCAATTTATACACAAATCTATATTTTTATATTTGTTTGAAAGGATTCACTTTAGTTGGCTTTTTTTCTCATGGAGGACTATACTTACTTAATCTTTTCAATTCCTTACATTCCATCCAGCAAAGCATTCTATTTGGCAAATTTGGCTAAAAGGCAAATGTGACTTACCTTCTGAAAAAACAAAAGTTATGCTGTTATGCATACTGAGATGATTCAGAATCAGATCAATTAAGCAAACATTCCATAAGGAGGGATGGAATTTTGAGTAATCCAGGCAGACAAAGAGTTTAGTCTACAATGTATATGAACTATGCAAAAAGTTAGAAATTTAAAGCCTTTTCCCCTTGCCCTACTTCTATGTGTTTCACATGCTAGATATTTGTGTTCCTGCCACCTGATACAATTCTATGCCTCAAGCACTAATTATTGCTGATATGGGTCAGCTCCTCCTGCTCCTTGGCACCCCCTCATAATCAATTATCAAATGTTACTTATACTTATGCATTTTCTCACCTCCTATCTCTCTTTCCCCATCCCCACATTGAAGCAATGATCGTGTCCTATTTATTCTGTACCTGCTCATTCCTACTGACACTGCCATAACCTTCTCATAACCTTCATAACCTTCTCATCTCTCAGTAGTTTAGTGTCTTTATCTGGTTTATTTCCACCTATGCATGCTCTCCTCAAACAGAATTGGTCTTTATGATACAAATCCATCTTATGTCACTTTGTTGCTAAAAATTATTCAAGGTCTCCTGTTTTTATGCAAGACAAGGCTCCAACACATTAGCATGATATGCATGGCCCAGGATAACTTTTTCCCACCTCTCAGCCTGATCATCTAGTACATTCTACAACCATGCCACTGTGCTCCCAAACCTGAGGCTCTTCCTGTGTAGAAGAGCCTCCTTTTCTCCCTCAACTCAGGTATCATCTCTACCAGGTCTTCCTCATATGTCTTCTTCTGTATCACATACATTTTCCTTGCAACTTGTTTGTACTTTGTGTATACTTTTTCTGTCAACATGTAATTCTCTAAATGTTAAAACATAATTCTCATGCCAATATTTCATTATCTCATTATTAAGGGAACCCATAAAATGAGTTCAAAGAGAATTTGAAAAACTGATTGTTACAATGAATGAGAACAAAAAGGAATAATGAATTAAGACTGCTAAATTAGATGCAGCCCTACTTTATGTCCTATAGTGTAATTAAATGTAACATTTGGGCTTATTTCCCCACCATTATAAAGAAAACCATCTCACCAGTTTCTTATGGGATAACTTCTAACTTTTCAGGGCTGTAAAACATCTGGGCTTAGTCAATAATAAATAGTTAAAAATAAATAATCAAACTTTTCCCTAAAGAGTCAGATGACCCTTAGATGGAATTTTTCAACAATTGTCTTCTAGCATGATGTATTGATATGGCATCTCCTTGCTTTATTTCCAAGATTGGAGTAATTTTTCTTAGTACTGTTATTGACTACCTTGATAGTGTACTTTTTAGTTCATTCAATCCTGGCACACACTGAACTTGAGGGAACTTAGATTATTGTTATTCAGACTATGGGAAGACTTTCCAGGGGTTATATGGCCATTGATAGTTTTAAGTACCTAATTTCCAGATTCTCACCTTAGGCAGGTACTCTTTACTACAGATACCTTGCTCCAAAAAGTGTCACTGCTTTGCATATTCTTCTTTCCCACATCCCTTTCCATAGTCATCCTTCACCCACTTCACTAAAGCTTCTCCACCCATTCCAAATCTGATCACAGACCCTGGTTTTAAATACTTCCAAGGGCCAAACAAGGGGACAGTTTGAGAAAGCTTCATCCCTGAGAGTGACATTTCATTTAAGCAACAGGCTCTTGTCAAGTCTCCAGTCACAGAGACTCCTAACACCATGTTTATTTGGATTAAACAATAAAATGAGAACATTTCTGTCAGAATGTGAGTTGGATTTGGCTGACTTATTTGACAATGATGATTAGTTTTGGCAAATAAGTCAAAGGGTGTTTATTTTCCGTAAAGTGAAAAGGCCAAATTGACCCCAAGAATTTTACAAAAAATTTTAAAATCCTGTCTGCAATATCCTGGAAAATATATCCTTTGTATCTGTAAACTAATGATAAAGCAATTGAAATGTCAACCTAAAAATGTATGTGAGGTTGAATAGGTTTTATTTGTTTGTTTGTTTAATATTGCTTTAAGAGGCAACAAGCAAAAAAATGAAGACAACTGCCTAGGAAGAAAATTCTGGACATCTGAACTCCAGTTGAAGCCACAGTCAACACCCTCATATTTTTGTTGTTGACTTGCTGAGCATTGTGGTGCCTCACTGGTTTAGTGTTGCCTCTCCCTTCAGCCTGGTCAGCTGATCTTTTTTCCACTGATTTGATTTTAGCACTCTGAAAGTTGGCTCAAAACTCACATATCTGTCCCCATTACTTAACACCTCTAGTTGAATGGGTGGAAAGGTCCTAAAACCTGATCTCATCCTGGCTTCCTGTGGTATGTGTTTGGGAAGTGCAGGTCAACCAAGGTAGCTTGGATTATATTACTATTGATATAAAATTTAGATTTCCTGGCCAATTTCCCTGTGTCTGCTACCTTTTTCCTTGTGCACACTTCTTTTTTATTATCCTTATTACAATTATTTTTGTACCAAACAGCCTCTCTTTCTTTGTAGGCTTTTATATTTTTGAAAAAAAATACTTTGTGTTGAGAGGGGGAAGATGGCGGAAGAATAAGACGTGGAGATCACTTTCCTTCCCACAGATACATCAGAAATACATCTACACGTGGAACAACTCCTACAGAACACCTACTGAACGTTGGCAGAAGACCTCAGACCTCTCAAAAGGCAAGAAACTCCCCACGTACCTGGGTAGCGTAAAAGAATAAACAGAGACAAAAGAATAGGGATGGGACCTGCACCAGTGGGAGAGAGCCATGAAGGAGGAAAGGTTTCCACACACTAGAAGCCCCTTCATGGGGGGAGACTGCGGGTGGCAAAGGGGGGGAGCTTCGCAGCCGTGGAGGTGAGCGCAGCCACAGGGGTGCAGAGGGCAAAGCAGAGAGATTCCTGCACAGAAGATCAGTGCTGACCAGCACTCACCAGCCCAAGAGGCTTGTCTGCTCACCCGCCAGGTCGGGTGGGGCTGGGAGCTGAGGCTCGGAGCCCAGGGAGACAACCTGCAGTGTAAACACAACCTGAAGGGGTGGGTGCACCATGGCTAGCTGGAAGGGAGTCCAGGAAAAAGTCTGGACCTGCCGAAGAAGCAAGAGACTTTTTCTTCCCTCTTTGTATCCTGGTGCGCAACGAGACGGAATTAAGAGCACTGCTTAAAGGAGTTCCAGAGACAGGCGCAAGCCGCAGCTAAAAACGCGGACCCCAGAGATGGGCATGAGACGCTAAGGCTGCTGCTGCTGCCACCAAGAAGCCTGTGTGTGAGCACAGGGCGCTATCCACACATCCCCTCCCAGGAGCCTGTGCAGCCCACCACTGCTACGGTCCCAGGATCCAGGGACAACTTCCCCAGGACAAGGCAAGGCACGCCTCAGGCTGGTGCAACGTCATGCTGACCTCTGCCGCCGCAGGCTTGCCCTGCGTTCCATACCCCTCCCTCCCCCCAGCCAGAGTGAGCCAGAGCCCCCGAATCAGCGACTCCTTTAACCCCATCCTGTCTGAGTAAAGAACAGATGCTCTCCGGTGACCTACAGGCAGAGGCAGGGCCACATCCAAAGCGAACCCTGGGAGCTGTGGGAAAAAAGAAAAGAAAGGGAAATCTCTTGCAGCAGCCTCAGGAGCAGTGGATTAAATCTCCGCAATCAACTTGATGTACCCTGCATCTGTGGAAAACCTGCATAGACAACGAATCATCCCAAATTTAGGAGGTGGACTTTGAGAGCAAGATTTATTATTTTTTCCCCTTTTCCTCTTTTTGTGAGTGTGTATGTGTATGCTTCTGTGTCAGATTTTGTCAGTATAGCTTTGCTTTCACCATTTGTCCTAGGGTTCTATCCATCTGTTATTTTTTTTTTAACTTAAAAAATTTTTTTTCTTAATTATTTTTTTATTTTAATAACTTTATTTTACTTTACCTTACTTTATTTTAGTTTCTTTATCCTCTTTCTTTCTTCTGTTTTTTCTTTCTTTCTTTCTTTTTACTTTTTCTCACTTTTATTCTGAGAGTGTGGATGAAACGTTCATGGTGCTGCAGCCAGGAGTCAGTGCTGTGCCTCTGAGGTGGGAGAGCCAACTTCAGGACACTGGTCCACAAGAGACATCACAGCTCCATGTAATATAAAATGGTGAAAATCTCCCAGAGATCTCCATCTCAACACCAACACCCAGCTTCACTCAACAACCAGTAAGCTACAGTGCTGGACACCCTATGCCAAACAACTAGCATGACAGCAATACAACCCCACCCATTAGCAGAGAAGCTGCCTAAAATCAAAATAAGTCCACAGACACCCCAAAACACACCACCAGACATGGACCTGCCCACCAGAAAGACAAGATCCAGCCTCATCCACCAGAACACAGGCACTAGTCCCCTCCAACAGGAAGCCTACACAACCCACTGAACCAACTTTAACCACTGGGGACACACACCAAAAACAACGGGAACTATGAAACTGCAGCTTTCAAAAAGGAGACCCCAAACACAGTAAGATAAGCAAAATGAGAAGACAGAAAAACACACAGCAGATGAAGGAGCAACATAAAAACCCACCAGACCTAAACAAATGAAGAGGAAATAGGCAGTCTACCTGAAAAAGAATTCAGAATAATGATAGTAAAGATGATCCAAAATCTTGGAAATAGAATAGAGAAAATGCAAGAAACATTTAACAAGGACCTAGAAGAACTAAAGAGGAAACAAGCAACGATGAACAACACAGTAAATGAAATTAAAAGTATTCTATATGGGATCAATAGCAGAATAACTGATGCAGAAGAATGGATAAGTGACCTGGAAGATAAAATAGTGGAAATAACTACTGCAGAGCTGAATAAAGAGAAGAGAATGAAAAGAACTGAGGACAGTCTCAGAGACCTCTGGGACAACATTAAACGCACCAGCATTCGAATTATAGGGGTTCCAGAAGAAGAAGAGAAAAAGAAAGGACTGAGAAAATATTTGAGGAGATTACAGTTGAAAACTTCCCTAATATGGGAAAGGAAATAGTCAAGTCCAGGAAGCACAGAGAGTCCCATACAGAATAAATCCAAGGAGAAACATGCCAAGACACATATTAATCAAACTGTCAAAAATTAAATACAAAGTAAACATATTAAAAGCAGCAAGGGAAAAACAACAAATAACACACAAGGGAATCCCCATAAGGTTAACAGCTGACCTTTCAGCAGACACTCTGCAAGCCAGAAGGGACTGGTAGGACATATTTAAAGTGATGAAGGAGAAAAACCTACAACCAATATTACTCTACCCAGCAAGGATCTCTTTCCGATTTGCTGGAGAAATTAAAACATTTACAGACAAGCAAAAGCAGAGAGAGTTCAACACCACCAAACCAGCTTTACAACAAATGCTAAAGGAACTTTTCTAGGCAAGACACACAAGAGAAGGAAAAGACCTACAATAATGAACCCAAAACAATTAAGAAAAGGGGAATAGGAACATACATATCGATAATTACCTTAAATGTAAGTGGACTAAATGCTCACACCAAAAGGCACAGATTGGCTGAATGGATACAAAAACAAAACCCATATATATGCTGTCTACAAGAGACCCACTTCAGACCTAGAGACACATACACACAGAAAGTGAGGGGATGGAAAAAGATATTCCATGCAAATGGAAACCAAAAGAAAGCTGGAGTTGCAATTCTCAGGTCAGACAATATAGACTTTAAAATAACACCAAGAAGAACACTGCATAATGATCAAGGGATTGATCTAAGAAGAAGATATAACAATTGTAAATATTTATGCACCCAACATAGGAGCACCACAGTACATAAGGCAAATAGTAACACCCATAAAAGGGGAAATCGACAGTAACACATTCCTAGTAGGGGACATTAACACCCCACTTTCACGAATGGACAAATCATCTAAAATGAAAATAAATAAGGAAACACAAGCTTTAAATTATACATTAAACATGGTAAGATGGACTTAATTGATATTTATAGGGCATTCCATCCAAAAACAACAGAATACACAATTTTCTCAAGTGCTCATGGAACATTCTCCAGGATATATCATATCTTGGGTCACAAATCAAGTCTTGGTAAATTTAAGAAAATTGAAATTGTATCAACTACCTTTTCCGACCACAACACTATGAGACTAGTTATCAATTACAGGAAAAGATCTGTAAAAAATACAAACACATGGAGGCTAAACAATACACTAATTAATAACGAAGTGATCACTGAAGAAATCAAAGAGGAAATAAAAAGATACCTAGAAACTAATGACAATGAAAACACGACAATCCAAAACCTATGGGTTACAGCAAAAGCAGTTCTTAGAGGGAAGTTTATAGCAATACAATCCTACCTTAAGAAACAGGAAACATTTTGAATAAACAACCTAACCTTGCACCTAATGCAATAAGAGAAAGAAGAATAAAAAACCCCAAGTTAGCAGAAGGAAAGAAATTTAAAAATCAGATCAGAAATAAATGAAAATGAAATGAAGGAAATAATAGCAAAGATCAATAAAACTAAAAGGTGGTTCTTTGAGAAGATAAACAAAATAGATAAACCATTAGCCAGACTCATCAAGAAAAAAAGGAAGAAGTCTCAAACCAATAGAATTAGAAATGAAAAAGGAGAAGTAACAACTGACACTGCAGAAATAAAAAGATCATGAGAGATTACTACAAAAAACTCTATGCCAATAAAATGGACAACCTGGAAGAAATGGACAGATTTTTAGAAATGCACAACCTGCCAAGACTGAATCAGGAAGAAATAGAAAATATGAACAGACCAACCACAAGCACTGAAATTGAAACTGTGACTAAAATCAAAATTCAAAAAGAGTCATGTACCAAAATGTTCATTGCAGCTCTATTTACAATAGCCCGGAGATGGAAACAACCTAAGCGCCCATCATCGGATGAATGGATAAAGAAGATGTGGCACATATATACAATGGAATATTACTCAGCCTTAAAAAGAAATGAAATTGAGCTATTTGTAATGAGATGGATGGACCTAGAGTCTGTCATTCAGAGTGAAGTAAGTCAGAAAGAGAAATACAAATACCGTATGCTAACACATATATATGGAATATAAGGAAAAAAATGTCTTGAAGAACCTAGGGATAAGACAGGAACAAAGACACAGACCTACTAGAGAATGGACTTGAGGATATAGGGAGGGGGAAGGGTAAGCTGTGACAAAGTGAAAGAGTGGCATGGACATATATACACTACCAAACATAAGGTAGATAGCTAGTGGGAATCAGCCGCATAACGCAGGGAGATCAGCTCGGTGCTTTGTGACCACCTGGAGAGGTGTAATAGGGAGGGTGGGAGGGAGGGAGACACAAGAGGGAAGAGATATGAGACCATATGTATATGTATAACTGATTCACGTTGTTATAAAGCAGAAACTAACACACCATTGTAAAGCAATTATACTCCAATAAAGATGTATAAAAAAAAAACCTCATTGTAGTAGCCCCCTTGAATAAAGTCTTCCCTACTATCTTTAACAAGTGTCATAAATATTTTTTCTTTAATAACACACACGCACACACGCAAACTCACACATGCTCACTTTTATGCATGTGAAAAACATTTTTCACTATGTGTGCATTCTTATAATGGACATTTTTCTTTTTATTTTACAGTCCTTTTCCCCCCTTATCTCTCCTGCCCACTCTGTGCTCAGGGAGACCAATTTGATCACTTTGGTGTGTTATCTTTTTTTCTTCCTCCGTGTATTGATTCCCTGTTGTGAGCTGGGCATTGTTCTAATCATAAGCCAGAGTCCTGCCTATATTGTGCCAAAAAGATAGGGAATAAACATTTTAACAAACAAATAAGATCGTTAAGGATATTGATAATTACCATGGAAAAGATAAAGTAGAGAATTTATGAGCGTGGTTTTGCCTGTTGTTTGAGGTATCCTCTCTGAAAAGCAGACATTTTAGTTAAGATCAGAATGATGATGAGGAAGCAGCAATGGGGAGATCTGAGAGGCAAGCAGTCAGAACAGGAGAAACAGCCTGTTGTAAAAGGCCCAGAAAGGAAATGAGTTTATGGTGGTTGAGAGACAAAGGCCAGTGTGACTGGAGCATCATAACTAAGAGCAATAGAGAGAAAGATGAAGCCAAGAGGTGTAGCCTCCATGAGGCAATGTCAATGTCCAAATGTGCTGGAGGCCATCAAAGGTTTCAAGAGCGACACAATGATTTTTGTTTTGCAATGATTTCTCCAATTCTAGTATAGTGAATAGAGTGTAGGGGCCAGAGTGGACACACTGAGACCACTTAGGAGGCTGTCGCCAGAGTCCAGATGAGACGTGGTAATGGGGATTGTGAGTGGCTGAATTCTGAAGTGTTGTGGAAGAAAAGTTTGATGGATGGGATATAAGGTTGAGACAGAACAAAGCAGAGTACATGAACAGAGCACGTGGATATGCGTTGTATGAGGATACTGGGATCCTGTGATATGACAAAGGTGAGCAGGACATGAGGGACAGTCTGGAGGTCAGAGCAGGATGGTCTCAGCAAGGAAGCAAGCACCAAGTCATCTGAAAGCCTGGTGAAGTCATTACACTTTCAACAGCAAGCCTTGGGCAGCCAACATGGCCCCAACCCATTCTTGGGAGCCTCCACATATCTCACAGTCTGCATAAATCATGACTGACTCATCTTTCTCCTGTGGGTAGGCATTAACTTATTTTCAATTTGTTTTCATTTTTATTTTTGGGTTTTTTTTGTGGAGGGGGAAGGACATAATCAGTAAGGCTGCACATACAATTTTAGAGTGCCTGAAATGGTTGGCTGAGTATAAGCTTATGTTATCAGTTATAATTAATTAACAGTGTCAAGTTACCTTCCAGAAATGTAGTCATGGAAATCTTATGGACTTACCAATATTCTATGTACAATGTTTAATAATAAAAATATAGATATTTTGGCTGAGAAGGGAGCAGAGGATGTTTTGGAGCAGAATATGACACAGAATCCCATATCTTTGGATGCTAGAAGCTGACACACCACACTGCCTGGTGCGTGAGTTTCACCTTTGACATCAAAGAGGACTTAGCTCCTTCATACTATTTAAAGGAATTTCTCAACCTCCTTGAAGGTCCCCTTCATGTGAAAATTAGGGCTAATCCTATGGTGTTGTACTATGCTCATAGCACTTGGTACCTACTGAGAACATTCTGTCACACTTTCGCCTTCATGGTGTGTGGCCAGTCAATCCCACAGCTGGAATTTATCCAACATTTAAAGTAAACTATTTTTGCACCTTGTGGAGTATACTAGAAACTGCTAGAAGGGGACACACAAAGTAAAACTCCTTAAGCCATATTTTTCTGATTCCTATATTTTTTGTGTGAGAGAAATTTTTATGGACTTAAATGACAAAAAATCTGAATTTTGAGAGATTTCTATCTTAAAACAGAGGTATTACATACAATGCAATCCAAAACAACTTAAGTGAAGGGACTGCAGTGATGATCCCCATTTTGTGTTGAGATGGAGTTGGGTTCTTTCTGACTTAGGAGCTTTCTTTTTAGTGTTTCTACACAGGAGGGGTTTTTTTTTTTTAATGAGGTCTTTTAGTTTCTAGCTGAGATCAATTCCTCTTCCCTACCTCTCACTCATTCAGATACATACAATAATTTTTTTCAGCTACTATGTGCCAGATAGTGTTCTCAGCACTAGGAACACTGCCATAAACAAAGCCAATGACCTATCCACATGGAGTCTGCATTTCATGTGCCTCTCCAACTGTGCTTTGGAGTCATCATCAGAAGTCCTGGGCATGTTGTCAAACCCAAGATTGTGTGCCCCATGTGGAGTGATACCAAACTGAAACATCGGCATTTGGAGCAGAAAAAGTTTTATTTCAAGGGCCAAGCAAAGAGAACAGGCAGCTCATGCTCAAAAAGCCCAAACTTCGCTAATTGGTAACCGTTTGAATCTGCCCTTTGGAACTCAGGGAAGGTCTAGGAGGCTGACAGACCTTTTGCTACAAACAAGAAATGGGGGAAACATAAAGGCTTTTGTATCCATGAGGGGCCCACAGGGTCCTGCTTGGTTTCAGGCACTGGAGAGTTTCGTGTGCCTGGTGCTGGGACAAGCTGTCATCCCATACTTGCCTCCAACCAGAACAAATGACAGTTTATACCAAGCCCCAACCTTCCCAGGAAACTCCTGTTGTGACACTTTTTGTACCATTTTCCCTGCAACTTTTAGGATTTCACCCTGTACCCACAAGTACCATCAATAGACAAGGATGGTTAAGGCAGATTTGGAGAAGTTGGTCTGACCTTTATGTGAATTCCCTTCCCTGGGTGTTATGGGAGAGTCCTTGCCTAGATAGAGAATTGACACTCTTTCAGGGTTGGCAGGTGCTGTGCCTGGGAGCATGCATTATGTTTTGGGCCATGATCTTTTCCAGAATTCCACTTCACAGGAAAACTTCTGTATTGTGGGAAACGGTCAGCCTTGAGAGCAAGCTGTGGACATGCCAGGCATACCACCGCTGCTCGAAGGGACTCTGCCTACTTGTTCCCCTCCTTGTTTCATTCCATGGGAGATAAATTACCAGGGCCCAGAGGTCAGAAAGAATGTAAAATGAGACAAGCAAAGCTGTCTCCCCCCTGCACGTGCAGGTTATTTTGAATGATTCTGGGTTTATGAGTTTTCTCCCAGGGAAGTTAACCTTGAGCCGAGACAGTCTGTAGATAATGTAAACCATCATCTGGCAACCTTCCTTTTTCTAGTCTATATAATCTGCAACTGTAGCATAATAAAATTTGCCTTGCAACCATCAGTTGTCTTTGTCCTTCTGACCCCATTCGTCGGTGCTATTTCAGTTCCTTACCCCTTCTCTTCTGACCCTGGGCGGTGAAATCCTCTTTCTCTGGCTGTTCCTCGGCACTGTATGTTTTTCAGTATAAACCAGATTACCTCAGCATCTCTAGTCTTTAATTTCTGTATAAGAAGAGTCTAGCCCCCTTGAGTGAATGCTGGAAGTCTAGCCCTTTATCAGGCCTCTGAAACTGTGCTTGTCCCACAGGTCTTTCCTGAAGGCTGCCTAAGCTCTCTTTTGCTCTGCATTCTTGCTCTCAACTCTTGCTCCATTTGCTGCATATCACTTCTTGCTCCCTATTCTCCAGTCTGATGCTGTTTGCAACACACAGTTCTTTGCTGTGGTTTTCTAAGGATTTTGGTTCTGAAGGTAATATATTGGTTGCAGTATTTAAGAAAACATTAGTATAGGCTTGCAGGTAACACTGGTACTTATGACAAGAAAATAACAAAATAAAACCAGGGTTTCGGATAAGGATGACATGGTCAATAACTGTGCTATTAAGGGAGGCTGGCCGGTCAAGCTCCTAGCCTGTACACCTGCATCACTTGCATTGCATTGAAAGTCTCTTTTTTCCCCTCTTTTTCATGATCTGCACACTGGTCTACAGGCCTTTGCTAACCCTGAAGGTGCCTCACCTGCATTAAAAAAAAAATTGAGGTGAAATTCACGTAACATAAATTAACAATTTTAAAGCATACAGTTCAGTGGCATTTAGAACATTCACAAGGTTGTGCAATCATCATCTCTATCTATTTCAAAAACATTGTTTATCACACCAAAGGAGACCCCCATATCCATCAAGCAGTCACTCCCCAATCCCTCCTCCCCAGCTTCTGGCAATCACAAATCTGCTGTTTCTATGGATATACCTACTTGATATTGCATATAAATGGAATTATGCAACATATGACCTTTTATGATTGACTTCTTTCACTTGTCATAACATTTTCGAGGTTCATCAACATTGTAGTATGTAGCATACTTCATTTCTTTTTCTTAATTGTGATTAAAATATACATGAAATAAAATTTTATCATTTTAACTATGTTTACAGTTCTGCACCATTAAGTATTTTAGCATTTCTGTACAACCATCACCACCATCCATCTCCAGAACTTTTTCATCTTCCCAATGAAAGATGAAACTGAAACTCTGAATCTACTAAACAATAACTCCTTACTTCTTCCTCACCCCAGTCCCTGACAACCACCATTCTACTTTCTGTCTCTATCAATTTAACTATTCTAGGAACCTCATGTAAGTGGAATCATACAGTATTTTTTGTGTGTGACTGGTTTATTTCACTTAGCTTAATATCCTCAAGATTCATCTGTGCTGTAGCATATTGCAGAATTTTCTTCTTTTTTTAACTGAATAATATTGTATATATACCCTACATTTATTTATCTGTTCATGATTTGATGGGCATTTGGGTTGTCTCTACCTTTTGATTGTTATAAATAATGCTGCTATGAATATTTGTGTACAAATTATTGGAACACTTTTCAATTCTTTTGACTTTATACCTAGGAGTTCAATTGCTGCATCATAATTCTATGTGTAACTTTTTGAGAAACTCTCATACTGTTTTCCCCAGTGGTGAGACCATTTTTACATTTCCACCAGCAATGTAGGAAGGTTTCAATTTCTCCACATCCTTGCCAACACTTATTTTCTATTTTTGCTTTGTTTTGTCATAGTTATCATCTTGGGTGTGAGATGGTACCTCATTGAGGTTTTGACTTGAGTTTCCTTAACAACTAATGATGTTGAGCATCTTTTAGTGTTTATTGGCTGTAATCTTCTTTGGAGAAATGTCTATCCAAGTCCTTGGCCCATATTTTGATTAAGTTGCTTGTCTTTTTGTTGTTGAGTTGTAAAAGTTTTCTTTTTTTAATTCTTAAAATATGATTTTTCCAGAATTGACATATATATTGTGTAAATTTAAGGTGATGATTTGATGCCTGTATGTACTGCAAAATAATTGCCATTTTGCTGGATTAGTTAACATCTCCATCACCTCACATAATTACCTTTTTTTGGTGAGAGCATTTAAAATTTACTCTATTAGCAACTTCATGTACATAAAGTGGTATTATTAACTGTATCATCATGCTTTATATTACATCCCCAGAATTTACTCATCTTATAAATGGAAGTTTATGCATTTTGACAAACTCTCCCCATTTCCCACACCCCTTGACCCTGGCAGCCACTGTTCTGTCCTGTAAGAGTTCTTTATATATTCTGCATACTAGACCCAGGATCTCCCTTTAATTTAAAGGAGATCTTTGACCACATGTTCCTCCTCAGGAGTCCAGACTTTCCAAGTGTCTCCACAAGGTCTGATAAAAGGAGAAAAATTTTCCTTTCATTCATAAAATCTTAAGACAAGACAGAGTCTTAGTAGAGTCCCCCTCCTTTTCCACAGAAGTCTTGGTTGCCCTGACTTCTGAGAGTGGCTAGGAAATACAGTCTAACCATCCACAAATATTAGCTAGATGGTAAGCCCACAATCCTGGATAATGAGCCTGATTACTAGGGAAAAATAGCCAACTCCAAATATATTTTAGACTGTATCATATTGTCCTCTGTTACAGCCTTTATTACCTTAGATACTGGTGAAGCTCACAGAACTGGGACCCAGAGAAACCTGTTGAGTTGGAGGCCCAAGACACTAGCCTCTCCACACCCTTTGCATTGCCTAACTCTGCAGAGGCAGGGAAACTTCCTGATGCTGCAATCAATCCTGGTCACAATTTCATATGCAGATCACTAAATGTCATTCTTAGATAAGCTGCTTATTGATTCTGTGAAGTTTCTGAGGAAGTAAAACTGTCTGAGTTACAAACTGTAAGTGGCTTCTAAGCAGAACTGTTCTTCCCACGTAGCACTGCAGTTATGACCAGAAATGGGGTATGGAAACATCTTTTCAACAAAAGTGGGTCACTTGTTACAAGGAATTCTATTATGCAGTGAAAAAAAGAAATGACAATGCTGAAGTTTTGACAGGAAATCATTAATATTCTTAATCTCATCTAATAAAAATGATAAATGAAATATTGCCTGCCATATCAGTAAACAAAGGATGTTGCAGCAATTACAACCACCCAAAACAGTGGGCTCTGAGGGAATTCAGGATGGCAAAAAGGAATGCCCACCATCTTGCAGTCATCAGACTGCAGCCACCCCTGATAGTGCAGCCTGAGGAAACTCAGGATGAGAAAACTCAGGATACTGGCCCCAGATAGCTGAGGTGCATATCAAGGGAATGATTTCAGTGAACCTAGACTCTTGCATCTTCCCATACATAGAAAAGCAACAAATTCTTTAACTTGAGATGTCTAGTTTTGTTTTATTAACAATAACATTTTGTTCTATGTGGTATTGTTGCAAAAACTCCTATATATTCTAGCCTCCCCCCTTCCTCTTCAGAACAGTTTTCTCAGCATTTATATGAGAGGCTCTCTTCAGGACTTGAAGTCCTAAGAATGTCTGCTGAATAAAACATAACTCTCAACTTTTAGGTTGTGCTTTTTTTTTCAGTTGACAGTTCTGGTGTTTTGGCAACCATGAAGGGACCAGAGCAGACTTCTCTCCTTTGCCTGAACTCTATGAGTATCCAGAGCCTTGGTACCAGCAGAGGCCTCTTAGGCCCATCCACTTCCTTCCATGAATTTGGGCGAATCTTTCCGGGTTCTAGGATCTCCTAGATCTCCTAGGTGGATGATCTTAAGTTTTATTCAGTTATGTTAAACTCCTCTCTGGAGGAGTAGGTCTTCCTTGAAACTTAGTGTCAAGAAGTGTCAAGTGTCAAGAAGAGGTACCTGGGTTATCCTCAGTGTAAGAGACAAGGGAAGATTTTTGCTTAGTTTAGACACTGAGTGGGTTATCCTCAGTGAAAGGCACTGGGAAGGTTTTACTCAGTTTAGACATTGAGTGGTTTATCCTCAGTTGAAAGACTGGGAAGACTTTGCTCAGTTAAAGGCTGAGTGGTGTTGAACTGGGTAATTAGTGGGAAGACTGGCCTGTTGTTTTTCCTTGAGTTGGCTATACTAGTGATGGTAATTCAACAAACCAACCTCTGAATGGGGTATAAAAGTTTTCAAAGAAAAACAAAAAGAAAACAGATTGCCAGCCTCCAACTAACATCCCAGTCAGGTTTATGTATGTACAAAACTTACACTTACAAGTACTTACTTAGTTGGAAATGAAAGGAAACCTCACTCTAAAAATGAGGGGCCTCTTTTATTTCATACACAGTTAAGTTAAATTAAATCAAGTTTAATAAGCTGGCTTGATAAAAATATCTTTTCAAAATTCTGACTTTAAACGAAGGCCTTCAAGGGGGAACTTACATTTCTCTTTCTGTGTCTTTGAGATGTAAATGTTCTACCTGATGATCTTCTTAGGGTGTTCTGTTTGTGTATGTATGTGTTTTGAAAATTGATCTCTGCCATACTATTTTTGGGAGCAAACTTTCGTATAAAGGAGGCATTCTCCCCCATCCTCTTATGGGAAAGACTTTTGCATCTTATTGGTTTGAATCACTATTAATATTTATTTCATTAATAGCCAAATGATGGATGGATCCTTTAAATTGGAGAAACTTCTAAACAGGTAAACTTTTAGAGAGCTCTTATTATAAACAGCTGTTTTATTGGTATCTATACTTTAAAAAATTAAATTAAAGGTAGAAAAAAGAAGTATATCTAAAGGTTAACCTAAGAATATCTTTAGATTAAAACAAGCAAGAAAAACCACTTTGGGAAGCTTTATTTGTTGTCTTTGTTTCCCCTCAATGGGTCTTATGGATGCTAATAAAAACAGAGTAATTAATGTTAACAGGAAAAAAAAAACCTGTAAGGAAAGTCTAGATACTTTTCTAACAAGATAGAAATTTTAAAAATGACTTATCTCAAATAAATAAATCTTCAGACGGTTATTTAAAATGGAATAAATAAAATGGACATGTATGAGATTAAAACACAAGGTTTTGATATTACACTACCTAAGGTTAGATGGGTCAGAAGGGACCCCCTACTGGTCCACAATACTAAAAGTCAAACAAGTTCGCTCTATTTACTCCAGTTTTTAAAACTATGTATTTAAGGGGCTGGAAAAAATTTTACAATGAGATACCTGACCAGCAATTACTTGGGGCAATAGTTAGGCCAAGGGTCTGAGTTCCTTGGCTCAAACCCCTTCTGGGGATCCCCAAACCTTTTATATAAAAATAGGTAAATTGGACAAGGAATAAAAAGAAAGAAAAACTTCTAGAACTCCTTCTGTAAGATCAAAACTTGTTGATTGGATCCTAATGAAGGCTAAAGTTAAAGGTATAAAAGTAGATAGGATTGTGATAAAGTATATAAAAATTCATATATATATATATCAATGGGCTTTATATAAGATGGTTATATCTCTTTTGTTTAATTATATTGCAAGATAGACATATTTCATGGGGGAATGCTTCCTCTGCATGGTATTATAAGACAAGGCAAATAGATCTGCCCCTCAGGAAATATGAATTAAATTACATTCTAAAGGAAACCAATAGGGTTACCTAAGCCATACAAATAAGTAAAAACTGGCAATAAACATTCAGGGTGGGTTAATAAAAATAAAAACAGTGATTTTGCTCCAGGTTTAACTTGTAAACTCATAAAAGTCTTTGCTGAATGCCATATACAAGATTTTGAATGCATGATAAATTAAACTTTAAAGTTCTAGAACATAGAACTCATAAATTTCAGTTTAGTTAGGCATCTTCTCACTGATATAATATATAGTGGGCAAATCAATCATTTAACATCATTTAGATGACAGACCAGTTCTTTGGGGGAACTAAAAGCAAAATCTCTACAAAACAGAAATGTAAATATAGGCCACAAGGACCTGAGGCTGAGCTTAATTAGCTCAATTAGGCAGAACCTGAAACCAAGGGGAAAAAATGACAAAGTGGCCATTTTAAAATTCAAACCACTCTGAATGCTCCATCTGCCAAGCTTTACACATAATAGAACTTTAGTCATCTGAGCAAGCAACTTTAACATATTCCAATTGTTCATTGTAAACTACTAAGTTTATATTGTAATACCTGATTCATAACTAAGTTTTTTTCTTTAAGGGAAGCCATGAGATCTTTAGTTTTTCCTGTTCATATGTCTGTGTACACATTATATATATGAGATATCACTACCTCTGGAAAGTATTATCAAAATTGAAGTTATAAAGAGCTCAATTTAATTTAAAAGTAAGCACTTACAAATTAAACATAAGAGAAACCAGCCCAAATGGCTTTCAGGTTCACGTTAACTGGGAAATATTTAATATAATTTGACACCTGGTATTAAAGTTAGTTTGTTGATGTAATTAATGTAGACATGTCTTTAGGTTTAATAGAAGTCAAATAAGACTTATTATATCTGTGGCAAGGAAAACAACTTGATTGATGAAACTTTAAAGTAAATGTAAATGAGATAAAAGCTTTGGGTAAACTCTTTAAAAATAATTACATTTTAGAAATGTCTAGTTAAAATGATCTCTCTAGATATTTGGCAACTTAAAGTTATAGAGTTGTGCTAGTTTAAGTGATGGAAGTTTATTGAATAACTAGGTCATTCCCAAATAATATAAGATACTGAGACTTCAGTTACTAAACAGAGAAACTAAAGGTATTTAGTACTATCAATGAATATGTTTGGTATCACCCTGAGATGTTCTCTATAAGAAAGCAAATGTTTTTAGAAATTATCACTGGTATTTATGCTCACCAATCTACAGAATGCTAACAGTTCATAATTACTTATTTCTTAGTTTTTACTAAAAATGAAGGTTTTGAAGAGTTGAGGATTCTAATTTAAACATGAAGTTGAAGCTAGTAGAGGGCTTCCTTCGTGGCATAGCGGTTAAGAACCCTCCTGCCAATGCAGGGGACATGGGTTTGAGTCCTGGTCCAGGAAGATCCCACATGCCACGGAGCAACAAAGCCCATGTGCCACAACTACTGAGCCCATGTGCCACAACTACTGAAGCCTGCACACCTACAGCCCATGTTCCACAACAAGAGAAGCCACCACAATGAAAAGCCTGTGTACAACAACGAAGAGTAACCCCTGCTCGCTGCAACTAGAAAAAGTTCACGCACAGCAACAAAGACCCAACGCAGCCAAAAATAAATAAAAATAAAGCTAATAGAAATAATGAGGAAGCATTTCAGTATATAGTAGGAAAGTACAATGTGTGTTTTCAGTAAAGAAGGTATGAGGAATGAAATTGCATTTTATTGAGGGATAAGAAAGAATGTCTCAGAGCTGGTTGTTTTTGCATGGCAAAATAAGGGACAAAGTAATGTGGATTCAGAAGGTGATGAAACGTTTGGGAAGGAACCCTGAGGGAAAAACAGTTTTATCATGGTCAAGGTTAACTAAATTTAGATTGAAGTTAATTTAGCGAATGAATTTTGTTGTTAAGTAGGCTAGTACAAGACTGGAGTTTCATTTCTCTCTCTTTTAAGAGAAGTTTCTTAGAGTGCTCCTTTTTGATAACAGATTGTGTGAGTTTCTGTGCCTTTAAGTGATCTGTATTGGTTTTTTGAAATCATTTCATGGCTTTGGTTAAATGAATAAGTATTGTTTCACAGTGATCTAAGTATCAAAATCTAACTAAAGTTTTTTTCTTTGACCCTACCGTGAAGCATGCAAGATCTTAGTTTCCCAACCAGGGACTGAACCCATGCCCCCCACAGTGG
This sequence comes from Phocoena sinus, assembly GCF_008692025.1. Taxonomy (NCBI): domain Eukaryota; kingdom Metazoa; phylum Chordata; class Mammalia; order Artiodactyla; family Phocoenidae; genus Phocoena; species Phocoena sinus. The sequence continues at coordinate 91,691,817 of NC_045768.1, forward strand.
AAGTGTGGAGTCCTAACCACTGGACCACTAGGGAATTCCCTAACTAAATTTCCTTTAGCCTGCAGCTAACTCTGGGATGCTTCAAAGGAATCCTGAGACACCTCAGAGAGGAATGTTAAACAAATAGGTTTATTTGGTATTTTAAATTACTTGAGAAACATTGTCAAGTGACTGGAGATGAACCTTAGGTTATAGTGTATGGATAAATGTCATTAATATAAATATTCCAAAACTTACATGAAATTACTAAAATCTGATATGCTCTGATATAATGTTGTCAGTCATAATTCTAGTTATTATCTTAAAATGTTATGTGTCTTGTTTATGGTTTCCTTTGCTGTGCAAAAGCTTTTAAGTTTCACTAGGTCCCATTTGTTTATTTTTGTTTTTATTTCCATTTCTCTAGGAGGTGGGTCAAAAAGAATCTTGCTGTGATTTATGTCATAGAATGTTCTGCCTATGTTTTCCTCTAAGAGTTTGGTAGTGTCTGGCCTTACATTTAGGTCTTTAATCCATTTTGAATTTATTTTTGTGTACAGTGTGAGGGAGTGTTCTAATTTCATTCTTTTACATGTAGTTGTCCAGTTTTCCCAGCACCACTTATTGAAGAGGCTGTCTTTTTTCCACCGTATATTCTTGACTCCTTTATCAAAGATAAGGTGACCACATGTGCGTGGGTTTATCTCTTGGCTTTCTATCCAGTTCCATTGATCTATATTTCTGTTTCTGTGCCAGTACCATACTGTCTTGATTACTGTAGCTTTGTAGTATAGTCTGAAGTCAGGGAGCCAGATTCCTTCAGCTCCATTTTTCGTTCTCAAGATTGCTTTGGCTGTTTGGGGTCTTTCGTGTTTCCATACAAATTGTGAAATTTTTTGTTCTAGTTCTGTGAAAAATGCCAGTGGTAGTTTGATAAGGATTGCATTGAATCTGTAGATTGCTTTGTGTAGTAGAGTCATTTTCACATTGTTGATTCTTCCAATCCAAGAACATGGTATATCTCTGCATCTATTTGTATCATCTTTAATTTCTTTCATCAGTGTCTTATAATTTTCTGCATACAGGTCTTTTGTCTCTTTAGGTAGGTATATTCATAGATATTAAAAAAAAAACCAATCCAAAAATGGGCAGAAGACCTAAATAGACATTTCTCCAAAGAAGATATACAGATTGCAAACAGACACAAGAAAGAATGCACAACATCATTAATCATTAGAGAAATGCAAATCAAAATTACAATGAGATATCATCTCACACTGGACAGAATGGCCATCATCAAAAAATCTAGAAACAATAAATGCTGGAGAGGGTGTGGAGAAAAGGGAACCCTCTTGCACTGTTGGTAGAGCCACTATGGAGAAGAGTATGGAGGTTCCTTAAAAAACTAAAAATAGAACTACCATATGACCCAGCAATCCCACTACTGGGCATATACCCTGAGAAAACCATAATTCCAAAAGAGTAATGTATCAAAATATTCATTGTGGCTCTATTTACAATAGCCAGGAAATGGAAGCAACATCACTGTCCATCAACAGATGAATGGATAAAGAAGATGTGGCACATACATACAATAGTATATTACTCAGCCATAAAAAGGAACGAAACTGAGTTATTTGTAGTGAGGTGGATGGACCTAGAGACTGTCATACAGAGTGAAGTATGTCAGAAAGAGAAAAACAAATAACAGATGCTAACACATATTTATCGAATCTGAAAAAAAAAGAAAAGGAAAAATAAATGGTCAGAAAAACCTAGGGACAAGACGGGAATAAAGATGCAGACCTTTTAGAGAATGGACTTGAGGATATGGGGAGGGGGTAGGGTAAGCTGGGACAAAGTGACAGAGTGGCATGAACATATATGCACTACCAAACGTAAAATAGCTAGTGGGAAGCAGCCACATAGCAGCTGGAGATCAGCTCGGTGCTTTGTGACCACCTAGAGTGGTGGGATAGGGAGGATGGGAGGGAGGGAGATGCAAGAAGGAAGAGATATGGGGACATATGTATATGTATAACTGATTCACTTTGTTATAAAGCAGAAACTAACACACATTATAAAGCAATTATACTCTAATAAACATGTTAAAAAAGAGTTATGTGTCACAGATATATCCAAGTTTCTTGCCAATTGCCTTGTACTAAAATCTTTAACCATTCTGTCTTTTATAGACAAGCGTTATTTTACACTGATGCTTTTACCAAATGAAGATCTTCAAGAAGACTTATAAAAAGAACTATTTTAAAAAAACAAATACAAATTTCTGATAGCCTTTAGATAATACCACTGAACTGGGTAACAAATGACAAAACTCTAATGGAACACCTGATGACTTCATCAGGATAAACAGGAATTAATTACATGGGACTGAATGAACTGATAAATATAATTTATAACTTTATGACTTTTGGGCAAATATAGTGGCTTTTAATTTTTGTTTTCCAGAAAAAAACACACCTTTCCTCTTATGTTATGGCCTACACAAAGTTGATAAAGTATACCTTTGTAAACAAAGATGAAACATTTGGTTTTTTCTCTCTCTCTGCCTGATCCTTCCAGAATTTGGCTGCTCCAGCTGGTTCTCCTGTAGACTTGGTGATTTACTGCAACTGGATTGCAGCTAGTTATACTAATCATTGTTTTAATTTGTTCTTTGTTTCCAAATTGTTTATGCTTTGTGTTTATGCTTTGTGCTGCACTATGACTTTGTCAGTGTTACTGTTCCCTTAGGGTGGGGCACGGATTGCATGGCGGGTCTGCGACGGCAGAGGCCGGCGTGACATTGCACCAGCCTGAGGCACGCCGTGCGTTCTCCCGGGGAATTAATTTGTCCCTGGATCCCGGGACCCTGGCGGTGGCGGGCTGCAGAGGCTCCCCGGAAGGGGGGTATGGATAGTGACTTGTGCTCCCACACAGGCTTCTTGGTGGGGGCAGCAGCAGCCTTAGCATCTCATGCCTGTCTCTGGTGTCCGTGCTTTTAGCCACGGCTCGCGCCCGTCTCTGGAGCTCCTTTAAGCAGCGCTCTTAATTCCCTCTCTTCGTGCACCAGGAAACAAAGAGGGAAGAAAAAGGCTCTTGCCTGTTCGGCAGGTCCAGACTTTTCCCCGGACTCCCTCCCGGCTAGCCGTGGTGCAGTAATCCCCTGCAGGCTGTGTTCACACCAACAACCCCAGTCCTCTCCCTGCACTCTGACTGAAGCCCAAGCCTCAGCTCCCAGCCCCGGCCACCCCTGCAGATGAGCAGACAAGCCTCTCGGGCTTGTGAGTCCTGGTTGGCACTGATCCTCTGTGCGGGAATCTCTCTGCTTTGCCCTCCACACCACTGTGGCTGTGCTCTCCTCCGCGGCTCCGAAGCTTCCCCCTCCGCTACCCGCAGTCACTGCCCGCGAAGGGTTTTCCTAGTGTATGGAAACCTTTCTTCCTTCACAGCTCCCTCAAGCTGGTTTAGGTCCTGTCCCTATCCTTTTGTCTCTGTTTATTCTTGTTTCTTTTGCCCTACCCAGGTACGTGGGGAGTTTCTTGCCTTTTGGGAGTTCTTCTGCCAGCGTTTAGTAGGTGTTTTGTAGGAGTTGTTCCACGTGTAGGTGTATTTCTGGTGTATCTGTGGGCAGGAAGTTGATCTCCGCGTCTTACTCTTCCACCATTTTCCCCTCGTCTCCGATCATACGGTTTTTATTCTTCAATTTATTTGTGTGATGTACTACAGCGATTGATTTGCAAATATTGAAAAATCCTTGCATCCCTGGGATAAATCCCAATTGGTCATGTTGTATGATCCTTTTAATGCATTGTTGGATTCAGATTGCTAGGATTTTGTTGAGGATTTTTGCGTCTATGTTCATCAGTGATATTGGCCTGTCATTTTCTCCTTTTGTTGTATATTTGTCTGGTTTTGGTATCAGGGTGATGGTGGCCTCATAGAACGAGTTTGGGACTACTCCTTCCTCTGTCGTTTTTGTGAATAGTTTCAGAAGTATATGTGTTAGCTTTTCTCTAAATGTTTGATAGAATTTACCTGTGAAGCCATCTGTGCCTGGACTTCTGTTTCTTGGGAATTTTAAAATCACAAATTCAATTTCAGTACTTGTGACTGGTCTGTTCATATTTCCTATTTCTTCATGTTTCAGTCTTGGGAGATTGTACCTTTCTATGAATTTGTCCATTTCTTCTAGGTTGTCGATTTTATTGGCATATAGTTGTTTGTTGTAGTCTCTCATGATCTTTTGTATTTCTGTGGGGTCTATTGTAACTTCTCCTTCTTCATGTCTACTTTTATTGATTTGAGTCCTTACCCCCTTTTTTTGATGAGTCTGGCTAAAGGTTTATCAATTTTGTTTATCCTTTCAAAGAACCAGCTTTTAGTTCATTGACCTTTTCTATTGTTTTCTTTGTTTCTATTTCATTTATTTCTGCTCTGACTTTATGATTTCTTTCCTTCTACTAACTTTAGGTTTTGTTTGTCCTTCTTTCTCTAGTTGCTTTTGATATAAGGTTAGGTTGCTTATTTGGGACTTTTCTTATTTCTGGAGGTAAGATTGTATTGCCATAAACTTCCATCTTAGAACTGCTTTTGATGTATCCCATAGGTTTTGGCTCATTGTGTTTTCCTTTGCTTCTAGGTATCTTTTGATTTCCTCTTTGATTTCCTCAGTGATCCATTGTTTGTTTAGTAGCATATTGTTTAGCTTCCAGGTGTTTGTATTTTTTGCATTTTTTTCCCCTTGTAGTTGATTTCTAATTTCATAGTGTTGTAGTTGGAAAACATGCTTGTTATAATTTCAATTTTCTTAAATTTACTGAGACTTGTTTTGTGGTATAGCATTTATTCAATCCTGGAGACAGGTCCATGTGTACTTGAGAAGAATGTGCATTCTGCTGCTTTTGGATGGAATGCTCTATAAGTCCATCTGGTCTAATGTGTCCTTTAAAGCCTTTGTTTCCTTATTGATTTTCTGTGTGGATGATCTATCCATTGATGAAAGTGGGATGTTAAAGTCTCCCAGTATTGTTGTGTTAGTGTTGATTTCTCATTTTATGGCTGTTAGTATTTGCCATACATACTGAGGTGCTCCTATGTTGGCTGCATATATATTTACAATTTTTATATCTTCTTCTTTGAATTATCCCTTGATCATTATGCAGTGACTTCTTTGTCTCTTGTAACAGAATTTATTTTAAAGTCTATTTTGTCTGACATGAATATTGCTACTAATGGTTTCTTTTTTTTCTTAAGGTTTTATGTATGTATGTATGCATTTATTTATTTATTTTCATTTCTGGTTGCGTCAGGTCTTCATTGCAGTCAGGTCTTTCATTGCAATGCAGGCTGTTCATTGCTGCACACAGGCTTCTCTATAGTTATGGCATGTGGGTACTCCAGCTTTCTTTTTTTTTTTTTTTTTTTTTTTTTTTTTTGTGGTACGCGGGCCTCTCACTGTTGTGGCCTCTCCCATTGCGGAGCACAGGCTCCGGACGCGCAGGCTCAGCGGCCATGGATCACGGGCCCAGCCGCTCCGCGGCATGTGGGATCTTCCCGGACCGGGGCACGAACCTGTGTCCCCTGCATCGGCAGGCGGACTCTCAACCACCGTGCCACCAGGGAAGCCCCTCCAGCTTTCTTTTGATTTCCATTTGCATGGAGTATCTTTTCCCATCCTCTCACTTTCAGTCTGTATGTGTCTCTAGGTCTGAAGTGGGTCTCTTGTACAAAGCATATATATGGGTCTGGTTTTTGCATCCATTCAGCAAACCTGTGTCTTTTGGTTGGAGCATTTAATCCATTCACGTTTAAGGTAATTATCAATATGTATATTCCTATGACCATTTTCTTAATTGTTTTGGGGATTTTCGGTATGTCCTTTTCTTCTCTTGTGTCTCCCACTTAGAGAAGCTCCTTTAGCATTTGTTGTAGAGCTGGTTTGGTGGTGCTGCATTCTCTTAGTTCTTGCTTGTCTGTAAAGATTTTGATTTCTCCATCGAATCTGAATGAGATCCTTGCTGGGTAGAGTAATCTTGGTTTTAGGTTCTTTCCTTTCATCACTTTATCATTCCACTTCCTTCTCACTTCTAGAGTTTCTGCTGAGAAATCAGCTTATGGGAGTTACCTTGTATGTTGTCATTTTTCCCTTACTGCTTTCAATATTTTTTTTTGTCTTTAACTTTTGCCAGTTTGATTACTGTGTGTCTGGTGTGTTTCTCCTTGTGTTTATCCTGTATGGGACTTTCTGTGCTTCCTGGACTTGGATGGCTATTTTCTTTCCCATGTTAGGGAAGTTTTTGACTATAATCTCTTCAAATATTTTCTTGGGGCCTTTCTCTCTATATAATTCTTTCTCTATAATGCGAATGTTGTTGTGCTTAATGTGGTCTCAGAGATCTCTTAGGCTGTCTTCATTTCTTTTCATTCTTTTCTCTTTATTCTGTTCCACAGCTGTGAATTCCACCATTCTGTCTTCCAGGTTACTTATCCGTTCTTCTGCCTCAGTTATTCTGCTATTGATTCCATCCAGTGTAGTTTTCATTTCAGTTATTGTATTGTTCATCTCTGTTTGTTTGTTCTTTAATTCTATGTCTTTGTTAAACATTTCTTGAATCTTCTCGATCTTTGCCTTCATCCTTTTTCCTAGGTCATGGATCATCTTCACTATCATTATTCTGAATTCCTTGTTCTGGAAGATTGCCTATCTCCATTTCATTTAGTTGTTTTTCTGGGATTTTATCTTGTTCCTTCATCTGGTACATAGCCCTCTGCCTTTTCAACTTGTCCATCTTTCTGTGAATGTGGGTTTTTTCCCACAGTCTGCAGGATTGCTGTTCTTCTTCCTTCTGCTGTCTGCCCTCTGGTGGATGAGATTATCTAAGAGACTTGTGTAAGTTCCCTGACAGGAGGGACTGGTGGTGGGTAGAGCTGACTGTTGGTAATATGGCTTTTATTCTTCACTTTTTTAATATGGCATATCACATTGATTGGATTTGCATATATTGAACAATCCTTGCATTCCTGGATAAAGTGCACTTGATCATGGTGTATGATCCTTTTATTGTGCTGTTGGAGTCTGTTCACCAGAATTTTGTTGAGAATTTTTGCCTCCATGTTCATCAGTGATATTGGTCTGTAGTTTTGTGTGTGTGTGTGACATCTTTGCCTGGTTTTGGTATCAGGGTGATGTTGGCCTCATAGAATGAATTTGGGAGTGTTCCTCCCTTGCTATATTTTGGAAGAGTTTGAGAAGGATAGCTGTTAGATCTTCTCTAAATGTTTGATAGAATTTACCTGTGAAGCCATCTGGTCCTGGGTTTTTGTTTTTTGGAAGATTTTTAATCACAGTTTCAATTTCAGCGCTTGTGATTGGTCTGTTTATATTTTCTCTTTCTTCCTGGTTGAGTTCCAGAAAGTTGTACTTTTCTAAGAATTTGTCCATTTCTTCCACTTTATTGGCATATAGTTGCTGGTAGTAGTCTCTCATGATCCTTTGTATTTCTGCAGTGTCAGTTGTTACGTCTCCTTTTTCATTTCTTATTCTGTTGATTTGATTCTTCTCCCTTTTTTCCTGGATGAGTCTGGATACCAGTTTATCAATTTTGTTTATCTTCTCAAAGAACCAGCTTTTAGTTTCATTGATCTTTGCTATTGTTTTCTTCGTTTATTTTTCATTTCTGGTTTGATTTTTATGATTTCTTTCCTTCTTGTAGCTTCAGGGTTTTTTTTTATTGTTGTTCTTCTTTCTCTAATTCCTTTAAGTGTACAATTAGGTTGTTTATTTGAGATTGTTTTCTTTTTTCTTGAGTTAGGATTGTATTGCTATAAAATTGCCTCTTAGAACTGCTTTTACTGCATCCCATAGGTTTTTGGTCATCGTGTTTTCATTGTCATTTGACAAAATAGAGTTTACAATAAATACTATTACAAGAGACAAATAAGGACACTACATACTGAACAAGGAATCAATCCAAGAAGAAGATATAAAAATTGTAAATATTTATGCACGTGACATAGATGCACCTCAGTACTTAAGGGAAGTGCTAACAGGTATAAAAGCAGAAATTGACAGTAACACAATAATAGTAGGGACTTTAACACCCCACTTACACCAATGGACAGATTTTCCAAAATGAAAATAAATAAGGAAACACAATATTTATTTATTTTTAAATTTTTAAACATGTTTATTGGCGTATAATTGCTTTACAATGGTGTGTTAGTTTCTGCATTATAACAAAATGAATCAGTTATACATATACATATGTCCCCATATCTCTTGCCTCTTGCGTATCCCTCCCTGTCACCCTCCTTATCGCACCCCTATAGATGGTCACAAAGCACTGAGCTGATCACCCTGTGCTATGTGGCTGCTTCCAACTAGTTATCTATTTTACGTTTGGTAGTGTATATATGTCCATGCCACTCTGTCACTTTGTCCCAGGTTACCCTTCCCCCTCCCTGTATCCTCAAGTCCATTCTCTACTAGGTCTGTGTCTCTATTCCCGTCTTGCCCCTAGGTCCTTCATGATCTTTTTTTTTTTTAGATTCCATATATATGTGTTAGCGTATGGTATTTGTTTTTTTCTTTCTAACTTAACTTCACTCTGTATGACAGACTCTAGGTCTATCCAGCTCACTACAAATAACTCAATTCCGTTTCTTTTATGGCTGGGTAATATTCCATTGTATATATGTGCCACATCTTCTTTATCCATTCATCTGTTGATGGACACTTAGGTTGCTTCCATGTCCTGCTTATTGTAAATACAGCTGCAATGAACATTTTGGTACTTGACACTTTTTGAATTATGGTTTTCTCAGGGCATATACCCAGTAGTGGGTTTGCTGGGTCATATGGTCGTTCTATTCATAGTTTTTTTTTTTTTTTTTGCCATACGCGGGCCTCTCACTGCTGTGGCCCCTCCCATTGCAGAACACAGGCTCCGGACGCGCAGGCTCAGCGGCCATGGCTCACGGGCGCAGCCGCTCCGCGGCATGCGGGATCTTCCCGGACCAGGGCACGAACCCGTGTCCCCTGCGTCGGCAGGCGGACTCTCAACCACTGCGCCACCAGGGAAGCCCTATTCGTAGTTTTTTAAGGAACCTCCATACTGTTCTCCATAGTTACTGTATCAATTTATATCCTCACCAACAGTGCAAGAGGGTTCCCTTTTCTCCACACCCTCTCCAGCATTTATTGTTTCTAGATTTTTTGATGATGGCCATTCTGACTGGTGTGAGATGAAATCTCATTGTGGTTTTTATTTTGTTTTGTTTTTTGCAGTATGCAGGCCTCTCACTGTTGTGGCCTCTCCCATTGCGGAGCACAGGCTCCAGATGCACAGGCTCAGCGACCATGGTTCACTGGCCCAGCTGCTCCGTGGCATGTGGGATCTTCCCAGACCGGGGCACGAACCCGTGTCCCCTGCATCAGCAGGTGGACTCTCAACCACTGCGCCACCAGGGAAGCCCCTCATTGTGGTTTTGATTTGCATTTCTCTAATGATTAATGATGTTGAGCATTCTTTTATGTGTTTGTTGGCAATCTGTATGTCTTCTTTGGAGAAATGTCTATTTAGGTCTTCTGCCCATTTTTGGATTGGGTTGTTTGTTTTTTTGATATTGAGCTGCATGAGCTGCCTGTATATCTTGGAGATTAATCCTTTGTCAGTTGCTTCATTTGCATATATTTTCTCTTATTTTGAGTGGTTTCTTTTGGTCTTGTTAGGGTGTCCTTTGCTGTTCAAAAGCTTTTAAGTTTCATTAGGTCCCATCTGTTTATTTTTGCTTTTATTTCTCTTTCCCTAGGAGGTGGGTCAAAAAGGATCTTGCTGTGGTTTTTGTCATAGAATATTCTGCCTCTGTTTTCCTCTAAGAGTTTGATAGTGTCTGGCCTTATATTTAGGTCTTTAATCCATTTTGAGTTTATTTTTTGTATGGTGTTAGGGAGTGTTCTAATTTCATTCTTTTACATGTGGCTGTCCAGTTTTCCCAGCACCACTTATTGAAGAGGCTGTCTTTTTTCCACTGTATATTCTTGCCCCCTTTATCAAAGATAAGGTAACCATATGTGCATGGGTTTATCTCTGGGCTTTCTATCCTGTTCCACTTATCAATATTCCTGTGTTTGTGCCAGTACCATCCTGTCTTGATTACTGTAGCTTTGTAGTATAGTCTGGAGTCAGGGAGTCCGATTCCTCCAGCTCTGTTTTTCTTTCTCAAGATTGTTTTAGCTATTTGGGCTCTTTTGGAAACACAAGCTTTAAATGACACAATAAACCACGTAGATTTAATTGACATTTATTGGACATTCTACCTGAAAGTGGAAGAATACACTTTCTTCTCAAGTTCACATGGAAAATTCTTCCAGGTAAATCACATTGCAGGTCAAAAATCAAGCCTCAGATAATTTAAGAAAGTTGAAATCTTATGAAACATCATTTTCAACAATGCTATGTGATTATAAATCAATTACAGGAAAAAAACTATAAAAAACACAAACACATGGAGGCTAAACAGTGTGCTGCTAAATAACCAAGAGATCACTGAAGAAATCAAAGAGGAATTTAAAAAATACATAGAAACAAATGACAGGGAAAACACCATGGCCCAAAAACCTATGGGGCACAGCAAAAGCAGTACTAAGGGGGAAGTTTAGAGTAATTCAATGTTACCTCAAGAAACAAGAATAATCTCAGATAAACAATTTAACCTTACATCTAAAGCAACTAGAGAAAGAAAACCCAAAGTTAGTAGAAGGAAAGAAATCATAAACATCAGAGCAAAAATAAATGAACTAGAAATGAAGCAAACAATAGCAAACATCAATAAAACTAAAAGTTGGGTCTTTGAGAAGATAAATAAAATTGATAAACCTTTAGGTAGACTCATTAAGAAAAAACCAGAGTGGACTCAAATAAATAAAAATAGAAATGTAAAAGGAGAAATTACAACTGACACTACAGAAATACAAAGAGACTACTACAAGCAAGTATATGCCAATATAATGAACTACCTCGAGAAATGGGCAAATTCTTGAAAACGTGCAACCTCCCAAGATGGAACAAAAAAGAAATAGAAAATATAAAGGAACAAATCACAAGTAATGGAATTGAAACTGTAATTAACAACTTTCTGACAAACAAAATTCCAGAACCAGATGGCTTCACAGCTGAATTCTATCAAACATTTAGAGAGAGCTAACACCAATCCTTCCCAAACTCTTCCAAAAAATTGCAGAGAAAGGAACATTCCCCAACTCATTCTACAAGGCCAGCTTACCCTGATACCAAAACCAGATGAAAATATCACACAAAAAAGAAACTTACAGGCCAATATCACTGATGAACATAGATGAAAAAATCCTCAACAAAATACTAGCAAACAGAATCCAGCAACACATTAAAAGGATAATACACCATGATCTAGTGGGATTTAACCGCAGGATGCAAGGATTCTTCAATATATGCAAATTAATCAATATGATACACCATCTTAACAAATTGAAGGATAAAAACCATATGATCATCGCAATAGATGTAGACAAAACTCTGTCAAAAGTCAATGCCCATATATGATTAAAACTCTCCAGAAAGTGGGCCTAGAAGGAACCTAGTTCAACATAAAAAAGGCCCTTACATGACAAACTCACAGCAAACATCATTCTCAATGGTGAAAAACTGAAAGCATTTCCTCTAAGATCAGGAATAAGTCAAGGATGTCCTCTTACACCACTCTTATTTAACATAGTTTTGGAAGTTCTAGCCCCAGCTCTCAGATAAGAAAAACAAATAAAAATAATACAAACTGGAAAAGAAGATGTAAAACTGTCATGGTTTGCAGATGAGATGTACTATAGAAAATCCTAAAGATGCCACCAGAAAACTACTAGTGCTAATCTGGATTTGGTAAAGTTGCAGGATACAAAATCAATACACAAAAATCTCTTGCATTCCTATACACTAACAATGAAATATCAGAAAGAGAGATTAAGGAAACTATTCCACTTATCATCACACCAAAATAATCAAATACCTAGGACTAAACCCATCTAAGGACCCAAAATACCTGTATTCAGAAAACTATAAGATACTGATGAAAGAAATCAAAGATGACACAAACAGATGGAGAAATATGTTGTTGGATTGGAAGAATCAATACTGAGAAAATTACTATACCACCCAAAGCAATCTACAGATTCAATGCAATCCCTATCAGATTACCAAGGGCATTTTTTTATAGAATTAGAACAAAATTTTAAAATTTGAATGGAAACACAAAAGAACCCAAATATCCAAAGCAATCTTGAGAAAGGAAAATGGAGCTGGAGGAATCAGGTTCCTTGACATCAGTCTATATTACAAAGCTACAGTAATCAAGACAGTATGGTACTGGCATAAAAACAGAAATATAGATTAATGGTACAGAATAGAAAGTTCAGAGATAAAACCACGCACCTATGGTCACCTAATCTATGACAAAGGAGGCAAGAATATGCAAAGGTGAAAAAACAGTCTCGTCAATAAGTGGTGCTGGGAAAACGGGACAGCTACATGTAAAAGAATGAAATTAGAATGCTTCCTAACACCATATAAAAAAATAAGCTCAAATGGATTAAAGACTTAAATGTAAGACTGGACAGTATAAAACTCTTAGAGGAAAACATAGGAAGAAGACTCTTTGACATAAATCACAGCAAGATCTTTTTAGACCCACCTCCTAGGGTAATGAAAATAAAAACAAAAATGAAACCTAATGGAACTTAAAAGATTTTGCACAGCAAAGGAAACCATAAACAAGACGAAAAGACAACCCTCAGAATAGGAGAAAATATTTGCAAACAAAGCAACAGGTAAAGCATTAATCTCCAAAATATACAAACACCTCATGCAGCTCAATATCAAAACAACTAACAGGGGCTTCTCTGGTGACGTAGTGGTTGAGAATCTGTCTGCTAATGCAGGGGACATGGGTTCAAGCCCTGGTCTGGGAGGATCCCTCATGCTGTGGAGTGACTGGGCCCATGAGCCACAACTACTGAGCCTGCACATCTGGAGCCTGTGCTCCACAACAATAGAGGTCGTGATAGTGAGAGGCCTACGCACCACGATGAAGAGTGGCCCCCGCTTGCCACAACTAGAGAAAGCCCTCACACAGAAACGAAGACCCAACACAGAAAAATCAATAAATTAATTAATAAACTCCTACCCCCAACATCTTCTTTAAGAAAATCAATTAAATCGATCTGGTCTATTAAAAAAAAAACAACAAACAACCCAGTCAAAAACACATGGTGGAAGACACAAAGAGACATTTCTCCAAAGAAGACATACAGAAGGCAATGAGGGACATGTAAAGATGCTCAAATCACTAATTATTAGAGAAATGCAAATCAAAGCTACAATGAGGTGTCACTTCACACCAGTCAGAATGGCCATTGTCCAACATTCTATAAACAATAAATGCTGGTGAGAGTGTGGAGAAAAGTGAATCCTCTTACACTGTTGGTGGGGATGTAAATTGATACAGCTACTCTGGAGAACAGTATGGAGGTTCCTTAAAAAACTAAAAATAGAACTACTATATGACCCACGAATACCACTACTGGGCTTATACCCTGAGAAAACCATAATCCAAAAATGCACATGTACCCCAGTGTTCATTGCAGCACTATTTACTGTAGTCAGGTCATGGAACAACCAAAATTTCTACCAACAGAAATTTCTACCAACAGGTAAAGACTTGGAGAAGCTAGTGAAATATTGGGGAGTGGTACCATCCTACCTTTTTCAACGTGCAATGGAGAACTGTGTGATGCTCTCTGTTTGAAGGCCAAACATGACTGAAAGCCTTTAAGATGCATGCTGTGACTGCTTACTCACCAGTGAGGTAAGGCACCAAAAGGCAGAGAGAAGTTTTTCAGAGTGAACTTAGATCAAGCATCTGAAGCAGGTAGGGGTTATCCTAACAGACTTGAACCGCCTCTGTTTGCCTTGTTTACAATGACACTTTCAGCAGGGAAACAAAGAGAATGGAAACAAAGGTTTCTTTCGCCCAAATACAACAATGTCATTCAAAGAGTAACAAGAAAGTCTTTTTACCAATTATCCCTCACAAAACTGGTTTAATGGTTTTTTTGTTTTTTGGTTAAGTATTCACCTTGTGAAGGGATATACAACATACAACCTACCATGTATAAGTGATGTAGAGAGTAATTTGATGCATAATATAATGTATCTGCCAAAAATCTGGCAAGTAACTTTCTTGATGTGAAAAACTGGACGTTACATTGATCCTAAAGGTCACCTTTAAGTTTGCCCATTAAATAAAGCGTGCTTTTGGATAACCTCCTAGCAAGGAATTCCAAGCACCCAGTTTTTATTGAGAAAACTCACTTATCACACAGGAATTCGTAAAGTGAATAGATGAGGGGAACATCCGACTTTTTCAGTCAGCTGTCTCCCACTAAACTGTGTTCCTAAGGTGGATTTAAAGTTGTGGAATTCTAGTTATCCAACGAAGAAACATTTCATTACCCTTCAATTTGCATGTGAAGAGTTGTTCTCATTTCACTTGATATTGTTCAGAAGCCACAAAAGAGACTGAGATAACACAGTGTTCTTCTGCAGAACTTGGTGAATACCTGACAGTCCTGAGTCCAGAGGGGCATACTAGAGTTAAAGTAGTCCATTTACTAAGACTTCAGGGAAACTGCTGCACACCAAACTATGGGGAAAACCCTGAGGTTCAAGTTCACAGTAGTTTGCCCTTTAGCTACGGGGTATTGTGGGATGAGCTCCTAGCAAGGAATTGAGACCACACTTTCCAGAAAACTCACTTTTCTACACAAATGGATTCCAGCAGTGAATAGAAGCTGGGCAACATCAGTGTTTTTCAGGCAGCTTTCAGGCCACAACTGCCTACCTTTCCAAAAGGGAAAATAACGTTTTTCCCAGCTCTAATCTAGTTCAGCTTGGATGACACAGTGTTATCTAGACATAACTTCTGACCAGCTAAAAGAGACACATGAAACAAAATGCTCCATTCCATGGAGAAGTATCTGCTACTGGCATACCCGTCTTAACGCCCTAGTTTGGCCTAGGTGACTTTGACTCTTCCCAATGCCTGGCAGTGTTACTGGCCAATCTGTACTTTATTTCAGGCAGGACCTAAAGTTTACTTTGCACCTGAGTTAGACATATGGCAGATAAGACTTCACAGAATGAAAAGTAGTGACAGTGCATTTTCCACTGAGACTCCAAATTACTCACTGTGTCAGACGTGAATTCAATGAAAGACTGGCTAGAACTGTGTTCAAGAGGCTCTGTAGGGAGGAGCTTCAAGATGGTGGAAGAGTAAGAAGTGGAGTTCACCTTCCTCCCCACAAATACATCAGAAATACATCTACGTGTAGAACAACTCCTACAGAACATCTACTGAATGCTGGCAGAAGAGCTCAGACCTCCCCAAAGGCAATAAACTCCCCAAGTACCTGGGTATGGCAAAAGAAAAAACAGAGACAAAAGAATAGGGACGGGACCTGCACCAATGAGAGGGAGCTGTGAAGGAGGAAAGGTTTCCACACACTAGGAAGCCCCTTCATAGGGGTGAGGGCAGGTGGTGGATGAGGGAAGTTTCAGAGCCACAGGGGAGAGCACAGCAACAGGGGTGAGGAGGGCAAAGCAGAGAGATTCCTGCATGGAAGATTGATGCCAGCCAGCACTCACCAGCCTGAGAGGCTTGTCTGCTCACCTGCTGGCCGGGACGAGCGGGGGCTGGGAGATGAGGCTTGGCCTTCTGAGGTCGGATCCCAGGGACAGGAATGGGTTTTGCTGTCTGAACACAGCCTGAAGGGGTCTAGTGTGCCACAGCTAGCCAGGAGGGAATCCAGAAAATGGTCTGGAACTGCCAAAGAGGCAAGAGACTATTTCCTGGCTCTTTGTATCATGGTGCGTGAGGAGAGGGGATTAAGAACACCACCTAAATGAGCTCCAGAGATGGGTGTGAGCTGTGGCTCTCAGTGCAGACACCAGAGACGGCTATGAGACCCTAAGGCTGATGCTGCAGCTACCAAGAAGCCTGTGTGCGAGCACAAGTCACTATCCACACCTCCCTCTTGGGAGCCTGTGTAGCCTGCCACTGCCAGGGTCCCGTGATCCATGGACAACTTCCCCAGGAGAACACAGTGCACGCCTAAGACTGGTGCAACGTCATGCCAGCCTCTGCAACTACAGGCTTGCCCCGCATACTGTACCCTTCCCACCCACCTGGCCTGAGTGAGTCAGAGTCCCCTAATCAGTTGCTCCTTTAACCCCGTCCTGTCAGGGTGGAGAACATACTCCCTCAGGCAACCTACATGCAGAGGCAGGGCCAACCCCAAAGCTGAACATCAGGAGCTGTGCAAACAAGAAGAGAAAGGGAATGTTGAGCTGCATGAGCTTCTTGTAAATTTTGGAGATTAATCCTTTGTCAGTTGCTTAATTTGCAAGTATTTTCTCCCATTCTGAGGGTTGTCGTTTCGTCTTATTTATGGTGTCCTTTGCTGTGCAGAAGTTTTTAAATTTCATTACGTCCCATTTGGTTATTTTTGTTTTTATTTCCATGTCTCTAGAAGGTGGGTCAAAAAGGATCTTGTTGTGATTTATGTCATAGAGTGTTCTGCCTATGTTTTCCTCTAAGAGTTTGATAGTTTCTGGCTTACGTTTAGGTCTTTAATCCATTTTGAGCTTATTTTTGTGTATGGTGTTAGGGAGTGTTCTAATTTCATTCTTTTACATGTGGCTGTCCAGTTTTCCCACTTATTGAAGAGGCTTTTTTTCCATTGTATATTCTTGACTCCTTTATCAAAGATAAGGTGACCATATGTGTGTGGGTTTATCTCTGAGCTTTCTATCCTGTTCCATTGATCTATATTTTTGTGTTTGTGCCAGTACCATCCTGTCTTGATTACTGTAGCTCTGTAGTATAGTCTGAAGTCAGGGAGCCTGATTCCTTAAGCCCCGTTTTTCTTTCTCCATATTGCTTTGGCTATTCGAGGTCTTTTGTGTTTCCATACAAATTGTGAAAAATTTTGCTCTAATTCTGTGAAAAATGCCATTGGTAGTTTGATAGGGATTGCACTGAATCTGTAGATTGCTTTGGATAGTAGAGTCATTTTCACAATGTTGATTACTCCAATCCAAAAACATATATCTCTCCATCTATTTGTATCATCTTTAATTTATTTCATCAGTGCCTTACAGGCACTAACCTGCATACAGGTCTTTTGTCTCTTTAGGTAGGTTTATTCCTAGATATTAAAAAAAACAAACAACCCAATCCAAAAATGGGCAGAAGACCTAAACAGACATTTCTCAAAAGAAGATATACAGATTGCCAACAGACACATGAAAGAATGCTCAACATCATTAATCATTAGAGAAATGAAAATCAAAACTACAATGAGATATCATCTCACACAGGTCAGAATGGCCACCATCAAAAAATCTAGAAACAATAAACGCTGGAGAGGGTGTGGAGAAAAGGAAACACTCTTGCACTGTTGGTGGGAGTGTAAATTGATACAGCCACTATGGAGAACAATATGGAGGTTCCTTAAAAAACTAAAAACAGAACTACCATATGACCCAGCAATCTCACTACTGGGCATATACCCTGAGAAAACCATAATTCAAAAAGAGTCATGTACCAAAATGTTCATTGTAGCTCTATTTACAATAGCCAGGACATGGAAGCAACCTAAGTGTCCATCAACAGATGACTGGATAAAGAAGATGTGGCACATACATGCAATGGAATATTAGCCATAAAAAGGAACGAAACTGAGTTATTTGTAGTGAGGTGGATGGACTTAGAGAGTGTCATACAGAGTGAAGTAAGTCAGAAAGAGAAAAACAAATACCATATGCTAACACATATATATATGGAATCTAAGCAAACAAACAAACAAAAAGGGCATGAAGAACCTAGGGGGGAGATGGGAATAAAGATGCAGACCTATTAGAGAATGGACTTGAGGATACGGGTAGGGGGAAGGGTAAGCTGGGACTAAGTGAGAGAGTGACATGGACATATATACACTACCAAACGTAAAATAGCTAGTGGGAAGCATTTGCATAGCACAGGGAGATCAGCTTGGTGCTTTGTGACCACCTAGAGTGGTGGAACAGGGAGGATGGGAGGGAAGGAGATGCAAGAGGGAAGAGATACAGGGACATATGTATATGTATAACTGATTCACTTTGTTATAAAGCAGAAACTAACACTCCCCTGTAAAGCAATTATACTCCAATAAAGATGTTAAAAAAAAAGAAGAAGAGAAAGGGAAATTTCTCCCAGCAGTCCCAGGAGCAGTGGATTAAATTTCCATAATCAACTTGATGTACCTGCATCTGTGGAATACCTGAATAGACAATGAATCATCCCAAATTGAGGCGGTGGACTTTGGGAGCAACTACATATATATTTTTTTCTTTTTCTTTTTGTGAGTGTGTATGTGTATGCTTCAGTGTGTGATTTTTTTCTGTTATAGCTTTTATTTTATCATTTGTCCTAGGGTTCTGCCTGTCCATGATTTTGTTGGTTTTGATTTTTAATTATGGTTTTTAGCACTTGTTATCATTGGTGGATTTGTTTTTTGGTTTGGTTGCTCTCTTCTTCTGTTCTTATTTTTATTATTTAAATATTTTTCATAAATGTATTTATATTTTGTACTTTAATATTTTATTTTATTTTACTTTTTCTTTCTTTCTTTCTTTTTTTCCCTTTCATTCTTAGCCATCTGACTAGAAGGCTCATAGTGTTCTGGGCATGCATCAGACCTGTGCCTCTGAGGTGGGAGAGCCGAGTTCAGGACATTGTTCCAACAGAGACCTCTCAGCTTCATGTAATATCAAACATCTCTGAGAGATCTCCATCTCAACACGAAGACCCAGCTCCACTAAACGACCAGCAAGCTACAGTGCTGGATACCCTATGACAAACAACTAGCAAGACAGGAACACAACCCCACCCACTAGCGGACAGGCTGCCTAAAATAATAAAAAGGTCACAGATACCCCAAAACACACCACTGGATGTGGACCTACCCACCAGAAAAACAAGACCCAGCCTCATCCACCAGAACACAGGAACTACTCCCCTCCACCAGGAAGCCTACTCAACCCAATGAACCAAGTTAGCCACTGGGGGCATACACCAAAAACAATGGGAACTACGAAACTGAGCCTGTGCAAAGGAGACCCCAAACACAGTAAATTAAGCAAAATGAGAAGACAGAAGAAGACACAGCAGATGAAGGAGAAAGGAGAAAACCCACCAGACCAAGCAAATGAGAAGGAAATAGGCTGTCTACCTGAAAAAGAATTCAGAATAATGATAGTAAAGATGATCCAAAATATTGGAAATAGAATGGAGAAAAGACAAGAAACATTTAACAAGGACCTAGAAGAACTAAAGAGCAAAACACAATGAACAACACAAGTAAATGAAATTAAAAATTCCGTAGAAGGAATCAATAGCAGAAAAACTGAGGCAGAAGAATGGATACGTGACCTGGAAGATAAAATAGTGGAAATAGCTACTGCAGATCAGAATAAAGAAAAAAAATGAAAATAATTGAGCACAGTCTCAGAGACCTCTGGGACAACATTAAACTCACCAACATTCCAATTATAGTGTTCACAGAAGAAGAAGAGGAAAAGAAAGGGACTGAGAAAATATTTGAAGACATTATAGTTGAAAACTTCCATAATATGGGATAGGAAATAGTTAATAAGTCCAGGAAGTGCAGAGAGTCGCATACCGGATAAATCTAAGGAGAAGCACACCAAGCCACATATTAATCAAACAATCAAAAATTAAATATAAAGAAAAAATAATAACTGCAACAAGGGAAAAAGAACAAATAACATACAAGGGAATCCCCATAAGGTTAAAAGCTGATCTTTCAGCAGAAACTCTGCAGGCCATAAGGGAGTGGCAGGACCTATTTAAAGTCATGAAAGGGAAAAAACAATAACCAAGAACACACTACCCAGCAAGGATCTCATTCAGATTTGACAGAGAAATCAAATCTTTACAGACAATCAAAAGCGAAGAGAATTCAGTACCACCAAACCAGCTTAACAACAAATAGTAAAGGAACTTCTCTAGGCAGGAAACACAAGAGAGGAAAAGACCTACAATAACAAACCCAAAACAATTAAGAAAAGGGTAATAGGAGCATACACATTGATAATTACCTTAAATGTAAATAGATTAAATGCTCCAACCAAAAGACATAGACTGGCTGAATGGATACAAAAACAAGACCCATATATATGCTGTCTACAAGAGACCAACTTCAGACCTAGAGAAACATCCAGACTCAAAGTGAGGGGATGGAAAAAGATATTCCATGCAAATAGAAATCAAAAGAAAGCTGGGAGAGCAGTTTTCATACCAGAAAAAATAAACTTTAAAACAAAGACTATTACAAGAGACAAAGAAGGACACTACATAAGGATCAAGGGAACAATCCAAGAAGAAGATATAACAATTGTAAATATTTATGCACCCAACATAGGAGCACCTCACTACATAAGGCAAATTCTAAGAGCCATAAAATGGGAAATCGATAGTAACACAATCAGAGTAGGAGACTTTATCACCCCACTTTCACAAATGGACAGATCATCCAAAATGAAAATAAATAAGGAAACAAAGCTTTAAATTATATATGAAATAAGATGGACTTAATTGATACATATAGGACATTCCATACAAAAACAACAGAATACACATTTTTCTCAAGTGCTCATAGAACATTCTCCAGGACAGAACATATACTGGGGTCACAAAACAAGCCTTGGTAAACTTAAGAAAATTGAAAATGTATCAAGCAGTTTTTCCGACTACACGCTATGAGACTAGGTATCAATTACAGGGAAAAAAAATCTATAAAAAATACAAACACATGGAGGCTAAACAATACACCACGTAATAACCAAGAGATCACTAAAGAAATCAAAGAGGAATTTAAAAAGTACCAAGAAACAAATAACAATAAAAACATGGCACCCCCAAACTTATGGGATGCAGCAAAAGCAGTTCTAAGAGGGAAGTTTATAGCAATACAATCCTACTTAAGAAACAAGAAACATCTAAAATAAACAAACTAACTGTACAGCCAAGGCAATTAGAGAAAGAATAAAAAAACACCCAAAGTTAGCAGAAAGAAAGAAACCATAAATACCAAATGAAAAATATGAAAGAAATGAAAAATAATAGAAACAAGCAAAGATCAATAAAACTAAAAGCGGTTTCTTTGAGAAGATAAACAAAATTGATAAACCATTAGCCAGACTCATCAAGAAAAAAAGGGAGAAGACTCAAATGAATAGAATTAGAAATGAAAAAGGAGAAGTAACAACTGACACTGCAGAAATACAAAGCGTCTTGGGAGATTATTACAAGGAACTATATGCGAATAAAATGGACAACCTGGAAGAAATGGACAAATTCTTAAAAAAGCACAACCTTCCAAGACTGCAACAGGAAGAAATAGAAAATATAAACCGGCCACTCACAAACACTGAAATTGAAACTGTGATTAGAAATATTCAAATAAACAAAAGCCTAGGACCAGATGGCTTCACAGGCGAATTCTACCAAACAGTTGAGAAGAGCTAACATTTACCCTTCTCAAGCTCTTCCAAAATATAGCAGAGGGAGGAACACTCCACAATTCATTCTACGAGGCCACCCTCACCCTGATACCAAAACCAGACAAAAATGTCACAAACAAAACTACAGGCCATTATCACTGTTGAACATAGATGCAAAAATCCTCACAAAATACTAGCAAAAGGAATCCAACAACACATATAAAGGATCATACAGCATGATCAAGTGGGGTTTATCACAGGAATGCAAGGATTCTTCAATATATGCAAATCAGTGTGATACACGATATTAGCAAATTCAAAGAGAAAAACCATATGATCATCTCAATAGATTCACAAAAAGCTTTCAAAATAATTCAACACCCATTTATGACAAAAACACTCCAGAAAGTAGGCACAGAGGGAACTTATCTCAACATAATAAACGGCATATATGACACACACACACAGCCAACATCGTCCTCAATGGTGAAAAAGTGAAACCATTCCCACTAAGATGAGGAAAAAGACAAGGTTGCCGACTCTCAACACTATTATTCAA
The DNA here is from genome assembly GCF_008692025.1 of Phocoena sinus. Lineage (NCBI taxonomy): Eukaryota > Metazoa > Chordata > Mammalia > Artiodactyla > Phocoenidae > Phocoena > Phocoena sinus. The sequence continues at coordinate 91,714,005 of NC_045768.1, forward strand.
CATTGTTTTGGAAGTTTTAGCCACAGCAATCAGAGAAGAAAAAGAAATAAAAGGAATCCAAATTGGAAAAGAAGAAATAAAACTGTCACTGTTTGCAGAAGACATGATAGTATAAGTAGAAAATTGTAAAGATGCTACCAGAAAAATACTACAGTTAATCAGTGGCTTTGGTAAAGTAGCGAGATACAAAATTGATGCTCAGAAATCTCTTGCATTCCTATACACTATGATGAAATATCTGAAAGAGAAATTAAACACTTCCACATAACATTGCAACAAAAAGAATAAAATACCTAAAAATAAACCTACCGAAGGAGACACAAGACCTGTACCCTTTCTAGAAAACTCAATTTCTTCCAGAGCCATGACTGCACTGTGTACAAATCAAGCAACCAAAGCTTATATCAAAAGGCCACTTCCAGGTTGACATGGGGCAGACTCTTCAGTGCTTTCTACCAAGTCAAAGAGACCTAGCTTCTCACAGAGTCCTTCCATGATCAACTTTTCCATGCAGGGTATTCTTCCTGAGGTGAACTGCCTAAACGAAAGAATGCGCTCGGTTTCTTGGGTCCTGCGAATCGTCCCAAAGCCTGCAGCTTTACACCAGAAACTGTGCTCTGGTTGCACTTGGACACCCCCAAGCCGACATTCTCCTTGAGGTAGGTTGACTTCAGGTATGAGGTCCTGGAAGGAATTGCAAGCAAAGTGCTCCTCTCAGTACAGCTCTGACTACGGTAATGAGGCACCCTTGCATGGCCTTCTGCAACCACTACAAATATGTTCCTGAGGCTGTTGGTGAGCTGAGGCAATCTAGCTCCCCCGAGGCAGCGTGAAAGCTGCTGCCCTTCACTCGGCACGCACACGGGTACTCCGAGGTGTCTAGGGGTCTGAATGTTGCTCTTCAACTCAGGAGAGCCCGGGGGTACTCGGTGTCCTTGTACGGAAACGGGTGCTGCCGCGAGGAGTCTAGGAGACCCGAAAGGCTTACTACCGTTCAACTAAAGCAGAAGAGAGAGCTAAGGCCTCCTGGGAGCTGCTGCACTCCTCCCCTGCTGCCCGGCATATCAGGGCCCGTCTTCGACGCTAGGCCTCACTTGGAGTTTCCCGTTAGCTATGGAACAGGACAGGATGAGCTCTGACCGAGAAACTGGAATACCCCGGTTGCTCGTGAAACCGTCTTTTCCCTCTCGCAGCCATGCCTGCCGTGAGAGGACGCCCGACAACAGCAGTGTTTTCCAGGGAGCTGCAAGGCGCATAACGGGACCTTTCAAGGTGCGAAAACAAGGCTAGTCCCATCAGGCAGCGGCTCCAGGAAGACACGCAGCGTAAGTGTCTGTGGTTTCTGTCCAGTCAAAGGAGACCTAGCGACATACTTGGCTCTTCCCTGATTCAACTTTGCTACACGGGACGTTCTGCGTGTAGCGAACTGCCGGGACCACAGAGTGCCCTAGGTCTCGTAGGGTCCTGTGCATCTACCGAAAGAAGCCCTGAAGTGTTCCACAGAAATCTGTGCTTTGGCGGAATTTGTAGTGCAGGCCGCCTTTCCACCTGACACACGCTGACTTCAGGTATGAGTGCCTAGAGAGACTAGCAAGCGGAGAGTTTTTCTCAGTACAGCTCAGACCAGGGCAATGTAGCCGACTTCCGTGGCGTGCTGGACTTGCCAGAACCGTGTTCCTGAATCCGTTGGTGAGCTGAAGAAATCTAGCTCCCCCCCCCACCAACCCCCGCCAGGAGAGAACGCAGTGTGTTACGCTTCACTCGGCCTAGCCAGGGGCGCCCTGAAGGGCCTACGTGTCTGAGTGTGGCCCAGCAGGCCCAGGGGAGCCTGAGGGTACTCAGAGTTCTCGTAGGGACACGGGTGCTGACGCGAGGGGGCCAGGAGTCCTGACAGGATTAGTACCGTTACACGAGGGCAGGAGTGCGACTAAGGCCTCAAGGAAAAGGCCGCAAAACCACCCTTCTGGATGGCAAATCAGGGCCTTAGGTAGGGGGCTACGGCCCACGTTGGGATTGCCCCCTCTTCGCTCTAGAGCAGGGCAGGATATGCTCCCGCCCAGGGCCTGAAAGCACCCTCTTCCTTTCGAGAAAACTCAGTTTCTTCCAGAGCCATGGCTGCAGTGAGTACAAGTCCATCAACCAGAGCGTTGTTCAGGAAGCTCCAAGGCCGCATGACTGGAGCTTTCAAGCCGGGAAGACCAGGCTTGCCTCAGAGGGCTGCCTTTTCCAAGTTTACGTGCAGAAGGAAGCATCTGTGGTTTCTCCCAAGTCCAAAGAGACCTGGCTGCTCGCTGGGTCCTTCGAGAATCATCTTCTCTGTGCAGGGTGCTCTGCGTGTAGCGAACTGCTTAAATGAAAGAATGCCTTAGGTGTCGTAGGCTCACGTGCATCTTCCAAATGCCTGCAGCGTTACCCTAGCAACTGTGCTCTAGAGGCACTTGGACGGCAAGCCGACTTACTCCTTGAGGTAGTCGAGGTATGAGGTCCTCGAAGGGCTGTAAGCAAGACGTTTTGCTCAGTGCAGCTCCGACTACAGTAATGATGCAGGCTTCCATGGCCTGCCGCACAGGCTACCACAGTGTTCCTGAGGCTGTTGGCGTGCTGAGGAAATCCAGCTCCCCCGAGGCAGTGTGCAAGCCGCTGCCCTTCACTCGGCACTCACACGAGTATTCCAAAGTGCCTCCGGGTCTGAATGTTGCTCTTCAACTCAGGAGAGCCTCGGGGTCCTCAGTGTCCTTGTACGGAAACGGGTGCTGCCGGGAGGAGTCTAGGAGTCCTGGAAAGCTCCCAACCCTTCAACTGAAGCAGAAGAGAGAACTAAGGCCTCACGGAAGCTGCTGCACTCCTACCCTGCTGCGTGGCAAATCAGGGTGCTCCTTCGAAGCTAGGCCTCACTTGGAGTTTCCCCTTAGCTATACAGCAGGACAGGATGAGCTCTGACCGAGAAGCTTGGAGTACCCCGGTTCCGTGTGAAACCGTCTTTTCCCTCTCACAGCCATGCCTGCCGTGAGAAGAGGCCCGGCAACAGCAGCGTTTCTCAGGGAGCTTCAAGGCGCAATAGAGGATTCTTCAAGGTGCGAAAACAAGGCTAGTCCCGTCAGGCACCGGCTCCAGGATGACACGGAGCATAAGTCTCTGTGCTTTCTATCCAAGTCAAAAGCGACCTAGTACGTACTTGATTCAAGCGTTCTTCACAGGGTGCTCTGTGCGTACCAAACTGCCTAGACCAAGGAATGCCTTTGGTCTCCTAGGGTCCCTTGCATCTACGGAAAGCCTGAAGTGTTACACAGAGACCTGTGCTTTAGTGGAGGTTGGAAGGCAAGCCGCCTTTCCCCCTGAGATACGGTGACTTCAGGTATGAGTTCCTAGAAGGGCATGTAAGCAGAGAGTTTCTCCCAGTGTAGCTCAGACTAGGGCAACGAGGCCGACTTGCATGCTGTGCTGGACTTGCGAGAACCGTGTTCCTGAAGCCGTTGGTGAGCCGAGGAAATTTAGCTCCCCCAAGGTAGAGTGCGGCCTACCCTGGGGCACCCTGAAGGGCCTACCGGTCTGAGTGTGGCCCAGCAAGCGCAGGGGAGCCTGCGGGTACGCAGAGATCTTGTCCCGAAACGGACGCTGACGCGACGGGACCACGAGTCTCTAGACGCTTACTCCCGTTAAACTAACCCAGAACTGCGACTGAGGCCTCAGGGAAACTGCTACACGCCTACCCTTCTGGATGCAAAATCAAGAACTCACGTGGAGGCTAAAGGCCCACGTTGATATTCCCCTTAGCGCTAGAGCAGCGCCGGAAGAGCTCTCACCCAGGACCTGGAAGCACCCTCTTTCTTTCGAGAAAACTCATTTTCTTCCAGAGCCAAGTCTGCAGTGAGTACACGTCCGGCAAGCAAAGCATTCTTTGGGTAGCTTCAAGGCCGCATGAGCGAAGCCTTCAAAATGGGAAAACAAGGCTTTAGACGCCTCTCCGGATTGACACGCCGTCTAAGTACGTGTGGTTTCTGTCGAGTCAAAGGGACACAAGCTACCCACTGGGCCCGTCCCTGAATCAGCTACTCTACGCAGGGGGGTTCTGTGCGTAGCCAACCGCCTCAACGAAGGACTGCCCTAGGTCGGCCTTGGGGCCTGAGCATCTTCCAAAATCCGGCCGTGTTACACGAAGAACGGTGCCCTAGTTGCAGTGGGAGCACTAGTGGAATGACTCCTTGCGGTGGGGTGACTTCAGATATGAGGTGCTAGGAATACTGAAAAGCAGAGGGATGCTCTCAGTGCGGCTCAGACGAGGGCGATGAGGCGGAAGGCCACGGCATGCTGCACTGGCTAGAACCGTCTTCCGCAAACTGCTGGCGAGCTGAGGAAATCTAGCTCTCCCAAGGGAGTGTGCAAAGGCTGCCGATCACTAGGCAGACACACAGGGGTGCTCCGAAGGGCTCCCTGGGCTGGACGTTGCTCGGGAGGCCCAGGGGTCCGTGGACTACGCAGTGTCCTTGTCCAGAGACACGGGCTGACGCGGAGGCGCCTAGGAAACCTGAGAAGCTTACCAGCGTTACACTAAGGACGAGCAACGACTACTGCCTCGTGGAAAGTGCTGCGCGCCTACCATTCTGCACGCAATTCAGGGCCTTCCCTTGAGGCTTCTGCTCAGTGCAGTTTTAAGGTAACTATAGGGCAGGGAGGACGAGCTCCCAAACAGGGACGGGAAGGCACCCCGTTTCTTTCATGGAAACTCTTTCTCTTCTCAGAGCCATGCCTGCACGGATGAGAATCCGGGCCACATCAGTGTTTTCCAGGTAGCTTCGAGGCCGCATAAAGGCAGCTTTCAAGGCGGGAAAGCAAGGCTTGTCTCAAACGGCCACTTCCAGGTTGACATGGAGCAGACTCTTCAGTGCTTTCTACCAAGTCAAAGAGACCTAGCTTCTCACGGAGTCCTTCCACGATCAACTTTTCTATGCAGGGTATTCTTCCTGAGGTGAACTGCCTAAACGAAAGAATGCGCTCGGTTTCTTGGGTCCTGCGAATCGTCCCAAAGCCTGCAGCTTTACACCAGAAACTGTGCTCTGGTTGCACTTGGACACCCCCAAGCCGACATTCTCCTTGAGGTAGGTTGACTTCAGGTATGAGGACCTGGAAGGGATTGCAAGCAAAGTGCTCCTCTCAGTACAGCTCTGACTACGGTAATGAGGCACCCTTGCATGGCCTTCTGCAACCGCTACAAATATGTTCCTGAGGCTGTTGGTGAGCTGAGGCAATCTAGCTCCCCCGAGGCAGCGTGAAAGCTGCTGCCCTTCACTCGGCACGCACACGGGTACTCCGAGGTGTCTAGGGGTCTGAATGTTGCTCTTCAACTCAGGAGAGCCCGGGGGTACTCGGTGTCCTTGTACGGAAACGGGTGCTGCCGCGAGGAGTCTAGGAGACCCGAAAGGCTTACTACCGTTCAACTAAAGCAGAAGAGAGAGCTAAGGCCTCCTGGGAGCTGCTGCACTCCTCCCCTGCTGCCCGGCATATCAGGGCCCGTCTTCGAAGCTAGGCCTCACTTGGAGTTTCCCGTTAGCTATGGAACAGGACAGGATGAGCTCTGACCGAGAAACTGGAATACCCCGGTTGCTCGTGAAACCGTCTTTTCCCTCTCGCAGCCATGCCTGCCGTGAGAGGACGCCCGACAACAGCAGTGTCTTCCGGGGAGCTGCGAGGCGCATAACGGGACCTTTCAAGGTGCGAAAACAAGGCTAGTCCCATCAGGCAGCGGCTCCAGGAAGACACGCAGCGTAAGTGTCTGTGGTTTCTGTCCAGTCAAAGGAGACCTAGCGACATACTTGGCTCTTCCCTGATTCAACTTTGCTACACGGGACGTTCTGCGTGTAGCGAACTGCCGGGACCACAGAGTGCCCTAGGTCTCGTAGGGTCCTGTGCATCTACCGAAAGAAGCCCTGAAGTGTTCCACAGAAATCTGTGCTTTGGCGGAATTTGCAGTGCAGGCCGCCTTTCCACCTGACACACGCTGACTTCAGGTATGAGTGCCTAGAGAGACTAGCAAGCGGAGAGTTTTTCTCAGTACAGCTCAGACCAGGGCAATGTAGCCGACTTCCGTGGCGTGCTGGACTTGCCAGCACCGTGTTCCTGAATCCGTTGGTGAGCTGAAGAAATCTAGCTCCCCCCCCCCCCAACCCCCGCCAGGAGAGAATGCAGTGTGTTACGCTTCACTCGGCCTAGCCAGGGGCGCCCTGAAGGGCCTACGTGTCTGAGTGTGGCCCAGCAGGCCCAGGGGAGCCTGAGGGTACTCAGAGTTCTCGTAGGGACACGGGTGCTGACGCGAGGGGGCCAGGAGTCCTGACAGGATTAGTACCGTTACACGAGGGCGGGAGTGCGACTAAGGCCTCAAGGAAAAGGCCGCAAAACCACCCTTCTGGATGGCAAATCAGGGCCTTAGGTAGGGGGCTACGGCCCACGTTGGGATTGCCCCCTATTCGCTCTAGAGCAGGGCAGGATATGCTCCCGCCCAGGGCCTGAAAGCACCCTCTTCCTTTCGAGAAAACTCAGTTTCTTCCAGAGCCATGCCTGCAGTGAGTACAAGTCGAGCAACCAGAGCGTTGTTCAGGAAGCTCCAAGGCCGCATGACTGGAGCTTTCAAGCCGGGAAGACCAGGCTTGCCTCAGAGGGCTGCCTTTTCCAAGTTTACGTGCAGAAGGAAGCATCTGTGGTTTCTCCCAAGTCCAAAGAGACCTGGCTGCTCGCTGGGTCCTTCGAGAATCATCTTCTCTGTGCAGGGTGCTCTGCGTGTAGCGAACTGCTTAAATGAAAGAATGCCTTAGGTGTCGTAGGCTCACGTGCATCTTCCAAATGCCTGCAGCGTTACCCTAGCAACTGTGCTCTAGAGGCACTTGGACGGCAAGCCGACTTACTCCTTGAGGTAGTCGAGGTATGAGGTCATCGAAAGGACTGTAAGCAAGACGTTTTGCTCAGTGCAGCTCCGACTACAGTAATGATGCAGGCTTCCATGGCCTGCCGCACAGGCTACCACAGTGTTCCTGAGGCTGTTGGCGTGCTGAGGAAATCCAGCTCCCCCGAGGCAGTGTGCAAGCCGCTGCCCTTCACTCGGCACTCACACGAGTATTCCAAAGTGCCTCCGGGTCTGAATGTTGCTCTTCAACTCAGGAGAGCCTCGGGGTCCTCAGTGTCCTTGTACGGAAACGGGTGCTGCCGGGAGGAGTCTAGGAGTCCTGGAAAGCTCCCAACCCTTCAACTGAAGCAGAAGAGAGAACTAAGGCCTCACGGAAGCTGCTGCACTCCTACCCTGCTGCGTGGCAAATCAGGGTGCTCCTTCGAAGCTAGGCCTCACTTGGAGTTTCCCCTTAGCTATACAGCAGGACAGGATGAGCTCTGACCGAGAAGCTTGGAGTACCCCGGTTCCGTGTGAAACCGTCTTTTCCCTCTCACAGCCATGCCTGCCGTGAGAAGAGGCCCGGCAACAGCAGCGTTTCTCAGGGAGCTTCAAGGCGCAATAGAGGATTCTTCAAGGTGCGAAAACAAGGCTAGTCCCGTCAGGCACCGGCTCCAGGATGACACGGAGCATAAGTCTCTGTGCTTTCTATCCAAGTCAAAAGCGACCTAGTACGTACTTGATTCAAGCGTTCTTCACAGGGTGCTCTGTGCGTACCAAACTGCCTAGACCAAGGAATGCCTTTGGTCTCCTAGGGTCCCTTGCATCTACGGAAAGCCTGAAGTGTTACACAGAGACCTGTGCTTTAGTGGAGGTTGGAAGGCAAGCCGCCTTTCCCCCTGAGATACGGTGACTTCAGGTATGAGTTCCTAGAAGGGCATGTAAGCAGAGAGTTTCTCCCAGTGTAGCTCAGACTAGGGCAACGAGGCCGACTTGCATGCTGTGCTGGACTTGCGAGAACCGTGTTCCTGAAGCCGTTGGTGAGCCGAGGAAATTTAGCTCCCCCAAGGTAGAGTGCGGCCTACCCTGGGGCACCCTGAAGGGCCTACCGGTCTGAGTGTGGCCCAGCAAGCGCAGGGGAGCCTGCGGGTACGCAGAGATCTTGTCCCGAAACGGACGCTGACGCGACGGGACCACGAGTCTCTAGACGCTTACTCCCGTTAAACTAACCCAGAACTGCGACTGAGGCCTCAGGGAAACTGCTACACGCCTACCCTTCTGGATGCAAAATCAAGAACTCACGTGGAGGCTAAAGGCCCACGTTGATATTCCCCTTAGCGCTAGAGCAGCGCCGGAAGAGCTCTCACCCAGGACCTGGAAGCACCCTCTTTCTTTCGAGAAAACTCATTTTCTTCCAGAGCCAAGTCTGCAGTGAGTACACGTCCGGCAAGCAAAGCATTCTTCGGGTAGCTTCAAGGCCGCATGAGCGAAGCCTTCAAAATGGGAAAACAAGGCTTTAGACGCCTCTCCGGATTGACACGCCGTCTAAGTACGTGTGGTTTCTGTCGAGTCAAAGGGACACAAGCTACCCACTGGGCCCGTCCCTGAATCAGCTACTCTACGCAGGGGGGTTCTGTGCGTAGCCAACCGCCTCAATGAAGGACTGCCCTAGGTCGGCCTTGGGGCCTGAGCATCTTCCAAAATCCGGCCGTGTTACACGAAGAACGGTGCCCTAGTTGCAGTGGGAGCACTAGTGGAATGACTCCTTGCGGTGGGGTGACTTCAGATATGAGGTGCTAGGAATACTGAAAAGCAGAGGGATGTTCTCAGTGCGGCTCAGACGAGGGCGATGAGGCGGAAGGCCACGGCATGCTGCACTGGCTAGAACCGTCTTCCGCAAACTGCTGGCGAGCTGAGGAAATCTAGCTCTCCCAAGGGAGTGTGCAAAGGCTGCCGATCACTAGGCAGACACACAGGGGTGCTCCGAAGGGCTCCCTGGGCTGGACGTTGCTCGGGAGGCCCAGGGGTCCGTGGACTACGCAGTGTCCTTGTCCAGAGACACGGGCTGACGCGGAGGCGCCTAGGAAACCTGAGAAGCTTACCAGCGTTACACTAAGGACGAGCAACGACTACTGCCTCGTGGAAAGTGCTGCGCGCCTACCATTCTGCACGCAATTCAGGGCCTTCCCTTGAGGCTTCTGCTCAGTGCAGTTTTAAGGTAACTATAGGGCAGGGAGGACGAGCTCCCAAACAGGGACGGGAAGGCACCCCGTTTCTTTCATGGAAACTCTTTCTCTTCTCAGAGCCATGCCTGCACGGATGAGAATCCGGGCCACATCAGTGTTTTCCAGGTAGCTTCGAGGCCGCATAAAGGCAGCTTTCAAGGCGGGAAAGCAAGGCTTGTCTCAAACGGCCACTTCCAGGTTGACATGGAGCAGACTCTTCAGTGCTTTCTACCAAGTCAAAGAGACCTAGCTTCTCACGGAGTCCTTCCACGATCAACTTTTCTATGCAGGGTATTCTTCCTGAGGTGAACTGCCTAAACGAAAGAATGCGCTCGGTTTCTTGGGTCCTGCGAATCGTCCCAAAGCCTGCAGCTTTACACCAGAAACTGTGCTCTGGTTGCACTTGGACACCCCCAAGCCGACATTCTCCTTGAGGTAGGTTGACTTCAGGTATGAGGACCTGGAAGGGATTGCAAGCAAAGTGCTCCTCTCAGTACAGCTCTGACTACGGTAATGAGGCACCCTTGCATGGCCTTCTGCAACCGCTACAAATATGTTCCTGAGGCTGTTGGTGAGCTGAGGCAATCTAGCTCCCCCGAGGCAGCGTGAAAGCTGCTGCCCTTCACTCGGCACGCACACGGGTACTCCGAGGTGTCTAGGGGTCTGAATGTTGCTCTTCAACTCAGGAGAGCCCGGGGGTACTCGGTGTCCTTGTACGGAAACGGGTGCTGCCGCGAGGAGTCTAGGAGACCCGAAAGGCTTACTACCGTTCAACTAAAGCAGAAGAGAGAGCTAAGGCCTCCTGGGAGCTGCTGCACTCCTCCCCTGCTGCCCGGCATATCAGGGCCCGTCTTCGAAGCTAGGCCTCACTTGGAGTTTCCCGTTAGCTATGGAACAGGACAGGATGAGCTCTGACCGAGAAACTGGAATACCCCGGTTGCTCGTGAAACCGTCTTTTCCCTCTCGCAGCCATGCCTGCCGTGAGAGGACGCCCGACAACAGCAGTGTCTTCCGGGGAGCTGCGAGGCGCATAACGGGACCTTTCAAGGTGCGAAAACAAGGCTAGTCCCATCAGGCAGCGGCTCCAGGAAGACACGCAGCGTAAGTGTCTGTGGTTTCTGTCCAGTCAAAGGAGACCTAGCGACATACTTGGCTCTTCCCTGATTCAACTTTGCTACACGGGACGTTCTGCGTGTAGCGAACTGCCGGGACCACAGAGTGCCCTAGGTCTCGTAGGGTCCTGTGCATCTACCGAAAGAAGCCCTGAAGTGTTCCACAGAAATCTGTGCTTTGGCGGAATTTGCAGTGCAGGCCGCCTTTCCACCTGACACACGCTGACTTCAGGTATGAGTGCCTAGAGAGACTAGCAAGCGGAGAGTTTTTCTCAGTACAGCTCAGACCAGGGCAATGTAGCCGACTTCCGTGGCGTGCTGGACTTGCCAGCACCGTGTTCCTGAATCCGTTGGTGAGCTGAAGAAATCTAGCTCCCCCCCCCCCAACCCCCGCCAGGAGAGAATGCAGTGTGTTACGCTTCACTCGGCCTAGCCAGGGGCGCCCTGAAGGGCCTACGTGTCTGAGTGTGGCCCAGCAGGCCCAGGGGAGCCTGAGGGTACTCAGAGTTCTCGTAGGGACACGGGTGCTGACGCGAGGGGGCCAGGAGTCCTGACAGGATTAGTACCGTTACACGAGGGCGGGAGTGCGACTAAGGCCTCAAGGAAAAGGCCGCAAAACCACCCTTCTGGATGGCAAATCAGGGCCTTAGGTAGGGGGCTACGGCCCACGTTGGGATTGCCCCCTCTTCGCTCTAGAGCAGGGCAGGATATGCTCCCGCCCAGGGCCTGAAAGCACCCTCTTCCTTTTGAGAAAACTCAGTTTCTTCCAGAGCCATGCCTGCAGTGAGTACAAGTCGAGCAACCAGAGCGTTGTTCAGGAAGCTCCAAGGCCGCATGACTGGAGCTTTCAAGCCGGGAAGACCAGGCTTGCCTCAGAGGGCTGCCTTTTCCAAGTTTACGTGCAGAAGGAAGCATCTGTGGTTTCTCCCAAGTCCAAAGAGACCTGGCTGCTCGCTGGGTCCTTCGAGAATCATCTTCTCTGTGCAGGGTGCTCTGCGTGTAGCGAACTGCTTAAATGAAAGAATGCCTTAGGTGTCGTAGGCTCACGTGCATCTTCCAAATGCCTGCAGCGTTACCCTAGCAACTGTGCTCTAGAGGCACTTGGACGGCAAGCCGACTTACTCCTTGAGGTAGTCGAGGTATGAGGTCATCGAAAGGACTGTAAGCAAGACGTTTTGCTCAGTGCAGCTCCGACTACAGTAATGATGCAGGCTTCCATGGCCTGCCGCACAGGCTACCACAGTGTTCCTGAGGCTGTTGGCGTGCTGAGGAAATCCAGCTCCCCCGAGGCAGTGTGCAAGCCGCTGCCCTTCACTCGGCACCCACACGAGTATTCCAAAGTGCCTCCGGGTCTGAATGTTGCTCTTCAACTCAGGAGAGCCTCGGGGTCCTCAGTGTCCTTGTACGGAAACGGGTGCTGCCGGGAGGAGTCTAGGAGTCCTGGAAAGCTCCCAACCCTTCAACTGAAGCAGAAGAGAGAACTAAGGCCTCACGGAAGCTGCTGCACTCCTACCCTGCTGCGTGGCAAATCAGGGTGCTCCTTCGAAGCTAGGCCTCACTTGGAGTTTCCCCTTAGCTATACAGCAGGACAGGATGAGCTCTGACCGAGAAGCTTGGAGTACCCCGGTTCCGTGTGAAACCGTCTTTTCCCTCTCACAGCCATGCCTGCCGTGAGAAGAGGCCCGGCAACAGCAGCGTTTCTCAGGGAGCTTCAAGGCGCAATAGAGGATTCTTCAAGGTGCGAAAACAAGGCTAGTCCCGTCAGGCACCGGCTCCAGGATGACACGGAGCATAAGTCTCTGTGCTTTCTATCCAAGTCAAAAGCGACCTAGTACGTACTTGATTCAAGCGTTCTTCACAGGGTGCTCTGTGCGTACCAAACTGCCTAGACCAAGGAATGCCTTTGGTCTCCTAGGGTCCCTTGCATCTACGGAAAGCCTGAAGTGTTACACAGAGACCTGTGCTTTAGTGGAGGTTGGAAGGCAAGCCGCCTTTCCCCCTGAGATACGGTGACTTCAGGTATGAGTTCCTAGAAGGGCATGTAAGCAGAGAGTTTCTCCCAGTGTAGCTCAGACTAGGGCAACGAGGCCGACTTGCATGCTGTGCTGGACTTGCGAGAACCGTGTTCCTGAAGCCGTTGGTGAGCCGAGGAAATTTAGCTCCCCCAAGGTAGAGTGCGGCCTACCCTGGGGCACCCTGAAGGGCCTACCGGTCTGAGTGTGGCCCAGCAAGCGCAGGGGAGCCTGCGGGTACGCAGAGATCTTGTCCCGAAACGGACGCTGACGCGACGGGACCACGAGTCTCTAGACGCTTACTCCCGTTAAACTAACCCAGAACTGCGACTGAGGCCTCAGGGAAACTGCTACACGCCTACCCTTCTGGATGCAAAATCAAGAACTCACGTGGAGGCTAAAGGCCCACGTTGATATTCCCCTTAGCGCTAGAGCAGCGCCGGAAGAGCTCTCACCCAGGACCTGGAAGCACCCTCTTTCTTTCGAGAAAACTCATTTTCTTCCAGAGCCAAGTCTGCAGTGAGTACACGTCCGGCAAGCAAAGCATTCTTTGGGTAGCTTCAAGGCCGCATGAGCGAAGCCTTCAAAATGGGAAAACAAGGCTTTAGACGCCTCTCCGGATTGACACGCCGTCTAAGTACGTGTGGTTTCTGTCGAGTCAAAGGGACACAAGCTACCCACTGGGCCCGTCCCTGAATCAGCTACTCTACGCAGGGGGGTTCTGTGCGTAGCCAACCGCCTCAACGAAGGACTGCCCTAGGTCGGCCTTGGGGCCTGAGCATCTTCCAAAATCCGGCCGTGTTACACGAAGAACGGTGCCCTAGTTGCAGTGGGAGCACTAGTGGAATGACTCCTTGCGGTGGGGTGACTTCAGATATGAGGTGCTAGGAATACTGAAAAGCAGAGGGATGTTCTCAGTGCGGCTCAGACGAGGGCGATGAGGCGGAAGGCCACGGCATGCTGCACTGGCTAGAACCGTCTTCCGCAAACTGCTGGCGAGCTGAGGAAATCTAGCTCTCCCAAGGGAGTGTGCAAAGGCTGCCGATCACTAGGCAGACACACAGGGGTGCTCCGAAGGGCTCCCTGGGCTGGACGTTGCTCGGGAGGCCCAGGGGTCCGTGGACTACGCAGTGTCCTTGTCCAGAGACACGGGCTGACGCGGAGGCGCCTAGGAAACCTGAGAAGCTTACCAGCGTTACACTAAGGACGAGCAACGACTACTGCCTCGTGGAAAGTGCTGCGCGCCTACCATTCTGCACGCAATTCAGGGCCTTCCCTTGAGGCTTCTGCTCAGTGCAGTTTTAAGGTAACTATAGGGCAGGGAGGACGAGCTCCCAAACAGGGACGGGAAGGCACCCCGTTTCTTTCATGGAAACTCTTTCTCTTCTCAGAGCCATGCCTGCACGGATGAGAATCCGGGCCACATCAGTGTTTTCCAGGTAGCTTCGAGGCCGCATAAAGGCAGCTTTCAAGGCGGGAAAGCAAGGCTTGTCTCAAACGGCCACTTCCAGGTTGACATGGAGCAGACTCTTCAGTGCTTTCTACCAAGTCAAAGAGACCTAGCTTCTCACGGAGTCCTTCCACGATCAACTTTTCTATGCAGGGTATTCTTCCTGAGGTGAACTGCCTAAACGAAAGAATGCGCTCGGTTTCTTGGGTCCTGCGAATCGTCCCAAAGCCTGCAGCTTTACACCAGAAACTGTGCTCTGGTTGCACTTGGACACCCCCAAGCCGACATTCTCCTTGAGGTAGGTTGACTTCAGGTATGAGGACCTGGAAGGGATTGCAAGCAAAGTGCTCCTCTCAGTACAGCTCTGACTACGGTAATGAGGCACCCTTGCATGGCCTTCTGCAACCGCTACAAATATGTTCCTGAGGCTGTTGGTGAGCTGAGGCAATCTAGCTCCCCCGAGGCAGCGTGAAAGCTGCTGCCCTTCACTCGGCACGCACACGGGTACTCCGAGGTGTCTAGGGGTCTGAATGTTGCTCTTCAACTCAGGAGAGCCCGGGGGTACTCGGTGTCCTTGTACGGAAACGGGTGCTGCCGCGAGGAGTCTAGGAGACCCGAAAGGCTTACTACCGTTCAACTAAAGCAGAAGAGAGAGCTAAGGCCTCCTGGGAGCTGCTGCACTCCTCCCCTGCTGCCCGGCATATCAGGGCCCGTCTTCGAAGCTAGGCCTCACTTGGAGTTTCCCGTTAGCTATGGAACAGGACAGGATGAGCTCTGACCGAGAAACTGGAATACCCCGGTTGCTCGTGAAACCGTCTTTTCCCTCTCGCAGCCATGCCTGCCGTGAGAGGACGCCCGACAACAGCAGTGTTTTCCGGGGAGCTGCGAGGCGCATAACGGGACCTTTCAAGGTGCGAAAACAAGGCTAGTCCCATCAGGCAGCGGCTCCAGGAAGACACGCAGCGTAAGTGTCTGTGGTTTCTGTCCAGTCAAAGGAGACCTAGCGACATACTTGGCTCTTCCCTGATTCAACTTTGCTACACGGGACGTTCTGCGTGTAGCGAACTGCCGGGACCACAGAGTGCCCTAGGTCTCGTAGGGTCCTGTGCATCTACCGAAAGAAGCCCTGAAGTGTTCCACAGAAATCTGTGCTTTGGCGGAATTTGCAGTGCAGGCCGCCTTTCCACCTGACACACGCTGACTTCAGGTATGAGTGCCTAGAGAGACTAGCAAGCGGAGAGTTTTTCTCAGTACAGCTCAGACCAGGGCAATGTAGCCGACTTCCGTGGCGTGCTGGACTTGCCAGCACCGTGTTCCTGAATCCGTTGGTGAGCTGAAGAAATCTAGCTCCCCCCCCCCCCACCCCCGCCAGGAGAGAATGCAGTGTGTTACGCTTCACTCGGCCTAGCCAGGGGCGCCCTGAAGGGCCTACGTGTCTGAGTGTGGCCCAGCAGGCCCAGGGGAGCCTGAGGGTACTCAGAGTTCTCGTAGGGACACGGGTGCTGACGCGAGGGGGCCAGGAGTCCTGACAGGATTAGTACCGTTACACGAGGGCGGGAGTGCGACTAAGGCCTCAAGGAAAAGGCCGCAAAACCACCCTTCTGGATGGCAAATCAGGGCCTTAGGTAGGGGGCTACGGCCCACGTTGGGATTGCCCCCTCTTCGCTCTAGAGCAGGGCAGGATATGCTCCCGCCCAGGGCCTGAAAGCACCCTCTTCCTTTTGAGAAAACTCAGTTTCTTCCAGAGCCATGCCTGCAGTGAGTACAAGTCGAGCAACCAGAGCGTTGTTCAGGAAGCTCCAAGGCCGCATGACTGGAGCTTTCAAGCCGGGAAGACCAGGCTTGCCTCAGAGGGCTGCCTTTTCCAAGTTTACGTGCAGAAGGAAGCATCTGTGGTTTCTCCCAAGTCCAAAGAGACCTGGCTGCTCGCTGGGTCCTTCGAGAATCATCTTCTCTGTGCAGGGTGCTCTGCGTGTAGCGAACTGCTTAAATGAAAGAATGCCTTAGGTGTCGTAGGCTCACGTGCATCTTCCAAATGCCTGCAGCGTTACCCTAGCAACTGTGCTCTAGAGGCACTTGGACGGCAAGCCGACTTACTCCTTGAGGTAGTCGAGGTATGAGGTCATCGAAAGGACTGTAAGCAAGACGTTTTGCTCAGTGCAGCTCCGACTACAGTAATGATGCAGGCTTCCATGGCCTGCCGCACAGGCTACCACAGTGTTCCTGAGGCTGTTGGCGTGCTGAGGAAATCCAGCTCCCCCGAGGCAGTGTGCAAGCCGCTGCCCTTCACTCGGCACTCACACGAGTATTCCAAAGTGCCTCCGGGTCTGAATGTTGCTCTTCAACTCAGGAGAGCCTCGGGGTCCTCAGTGTCCTTGTACGGAAACGGGTGCTGCCGGGAGGAGTCTAGGAGTCCTGGAAAGCTCCCAACCCTTCAACTGAAGCAGAAGAGAGAACTAAGGCCTCACGGAAGCTGCTGCACTCCTACCCTGCTGCGTGGCAAATCAGGGTGCTCCTTCGAAGCTAGGCCTCACTTGGAGTTTCCCCTTAGCTATACAGCAGGACAGGATGAGCTCTGACCGAGAAGCTTGGAGTACCCCGGTTCCGTGTGAAACCGTCTTTTCCCTCTCACAGCCATGCCTGCCGTGAGAAGAGGCCCGGCAACAGCAGCGTTTCTCAGGGAGCTTCAAGGCGCAATAGAGGATTCTTCAAGGTGCGAAAACAAGGCTAGTCCCGTCAGGCACCGGCTCCAGGATGACACGGAGCATAAGTCTCTGTGCTTTCTATCCAAGTCAAAAGCGACCTAGTACGTACTTGATTCAAGCGTTCTTCACAGGGTGCTCTGTGCGTACCAAACTGCCTAGACCAAGGAATGCCTTTGGTCTCCTAGGGTCCCTTGCATCTACGGAAAGCCTGAAGTGTTACACAGAGACCTGTGCTTTAGTGGAGGTTGGAAGGCAAGCCGCCTTTCCCCCTGAGATACGGTGACTTCAGGTATGAGTTCCTAGAAGGGCATGTAAGCAGAGAGTTTCTCCCAGTGTAGCTCAGACTAGGGCAACGAGGCCGACTTGCATGCTGTGCTGGACTTGCGAGAACCGTGTTCCTGAAGCCGTTGGTGAGCCGAGGAAATTTAGCTCCCCCAAGGTAGAGTGCGGCCTACCCTGGGGCACCCTGAAGGGCCTACCGGTCTGAGTGTGGCTCCCAGCAAGCGCAGGGGAGCCTGCGGGTACGCAGAGATCTTGTCCCGAAACGGACGCTGACGCGACGGGACCACGAGTCTCTAGACGCTTACTCCCGTTAAACTAACCCAGAACTGCGACTGAGGCCTCAGGGAAACTGCTACACGCCTACCCTTCTGGATGCAAAATCAAGAACTCACGTGGAGGCTAAAGGCCCACGTTGATATTCCCCTTAGCGCTAGAGCAGCGCCGGAAGAGCTCTCACCCAGGACCTGGAAGCACCCTCTTTCTTTCGAGAAAACTCATTTTCTTCCAGAGCCAAGTCTGCAGTGAGTACACGTCCGGCAAGCAAAGCATTCTTCGGGTAGCTTCAAGGCCGCATGAGCGAAGCCTTCAA
This sequence comes from Phocoena sinus, assembly GCF_008692025.1. NCBI lineage: Eukaryota > Metazoa > Chordata > Mammalia > Artiodactyla > Phocoenidae > Phocoena > Phocoena sinus. The sequence goes on from NC_045768.1 coordinate 91,731,254, forward strand.
AATGGGAAAACAAGGCTTTAGACGCCTCTCCGGATTGACACGCCGTCTAAGTACGTGTGGTTTCTGTCGAGTCAAAGGGACACAAGCTACCCACTGGGCCCGTCCCTGAATCAGCTACTCTACGCAGGGGGGTTCTGTGCGTAGCCAACCGCCTCAACGAAGGACTGCCCTAGGTCGGCCTTGGGGCCTGAGCATCTTCCAAAATCCGGCCGTGTTACACGAAGAACGGTGCCCTAGTTGCAGTGGGAGCACTAGTGGAATGACTCCTTGCGGTGGGGTGACTTCAGATATGAGGTGCTAGGAATACTGAAAAGCAGAGGGATGTTCTCAGTGCGGCTCAGACGAGGGCGATGAGGCGGAAGGCCACGGCATGCTGCACTGGCTAGAACCGTCTTCCGCAAACTGCTGGCGAGCTGAGGAAATCTAGCTCTCCCAAGGGAGTGTGCAAAGGCTGCCGATCACTAGGCAGACACACAGGGGTGCTCCGAAGGGCTCCCTGGGCTGGACGTTGCTCGGGAGGCCCAGGGGTCCGTGGACTACGCAGTGTCCTTGTCCAGAGACACGGGCTGACGCGGAGGCGCCTAGGAAACCTGAGAAGCTTACCAGCGTTACACTAAGGACGAGCAACGACTACTGCCTCGTGGAAAGTGCTGCGCGCCTACCATTCTGCACGCAATTCAGGGCCTTCCCTTGAGGCTTCTGCTCAGTGCAGTTTTAAGGTAACTATAGGGCAGGGAGGACGAGCTCCCAAACAGGGACGGGAAGGCACCCCGTTTCTTTCATGGAAACTCTTTCTCTTCTCAGAGCCATGCCTGCACGGATGAGAATCCGGGCCACATCAGTGTTTTCCAGGTAGCTTCGAGGCCGCATAAAGGCAGCTTTCAAGGCGGGAAAGCAAGGCTTGTCTCAAACGGCCACTTCCAGGTTGACATGGAGCAGACTCTTCAGTGCTTTCTACCAAGTCAAAGAGACCTAGCTTCTCACGGAGTCCTTCCACGATCAACTTTTCTATGCAGGGTATTCTTCCTGAGGTGAACTGCCTAAACGAAAGAATGCGCTCGGTTTCTTGGGTCCTGCGAATCGTCCCAAAGCCTGCAGCTTTACACCAGAAACTGTGCTCTGGTTGCACTTGGACACCCCCAAGCCGACATTCTCCTTGAGGTAGGTTGACTTCAGGTATGAGGACCTGGAAGGGATTGCAAGCAAAGTGCTCCTCTCAGTACAGCTCTGACTACGGTAATGAGGCACCCTTGCATGGCCTTCTGCAACCGCTACAAATATGTTCCTGAGGCTGTTGGTGAGCTGAGGCAATCTAGCTCCCCCGAGGCAGCGTGAAAGCTGCTGCCCTTCACTCGGCACGCACACGGGTACTCCGAGGTGTCTAGGGGTCTGAATGTTGCTCTTCAACTCAGGAGAGCCCGGGGGTACTCGGTGTCCTTGTACGGAAACGGGTGCTGCCGCGAGGAGTCTAGGAGACCCGAAAGGCTTACTACCGTTCAACTAAAGCAGAAGAGAGAGCTAAGGCCTCCTGGGAGCTGCTGCACTCCTCCCCTGCTGCCCGGCATATCAGGGCCCGTCTTCGAAGCTAGGCCTCACTTGGAGTTTCCCGTTAGCTATGGAACAGGACAGGATGAGCTCTGACCGAGAAACTGGAATACCCCGGTTGCTCGTGAAACCGTCTTTTCCCTCTCGCAGCCATGCCTGCCGTGAGAGGACGCCCGACAACAGCAGTGTCTTCCGGGGAGCTGCGAGGCGCATAACGGGACCTTTCAAGGTGCGAAAACAAGGCTAGTCCCATCAGGCAGCGGCTCCAGGAAGACACGCAGCGTAAGTGTCTGTGGTTTCTGTCCAGTCAAAGGAGACCTAGCGACATACTTGGCTCTTCCCTGATTCAACTTTGCTACACGGGACGTTCTGCGTGTAGCGAACTGCCGGGACCACAGAGTGCCCTAGGTCTCGTAGGGTCCTGTGCATCTACCGAAAGAAGCCCTGAAGTGTTCCACAGAAATCTGTGCTTTGGCGGAATTTGCAGTGCAGGCCGCCTTTCCACCTGACACACGCTGACTTCAGGTATGAGTGCCTAGAGAGACTAGCAAGCGGAGAGTTTTTCTCAGTACAGCTCAGACCAGGGCAATGTAGCCGACTTCCGTGGCGTGCTGGACTTGCCAGCACCGTGTTCCTGAATCCGTTGGTGAGCTGAAGAAATCTAGCTCCCCCCCCCCCCAACCCCCGCCAGGAGAGAATGCAGTGTGTTACGCTTCACTCGGCCTAGCCAGGGGCGCCCTGAAGGGCCTACGTGTCTGAGTGTGGCCCAGCAGGCCCAGGGGAGCCTGAGGGTACTCAGAGTTCTCGTAGGGACACGGGTGCTGACGCGAGGGGGCCAGGAGTCCTGACAGGATTAGTACCGTTACACGAGGGCGGGAGTGCGACTAAGGCCTCAAGGAAAAGGCCGCAAAACCACCCTTCTGGATGGCAAATCAGGGCCTTAGGTAGGGGGCTACGGCCCACGTTGGGATTGCCCCCTCTTCGCTCTAGAGCAGGGCAGGATATGCTCCCGCCCAGGGCCTGAAAGCACCCTCTTCCTTTCGAGAAAACTCAGTTTCTTCCAGAGCCATGCCTGCAGTGAGTACAAGTCGAGCAACCAGAGCGTTGTTCAGGAAGCTCCAAGGCCGCATGACTGGAGCTTTCAAGCCGGGAAGACCAGGCTTGCCTCAGAGGGCTGCCTTTTCCAAGTTTACGTGCAGAAGGAAGCATCTGTGGTTTCTCCCAAGTCCAAAGAGACCTGGCTGCTCGCTGGGTCCTTCGAGAATCATCTTCTCTGTGCAGGGTGCTCTGCGTGTAGCGAACTGCTTAAATGAAAGAATGCCTTAGGTGTCGTAGGCTCACGTGCATCTTCCAAATGCCTGCAGCGTTACCCTAGCAACTGTGCTCTAGAGGCACTTGGACGGCAAGCCGACTTACTCCTTGAGGTAGTCGAGGTATGAGGTCATCGAAAGGACTGTAAGCAAGACGTTTTGCTCAGTGCAGCTCCGACTACAGTAATGATGCAGGCTTCCATGGCCTGCCGCACAGGCTACCACAGTGTTCCTGAGGCTGTTGGCGTGCTGAGGAAATCCAGCTCCCCCGAGGCAGTGTGCAAGCCGCTGCCCTTCACTCGGCACTCACACGAGTATTCCAAAGTGCCTCCGGGTCTGAATGTTGCTCTTCAACTCAGGAGAGCCTCGGGGTCCTCAGTGTCCTTGTACGGAAACGGGTGCTGCCGGGAGGAGTCTAGGAGTCCTGGAAAGCTCCCAACCCTTCAACTGAAGCAGAAGAGAGAACTAAGGCCTCACGGAAGCTGCTGCACTCCTACCCTGCTGCGTGGCAAATCAGGGTGCTCCTTCGAAGCTAGGCCTCACTTGGAGTTTCCCCTTAGCTATACAGCAGGACAGGATGAGCTCTGACCGAGAAGCTTGGAGTACCCCGGTTCCGTGTGAAACCGTCTTTTCCCTCTCACAGCCATGCCTGCCGTGAGAAGAGGCCCGGCAACAGCAGCGTTTCTCAGGGAGCTTCAAGGCGCAATAGAGGATTCTTCAAGGTGCGAAAACAAGGCTAGTCCCGTCAGGCACCGGCTCCAGGATGACACGGAGCATAAGTCTCTGTGCTTTCTATCCAAGTCAAAAGCGACCTAGTACGTACTTGATTCAAGCGTTCTTCACAGGGTGCTCTGTGCGTACCAAACTGCCTAGACCAAGGAATGCCTTTGGTCTCCTAGGGTCCCTTGCATCTACGGAAAGCCTGAAGTGTTACACAGAGACCTGTGCTTTAGTGGAGGTTGGAAGGCAAGCCGCCTTTCCCCCTGAGATACGGTGACTTCAGGTATGAGTTCCTAGAAGGGCATGTAAGCAGAGAGTTTCTCCCAGTGTAGCTCAGACTAGGGCAACGAGGCCGACTTGCATGCTGTGCTGGACTTGCGAGAACCGTGTTCCTGAAGCCGTTGGTGAGCCGAGGAAATTTAGCTCCCCCAAGGTAGAGTGCGGCCTACCCTGGGGCACCCTGAAGGGCCTACCGGTCTGAGTGTGGCTCCCAGCAAGCGCAGGGGAGCCTGCGGGTACGCAGAGATCTTGTCCCGAAACGGACGCTGACGCGACGGGACCACGAGTCTCTAGACGCTTACTCCCGTTAAACTAACCCAGAACTGCGACTGAGGCCTCAGGGAAACTGCTACACGCCTACCCTTCTGGATGCAAAATCAAGAACTCACGTGGAGGCTAAAGGCCCACGTTGATATTCCCCTTAGCGCTAGAGCAGCGCCGGAAGAGCTCTCACCCAGGACCTGGAAGCACCCTCTTTCTTTCGAGAAAACTCATTTTCTTCCAGAGCCAAGTCTGCAGTGAGTACACGTCCGGCAAGCAAAGCATTCTTTGGGTAGCTTCAAGGCCGCATGAGCGAAGCCTTCAAAATGGGAAAACAAGGCTTTAGACGCCTCTCCGGATTGACACGCCGTCTAAGTACGTGTGGTTTCTGTCGAGTCAAAGGGACACAAGCTACCCACTGGGCCCGTCCCTGAATCAGCTACTCTACGCAGGGGGGTTCTGTGCGTAGCCAACCGCCTCAACGAAGGACTGCCCTAGGTCGGCCTTGGGGCCTGAGCATCTTCCAAAATCCGGCCGTGTTACACGAAGAACGGTGCCCTAGTTGCAGTGGGAGCACTAGTGGAATGACTCCTTGCGGTGGGGTGACTTCAGATATGAGGTGCTAGGAATACTGAAAAGCAGAGGGATGTTCTCAGTGCGGCTCAGACGAGGGCGATGAGGCGGAAGGCCACGGCATGCTGCACTGGCTAGAACCGTCTTCCGCAAACTGCTGGCGAGCTGAGGAAATCTAGCTCTCCCAAGGGAGTGTGCAAAGGCTGCCGATCACTAGGCAGACACACAGGGGTGCTCCGAAGGGCTCCCTGGGCTGGACGTTGCTCGGGAGGCCCAGGGGTCCGTGGACTACGCAGTGTCCTTGTCCAGAGACACGGGCTGACGCGGAGGCGCCTAGGAAACCTGAGAAGCTTACCAGCGTTACACTAAGGACGAGCAACGACTACTGCCTCGTGGAAAGTGCTGCGCGCCTACCATTCTGCACGCAATTCAGGGCCTTCCCTTGAGGCTTCTGCTCAGTGCAGTTTTAAGGTAACTATAGGGCAGGGAGGACGAGCTCCCAAACAGGGACGGGAAGGCACCCCGTTTCTTTCATGGAAACTCTTTCTCTTCTCAGAGCCATGCCTGCACGGATGAGAATCCGGGCCACATCAGTGTTTTCCAGGTAGCTTCGAGGCCGCATAAAGGCAGCTTTCAAGGCGGGAAAGCAAGGCTTGTCTCAAACGGCCACTTCCAGGTTGACATGGAGCAGACTCTTCAGTGCTTTCTACCAAGTCAAAGAGACCTAGCTTCTCACGGAGTCCTTCCACGATCAACTTTTCTATGCAGGGTATTCTTCCTGAGGTGAACTGCCTAAACGAAAGAATGCGCTCGGTTTCTTGGGTCCTGCGAATCGTCCCAAAGCCTGCAGCTTTACACCAGAAACTGTGCTCTGGTTGCACTTGGACACCCCCAAGCCGACATTCTCCTTGAGGTAGGTTGACTTCAGGTATGAGGACCTGGAAGGGATTGCAAGCAAAGTGCTCCTCTCAGTACAGCTCTGACTACGGTAATGAGGCACCCTTGCATGGCCTTCTGCAACCGCTACAAATATGTTCCTGAGGCTGTTGGTGAGCTGAGGCAATCTAGCTCCCCCGAGGCAGCGTGAAAGCTGCTGCCCTTCACTCGGCACGCACACGGGTACTCCGAGGTGTCTAGGGGTCTGAATGTTGCTCTTCAACTCAGGAGAGCCCGGGGGTACTCGGTGTCCTTGTACGGAAACGGGTGCTGCCGCGAGGAGTCTAGGAGACCCGAAAGGCTTACTACCGTTCAACTAAAGCAGAAGAGAGAGCTAAGGCCTCCTGGGAGCTGCTGCACTCCTCCCCTGCTGCCCGGCATATCAGGGCCCGTCTTCGAAGCTAGGCCTCACTTGGAGTTTCCCGTTAGCTATGGAACAGGACAGGATGAGCTCTGACCGAGAAACTGGAATACCCCGGTTGCTCGTGAAACCGTCTTTTCCCTCTCGCAGCCATGCCTGCCGTGAGAGGACGCCCGACAACAGCAGTGTCTTCCGGGGAGCTGCGAGGCGCATAACGGGACCTTTCAAGGTGCGAAAACAAGGCTAGTCCCATCAGGCAGCGGCTCCAGGAAGACACGCAGCGTAAGTGTCTGTGGTTTCTGTCCAGTCAAAGGAGACCTAGCGACATACTTGGCTCTTCCCTGATTCAACTTTGCTACACGGGACGTTCTGCGTGTAGCGAACTGCCGGGACCACAGAGTGCCCTAGGTCTCGTAGGGTCCTGTGCATCTACCGAAAGAAGCCCTGAAGTGTTCCACAGAAATCTGTGCTTTGGCGGAATTTGCAGTGCAGGCCGCCTTTCCACCTGACACACGCTGACTTCAGGTATGAGTGCCTAGAGAGACTAGCAAGCGGAGAGTTTTTCTCAGTACAGCTCAGACCAGGGCAATGTAGCCGACTTCCGTGGCGTGCTGGACTTGCCAGCACCGTGTTCCTGAATCCGTTGGTGAGCTGAAGAAATCTAGCTCCCCCCCCCCCAACCCCCGCCAGGAGAGAATGCAGTGTGTTACGCTTCACTCGGCCTAGCCAGGGGCGCCCTGAAGGGCCTACGTGTCTGAGTGTGGCCCAGCAGGCCCAGGGGAGCCTGAGGGTACTCAGAGTTCTCGTAGGGACACGGGTGCTGACGCGAGGGGGCCAGGAGTCCTGACAGGATTAGTACCGTTACACGAGGGCGGGAGTGCGACTAAGGCCTCAAGGAAAAGGCCGCAAAACCACCCTTCTGGATGGCAAATCAGGGCCTTAGGTAGGGGGCTACGGCCCACGTTGGGATTGCCCCCTCTTCGCTCTAGAGCAGGGCAGGATATGCTCCCGCCCAGGGCCTGAAAGCACCCTCTTCCTTTCGAGAAAACTCAGTTTCTTCCAGAGCCATGCCTGCAGTGAGTACAAGTCGAGCAACCAGAGCGTTGTTCAGGAAGCTCCAAGGCCGCATGACTGGAGCTTTCAAGCCGGGAAGACCAGGCTTGCCTCAGAGGGCTGCCTTTTCCAAGTTTACGTGCAGAAGGAAGCATCTGTGGTTTCTCCCAAGTCCAAAGAGACCTGGCTGCTCGCTGGGTCCTTCGAGAATCATCTTCTCTGTGCAGGGTGCTCTGCGTGTAGCGAACTGCTTAAATGAAAGAATGCCTTAGGTGTCGTAGGCTCACGTGCATCTTCCAAATGCCTGCAGCGTTACCCTAGCAACTGTGCTCTAGAGGCACTTGGACGGCAAGCCGACTTACTCCTTGAGGTAGTCGAGGTATGAGGTCATCGAAAGGACTGTAAGCAAGACGTTTTGCTCAGTGCAGCTCCGACTACAGTAATGATGCAGGCTTCCATGGCCTGCCGCACAGGCTACCACAGTGTTCCTGAGGCTGTTGGCGTGCTGAGGAAATCCAGCTCCCCCGAGGCAGTGTGCAAGCCGCTGCCCTTCACTCGGCACTCACACGAGTATTCCAAAGTGCCTCCGGGTCTGAATGTTGCTCTTCAACTCAGGAGAGCCTCGGGGTCCTCAGTGTCCTTGTACGGAAACGGGTGCTGCCGGGAGGAGTCTAGGAGTCCTGGAAAGCTCCCAACCCTTCAACTGAAGCAGAAGAGAGAACTAAGGCCTCACGGAAGCTGCTGCACTCCTACCCTGCTGCGTGGCAAATCAGGGTGCTCCTTCGAAGCTAGGCCTCACTTGGAGTTTCCCCTTAGCTATACAGCAGGACAGGATGAGCTCTGACCGAGAAGCTTGGAGTACCCCGGTTCCGTGTGAAACCGTCTTTTCCCTCTCACAGCCATGCCTGCCGTGAGAAGAGGCCCGGCAACAGCAGCGTTTCTCAGGGAGCTTCAAGGCGCAATAGAGGATTCTTCAAGGTGCGAAAACAAGGCTAGTCCCGTCAGGCACCGGCTCCAGGATGACACGGAGCATGTCTCTGTGCTTTCTATCCAAGTCAAAAGCGACCTAGTACGTACTTGATTCAAGCGTTCTTCACAGGGTGCTCTGTGCGTACCAAACTGCCTAGACCAAGGAATGCCTTTGGTCTCCTAGGGTCCCTTGCATCTACGGAAAGCCTGAAGTGTTACACAGAGACCTGTGCTTTAGTGGAGGTTGGAAGGCAAGCCGCCTTTCCCCCTGAGATACGGTGACTTCAGGTATGAGTTCCTAGAAGGGCATGTAAGCAGAGAGTTTCTCCCAGTGTAGCTCAGACTAGGGCAACGAGGCCGACTTGCATGCTGTGCTGGACTTGCGAGAACCGTGTTCCTGAAGCCGTTGGTGAGCCGAGGAAATTTAGCTCCCCCAAGGTAGAGTGAGGCCTACCCTGGGGCACCCTGAAGGGCCTACCGGTCTGAGTGTGGCTCCCAGCAAGCGCAGGGGAGCCTGCGGGTACGCAGAGATCTTGTCCCGAAACGGACGCTGACGCGACGGGACCACGAGTCTCTAGACGCTTACTCCCGTTAAACTAACCCAGAACTGCGACTGAGGCCTCAGGGAAACTGCTACAACGCCTACCCTTCTGGATGCAAAATCAAGAACTCACGTGGAGGCTAAAGGCCCACGTTGATATTCCCCTTAGCGCTAGAGCAGCGCCGGAAGAGCTCTCACCCAGGACCTGGAAGCACCCTCTTTCTTTCGAGAAAACTCATTTTCTTCCAGAGCCAAGTCTGCAGTGAGTACACGTCCGGCAAGCAAAGCATTCTTCGGGTAGCTTCAAGGCCGCATGAGCGAAGCCTTCAAAATGGGAAAACAAGGCTTTAGACGCCTCTCCGGATTGACACGCCGTCTAAGTACGTGTGGTTTCTGTCGAGTCAAAGGGACACAAGCTACCCACTGGGCCCGTCCCTGAATCAGCTACTCTACGCAGGGGGGTTCTGTGCGTAGCCAACCGCCTCAACGAAGGACTGCCCTAGGTCGGCCTTGGGGCCTGAGCATCTTCCAAAATCCGGCCGTGTTACACGAAGAACGGTGCCCTAGTTGCAGTGGGAGCACTAGTGGAATGACTCCTTGCGGTGGGGTGACTTCAGATATGAGGTGCTAGGAATACTGAAAAGCAGAGGGATGTTCTCAGTGCGGCTCAGACGAGGGCGATGAGGCGGAAGGCCACGGCATGCTGCACTGGCTAGAACCGTCTTCCGCAAACTGCTGGCGAGCTGAGGAAATCTAGCTCTCCCAAGGGAGTGTGCAAAGGCTGCCGATCACTAGGCAGACACACAGGGGTGCTCCGAAGGGCTCCCTGGGCTGGACGTTGCTCGGGAGGCCCAGGGGTCCGTGGACTACGCAGTGTCCTTGTCCAGAGACACGGGCTGACGCGGAGGCGCCTAGGAAACCTGAGAAGCTTACCAGCGTTACACTAAGGACGAGCAACGACTACTGCCTCGTGGAAAGTGCTGCGCGCCTACCATTCTGCACGCAATTCAGGGCCTTCCCTTGAGGCTTCTGCTCAGTGCAGTTTTAAGGTAACTATAGGGCAGGGAGGACGAGCTCCCAAACAGGGACGGGAAGGCACCCCGTTTCTTTCATGGAAACTCTTTCTCTTCTCAGAGCCATGCCTGCACGGATGAGAATCCGGGCCACATCAGTGTTTTCCAGGTAGCTTCGAGGCCGCATAAAGGCAGCTTTCAAGGCGGGAAAGCAAGGCTTGTCTCAAACGGCCACTTCCAGGTTGACATGGAGCAGACTCTTCAGTGCTTTCTACCAAGTCAAAGAGACCTAGCTTCTCACGGAGTCCTTCCACGATCAACTTTTCTATGCAGGGTATTCTTCCTGAGGTGAACTGCCTAAACGAAAGAATGCGCTCGGTTTCTTGGGTCCTGCGAATCGTCCCAAAGCCTGCAGCTTTACACCAGAAACTGTGCTCTGGTTGCACTTGGACACCCCCAAGCCGACATTCTCCTTGAGGTAGGTTGACTTCAGGTATGAGGACCTGGAAGGGATTGCAAGCAAAGTGCTCCTCTCAGTACAGCTCTGACTACGGTAATGAGGCACCCTTGCATGGCCTTCTGCAACCGCTACAAATATGTTCCTGAGGCTGTTGGTGAGCTGAGGCAATCTAGCTCCCCCGAGGCAGCGTGAAAGCTGCTGCCCTTCACTCGGCACGCACACGGGTACTCCGAGGTGTCTAGGGGTCTGAATGTTGCTCTTCAACTCAGGAGAGCCCGGGGGTACTCGGTGTCCTTGTACGGAAACGGGTGCTGCCGCGAGGAGTCTAGGAGACCCGAAAGGCTTACTACCGTTCAACTAAAGCAGAAGAGAGAGCTAAGGCCTCCTGGGAGCTGCTGCACTCCTCCCCTGCTGCCCGGCATATCAGGGCCCGTCTTCGAAGCTAGGCCTCACTTGGAGTTTCCCGTTAGCTATGGAACAGGACAGGATGAGCTCTGACCGAGAAACTGGAATACCCCGGTTGCTCGTGAAACCGTCTTTTCCCTCTCGCAGCCATGCCTGCCGTGAGAGGACGCCCGACAACAGCAGTGTCTTCCGGGGAGCTGCGAGGCGCATAACGGGACCTTTCAAGGTGCGAAAACAAGGCTAGTCCCATCAGGCAGCGGCTCCAGGAAGACACGCAGCGTAAGTGTCTGTGGTTTCTGTCCAGTCAAAGGAGACCTAGCGACATACTTGGCTCTTCCCTGATTCAACTTTGCTACACGGGACGTTCTGCGTGTAGCGAACTGCCGGGACCACAGAGTGCCCTAGGTCTCGTAGGGTCCTGTGCATCTACCGAAAGAAGCCCTGAAGTGTTCCACAGAAATCTGTGCTTTGGCGGAATTTGCAGTGCAGGCCGCCTTTCCACCTGACACACGCTGACTTCAGGTATGAGTGCCTAGAGAGACTAGCAAGCGGAGAGTTTTTCTCAGTACAGCTCAGACCAGGGCAATGTAGCCGACTTCCGTGGCGTGCTGGACTTGCCAGCACCGTGTTCCTGAATCCGTTGGTGAGCTGAAGAAATCTAGCTCCCCCCCCCCCAACCCCCGCCAGGAGAGAATGCAGTGTGTTACGCTTCACTCGGCCTAGCCAGGGGCGCCCTGAAGGGCCTACGTGTCTGAGTGTGGCCCAGCAGGCCCAGGGGAGCCTGAGGGTACTCAGAGTTCTCGTAGGGACACGGGTGCTGACGCGAGGGGGCCAGGAGTCCTGACAGGATTAGTACCGTTACACGAGGGCGGGAGTGCGACTAAGGCCTCAAGGAAAAGGCCGCAAAACCACCCTTCTGGATGGCAAATCAGGGCCTTAGGTAGGGGGCTACGGCCCACGTTGGGATTGCCCCCTCTTCGCTCTAGAGCAGGGCAGGATATGCTCCCGCCCAGGGCCTGAAAGCACCCTCTTCCTTTCGAGAAAACTCAGTTTCTTCCAGAGCCATGCCTGCAGTGAGTACAAGTCGAGCAACCAGAGCGTTGTTCAGGAAGCTCCAAGGCCGCATGACTGGAGCTTTCAAGCCGGGAAGACCAGGCTTGCCTCAGAGGGCTGCCTTTTCCAAGTTTACGTGCAGAAGGAAGCATCTGTGGTTTCTCCCAAGTCCAAAGAGACCTGGCTGCTCGCTGGGTCCTTCGAGAATCATCTTCTCTGTGCAGGGTGCTCTGCGTGTAGCGAACTGCTTAAATGAAAGAATGCCTTAGGTGTCGTAGGCTCACGTGCATCTTCCAAATGCCTGCAGCGTTACCCTAGCAACTGTGCTCTAGAGGCACTTGGACGGCAAGCCGACTTACTCCTTGAGGTAGTCGAGGTATGAGGTCATCGAAAGGACTGTAAGCAAGACGTTTTGCTCAGTGCAGCTCCGACTACAGTAATGATGCAGGCTTCCATGGCCTGCCGCACAGGCTACCACAGTGTTCCTGAGGCTGTTGGCGTGCTGAGGAAATCCAGCTCCCCCGAGGCAGTGTGCAAGCCGCTGCCCTTCACTCGGCACTCACACGAGTATTCCAAAGTGCCTCCGGGTCTGAATGTTGCTCTTCAACTCAGGAGAGCCTCGGGGTCCTCAGTGTCCTTGTACGGAAACGGGTGCTGCCGGGAGGAGTCTAGGAGTCCTGGAAAGCTCCCAACCCTTCAACTGAAGCAGAAGAGAGAACTAAGGCCTCACGGAAGCTGCTGCACTCCTACCCTGCTGCGTGGCAAATCAGGGTGCTCCTTCGAGCTAGGCTCACTTGGAGTTTCCCCTTAGCTATACAGCAGGACAGGATGAGCTCTGACCGAGAAGCTTGGAGTACCCCGGTTCCGTGTGAAACCGTCTTTTCCCTCTCACAGCCATGCCTGCCGTGAGAAGAGGCCCGGCAACAGCAGCGTTTCTCAGGGAGCTTCAG